>NW_026535891.1:3329166-3995000 GCF_028551555.1 Melozone crissalis | reverse complement strand
CCAGTCCACCCCAGTGCGCCCAGATGTCCCTGGTGCCATGGGGACCTACATTGGACCTGTATCAACCCCTCAGTGGGATGGGATCCTCCTGTCCCACAGATCATCTGGTGCTGCAGGTGCCAGCACAGGCACTGCTGGACAGGGACACAGTGACACTGCACTGCCGGGGCCAGTGGAACAACACAGTCACCAAGGTGAGATTTTACCAGAACGAGAAGGATCTGAGGCGGCCCGTCAATGTGACTGAACTATCCCTGTCCCCTCTGCAGCTGAACCACACCAGCAGCTACAGCTGTGGGGGCTTGGTGAGGTCGTTAATGTCAAGGTCAGCAGCAGTGACAGTGACAGTGCACGGTGAGCACCCCCACGGCTGTAACTCCAATCTCCTGACACCCCCAAAAGCACTTCCCAGGGCACTCAGAGTCACAGTCCTCACCTCCCCTCTCCTTCCCTGAGCTCTTCTCGGAGCAGGTGCTGGAGGGTCCCCCCGAGCCCACCGTGGCGTCCCCCCTGACTCTCAGCTGCCTCAGCACCCCCAGCCCCCTGCGGCCCCAAGCCCCCCTCCTGCACGTGTTCTACCAGGACGGGCAGGTGGTGGGGGGCTCACAGGGATCCCCGCAGCTGCTGGTCCCCGCCATGGGGGTCTCTCACTCAGGGAATTACAGCTGCCAGGTGCGCTCCAAGTGGGGGGCCGTGCGGAAGAGCAGCGCCTGGCTTTGCGTCACGGTTCGCAGTGAGTGCGGGGATGGGCACGGGGAGCCCCCACAGCCTGCATGGGTGCCTTGCCTGGGCACATCCATGTCCTCCAAACACCTTTCTTGTATCCTTCCATCACTCCCCTTGTCCCCTTGCCCCTCCCTGTGTTGACCCCATCCCCAACATCCTCCACCACACCCATCCCCCCATCCATATTGCCACACACCAGCTGCCAGCTCCTCCCTCTGGCCTCAGCCCTGTCTTTGTGTGTGTCCCCACAGTACCCGTGGCCGATGCCACCATCATCTCCGGTTCCCGGGCACACCCGGTGCGTGCAGGTGACAACGTGACCCTGCACTGCTTGGTGCAGGTGGGCTCAGCCCCTGTCACCTTCACCTGGTTGCACAATGGGCAGGAGGTGGTCCAGGGTCCCCTCTGGAGCTCAGGGACATTAATGTGCGACATTTGGGCACCTACCAATGTGTGGCCACCAACCAGCTGGGACAGGACAGGCACCGCGTGTTCCAAACCCTCAGCCCTGAGCTGGCCCTGGAGGTGACACCTGGCTCACCCTGGGTCACAGGTTGGGTCACATAGGGTTGCTGGGGGGTTCAGGTCCCCCATGGTTCAGGGTGACCCCGGTGTCTCCCTCTCTGTCCCCAGCAGTGGCTGTGAATGTCAGCAGGACCCTCCTGTTCCTGCTCCTGCTCCTGGCTGTCATCAGTGGCACTGCAGGGGTGGGTGACATTGGGGTGGAATGGGGACTCTGCAAGGACGGGAAGCCCCCAGAGTGGGGGCAGAGATCAGCAGCACCCAGGGCCCTTGAGCTGGGGGACACTGAGCCATCAGTGACCTTGGCTGGGGGTCCTGGGGGATCTGGGGGAAATTTGGAGTGTCTTGGTTGGGCTCCACGGGCTTCCCTGTGTGGGCTTTGAGCAACATTGTGGTGCATTGGGAGTTCCTGGAAGGTTTGGGGAGGTCCTGGAGGGCTGTACAAGGATGTTGGAGGAACTTTTTGGATCCTGGGTGAGTTTGGGGGTGCCCCTTCCTGCCAGGCTTGGGGTTCTGGGGACTCAGAGGGTTGGGGGCACCAGGGGGGTTGGGGGCACTGGGGGGGTTGGGGGCACTGTGGGGATGCAGAAGTTCTGGAGGTCTCAGGAGTGCTGAGTGTCTGGGGAGAATCAGGGATATGGTGGGAATCGGAGCTGCAGTGAGGATTTGGGGGTCCAGTGGGAGGTTGGAACTCTGAGGTCCCAGGAAGGTTCAGGGGTCCCGATGTCCCCTCGGTCACCCTCTCCCCTTTCCCTTGCAGAAACCAGGAATCTCAAGGACAGGTGAGTGGGGGGCTCGGGCTTTCCCCCTCCCAGACTACTGAGATCACCCCTTATCCCCACAGGATCCCCCCTGGAGGAGGGGACTGTGCTCAACACCCACGCCATGGGCACCGAGTGGGCAGTGGGAGAATTCGGGGGGGACAAGGACACATCACCCATGGGTGTCACCCCCACCCAGGTCCCCACAACCCGTGTCACTCTCAGAGTCCCCAAGGGTGTCCCTCAGCCCTGCCCCACCTCGGGATCCACAAGTCACCAACGTGGAGCTGTCAGGACCCTACGAAGGACAGGGGGACCCCTGTGACTATGATGATGTGCTGTGACACTGGGGGCATTGGCAGAATTGGGAGCCCTGGGGGCACTGGGGACACTGGGAGCACTGGAGGTCCCTGCCCCAGGGCATTCCTCGTGTGCTCCCCTCGGGATCCTGTGCTCCTGTGCCCAGGGTGTTATGAACAAAATTCGGGTAATATTTTTTTTGTGAGAAAAAGTTACAAAAAGGCAGCCAGACCATGGGTAGCTGCTGAAGTTCTTCGTGTTTTGTTATTGTAATCACGAGTCGTTGTGGCTAATCGCTCCTTTTGTATCAGCAGAGCCTCGCCCGAGGCTAAGTTGTACCTTTCCCAAAAGGGTGGGAACCTTCCCGAACAGTAGAAGAGACCTGAGAAGGTGAGGGGGGCTATGCAAAGTGACTCCAAGACCACAATGCAGCATGGGTCCCCCGCTGTACAGAGAAGACCCCAAAACAACGAGCCACCTAAGAATTGAGAGACTGGAGTGATGTCTAGACATGAGGAGCCGAGTGCTGAGCCTGCAGAGATGCGGAACACCTTCGGACCCTCTTGCCCTGACCATGGGAGAAGCCCCCGGCGGTGAGACCAGGCCGACTGAGCCGGCAAAAGTACCACCTGAAGTACCACCTGGCGGGGAATACCACGCCCAAAAGGCTCCCACGAGGACTGGATTCCCCCAGTTCTGCCCCTTGTGGACAGAGCTGCGCATATCCTCCTCCTCTGAGTCGCCCTGGGAGACCACGGGACCTGCAGACCCGCCGAGACACCCAATCCTGAGCTGATCACTTTTAATAAAGGCATTAAAAAGGAGAAGAAGTCTCCTGGCCATTGTTTATTTCAGCTGGGGGCTCGTCCGGGATAGCCACACCACAAGAGGACTCAGGACTGGCCATCTTGGATCTTCAGAGGACAGCTGGCTTCTAGGACCAGGGATCGGCTCAGGACAGCGACGCAGAGGAGCACTGGAGCACCGGACTGGTGAGAAACTCGGTGGCGGGAGTGGGAGACGTGCGCATGTGTGTGTGAGTGAGACGAGGGCCGGCAGCCGGACCTTCGAAGCGAGTGGGACCCCTCAGTACTGCGTTTCCTGACTCATGCGAAGGGGCAGGCCGGAAATAGGGGAAAGCGAGTGGAATTAGCGTGAGTGAAGTCGTCTCCCAAGGGGGAATAACGGGCCCCCCCCTCTCCGGGCGTGCGGAGTGAATTACTGTGTATGAGTGGCACGCACCCCAAAGTCCTGACAAAGGGAGGTCAGGCACTTTTGTAAGTCTCGAGAAGGATTCGCGTAAGATTTGTCAGTCCCGAGAAGGATTCGGGTGTTTTCACAAGCCCTGCAGGCAAAGTAAGTCCTGACAAAGGGAGTCAGGCACAAACCCCAGCGAAGGAGGCTGTGGTTTGCTTTTAAGTCCTGATACGGTGAAGCCTAAAAATTGGCGAGTTAGGCAAACTAAAAATCAGGCAGTTGTTTTTCCTGACTGAGGGAGTCAGGCACGACCCGGATTCTTGGCCGAGGCTTCGTGTGTTCAAGTCCTGATAGATGTAAGACCTGACGCGGGGAAAGTTGGGCAATCAAGAGATCAGGCAGTTGTTTCAGTATAAAGTCCTGAGCATCAGGCAGAAATTTAAAGTTCAGTGGAGGAGGCTGAAGCTCCTCAAACAAGGGGTTTTTTTGAAACTACCGGTCAGTTGAGGCACCTTTGAGACTTTGTTATTGAGACCTGAAAAATGGGAGGTTGTAATAGTAAAAAGACCGGCAAGAGACTGAGAGATATACCTCCCGGTAGTCCCTTAGGAGAACTGTTAGTGAAATGGGATTCTATAGAGGCCACAGAGGGATTAGATAAAGTGAAAATGATCCATTATTGTATGGTAGTGTGGCCAGAATTAGAGGTGCAAGGAGGATGGCCTTGGTGTGGGACAAAGGATAAGTGGATGTGCCAACAATTAAATAATTATCTGACAGCTCGAGGACATACTGATCCTGAGCAATTACTGTATATATCTTGCTGGGTAAAGAGCGCTATTGGGGATGAAGGGGTGCGAATTTGTAAGGTACAGAGGAAGAAAGAAGGGAATGAAGGAGGAGATGATAGAACTAGTAAAAGATGGGACCCCCTGGATTATTTGCCTCCTTCTGCCCCTCCACTTTATAATCCTCTTCTTCAAGCATCTCAAATGGCAGGTCCGGTTCCTCCCCCAGCTGCCATCTCACTACCACCTGCTCAAACTCCTCCTTCTACCTCTTCAGCTTCTGCTATGATAAACCCAGTATCTCCTCCAGTTCCTTCTGCATCACCACAAGCGCCTATTCCACCTGCTGCATTCTCCACCCCTTCTCCAGCTCCACTTAATATCCACTCAGGCTCTTCTCCCCCTCCTATTGCTGTCCCTTTACCTCCTCCTAGTTGGGACACAAATGCCTCCTCGCCTGATAAACAGCTATCAGCAAATACACCTGCTGATGGGCAGGAAGTTCAGGGTAACCCAGATATCCCGCAAAGTAGTTTGGCATCTGAAGATGGGCCATACTGTAGCACCAGATCCAAGACCTCCAAGGCGGAGAGACTCTTTCCCCTCAGAGAGGTTCCTATGGGAGGAATAGTGGGAGGTGTTGGCTTTGTGAATGCTCCCCTAACTGCTTCTGAGGTGAGAGGATTCAAGAAAGAGTTGGGGCATTTAGTGGAGGACCCAGTGGGCATAGCCAACCAAGTGGATCAATTTCTAGGTCCAAATATCTACACTTGGGGGGAGATGAATTCCATCCTGAGTATATTATTTTCCCCAGAAGAGGTCCGGATGATAAGGGCGGCTGGCATAAGAATATGGGAGAAAGATAACAGTCCAGGACCCCAGGTGCCAACAGGTGAACAGAAATTGCCACTAACAGAGCCCAGCTGGAACCCTAACAAGGAGGAGGGGAGGAAGGCCATGAGGGAATATAGGTCTTTGATAATACGGGGGATTAAAGAGTCAGTTCCCAAAGGAACTAACACCCAATTGGCATTTGAGGGTACACAGGAGAAAGATGAAACTCCTGCTGCTTGGCTAAATCGCCTAAGGCGGAACTTCCAGTTGTACTCTAGAATAGACCCAGACACCCCAGAAGGTCAAATGCTGCTAAAAGTCCAATTTGTTACCAAATCTTGGCCTGATATAAGGAGAAAACTGGAAAAGATGGAAGATTGGCAAGAGAAGGACATTAATGAGTTATTAAAAGAGGCATTGAAGGTGTATTTAAGGAGGGAGGAAGAAAAAGCAAAGGCCAAGGCTAAGATCATGGTTGCTGTAGCTAGAGAAAGTGCAGGGTGGGCGGGTCCACCACCAGGAGGAGGCAAGGATAGGTCAGTACTGTCAGGTGCAAGAGGGATGGAGAAACCTCAAGGCTCTTTGAGAGAACGACATTGTTATTACTGTGGAGAGCCAGGACACGTCAGGAGGTTTTGTAGAAAGCCCAGTCTCGATGCGGCAGTAGCCAGGGAACAAGATAATTTAGGGAAGATCCTTAGAGGTGACGATTAGAAGGTCAGGGGCTTTACACTATAGGGGACCCAATGCGACATCTAGCAGAGCCCCTTGGTAAACTTTGAGGTGGGCCCCCTAAATGAAGAATTTAAATTTTTGAGTAAATACAGGAGCAGGTAAGTCCTGTCTCAACAAAGTACTAAGAAGTATAGTATAGAATAGTGAAAAACATCTGAAGTTAGACAAAAAACCAGTTAGGTAGAAAGGATATCCAGTAGCACCAAAACTGGCAAGTAAAACTAAACTTGTAATAAGTAATGTGAAAGTAAAAGGTACCTTTCTGTTGTCTTGTTGTATGTGTGAGAGTGAGTCACAAGCAAAGTCAGCCTCAACTTCCCAGGCAGGTGGGAAGGGGGCAGTGCAAGTGTGTGTGTGACCTGCAAACCAGGCTTGTGTCCCCCGGGCGGGTGGGGACTGTGGCCAAAGTGTGTGTGACCTGCAAACCAGACTAGTGCTCCTCAGGTGTGTGAGGGAGCTGTAGCTGTAGCGTGAGTGAATGCAGACAGCCTCACAGGTGAATGTGCACCAGAGGCAACCAGAGTCAGGGCCCTTCCAAGAGGGCCAGGGGAGACCTGTGGGCCAACCCCAAGGTGAAGGGGGGGCTATAGGGACCCGTGATTTTCTAGCAATAATGATCCAGTTTGTGTTTTGAGGGTGTGAAGGAATGTGTGAGAATGAATATAGACAAATTAGAATAGAAGTAATGTAGATTGTGCATTATAAGTTTTACCACATCTCCTTAGAGGGAAGTGTATTGTGTAGGAGAATGGTGTAAGAAAAAAAAAAAATTAAGTGTAAGGGGTTGAAAGAAGTATTTGTATTTAAGCTGTAAGTGAAAGTAAGAAACAGAAAACCAGTGAATTAAATACACAGAAAAATAGGAGAATAAAAGTACTTTGGGAGTTAAGTTAGCTGAGAAATACAACTCCTTGCAAAATACAGAGCATGTAGAAGTTGATGAGAGAAACATGCAAGCTATGGTAAAAGAGAAATCAACCAATAATTGAGTTTTGATAAAATCATTAAATAGCAGACCATTAATGCCTGTGTTTGAAAGCCCGTTTCAGGTACTCTTCATTACTAATTCGACTGTGCAGACCAAAAGAAAAAGGTTGGACTCACATCACTCTCACCCCCTGGCATTGGACCAGGATTCAACATCAGGTTTTTTTTCCCTCTGGCATTCTGGCATTGGACCGGACTGCACCCCATTCTCCTTCTGGCATTGGACCAGACTCCACCCCTTTCTCCTTCTGGCATTGGGCCAGACTCCCAGTTTTTCCCTCTGGCATTGGGCCAGAGTCCACACCACTCACCTCTGGGCACTGGATAAGGATTCATCTGCTTCACAAGCTAAATCACCTAAGTATACTGTGGTAAAAGGACCAAAGGATTTAAAGTTGACTCTCAGAAGGAAGAGTCAAATAGACTGAACTGTGTCGGAAAAAATTGGTATCAAGAGTTCTAATATTGCTTAAAATGTTTCAAAACTGTTTTGTGTAAACTATGTTGGTAAAAAGTTTAAGACTGTAAATAAGTAATTCTGGTTAAGTTCCCCAGTTTATTTCTAAAGACTCCAGGTTAATCCTCTACAGAACACTCCCCTGGGAGGGGAAACCAAAATTGGTAGGGAACAGACCAAGAGGGGTTTAACCAAAGAAGCGGGCAGAAGGAACTCTAAAGAGCTTGGAAGCTTCTTCTCAGTAAAATTCCCCAAGAGGCAAGGCCGGGTGGGCAGGCTGTGCAAGATGACCCACACCGGACTCTTGGGAAGGGTAGTACTGATGGCTCTGATTGCTGGTGGTGCTCTGGGAAGCCCAGTTGAGCGGTGCAGTGAATGCTACCAACCTCTCTGTGAGGAGGAAGTGAGCTCCTTGTCGAGAGTCCACATCAGTTCTGACCCTGATCGTGTTAACCCCTCCCAATTGGTCCTTTATCAGAAAAATAAGAGAGTGTATTGGAGAGCATACAATACTGCCACTTTTGGGCAGCCACTCCTAGGAGAGTGTACTATAGGGGAAGGCTGGTTGTGCTTTGAATGTGATACTGCTGAAACGAGCTCAGCAGAACTAGTAAAAAGCAAAGAAATTGTGAAAATGGTAAGAAAATTGTTCGTTACAAGTATTTATATGAGTGTACTGGAAAAGAGATGAACCCCTTTTGGAACACATTTCAGGGGAGCCCAAAACCCCTAGGTTTTATCTCGCCTGGCAGCTGCATTGCTAGAGTGATAAAACCAATTTTCTTATTACCCAATGAAACTGGATCAAGTTTGGGAGTTCCTATATATAATGATTTGGGAGAAAATAAACAGAACCGAGAAAGTGAAATAGAAATTGAGAAAATCCAAAATTGTAAAAGCCAAATTCGGACCCCAATACCTATGTTAAACAAAGTCATCAGGCTCCAGGCAGTACTAAAAATAAAGAATTCAATTATTAGGAACATTTCAAATGAAATAAAAAGATTAGCATGTGTAAATAATCGAGATCAAACTCCTACACTTGATCCCAGTGAGTGGGAGAACCTGGAGATTTTCAAAAAGGATGTATAGGAAAAAGTAGTTTTTCTCACTGCATGTGTACTTGGAGAATTGCTTTTTTTACTATGCTTATTTATCTGTTTTAGTAGAATAGTACTTGCCGTGCAGACCAACCTGAAGAAACCAAGGAAAGTAACAAGGTTAAGTAACCAGGATTACCAAAGTGCACAAGAAATTTATAGTAGATTCAAAACAAAAAATTATGAGTTGATGCGAGCTTAGAATTTAAGCTCGATCAAAGAAAAAGAGGGGGGACTGTTATGAACGAAATTCGGGTAATATTTTTTTTGTGAGAAAAAGTTACAAAAAGGCAGCCAGACCACGGGTAGCTGCTGAAGTTCTTCGTGTTTTGTTATTGTAATCACGAGTCATTGTGGCTAATCGCTCCTTTTGTATCAGCAGAGCCTCGCCCGAGGCTAAGTTGTACCTTTCCCAGAAGGGTGGGAACCTTCCCGAACAGTAGAAGAGACCTGAGAAGGTGAGGGGGGCTATGCAAAGTGACTCCAAGACCACAATGCAGCATGGGTCCCCCGCTGTACAGAGAAGACCCCAAAACAACGAGCCACCTAAGAATTGAGAGACTGGAGTGATGTCTAGACGTGAGGAGCCGAGTGCTGAGCCTGCAGAGATGCGGAACACCTTCGGACCCTCTCGCCTTGACCATGGGAAAAGCCCCCGGCGGTGAGACCAGGCCGACTGAGCCGGCAAAAGTACCACCTGAAGTACCACCTGGCGGGGAATACCATGCCCAAAAGGCTCCCACGAGGACTGGATTCCCCCAGTTCTGCCCCTTGTGGACAGAGCTGCGCATATCCTCCTCCTCTGAGTCGCCCTGGGAGACCACGGGACCTGCAGACCCGCCGAGACACCCAATCCTGAGCTGATCACTTTTAATAAAGGCATTAAAAAGGAGAAGAAGTCTCCTGGCCATTGTTTATTTCACAGGGGGTGGCAACGAGTGGGGATCCCTTGTGGGGCTGCCCAGAGCTCCCAGTACAGGTTCCAGTGCTCCCAGTGCTCCCAGTGCTCCCAGTACCCAGGGGCTCCCCATTCCCTCCCCCTGTGCCAGGGGGCACAGCACCCCGTCCCTCTTATTGGACCCAAAATGCAGCTTTGTGATTAAACTGGGAGAAATGGTTTTTGTTTGTTCAGCTCTTCCTGGCCAGCTCGGGATTGAGCAGGGTCCCGGTCAGGTTATTGAACAGATCCTTGTGGGATTTGCATGATTTTTGGGGCTCCCTCAGTCCCTTGGGGAAAGGAACAAAATGATCAATTGCTGCATTTCCAAACTTCTTTCCTCGCAGCTGCCCCGCAATGGGGAAGGAGCTGCCGCTCCCTGTTTCTTCGCTCTCGGTGACACCGGTCAAGGGCTCAGGCACCTGTGGCAGTGCCGCCCCGTTACCTCGGGCACCGATCCGGCAGCTGCCGAGCCTCTCAGGCCCACCCCAGCTCAGCCCATCCCCGCCCGGTGCCCAAACCCCGCACCCGGCGCTCCCCGAGCCGCGTCTGAGCCCCGGAGATGCTGTGGAGCCCCGGCCGGGGGCACCGGGAGGGCAGAGGGGACCGGGGACCCCAGGGGGGAGCCCCGGGTGCTGCGGGAGCGGAGTCCCGGCCTCGGGTCACTGTCGCCGGTCGCGGCTGCCATCGCACTGCGAGAGCCGGGACTGTCCCGGGCTGCGGGGACTGACGCTGTCGGTGTGTCCCGAGGGGGGATTCTGGGGTATCACCCCGTCCTTTCCAGGACCCCCCGATCCCCCATCCCCCCGCGGCTCCGGGGCTGTTAGGGGCATTGGGAACAGCGCCGCTCGCGCTGGGGGCCATTGGGGACATCTCGCGACAGCCGCTGCTTCTGCCCACGGCAGCGCCTGGCGACAATCGCGACATCCGCATCAGCCAATGGCCACACGCGACAGCCACCCCTGCCCGGGATCCGCCTCCCTCCATCCCGGGGACACCGCAGGGTCCCGGGTCGCCAACTGCAGCAGGTCCCGTGTCCTCCAAAACGCTCCTGGGGACACCTCGGTCCCCCCTGACCCCCCCGGTCCCTCCCGTCCCCCCCGGGCTCGGTGGAGGCTCCGCAGGAGCTCCGGGGCTCGGAGCCCGCCCGGGGAGTGCCGGGTGCGGGGTCGGGCACCGAGGGGGCACCGGGAGTGAACCAAGCAGGGCTGGGGAGGCGGGATCTGGGCACCGGAGGTATTTTGGGAGGATCTGGGGAGATTTTAGGGTGATTTGGGGGACTTGGAGGGCATTTTGAGGTGATTTGGGATTTTTTTTGGGGGCCATTTGGGGGATTTTTGGAGGGTGGAGAAATTAGGAGGGGTTTTGGGGTGATTTTAAGGGATTTTGGGGGTGATTCAGAGGTGATGTTAGAGAAGTCTGGTGAAATTTGGGGTAATTTTAGGCAGATTTTTGAGTGTTTGGGGTGATTTGTGGGATTTAGAGGATATTTGGATATTTTGTGCAGAATTTGGAGGATATTGGGGTGATTTAGAAGATTTTGGGGGCTTTAGGGATGATTTGGGGGAATTTTGGGGCTATTTGGGCGTAAGGATTTTGAGGAGTTTGGGGACATTTGGGGTTGATTTTGGTGGATTTTCTGGGTATTTTTATGGTGGTATTTTTATGGGAGTTTTTTGTGGGATTTTGTGAGAATTTGGGAGGGATTCTGGAGTCTCACCTCATCCTTTCCTGCAGCCTGAGGGCTCCAGCCTCATCATGCTGCTCCATGATTTCACCAATGTCACCGTCACCCCTGGAGCGCTGCCCTCGCTCTGGGACAAACCCCAAAACCATCCAAGTCATCATCAGGGACCTGACCCAGGGGCTCATGTGAGGCTCCCAAAATCCAACATTTTTCCCCCAACATCTGCAATTTTTCTCCACCAAAATCTGCTATTCCCCACCCCCCCCCCAAAATCCATGATTTTTTGCCCCAAAATTTGTGATTATTTGACTGAAGATTCAGGATATTTTCCCCCAAAATTCAGGATTTTTTTCCCCAAAATTCAGGATTTTTTCATTAAAACGTCATGGGTTTTTTCCTCCAAAATTAAGGATATTAAAAAAAAAAAAAAAAAAAAAAAAGAAAAAAAAAGAAAAAAAAAGAAAAAATACCAGGATTTTTTTTCTTAAAATCTGGTGGTTTTTCCCTCCAAAATCTGGGATATTTTCCCCAAAATTCAGGGTATTTTTCCCCAAAATTTGAAAATTTTCCCCCCAAAATCTGGGATATTTTTCCCCTGATCCTGGTCCATGTCCCCAAGAATTCCCAGGGATCGACCCCCAGCCTTGCTCATTATCAGCACCAAGGAATTCCAGCGGATCCAGGAGGAGGTTCAGCCTCCACGGCAGCTCACGAATTGGCTGCGATTCCTCAAATCCCACCAGGATGTGGCTTTGTGGGCATCTCCTGATTCTCTGAGCCCCAATTTCCCAAACCCGAATTTCCTGAGCCCGATTTTCCCTATCCCAAATTTCCCAATCTTGATCTTCCCAATCCCAAATTTTCTGATCCCGCTTTTCCTGACCCCGCTTTCCCTGACCCCACTTCCCATGATCCCACTTTTCTGGTCCCAATTTTCTCAATCCCAATATTCTCAATCCCACTTTTCCCAATCCCACTTATCCTGATTTTCTGCATCCTGTTGTTCCTGATCCTGATTTTACTGATCCAGGGAATGTCCCGGGATTTCCCCGGGAATGTTGCCAGGAATGGCTCTGGGAATGTCCCCGGGAATGCCTCGGGATGTCCCAGGGATGTCCTCAAAATGTCTGCAGCCTGTCCCGGGGATATCCCTGGGAATGACCCCCAGGAAGATGCTGGGAATGCCCTGGGCTGTCCCTTCAATGTCCCCGGGCTGTATTAAAATTGTTTGTTATTCTCTTTATGTTACAGGAATCATTGAGAGAATTCAGCACTCATTCCTTAAGGAAGTCTCTAACAAAGTTCTTTTTCTGTTATTAATCTCTCTGTACAGCTTTTCACTTCACAGGTCTCAGCAATACAACCTTCTGCACTTTAGATCACACACCCCTCTGCCTGGACCTGCACTGGAAGGTGATGTGAAGGCGGATGCCCTCGCCATGACAGTCACTATACCACAAAAGTCAGGGCAGGCCAAACTTTCTCATCATGTCTACCATCAAAATGCCCGAGCACTGGGAAAACAATTCCATCTGACTTTGCCCCAAGCACGGGATGTAGTGAATCCTTGCTCACAGTGTCAGCAGACTCTTTCTTTGCCACCAATGTTAGGTACAAACTCACAAGGGTTGAAACCTAATGACATCTGGCAAACAGATGTAACACACTTTCCGAGCTTTGGGACTTTTAAATATGACCATGTTTCTCCTGATACCTTTTCTGGATTCACAGTAGCAACAGTACACTAGGGTGAGAAATCCACGGGAATTTGAGGGGAATTTTGGAGGGGAACTGAAAGATTCTAAATGCCTGGAATGCTTTAATTCCTTGGGAATATTGGAGGGGAACTGCAGGATTCCAACATCCGGAATGCCAGTATTCCATGGGAGTTCCATGGAGAATTTGGGAAGGGAGGTGAAGCATTTGAAATTTCTGATGCCCAGAATGCAGTTATTCCATAGTTTTGGTGGGAATCTGGGAGGAGAACTGGAGCATTCTAAATTCCCAACACCCAGAATGCTCTCATTCGTTGGGAATTTGGGAGGGGAACTGAAGGATTCCAAATTCCCTATGCCCCAAATGCCATTATTTCATGGGAATTTGGGATGGAACCTGCAGGATTCAAAATTCCCAAAGTCCAGAAGGCAATTATTCCATAGTTTGGGGTGAATTTTGGATGGGAACTGGAGGATTTGAAATTTCCAATGCCTGGAATGCAATTATTTCATGGGAATTTGGGAAGGAAACTGAAGGATTGAAACTTCCTGATGCCCAGAATGCCATTTTTCCATGTGAATTTGGGAGGGGAGCTGGAGGATTTGGAATTCCTGGTGCCCAGAATGCAGCCATTCCATTCTCCAGTTTTGGTAGGAATATGACATAGGAGCTGGAGGATTCAAACTTCCTGACGCCCAGAATGCTGTTAATCCATGGAAATTTGGTGGGAATTTGGGAGTGGAGTTGGAGGATTTGAAATTCCCAACAGTTTGAATGCCATTATTCCATGGGCATTTCAGAGGGCTGCTGGAGCATTCAAAAATTCCAATGCCTGGAATGCCATTGTTCCATAGTTTTGGGGGGAATTTTTGAGGAGAACTGGAGGGGAATGCCATTATTCCATGGGAATCTGGAGGGAGAGCTGGAGCATTCAAAATTCCTCATGGCCGGAAAGCCATTATTCCATGGGAATTGGGGAGAGCAGCTGGAGCATTCAAAATTCCCAATGCCTGGAATGCCGTTATTCCATGAGAATTTGGAAGGTAAATGGCAAGATTGAAAATTCCTGACGTCTGTGGCTCTCATGTGCCTTTGCAGCTGCCAGAAGGTGCAGTTTTGATCTGTGCTGATCATGCTTATGCCAAACATTGGCACCAGTGCTTCTGCATTTTGATGGAAAAAAGCATGACTCAGTTTTGCTTGTTCAAAATGTTTGGCAAAGTGTTTGAAAAAACCATTGTAAGTTTGTCGGCTCTCACATTTCCTTCCACCATGAATCCTGTTAGCGAGGAATGAGCCCTGATATGAGAGACAAAATATTGGTTAGTTCTGAGTGTCAAAATTGTAGAAAGACATGAAAACCAACAATATAATTTGTAACATCCTTTAAAACTGATCCTTCTATTCTTTTAACAATACTAGCAACACAAGATAAATCTGTAATTAAATTCAAAAGTTCTGAAAAGAGCTGAAACGCTCTAAACTACTGCAGCCAGTTCAACAATCTGAGGACAGCCCTCTATTGTTGGAACATCTGACTCCCATGTTTTGGTTGTTTGATTTTGCTATACTATTTCTGATTTCTGTGTTTTCCCTGCTCCATCAGTGAGGAGAGTTATAGCACTTAAAGGCTCTTCACTTAGCATGGGTTTTTCTCTAAAACTTAATTTAGCTTGTATCAATTTGTGGCCTGGGTAATGAATAGAACAAACACCTTAATAATTTAGCGATGCAATTTGCAAGTCTAAATTTTGCAAAGCCAAATCAACCCTTTTCACAGGTAAATAAATAATTACAAAATCTTGGCCTGCCATAGTTAGCAATCTCATTCTGGCTCTAACGATGATTTCAGCTGTCATCTCCATGGTTGTAAAAATTTATTTTTGGAGGCCTATAAGGAAGAAAAACCCACTGTGTGATTAACAAAGGATCTTTTTCAGAAGTGTTCCATTGAAAAATGAGACCATAACGTTGCATTTTTTCTCCTAACTGCAAGAAATGCAGTGTCTATTCTACAAGATTCCTTTACTTTTATTTCTAGCTTTACAAGAAAAGAGTAAGGTGTGGGAGTCAACCCAACTAAGACATAGGGTCAGCTGACTTCACACCAAACAAACCAAGCCTGATTTTCAAGGTCTGGGAACCATTCATCTAAATCAGGGCAAGCCTCAGATCGCCTCCTAAGAGCCTTTGCAGTAGTTATGTTAATTAGTCCAAGTCCCAATCCCCTACTGGTTACATATGTTCCATGTATAGTATGGTTTCTAGAGTGTTAATCTCCAAGACTATATACTGTTATGTCTTCCTTGTTTCTGGCCCTTGGAGCTTCTCCCTATGTTGTGTTCTGTTCCTGAGCATAGTTCCCATTTTTATTTCCCATTAAAAGTCGTTTCCTTGTTGGGCACTCCATGGCTCCCCCTCCTTCTCTCCTATTTTGCACCACGTTCACGCTGAAGTCAGGGGACCCAAAGGTTTGTCACAGCCACCCTCACTGCGACAGCCAGTGCCCAGAGTGCTGTCAGGCAGTGCCGGGATCCCGGCTGTGCTTCTGCCCCCCACAAGTGAGGAATGGCAGCCCCAGGCTCAGACCCAGTCAGAAAGCCAACCAAGGGAGAGCAGAGGGAGGGCACCCTTCCAGTCTCTCTGGGGCATGGCCGCAAAACAGCCCCTGCTGCTTCTTCCTCCACCTGGGTTTGGGCTGTGCTGGTGGCAGAGCCAGCCAAGTTGTGCTCTGTGTTCCAAAGCCTAGTGGGAGCAGGCATGAAAAGCGCTGTGTGCACAGCACAGAGTCCTGGAAGGTGCTGGCAAGAGTGTCCTGCAGGAACAGGGCTCTGGTCCCTGGCCAGGAAAAGCCTGGTTTTGGTGCTGTGAGCGCAGGCAGGAGCTGAGGCAGGTGAAGAGGCAGCAGGCAGCTTGTGTTTGTAGAGGGCCTGGGGCTGCACGTCTGAACCTGCCCCTGGAAACTCACTTGAGGGAATAGGAGCTAGAGCTGGAGTGACTGTCCTGAAAGGACCTGAAGTCATTCAGCCTTGCCAGCGTTTCTTAAGGGTGTGTTGGTGTTCCCCAGGAAAGCTGCGCATTTGGGGAAACACCTTTGGAGGAAAGAGGCTTGCTTCTCAAGGAAAGTGCTTCCCAACGAAGCTCCCAGTGAGGCAGGTGCGAGTGTCCCCCTTTGGCTCTCTGTGCTCCTTTCAGTCCTTGAGGCCCATTGCACTTGGCAGAGGGGCAGGGAGAAGGCAATGAAGAGCAGGTTTGGCATCTGCCTGGACCTGTGGAAATCAACCCAAGCACCTGTAGCAGGTACTGTTACCCCCTTTGGACAGAGGTGTGAGCAGGAGCATCTCTGTCCAGCCATGAGCCCCAAAGCTCTCTGTGAGAGCTGTGAATTAGAAGGCCTTTACACACACAGCTTTCACATCTTTCCTGTCTGCTGTGTTTCAACTCTTGGCAATAAGCATTTGCCTCCTGCTTGGTGGGAGCTGCTGTGGCCCAGGGCCATCACAGAGCTGGGATGTGTGGGATAGGCAGCGTGGAGAGTCTTGGCTGACCTTGGTGTGTCCCTGCCCTCAAAAAAGGCCTCCCAAAGTGTCCTGCTCATAGGGTCTCCCTGTGCATCTTGGAGAGAAAAAGGCAGGCATTTCTGGCAGCTGGTCATCAGCCAGCCTTAAAATGGGGATGTGTGGGGGAGTGAGCCCAGCTGAGATACCCTGAGAGCAGCCCAGTGCTCCTTGTTCCTCTCTGCTGACCCGTGAGCATTTGTCGGCTTTCGAGATGGCCCTGGCTGTGTCAGGGCTGCTCCATGGACACGAGACAGCCAGTCCTGTCCTGCTGCGTCCCAGCAGTGCCTGGCAGCAGCCCTGCATCCACGTCAGGGTGCTGGCCAAAAGAGGCCCCGGAAGCTGAGGCAGCTGATTTGAAGCTTTTACAGATGCACACAGGGGACGGCCAGCAGTGTTCCCTCAGGATACAGCAGTCCTGAGGGGCATCTCATCAGTCCTGAGCTGCCTGATGCCACCCACTCCTTGTGGCCCCAGTTGCTTTCCTGTGGGATGTTCCACCTCCCCCAAGAGTGAAGAGGGAGCTGGAGAAAGAGCTTGCCAGGCTGCTCTGGATCCTTTCCCGGCAGCCCTGGTTGAGTGGAGAAGTCCAAGCTGAGCGCAGATGTGCCAATGGAGCAGCCGTGCACAGGAAGGCTCGCTGGCAAGGATGATCCAGGAACCACAGGCCTGGCAGCCTGGCTTTGCTCCAAGCCAGAGAAGGCTTTGGAGCAGATCCTCCTGAGTGCCATCCCACGGCACGTGCAGGGAACCAGGAGCTCTGCTGGAGGCTGGGAAAGCTCTGCGGAGGGACGGGCACAGCTGGGGCTCCTGGTGGGGTGTTGAGGGCTTCTGTAGGGACGTTTAGGGGTGGTTGTTGGGGGGTGTGTTGGGGAAGGAGTTGTCTGGAAGGTGAGAGGTCTGGCCTGGAACTTGAGTCAGTTTGAAGGCAGCATCTGTGCTTTAGCACAGCTTTGGTTATGGAGGGCAGGAAGAATATCTGTGACCATTTTTTTTACTGGTGCTGTTTCTCCTGCAGGGAACAAGAAGGGAGAGTTGTACTTTGTTGGCCACTTAGATATCTGTACTGGGGGAGGATTAGCCCTTTTGCCATCTACTCATTTGTTCTGGTTACTCTTGTAACACTGAGTGGTCTTTCATTCCTTGACAGCTTTTACTCCTTAAAAGAATTAGGAGATTATAATCCCTTCTTCAAAATCCATTTGCAAATCAAAGAATGGCCTTCTTTTTGGCTCTGTGTAGTGTTATGTTTTGTAAAGTGACTTCCAGTGGATGATGTTAAGGCAAATGAGTTGCTGCTTTGAGATGGGAACAAACTTCCAAACCATTCCCATTCTCTGGCCATGGCTATTAATTGGAGAAGTTTGCAAATTTTGGAACGACTTGAGTTGAGCAATGGCAAGTAAAGCTTTCCTGAAGTGAGGATTCTTAAATGCCCTGAGCCCACAGAGCAGGGCAGCATTTGCTCAAGTTTCGAGCGGTTCCAAGAGATCCTGTGGGGCTGCCTTAAACACCTGGGCCCAGGGATTCCTTCCAGCCTGGGCCACTTTGGCTGGGCTGGGGGCGGCCCCAGGGCAGGTGGCAGTTGTGCAATGGCCCTGGGTGGCAAGCTGCAGCACAGTCACCGTTGCATGGAATGGAACCCAGTGTCCAAGGGACCTTTGTGACACGTGGGAAATAGAAGCTTGCCAAGGTGCTCAGAACAGGCAACGGGACAGAACAGGACAGAGCAGTGCTGTGAGGAGCCCCCACACAGCACATTCGTTTCTGTCTCTCCCGGTGCTTTTCTGCAGCGTTATTCCTGCAGCTGAGCTCGAGGCCAGACTGTGGGACTCTATGACTCGGAGCTTTTCCGAGGCATCTGCCATTCCTGTGGCCAGTGCCATTGACGGTGGGATTTGGTCACCTGAATCACTTAGGAGGAGCCTCCTGTCATTGTGGCAGACCAGAGTGCAGGGCTTCTTGTCCTGCAGCCTTCCTGAGGCTTCCCTGTTGCAGGTGCCTTGAGGGCACAACTGCAATTGTTCACTTGACGATATCCTGAGGCATCTCTTTTTAAGGCGCCCTCAAGAACAGACTCTGGCATGGCAGCCAGATTCCCCGGCATGTTGAAAGTATTCAGGGGGAAAAAAAAGAGAAGCCCTGGAGCTGCCCCAGCACAACAGCCTGAAGATCCAGAGCAGATCCAGACACTGCAGGATGGTGAGTAGCAGAGCTGGGCCACAGGGCTGATGGGTACAGCCAGCTTGGCCCCATCCCATCCCATCCCCTGGGGAAATGCCCATGGACAGGATGAAACAGGGGCAGGACAGACACCCCACAATGGCCGTGCTCTATTCCCTGGGTCATGCTGAGGCTGTCCATGCCTGGGAGCGCAGGGCTGGGCTGTCTTCTCCAGGCTCTCCTGCAGCCCCTAAGTGCTGGCTGCGCTCACTCTTTGCCAGATGCAGCCCTGGACATGACACAAGAGCAGAAGTCCAGCCGTGGCTGCTTGCGCCAAACCCTGAAGGTACCTGCAGCCACCCCCACTTGGGCTGGGCCTGCTGTCCCTGCTCAGCCCAGCACCATGCTTGGAGCATGCCACGGAGCATCCCTGGCTTCCCTGCCCTTTATTCTCCTGCAGGTGTTCCGGAAATTCCTGCGCATCCGACGACGTAGAAAGAGCGGCACCACAGCAGCTGAGGGCACAGCCCAGCCTGACTCCGGGCTGACTGAGCTCCAGGCAGAGCCTGATGTCAGCCCAGATTCAGCTGAGCGCTCACAAAACTCTGTGGCTACAATGAATGAGGACAGGGCAAAGGCAGACAAGGCAGTGACTGAGGATGTGGCTGTCATAAACACCAACACTGCAGAGACTGAGGACATCTCAAATACTGGCACCAGGCCCACTCTCACTGGGATTCATGCTCCCACTAAGGATTTTTTTGAGGAGAGTGCTGTTCCTTCTCAGCAGCAGGTAAGCAGCCTGGGGCCAGGCCTGGAGGATTGCCAGGATTGTGTGTCCCCTCAAGGCATGGTCACTGGGCCCCCTCAGCCTTTGAGGCCAGCACAGTGTGGCGGGAAGGGAAGCACTTCTTGGGGGAAGCTGGGGAAGTTGCTCCCAAGGACAGCACTCAAAATCTACCCCATGCCTCCTCCAGGTGCCAGCCATCGTATGAAACATCTACCAGACTCTACTGTCCCAGGGCACTGTGGATGCCAGGCTGCAAAGGGACATTGTGAGGCTGGCTGAAGAACAGCCTGCTGACGTGGTGCTGACCCTCCTGCGCTGTGCCCCAACATGTGACAGGTACTGGGCCCACGTGCCTGGAGAGCTCAGGGCTCACCAGCCTTTAGGGCCCATGGCCCTGCACCGCCTGTGCTATGGGCTCTGCCAGACAGGCACAGAGGTCCAGGACCCTCGGGCCCTTCTGTTTCCCAAGCCTGCTGCCAATGCTCCCCCCCTGCCCCTCAGGGCACTGGGGCTCTTTCATCTGCACTCCCACAGCTGCACAGGGCAAGGTACTGTGACTGAGATGCCCCTGACAAAGAGATCTGATCCCACAGAGCTGCTGCAATCATATGGAGAACCATTGGCTCGTCACAAGTAACAATGGAGAGAGTGCTGCCAACACTGGTCCGTGTAATGGAGGATTGGCCACTGCACAGCGCATGCACCTCTGATGGGGACAACAGGGACGTTTTGGCCCTCGCTGTGAGTTTCTGGGCCCATGCTCACCCCCAGGTCGCCTCTCCAGTAGCTCTCAGTCCTTTCGGTGCCGGAGTCACTGGGCTGAAACCTGGTCTAGGGGCACGCTCAGGGGGCACCAAGCCTGCTGCTCCTCCTGTATCTGCCCTTGGGCCCTGCCCCATGGACGCCTTGGCACTGAGCACTGTCTTGGGCTGCTTCTTTTGCAGGCAGCTCTGGTGCTCTGGGTGACTGTCCAGGTGCCTGAGTGCAAAAAGGCCATGATCCCTTATTCTGAGCAACTGTTTGTGGCACTGCTCTTCCATATTGTCATCACTACACAGCAGATGCCACCAGAGGAAGTTGATACCTTCTGGAGAGCATGCCAGGAGGAACACCGCCTTCCCATCAAGCTTAACAGGTCCCAGTCCTCCTGTCCTTCCCATGCCCTTGTGGCCAGCGCCAGAGCTCCCAGTGTGACCTGGTCTTTGCTCTGCATACAGGTTTGCAGTGCAGGCCATGAAGGTTCTGCTGTACATGCTGCAGTGTGACCACGTGGTGATGTCTACGGAGCGCAAGTGTGGTTGGGACACGCTGCTGTGTGCTGACACCCAGCACTATGCCATGGGTCTGCTGGCCAGGTGAGACCCCCTTCTCCCCACTGCCCCCGGCATTTGTGCCCTGTGCTCCACACAGTCCCTGTGGTCATGGGCCACGGAGCCTCGTCACTGAGGGACGGCCAAGGAGCCTGAAAAAGGCTGGGAGAGGAGAGTGCCCAGAAGGGGCCACTTCCCAGAGCACACACATCCCCTCCAGGGATGCTGGGGAAAGACTAGACCTCTCTGAGTCAGTCCTGGGAGAGGTTTGCCCCCCACCTCAGGGTCTCCTTTTTTCCCCCTGCCAGGGAGATGCGTTATGACTTGACCCCCCTGTGTTCCCATGTCGCATATTGCCTTCTCCTGCTGCTCAGCAGTGAAAAGCCAAGATGGGATCTGCCCTTGATGGCATTCCTTGTGGAGGTGAGCCTGGTGGCCAGCGCTGCCTCGCTGAGCTGCCTCCCAGCTCTGTGCCCTCCCACAGCCACAGCTGCCTGGGACGGTGCCCACGCCCTGCGCTGCTGCCTGGGCCCGGCCCTGTGCGCTTCTGGGCTCCTGCTGGATGGCTCCCCTGTCACTGCCCTGTGCCTTTCAGGTCCTCGAGTGCCTGGACTTGAGGAAATGTGCTCGCACTCTTGTGAAGATCATGTCAAGTTGCCTGCAGATGGAGTGCAGGGAGCAGCGTCGCCTGGCGCTCAGAGGCCTCGTGGTGCTCAGCAAGGATCCCGCGATGGTGAGAAGGGGTCTGTGGCTGAAGCTGCGCTGGGGAAAGCAGCCCCTTGGGCGTACAGGGCTTCAGGAGCTGAGGCAGCTGCTCTCAGCTCTCCTGCCTCACCTGCCCCAGTGCTTGGCGTCAGGCCTTTGGCCTGTGGGCCCTGCAGCAGCAGGGTGGGCTTGCAGTGCCAGGGCGGTGTTGTGGTGCAGCCGTCCATGGCTTTGCAGCACAGTCTTGTGTTCCACACAGGCCAGCAGACTGTGCAGTCTGTCTCCGAGCCTTCTGGAGCTGCTGGGTGATGCCAATGGAGAGGTGGTCAGCATGTCCCTCCATGTGTTCACAAATGTGCTCCAGGCAGACATCCTGGTATCCAGCACCACTGCCCCAAAACTGGCTGAGGCACTGCTGCTGCTCTTTGACCATGTAAGGCTCTGTGTCCCCAGTTGCAGGCACTGTCTGCTGCCCAGAAACTTTGCCTAGCTGAGCCTGGAGTAATTGGTCTAAAGGCCTCATCCTCTTCCATTCCTCCAGGACAACAGCTATGTGCAAGTGCTCTCCCTTCAGCTCTTCTTCAGGGTGATGGACTTGGTAGTGGATGAGGGAAAAAAGCCCCTTGCAAAGATTCTAAGCCAAAGCCTCCTTCCACTCTTCTTCCACTGCCATGATGAGAACCAGTGTGTGGCAAAGGTGAGGTTTTGTGTGATGCTGGTGGATCTCTGGGAGGGGGCTCGGCTGCCTCCTGCCCTGGCACCTCATGGACTGCAGCCTCCTGCAGGACTTGGCACAGGGATGTGGGTCCTGTGCCTTGGCCTGTGGGACCATCTCTGAGTCTCTGCTGCCCTCCAGGCCTCTTGGGAAACGCTGCTTCGTGTGGCAAGGTTCCTGAAGAGGAGGAAGCTCAAGCAGCTGGTGAAGAAGGGGCAGCTGTCAGAGTTCACCGAGGTCCTGGTAAGGAGGGCCTGGAAGCCCCAGGCTCAGCCTGGAGAAGGTCCCTGAGGGCGGTGCTCAGTGTGCGGGGCTGGCAGTTGTGCCCGCTGCTGCACCCACAGGCCGCGCGGGCTCTTCTCCAGGCGCCCGTGGGCCCGAGCCGGGTGCCCATGGAGCCCCGGCCCAGCGGGGCTGCGGGGCGGCACCGCGGCTCCCCGGGCAGCAGCCGGCCCTCTGCCCCCTCCCCTCGGGAGCCCTTGGCCAGCGGCTGCTGGCCGCGCCTCAGGGCTGTGCGGGCAGGCGAGGCCGGCGATGGGCGCAGGCAGCGCCCGGCCCAGGAGCTGAGCCCGCGCCAACCCTTCCCTCCTGCCGCTCTCTCCAGCTGGCAGAGGACAGGAGCCGAGCGGCAGAGCACCTGCGCCGGGCGCTGCGCTTCCTGGATAGCCCACAGGAGCCGCTGCGAGCGGCGGCCGTCAGGATCCTCGGTGAGTCCCCAGCCGGGGCTCCCTCCCCGGCCCGCCGCAGCTCGGCCCCGGCCCCGCCTGCTGCCCCGGCAGCGCCAGCCGGGCCTGGCGCCGTGTAGCCCCGCCTGGCCTGGGCGCTGCTGCCGCCCTCTGGCAGCCGTGCCCTGGGGCGGCAGCGAGCGGCGAGGGCCCGGGCTGAGCCCTGCCTGGCCAGCAGCCCGTGTGGCCACAGCGCCGGCAGCGCCGCTGGCAGGGAGCTGTTGCGCTGGGACCGTGACAGGCTCTGTGTTCACAGGCATGGCCGGGATGGTCACGATGGGCTGGAAGGAAGAGCTCCAGCTCCTCAATGAGGGTGAGTGCGGGCAGCGGGCTGACAGTGGGGGCTGGCGGGGGCAGCTGCAAGTCCTGCCCTGGCTGCGACAGGCTTCTTTCCCTGTGTGGACAAGCACAGAGAGATCTCAGGGACAGGACCTGTGCAGGGGATATTTGTGGCCAGCACCTTCTGGCTGATTCCATTGTCTCCTGCTGCCTCCTGTCCATGGCAAGAGGTGGGGGGTATGGCCCTGGTAGGAAGGCCTCCTTGGCTACGGGCAGATCCAGGCTCTGACTATGCCTCTGCTCATCTCTCTTCCAGCCCTTCAAGGCCTGAGAAGAGATGACAGCCCTTCCCAAATGAACATAGTCGTTCAGCAGAGAATCATTGAGAGATCTGCAGAACTATGTCTATCTGGTGGCTCAGAAGAACCATTACTCCTAAAAGTCCTAAAAACACCATGGAAGAGGAGATCACCTTGAGAGGCCAGAAGAGACAGAAGAGACCAGCTGGAGCTTCAGGCACAGCTGATGATTGGCACAGCTGAGCCGATGGGAAGCTCCAATAGCTCCTGCCATCTCCCTGCCTGTTGACAACTCCGTGCCTCCCCCCAGCCCTCAGACCCTGCCTGTCTCCTTTCTTCCCTCCCCACTCCTCCCTTTGCTTCGCCTTCCATTAATAAACAGTTTGGCTTCTTCACTTTGCCTGCATCCCTGTGGAGCTGAAGCACATCCGGGGCCCTGGGACACACTGGCCCCTGCTGCCATTCTCTCCCACAGACCCAGAGGAACGAGAGCAGGTCAGGCTGGAAAGGTCCCTGTGCTGAAGGTGCAGCTCCACAGCACTGTGCAGTTCCACAATCTTGTTGAGCACACTAAAGGCCAGCAGAGGGACAAGGAGCCTGTGGGTCAGGACCAAAGTCGTGTCTAAGGCCCTGCCATATTTGGTCCACTGTTGTCCACGTCAACAAGATCATGAAGAGCAGACAATGGAGGAAACTTTATGGTTTAACTGGTGGGAAGTTCAATGTAACTGGAAAAACTCCACTCCAGAAGAGGAGATGTCAGGCCTGGTTATGGGCTGGAGGGATGAAAAGGACAAAATGCCCATCCTTTTGATGGAGAGGATGTCCTGAATGAGGATGGCCAGCCTGCTCCTCCCACTGGAGCACCATGCTGAGATACCCTGAGAGCAGCCCAGTGCTCCTTGTTCCTCTCTGCTGACCCATGAGCATTTGTCGGCTTTCGGGATGGCCCTGGCTGTGTCAGGGCTGCACTGTGGACACGAGAAACCAGTCCTGTCCTGCTGGGTCCCAGCAGTGCCTGGCAGCAGCCCTGCATCCACGTCAGGGTGCTGGCCAAGAGAGGCCCGGGAAGCTGGGGCAGCTGATTTGAAGCTTTTGCAGATACACACAGGCGATGGCCAGCAGTGTTCCCTCAGGATACAGCAGTCCTGAGGGGTCTCCCTAATTCAAAGAAATCAGCAGAACAATGCATTGCCTTGTAAAAGCCCTTTTATTGAGCTAGCAGGAGGGCAGGGGGTCTGCACTCCACTAAAATGCTTCTCTGCCACGTGCAAATTTCAGTGGGTTGATGTAGGAATTATCTCAAAAAAATAATCCATCTTTTCTCTTCTGAGGTGATTTTAATAGGCAGCAGGTTAGAAATACATTCTGTCAGATTGCTGTACTTGAATCTAATGTCCAGGTGCTGGTCAGGAGCAGTCTCCATGCCCTATAGGAGTCAGTAATCAGTGTCCAATGACAGGCAAGGACATTGTGCCCTTGGTGCAACAGCAGGATAGGGGAGAACATCTTTGGCAGAAATATGAAGAAAAGTTTCAATAAAATATCCACAAGAATGCAGAAGTAGGTGTACTTGGCTGATAAGTAACTAACCAATAGTGAGCTCACCTTTGCAATATGTATGAGCCTCATTAACACCAACATAAAGATGTGTACCTATCAGTAAAGTTTGAGATTTGCTGATCACTCATATTGCGTGCTGCATTTCTCCCGCCGATCCCAACAACATGGTGACCCCAACGATGTGGGATATCGGTAACGGCGACCACGGGGGATCGGTGAAGGAGTTCGGGTCCTGTCGCAGCAAGGACGGTGAAAAAGCACCGCTGAAAACGGGGGAGGTGCCGCTCCCTGGGTGACTTCAAAGGAAAGCCTGGCCAATACGTGCTGCCTCGACCTTGCGGGGCTACAACAGCGCTGATGTTTAAAATGGAAAGGCAAGCAGCATATGATTTATTTACTTGCTTTTTAAAAAAGCGACAGATTAAGGGCATAGATTGCAGAAAGAGCTTCATGGGTCATTAGCTTACGGGTATGCACAGGGATTTTTTCAAAATCCTCATACAGTCCATAAATTTAAGTGGTGAAAGTTTGGAGATAAGCTGTGGGAGGCGGTTTTAGATGATGATAAAATTGCAAAGAAGTTAGGAAAGTTATGGCGAGTGGTGCATAATGAGTTAGTACAATATCAGGTAGAAAAGAAGGCTGCACAGCAAGCTACTGCGGCTCATGGTAAGAATAAAAGTTATGGGGATTGGTCAGATTGCCCATTACCCCCTGCCACATCCACAGTTATCTTGCCACCAACATCGGCTCCTGCTTCAAGCAGCAACTCACCTCCCATAACAGCACCATCCGCACCGCCTGTGCCCTGGCCAGACCCTCCACTCCCTCTTCTAGCAATGAGCCGATCCCTGGGGCAGAGAGTGACCTAGCGGGGGCCATTGCACAAGAGTGGAGGAAGGCATGGGCAGCGGTAGCAAAAGAGATTATGGATTCGGGGGATAGTGAGGCTATGGCAGCAGCTATGGAAGTGGCTTGCCCGGTGGTGTATACTCCTCTGGATGGGGGTGGATTACAGGCAGCAATTACTGCCCTAGATTGGAAACTGTTGTCGCAGTTACGGACCACAGTCAGTTTGGGGTGACTGGTGAGCCCACAAAGCAAATGCTTGACTATATTTGGGGGACCCAGGTGTTATTACCAGCCAATTGTAGAGGAATAGTGGAGCTTATTTTTACTCAACATCAGCAGCTTCCGTTTAATGCACATTGGCAAGCACTCTGCCAGGAGTGCATAGCAGTGGTACGGCAACCAGGTGACCCTTTACAGGGGATAACCTTAGATGAATTATTGGGCATAGGGGCTTTTGCTCAAACAGAAGCACAAGCATTAATCAGTCCTGATAAATGCCGAGAGGCTATGCGACTGGTGAGGCTAGCTATAGACAGGATAAAAGAACCAGGCAGGGTTCCCTCATACATGGGTATAAAGCAAGGAAGGGGTGAATCGTTTGGATCTTTTATAGATAAGGCAGCCGCTGCTATCGAGCGATCTGGAGTGGCAGATTTCATGAAAGGGGCCCTATTGAAGCAGTGAACCCTTCAAAATAGCAACCAGGCTACAAAAAATGTGTTAAATACCCTAGGAGCTAATTGGACTATAGAAGAAGCTTTAGATCGCATGGCAAATGTGCCCGTAGGGACTCAGGCGATGTTAGTAGAAGCTATTAAAGAGCTAGGGGCAGGATTGAAGGAGCAGGCAGCAGCATCGCAGAGTCAAGTCCTTGCCACCCTTGCGCCCCTACAAGTAGCAGCAACAAGTAGTCCACGATCTCCATCTACTGACCAATTTAAATGTTACCGGTGCGGAGGCATGGGACATACCCGGCGAGCCTGCCAAGCAGCTAGCATCTGGTGTCACAGTTGTCGCTCCGATACCCACAATACCGGAGCCTGCCGACGCCGCTCAGGAACCGGGAGGCCCAGCGCGAACAGCCACCGCACCCAGACACAAATAGCAGCTGTCAACACCTCAGCCCAACCCCCCTTCAACCAGCTACCGCCAGGAGCCTCGGGCTGGACGTGGCAGCCTCAGTAGCCGTAACATTGATGACCACCCAACTGGAAAAGGTCCCGACTGGAATAAAGGGACCAATCATCATTGATGGACAGCCTATGGGAGCTTTGCTTCTGGGGCGATCATCAGCCACCATGATGGGATTATTTGTTTTAACTGGGGTAATAGACACTGATTTTACTGGGGAAATTTGTGTTATGGTACATACTCCTTTTCCACCGATACGAATCAAAAAAGGACAGAGGATAGCTCAATTAGTTCCATTGGAACAAATGACTAAAACATTACCCCCTCATCAATCACAATCCAGGGGGGAACAGGGCTTTGGCTCCACTGGAGCACTTACTCTGTTAACAATGAATTTAAACTATCAGCCAAAACGTGCTGTATTGATAGAGTATCAGCGTGGCAGGCAAACCTTGGAAGGTTTATTAGACACTGGCGCAGACTCCAGCATTATCAGCCCAGATTGCTGGCCGCACAACTGGCTGTTACAGCCAACCACAGTAGCAGTTACTGGGGTTGGAGGCTTAACGCTTGGAAGAAAATCACCCATGTTATCAGAAACTATCGACGGAAAAATTTTACCGAGTGTTTTCTCAGTTGTGCCTTTGCCCCCTACCGTGCAGTGACTCATTGGTCAGGAAATTTTGGCTCAAATGGGGGTAGTGCTGACATATGAGTACCCTTTGGGCTAATGGCCATTGCGTGGACTTTCCCAATCCCACTCATTTGGAACACAGACACACCAGTGTGGGTTAAGCAATGGCCATTAAAAAGGGAAAGTCTGGAACAAGCACATGTACTAGTACAAGAACAATATGATCAGGGTCATTTACAGTTGTCAGTAAGCCCATGGAATACCCCTATTTTTGTTATTAAAAAGAAGTCGGGAAAGTATCGTTTACTACAAGATTTACAGGCTGTAAATGAACAAATGGAGCCTATGGGAGCCTTACAATTAGGTTTGCCTAACCCAGCCATGTTGCCAAAGGACTGTTCACTCTTAAGTGTGGATCTTAAGGACTGCTTTTTTACTATTGCTCTTCACCCTCAAGACACTCGGAGGTTTGCATTTACCTTATCAGCTTTAAATAGGGAAGAAGAACCAGACAAGAGATTCGAATGGCTTACTCTTCCACAGGGAATGCGCAACAGCGCCCCCTTGTGTCAGCTGTATGTTGACACTGCTTTACAACCTTTGTGACAGGCCTGGGCCAAAACAACCATTTATCATTACATGGATGATGTTTTCTTTGCACAGCCGCAACCTTTTACAGGTCAACAAATTCAAGAAATACATAAGGCCCTGGAACTACATGGCTTGGTTGTAGCTCCTGAAAAAATTCAATTATCTGCACCCTGGAAATATTTGGGATGGACACTTACTGGTCAGGTTGTTACCCCCCAGAAATTGCAATTGAATATTAAAATACATACATTGCATGATGCTCAAAAGTTACTTGGTGATCTGCAATGGCTGCGCCCTATTGTGGGCTTTCCAAATGAGTTGTTAGATGAACTTCGACCTTTACTAAAAGGGACTGACCCAGCACAATCTGTCCATATAAGCTCTGAGCAGGTTAAGACACTTCAGCAGATATTGGACTCTGTGACACAGGGCAGTGTCTGGAGACGAGATCTTAACTTCCCCATACAGCTGACAGTTTGGTGTGGAACTAAATTTTTACTGGGTTCACTTATTCAGCAAAACAGAAAAACGGGGGAGGTGTGGGCCTTAGAATGGATATGTCCTCCACTTCAACTGCATAAACCTCTTCTTCAAAAAATCGAAATTTTGGCTGACCTGCTAAAGAAGGGTTGTGAACGGGCATTACAGATTACGGGAAAGGAGCCTGATCAGATATGGATACCAATGAAGAAAGATACATTGACATGGTACCTGATAAACAGTATGGAATTACAAGAGGCCCTGCTGGGAGCTGGAAGCGTGATTGCCACTGATGATATACCCAATATACCATTGAATTGGGTAGGGCAGTGGGGTTGGATTCAATGCCCAAAAAGATCACGGAAGCCCCTGTCGGATGCTATAACAGCCTACACGGATGCAGGAAGAAAATCAAGAACTGCTGCAGTGACCTGGCAGGAAAAGGGACAATGGCATCATCAGATTCTCCAGGCTTCCGAGTTGGATACTTTACAAACAATGGAGCTATTGGCTGTTGTATGGGCCATGATGCATTTTTCGGGGCCCCTCAACATAGTGACAGATTCTTTCTATGTTGCAGGAGTGTGCAAGCAAATAGAGGATGCCTCTATAAAAGATGTTCAAAACAGGAGGTTACATGAGCTGTTTATTCAATTACAGAGGGCGATTAAGCTGAGAAAACATCCCTTTTCTGTTATCCATATCAGAAGTCACAAATGGGATATTGGTCTAGGAGAGGGTAATGCACGAGCAGATAAGCTAGTCTCAATCACACAAATGACTCCAACTCCCAGGCAGACTATGGCCAGAGAGTCACATTCCATGTTTCACCAAAATGCAAAAGGTCTCCTTGGAGAATTTCAGATATCTATGAACGAGGGATGGGCAATAGTCAAAGCCTGTCCCATATGTAGTCATCATAATGGGGGCTGCAGGTTAGGTCTGGGAGTTAACCCAAGAGGGTTGAATACAAATGAGACCTGGCAAATGGATGTTGCTGAGTTTGATAGCATGAAGTATGTGCATGTTACTATAGACACCGATAGTCATTTTATATGGGCCACAGCACAGACTGGTGAGAAAGCTGGACAAGAGGAGAGGCATCTCAGCAGCTGCTTTGCTGTAATGGCAGTGCCACGGTGTATTAAGACAGATAACGGGCCTGCCTACTGCAGCAAAAGAATAAAGCAGTTTATGCAAATGTGGGGAATAGAACATGTGACAGGCATCCCTAATTCCTTGACAGGGCAAGCAATCGTAGAAAGATCTAATGGTACCTTGAAAAGATATCTAGGTAAATACAAGGATATTAGAGAGCTGCAAGAAAGCCCATTAAGGTGTTTGTTTTAAATCACTTGTGTGTGTTTTGGGGAAAGCAAGGTTCCTGCTGTAATTCACCACTATGTACAAGAGAAAGAAAGTGTAAAGCAAGATGTAAGGGTAAAATACAGAGATCCCAAAACAGGACAATGGCAAGGTCCTGCTAACGTGTTATATTGGGGCCAAGGATATCTTTGTGTCTCTACCCCTACAGGATGCTTATGGGTACCTGCTAAATGGACCCGAGCAGCTGTGTTAGATAGAACCACCAGAACTCCATCAACTGAGCACAGAAGACCGTCAGCGAGTAGAGATGAAGCTGTTGATCGTCCTTCGACCAATCATGCATGGGCCCCACCTCAGCCTAAGACTAACATTTGGGTCACCCTGGCAAACTTAACTAACCAGGAGGCTATTAGCCTGTCATTATCTTCTCCCGGTAATCCATTTACAACTTGGTTGGTAGGGCTACCAGCAGGTCCCTGGCCATGTCCCTCAGGTGTACCCACCTGCAAAACTGACAGTCCTAAGACAAGTGTAGATAATTGGGACCAATGGGTTTCTCACTTCCCCATAGCACCACAGGAACCCCAAGAATTGGAGCTGTTAGGTTCAGTGATGGCAGATGCATGTATTAATTTTAACCATAGAAGCCAGCTTTCAGCAAAAAACCATTCCACTATTGTAACTTCCAGCATGGCTGTGTATCATAATGCAACAGCTTGGTGCAATTATACCACAGGGAAAGTGTCAATCTCATCAAATGACCCTATTCAACTGCCAGCAGGTTACTTCTTAATCTGTGGGGACCGTGCTTGGCCTGGTGTCCCATCGATGCTGCACGTACATTGGGCCATGTACAATTGGACGGCTGTCTCTGCTTACTCCCAATACGTCCATGATATTAAACATGAGCCACCACCATCGTCGACATAGGAGAATGATCCATGCATTTACTGCTGACTGTAGGGACGATGTAAAATTTTGGTCCCCGGGGGCCATAATTGCAGCATCCTTTCTGACTCCAGGGGTGGCCGCCGCAGGTGCCCATGGTACTCTAAATAAGTTGGGATGCTGGCTTGCAAAGCAAACCAATGCCCCCTCTTTGGCACTTTCTAGCCTTTTGCTTGATGTTGATTCTATTTGTCACACAACGCTTTAAAATAGAGCTGCGATTGATTTTCTTTTACTTGCACAAGGCCATGGCTGTGAAGAATTTGAGGGCATGTGTTGCATGAATCTTTCTGACCATTCGCAGTCCATCCATGCCCAGCTCGCTGAATTGCAAAGGTTAACTGGAAACTTACAGATAGAATCAGGTTTCAGTATTGATGGATGGCTCTCATCGTTAGGCCTGGGATCATGGTTACGTTCTGTTGTTAAAGTTGGCATTATAGTGGGCATTATAGCTCTGTTAGTAGTGTAATTTTGCCATGTTTTTGCATGTGCTTACAGAACATGGTGCAAAGGATGATATCTACTGCATTTAATCAGACTATGCTTGTCCAACAGAAAAATGGGGGAAGTGTGGAGAGCTTTGTGGGCAGTTGGTTAGCTGAGAAAGGTCACGTCGACGTAGTGTCGCTGGTTAAGCGTGAAGGGGACAAGCATAGAAGCCAGTAGTCAGTGTCCAATAACAGGCAAGGACATTGTGCCCTTGGTGCAACAGCAGGATAGGGGAGAGCATCTTTGGCAGAAATACAAAGAAAAGTTTCAATAAAATATCCACAAGAAGGCAGAAGTAGGCATAGTTGCCTGATAAGTAACTAACCAATAGTGAGCTCGCTTTTGCAATATGTATGAGATTCATTAACACTGATATAAAGATGTGTACCTCTCAATAAAGTTTGAGATTTGCTGATCACTTATTACAGCGCCCTGAGTGGGGTCACTGCTGGTGAGAGAGAGACAGGAATCTTGTTTCTTGATCAGAAGGCTGGATTTATTGATATATGATATATAATACATTATTACTATACTAAATAGAATAAAGAGAGAGGTTTGCAGATGCTAGTTAGCTAAGAATAGAAAAGAAAGAATCTAAAACAAAGTTGAACACAGGGACTCGGTCCCCTGGCTTGCACTGGTGATTGGCCCTTAATTATAAACATGCACATGAGACCAATCACAGAGGCCCCTGTTGCATTCCACAGCAGCTGATAACAATTGTTTACCTTGTCTTCTGGGGCCCTTTGCTTCCCAGAAGATACAGAAATCTGAAAGAAAGGATTTCTGTGAAAAAATGTCTGCGACAATCACTCATATTGCGTGCTGCATTTCTCCCGCCGGTCCCAACAGCTTACAATAGAACACAGCTGGTCCACTGTACCTTGTAAGGCTCTACTAGCAATTTGTCCCTGCACACGTGCTCTGGCTACCTTGATCACCAACTCTTTGCTGGTTTGGTTAGCTCTGTTAACATGAAATCAGTATCACCTCATTCTGGCTCTTGACTCTTGACTATGAACTCCAATCTTTTTTCTACTTTGCTAGGGTTTTTTCTATCCATTTTAACTTTTTCTCACCAACTGGTGACGTCACTAGTAGAAAAGCAGATGTTCACCCACATGGCTTCTCCTGGGGGACTCAAGACTTGCCTTAAGGGGGTGACTAAAGGCAAAGCTTTCTTGGTTTTATTCCTTGGGTTGCTTGTCACTGGGGGTCTCTGAAATTGTCCCCTCACCTGGATTATTCATCTCATCCTCACTGCCATTTGGCTTTCATTCAGGGGGCAGAGTGGTTGCCTGAGGGGGAGTATACCCGTGCTGGCCTGGACTAACTCGGTTGTAAGTCTTGGACACCTAGAACACAATCTTCCTGGTGCATTTGAGCCAATTTCAAACATCTCTGCCTTATGCTGAATGCTGAACGATATCTTTCTTTTCTGCCTCTTATCTCTTTCCAAAGTTAGGACTAAAGGTCCTGTGGGGCCAAATCAAAGCCACATTCTTTCTGACACTCAGGTTTATTCTTCAAGGTAAAAAAGATGTCTGCATATATCACTGGATCTCATTTTTCTTCTTGTCTTAAAAATAACATCAACTGTAACAATGGATCATAAAGTTCCATTGGGGGTCACTTTTCACCACTTTCTAATTGATACCAAGCCTACTATTGGGTAAGAGTATTTCATCAGATTACCTTTCCTTGAAAAATTACCCTCTGGGATTCCTGCCAAATCTTTCTCATCTGCTAAATTACATTCTAGTGGACTCTTTTTAATACCATCTTTACTTGTTGTGTTATTCATTCTTCATGCTATCTAAATTTCCATACTTAGCAGGATGTATTAATACTTCTCTTTTCCTTCTCTTTATCCCCTGTAGACTACACTTAACACACACGGGCTGACTCTGAATCACCCAGCAACAATATTTTTTTTATAGTCCTAACAAGCAATGAAAACAAAAGGATTCCATGTGTGGTAAACAGGTATGATTCGTGCTGTAAAATTGAAACCGCAATCAATATTGATACAGCAATTAATAACTGCAAATCATAAAACATTTAAAAGTTGTAATACCAAAAAAGAAAGAGATAGGAGGGCTTGCATCCCCCCTCCTTGCAGATGTTGAAGGACAGGAGGAAAAAGCAAGAGATAACAGTTACTAAAAATTAACAAAAAGAAGGGACAATCTGGTTGGGTCCCAGGAAAATGCCAGCTGTAAGAGATTTATAACTTTGATGCTTAAATGCAGTAATATGTTAGTTTTGACTTTCATTGTACTGACTTGATGTGCATGTGTAACCCAAAGGTGAATTAAAGGACATAGATGAAGAATAGAGGCCTTCATCAGTGATGACCCCCAAAGACTTGTGTGACCACCAAAACGAGTGGTGACGCATGCACAGTAAAGGTGGTGATGAGGGCGGAGGTAGAAGTGTGATGAATCGAAAATGGGAGGAGATGACATTGACACGTGGCATATAAGGGGGGAATCTTCATGTGGCAAGTTCGTACATGAGGTGGCAAGGGTCCAAGAGCCCTGCACTCTGTACCTTGCGGTTATCTTTTGCTTATGCACTATTATTGGAACCAAATTATCCCTTAGTTTTAGGCCAATTATATTGTTAATATTTCAAGTGTATCCAATTTTATGTATTTTCTAAACTTTTCAATTAAAATTGCTGCTGCCTCTAATATTGTTTGATTTTTTGATGATGGGATAATTGGGCAAACATAACAATATGGAAAAACAGGCCTGGGAGCCTCCCTCATGGCTGCTTACCACACAACTCATCTTTGAGACAGGCGCTTCACCTTTTATACCTCTGGGGGTTGCATCAGCAAACCCCGGCCCCTCCCAAAGTCTGTCAGTCAACTCTTCTTTGCCGTTTATTGGTGGAGATTGCTTTCCTGCAACTTGATTGGTGTGTCAGGTGTTGTCATGCTGTGCCATCCAGTAGCAACGAGCTTTTTCATTCTCAGCTGCCTTGTAGGAGGGGCACACGTACACGCCTTCCTTTTACCTGTCCTAAATAACCCAGGCTGCCTGGTGACGACAATACAGAGGATGGGAAAAGGGGACTGTGAGGACAACAGAGGGCATCTAAACAATAAACTACAATAACATACCTATACATCAAGAAATATTCTCCTAATATTCACACAGTATTCATTCCTTAATTGTCAAAGCCAATCATCTCATTATTCATCTATAACAATTTTTATTTTTATTTTTGCATTTTCCTACTGTTATTCCTACTCACATATCTTTACCTGAGAGCCCCTTAATTCCAGCATTTTAATAATTCAGAGGGAAGGGGTTTATATTTTCTATTTCCAGAGAAGTTCCTTCCTTCTTTAACAGACACGTGTCTTTCAAACCAAGACAGAGCCCCAAAAATCCCACAAAGATCTGCGCAACAACCAGACTGGGTCCCTCCTTCCTGAGCCAAACAGGGCAGAGCTGAACAAACAAAAACCATTTCTCCTGGTTTAACGAAAAAGCTGCATTTTGGGTCCCATAAGAGGGACAGTGATGCTGTGCCCCCTGGTACTGGGGAGGGAATGGGGAGCTCCTGGGGGTACTGGGAGCACTGGGAGCACTGGAATGGAGCACTCTGGGCAGCCCCACATGGGATCCCACACTCATGGCCCCCCCTCCATGGCACGGTGGGCATTCATGGGAGCTGGGGGGAGGACACACAGTGGGAGGTGCCCTCAGGCAGGGATCTCCAGTGCCCCCTGTGCCCCCAGTGTCACAGCATGTTCTCGTAGATGTCACTGGAGTCCTGCTGTTGCCCATGGGGTCCTGGCAGTTCTGCATTGGTCACCTGGGGGGTTGTGGCACAGGGGGGCACTGCAAGAGACACCGGGTGCGGGAAGCTGGATGGGAGGTGACACCCCTAGGGTGACATGTCTCTGTGCCCCCACCTGTACTCACCCCCTGCCTTCTTGTTTTGCATGACCTGGCTGTACAGCACCTCCCCTGCCTCTGGAGGGGCCAAGGTCACTGGGGTGCCCCTGGAAGGATAAGGGGGTGTCTGTGGGGGTGTGGGGGGTCGTAATGAACACAAAATGGGGGTTCAGGCCTGGACCCCCCACTCACCTTTCCTGCTGTTTCCTGAGGGCTGCAAAGGAAAGGGAGGAGGGGTGACTATGGAGTCCTCAGGGCCCCTGAACACCCTTGAGATCTCTGACTGCCCCCAGGAGCCTCATGCATCCCTGAAGCTCCTAATGAGCCTTGAATCACCCACTGAATCCACTGAGCCCCCAAACTCCTCCAAACCTCTGACAGAACCCCCAATGACCCTGCACTACCCTGCAGGACCTCCCCAAATCCCCCAGGCCATCCAGGTGAGATCTCTGGGGATTCAGCTTCACCCAAGTCAGGAGCTGTTGGTGCCGCCATCTGGACCCTGAACTCTGTGGGGGCTTCACCCCAATCCCTGGGACCCCCATTCCCCCTCCATTGTCACCCACCCAGGTGGTGCCACCAGTGCCAGCCTCCAATGACAGCCAGGAGCAGAACCAGGAACAGGAGGGACCCAGAGACCGCTGCGGCCACTGCTGGGGACAGAGAGGGACACATTGGGGTCACCCAGAACCCCAGGGGTCCTGAAGTCCCCATGTAACCCTGTGTGACCCTACCTGTGCCCTGTTCCTGTGTTGTCACCTCCAGGACCAGCTCTGAACTGAGTACCTGGTGCCCGTCCTGTTGGTTGGTGACCATGCACTGGTAGGTGCCCGAATGTCCCACATCGACAGCCCTGAGCTCCAGGAGGGGACCCTGGGCCACCTCCTGCCCATTGTGCAGCCAGGTGAAGGTGACAGGGGCTGAGCCCACCTGCACCGAGCAGCGCAGGGTCACGTTGTCTCTTGAGCCCACCAGGTGTGACAGGGGACTGAGGGTGATGGTGGCATTGGCCATGGGCACTGTTTGGACACAGACAGGGCTGGCACCTGGTGAGGTGGATGGGGGTGCCATGGGTGGGATCACCCCAAGTCTGAGGGTCCCGCTCACAAATGACAGTGACATTCAGGGGGACACTCTCAGCCATGCTGTTCCCGCACTGGCAGTGGCCGCTGCCATTGTCCCCAGTTTGGTGCAGCTCCAGGTGGGGCCAGTGCCAAGTGGTGCCCCTGAGCCCTCCCGGGTACCAGGAAATGGACAGGTGACCTGTCCCTGTGGCTACCGTGCAGCTCAGCACAAGGCTTTGCCGACAGAGACACCCCTGAGGGCAGAACCCCTGCGGGAGGGGTGACACCGGGGGACATTGAGGGACTTGGGGGGAGGACAGGGAGGGGCAGGGAGATCCCAGTGAGGGAGAGGAGAGAAGGTGCAGAGCTGCGGGGGGGGAGGGGCTTGGATAGGTACCCCAAGGAAGGATGGGGAGTTTAATGAGGGGACACATGGAGCGGGAGATGAGAGGACCCCAGTGCGGGTATGGAGACCCAGAGAGGGTATGATGGGACTTGGGGACTGCGGGGAAACAGCAGAGAGGGGTGGGGTTGACTCAGAGATGGGTGAAGGGATCCAGTGAGGGATGGGGGGAATGGGGTAGTAATGGAGGTACCCAGGCAGGGCACCCGAGGAGGCAGTGAGGGCTCCCCGTGCCCATCCCCGCACTCGCTGCGCACCGTGACACGGAGCCGGGCGCTGCTCTTCCGCACGGTCCCCCCCTTGGAGCGCACCTCGCAGCTGTAATTCCCTGAGTGGGAGACCCTCACGGCGGGCACCAGCAGCTGCAGAGACCCCTGTGGGCCCCCCAGCACCTGCCCGTTCCGGTAGAACAGGTGCAGGAGGGGGGCTCGGGGCCGCAGGGGGCTGGGGGTGCTGAGGCAGCTGAGAGTCAGGGGGGAACCATTGGTGCGCTCAGAGTGAACTTCCAGCACCGGCACCATAAAAAGCTCTGGAAAGGAGAGGGGAGGGAGATTTGTGAGCCCGAGTCACTAGGGACGGGCTGTGGGGGGGTTGGAGTGACAGTTGTGGAGTGCTCACCATGCACTGTCACTGTCACTGATTCCGACTTCTCCCATCCTCGTGATACTGTGGATTTCACCCAGCCCTGCAGCTGTAGCGGCCGCTGTGTTGCAGCTGCAGAGGGGACAGGGACAGCTCAGTCCCATCGCGGAGCTCCTGCAGTTTCTTCTCCTTGTGGTAGAAGAGCACTGAGCTGACCGGGTTGTCCCGCCAGCGCCGGCAGCGCAGTGTCACCGTGTTCCCCTCCAGCAGTGCCTGTGCCGGCACCTGCAGCACCAATGGGGCTGTGGGACACAAGGGTCCTGTTACACTGTGGGGACCTGGCGGGTCCCAATGCCATCGCAACCCCCATATTGGCTCACACACAGCACACCAGGGATCCCCAAATCCACAAACAGGGTCTTCCAGCCCTGGGATGGTCTGGAATGCCCCCAGAGTAGGGGGCAGGCTCTGGTCACACAGGAGGTGACCTATGGAGCAGAGCTCACCCAGAGCCCCGGAGTCAATGTTGGTGCCAGTATAGGGACACCCAAACCCCCCTCACCATCTAAGACTGTCACAGGAGGGCTGAGCCCAGTGCCGGGTCTCTCACATGTGTAGTTGCCTTTCTCAGTGACAGTGAGGTGGTTGTGTCTCTCCTGCCTCCAGCGCTGCCCATACTTGTACCAGGTGGTGACACCAGTGTTCCCCAAGCCCTGGCAGGTCAGTGTCACCCGGTCCCACAGCACCACCGGCCTCCAGGGGGGCTCCACGACAAGGTGGGTGGTCTGGGCACCTGCAGGTGACAGGGGACACCAGTCTGCCAGGGCCAGTGTGGGGCTGGGGAGAGCAAGGTGGGGCCATGGCATCCCCCGAGGACTCACCAGTGAGGCCGAGGATCTGGGCTGGAAGGGAGAAGGGACGGGGCTCAGTGAGTGTGGCACCATGGGGACAGTTGTGCACAGGGGAGTGGGTCATAGGGGCTGCCCTTGAACTGTCCCCCTGAGGGAATTGGTGTGGCACAGATGTCTCCATGGAGACACTGTGCTAGCACAGGTCTCCCCTGCCAGCCCCATGGCCTCTGTCTCCATGGCCCATCCACATTGTGCTTGTCTTCTTCTCCCTGTCCCTGCATCCCTGTGTCCCTGTCCCCACAGCTGCCTTAGCCCCAGGATGCCTCTGCCCACATTCCTATCCCTCCAGCCCTGTTCACCCTCTCCTGTCCCCACGGCCACCCCATGACCCCGGTCACTTCATGCTCTTGCTCTGCTGGCATTGGGAACCTCAGAGAACCCTGCAGCTCCCCTGTGCCCCCTCCCTACCACTCTCTGCCTCACCAGCGCCCATCCCCGGGGTACTACCAGTGCGGCCCATGCCTGGGGCACTCACCCCACAGGAGCAGCACCACCTTCCTGGCCATCCCAGTGTCCCCAGCCATGTGCACTGGCTGTCACTCGCTGCTGTGGCCACCGCTCCCCTGGCTGGCGGCTCTTCGGATGAAGGAGAAGGAAGCGAGGTCACATCTCGTCCCCATGTGTAGGTGGCACCTAGTGGGGGCAGGGTGGCCACAAGCTGGGGACAGGCTGTGGGCAGGGTGGGGACATGCTGGGGACAAGGCTGTCTCTGGGTCAGTGGGACATGGGCTTCCCAGGAGCAGGGGGGCTCAGGGGCTTTGGGGAGCCAGGGATTGGTGTTCAGGGGAATGGGGAGTTCAGGGAATGGGGGTCCAGGGAATGGGTCCATGGGGAATTGGGGTCATGAGGAGGGGGAGTCATGGGGGTTGGGGTGCCTTGGGAATGGGGGTCCCCAGGTCTGGGGGGACTCAGGGATGGGAGTCCCAGGGGAAGGTGGGCTTCAGGGATTTGGTGTCATTGTTTTCGTTTGCTAATTTGAGATATTTCAGTTAATGTAATAATTAATGTGGTGGGTTTAGTGTTGGTTAATTATTAGTGCATTTATCAGAATGTATTTATTTCTTTTTTGTTTTGAGATGAGACTAGGAAAAAGGTAAAGTAGATTAAAAAGTTTAAAAGGGTATATATAAAAATTTTTATTTGTAATCAATTTATTAGTAATAAATCCCTCATCAGGGGATTTTTGTGCCAGGGATGGGGTGCAGGGGGAATGGGGGCACCTGGGAGAATAAAGGTCCCAGTAGAAAGGGGGATTTCCCTTCAGGGGAAGGAATGAATGGGAGAGGGTTCCCTGGGAATGGGGTCCTGGGCCATGGAGTTCCTGAGCAATGACAGCTCCAGTATGGGGGTCCCAGGGAAGGGGAGAGAGAAGGAATGGGGGTCCCATGGTCAGCTTCCCAGGGGAATGAGTTTGCCAGGGATGGACTGTAATGGGATGTGCATGTGGGTCACAGCTCCTTCCCTGGGTGCCTCAGATTTTGGGAACACTCAGAGGCTAGTTCTGCCTGCTGGGTTGCCCGCGATTTGGGGGGGCAAACAAGAGGGGATTCAGAGGTGCTCTGGGTCTGTGCCAGCACAACCTCCAGGGGATTTCCCGTTCTTCATTTCGATTTCCTTCCTTTTATCCCTCAATTTCACAACCTCCCAGTTCATGCCTTGGTGATCCTGGGGAGCTCCTGAGCAGGGAGCGTGTTGGGGGAAGCCCAGGGTGGGGGAAGCAGGGATGAGGGGTCTGCAGGGAGGGCTGGGGAGGCTGTGGGGGATGGAGGAGTCCAGCTTTCCCCCTGCCTACACTTTCTCTCTCCTGTACCAGAAGGAAGAGGCCATTTGTGCTGAGTGTCACATGGGAGGAGGGCTCTGCCCTGGGGGGGGGGGGGGGGCGGGGAGCAAATACAGGGGGCTCCTGTCCTGGGGGGATCGTGTCCCAGGGGGGACACATGCTGGACAAGGGGCTCCTGTCCTGGGGGATGGCAGCTCCTGGTGTTTCCAGACTTCTCCATTCTTGCTTGTCCCCTGCAGGATCTGAGCCAGCAAGAGCAGCTGGGGAATGGAGCCCCAGGCAGGAAGGAGCTCCCAGACTCCTGCTCCTTGAAGCCAGTGGCCATCCAATGGTGGGGCCCAGCCATGGCTCAGCCCCACTGCACAGGGATGGCCATTGCCCAGCCCTGCTCTGCCAGGCCCCAGGTGGCAGCCAGCACCAGAGGGTCCCTCCTGCCCCCTTGGCTTTGATTCTGGCAACTTCAGAGCTACTGTAGAGGTGAGAATTGTGTGGGGGAAAAAGGCCTGCCTGTGGTTTGCTCAGCCCTGCAAGAAGCACAAAACCCAAAGGGAGCCCAAGCAATGACTCTGTGAGGGCCTTTGATGGTTTTCAGAGCGGGGCTGACTGGAAAGCCCCCGTGCAGGGCCAGCTGTCACGCAACCAGTCCAGAAATGCAGCAATTGATCACTTTGTCCCTCTCACCAAGTGTCATGGTTTAGGCTTGGCACAAAGCTAGTGTTCTTACGAGAATACCTTCTCTCTGGTGTCTGCTGTGAGATGTGACCAGGAATAAGCAAAGCAGGCTCCAGCTTAGAAATAAAGAAAATTTTATTAACTAAACTACAAGAAAAGAAGAGGGAAAAAACTATAACGGAAAAAAAAAAAATGAAAACCTTACAAAAGCACTTTCCTCCTCCCCCCCACCAAATTTCCTAATGCAATACATTCTCCCAAATCACTAACTTTCAGTCCGGCACCACCCTTTAGAATATTCAATCTTCAGTTCATGAAGAGGAGAGGAGTCCTTCTTGCACCATAGGCTTCTCCTGTAAACACGCTAAAACCTCATGTGCTTCCATGTCACTGAGCACCGCCCGGAAAGTCCTTTTGCCATGGTGACATCTTCTTTCCATGCCCAGTGCTCTCACCCCTGTGCATGGACTAGAGCTGCTTTTAGGGTTGTCTTTTAAGGATGCCTTGTCTTACTCCAAAAAAAGGCACAGTCTCTCTTTTGGGACATCTGTCCCCACCAATTTTTTTCACCCCCTGGGGCCGAGGGGTACCCACACTGAATCCTCCTGGTTAGGAGGCACTGCCTCCCTCTAAATGCAGTCTCTGTGTCAAAGGAATAAAAATGGTTCAGTCTATGGCTACACAAGAAAAGTCTAGCCAAAAGGCCACTCCGTCATCTCTCCCTATGAAGCCATTCATTACAATGAACAGTAGTTTCTGAGAAAGAAAAGAATTAAAAGACCTGAGGAATAAAAGAATTAAAAGACAGTCTATCAAGGGAAACACAGAAGTTAATAAATAACCTAAAATACATTGTTTGGGAAAACTTTGATTAGATAAGTTAATAAATAATCTAAAATACACTCAGAAAAGAAACTTTGGAATTAGAATATTTGAAGAAGCGAAAGTAGAAGCCAAAAAGTTAAGGTGACCGGCCAAGCCGTCGGAATCAAGCCAAGTGCAACAGTGATTTCTGCCAAGTCATGGAAAAACATGCCAAGGATGACAGGAAAATGCCCAAATTAGGAGAAGCTTAAAATTTAACTAAGGAAGACCAAGAGTTCCTGGAAAACCCTGCCTATACTCCTGCCTGCTTATTAATATGCATATAATAAATGATGTAATCCTTGTTCAAAATTGTATAAAAACCTGCTTTTGCTGTACCGGATTTAGAAATCCACTTGGTGATTTCTCCAACGCGTTGTCAATAAATACCTCCTGCCTATAGACCTCAAATCTAGTCTCTGGGCAGCTTATTATCGCCTTTTGGGGCAAAATTCGGCATCACCTACACTCAGCCAGTCTTTTCCACTTCCCTCGGGCCTAGTCTTTGTTACCTCATCTCTTATCTCTCTTCTTATTTAGCTCCAGGAGGATCAGCATTTTTGCAAGGTCTCAATCATGTAAGGAAAGGGTTAAAAATTTCATTCTCTGGGAGAGCTCCGGCACTCCCACACTGCCCTGCCGGGCACCTTCTTGCCGCACTCCCCCCTTCTCCTCCTGGGCTGGCTGCTATCACATTCCGTCACCGGCTCTCCTTCTTTCTCTCCTGGCGGGAGGGGGGGGGGCTGCCCGATGTCTCCGTGCTCCTCCACCCTTCTATCTTCAAGGGCCTCCTCACCCCCTCCATCTCTGTCCAGCCCCAGGCCTACCACCATGGCTGCCCCTCCCCCGCCCAGCAGCAGCAGCTGCACGGGGGAGGGAGACCCAACCTCTTTGCCTCGAAGTCCCAAGAGAAACTCTCAGGGACGAAGCTCTGCTTTTAACCCCTGTGTGTTCTCAGAGGTGTGTCCAAACCCCACTGGCCACTCAGGAGCTGGCTTTGGCAGAATGTCACAATGTCCCCAGTGTGCCATGGCTGACAGACTGATGGACAGATGAGGCCCTGTCTCAGCAAAAGCAAGGTCTGGCGCACCCCTGCCAGACATAGGTGTTCAAAAATGTCTCCAGACATCAAACTTTTCCTGTCTCTGACACCTCACCCTGTGCCATGGCCTGATCCTGACTGCCCTGGCAAAGGGGGAGGCTCTGGAACCCCCACAGGGCTTTTCTGACATCATTTTGGGGGAAACACAGGAGAGGAGGGGTTTGGGACAGGGGACAAGAGAATCCAGAGGCTCCTAAATGCCACTTTGGCCATCAGAGCAGTGAAGTTCTGGGACCTGCCAGGTTCCTCCTGGTGGAGGAATCGTGCCAGGGGAAACCTCTGGGGTTTGTTCCTTGTTGGGTGCTTTCCCTGGAAATTGTTCCTTTTGTGACCCTTTGAATTCTGAATCTTGAGAACTGAGAAGTTTTGATTCAACAACCAGGCGGGACCCTCCTCCTTCCTGAGCCAAACAGGGCAGAGCTAAACAAACAAAAACCATTTCTTCTGGTTTAATCAAAAAGCTGATATTTGGGTCCAGTAAAAGGGACAAGGGTCCTGTGCCTCCTGGTAGTAGAGGAGGAAATGGGGAGCTGCTGGGGGTACTGGGAGCACTGGGAGCACTTGAACGGGGAGCCCTGGGCAGCCCCACATGGGAGCCCCCACTCGTGGCCACTCCCTGGGCACGGTGGGCACCCATGGGAGCTGGGGATGCCCTTGGGCAGGGACCCCAGTGCCCCCTGTGCCTTCAGTGTCACAGCACGTTCTCGCAGATGTCCCTGGGGTCCTGCTGCCTCTGGTGGGGTCCTGGCAGCTCTGTGTAGGTCACCTGGGAGGATGTGGTGCGGGGCGGCCCTGTGGGAGACGCCGGTTGTGGGGACCTGGATTGAGGGTGACACCCGTGTGTGATGTCCCCCGTGTCCCCCCTGTACTCACCACCTGCCTTCTTGGTGCTCACGACATCACTGTACAGCACCTCCCCCGCCTCTGGGGGGGGCCGAGGGCTCTGGGGGGGCCCTGCAGGGATAAGGGGGTGTCTGTGGGCATGGGGGGGTTTTGTTGTGGGGGTAAAATGGAGGTTCAAACCAGGAGTCCTTCACTCACCTTTCTTGCTGTTTCCTGAGGGCTGCAAAAGAAAAGCATGATGGGTGATGCTGGGGTTCTCAGGGCTTCTGAAAACCATCAGGACCCCTGACTGTCCCTGGGACCCTCAAGCATCTTTAAAAGTCCCAAAATACCTTAAACCAACCTTTGAATCCACTGAGACCCCGGAGTCAAAAAAACTCCCACAAAATCCCTGACAAAACCCCCAACTTCCCTGCACAACCCCGCACAACCTCCCCAAATCCCCCAGGACCCCCAGCTGAGGTATCTGCAGGATCAGTTTCTCCCAAGTCAGGAGCTGTTGATGCCACCCTATGGCTCTCATACCCTGGGGAGGCTTCACGCCAATCCCTGGGAACCCCAACCCGCGTATTGTCACCCACCACAGCAGTGCCACTGGTAACAGCCCCCGATGACAGCCAGGAGTAGGAGCAGGAACCCACTGAGCCCTAGAGCCACTGCTGGGGACAGAGAGGGACACATTGGTGTCACCCAGAAGCCCAGGGGTCCTGTACCCCCCGTGTGACCCAGTGTGACCCCACCTGTGTCCCTGTGTCCCCACACTGTCACAGCCAGGACCAGCTCTGGGCTGAGTGCCCGGAACACGCGGTGCCCGTCCTGTCCCAGCTGGTTGGTGGCCATGCACTGGTAGGTGCCCGAATATCCCACATCAACAGCTCCAAGCTCCAGGAGGGGACCCCGGGCCACCTCCTGACTGTTGTGCAGCCAGGTGAAGGTGACAGGGGCTGAGCCCACCTGCAGTGAGCAGCGCAGGGTCACGGGGTCACCGGCATGCACCTGGTGTGACAGGGGTCCGGGGCTGATGGTGGCATTGGCAACGGGCACTGTGGGGACAGAGACAGGGCTGGGACCGGGCGAGGTGGGATGGGGGTGCCATGGGAGGGGTCACCCCCAGTCCGAGGGTCCTGCTTGCCCAGTACGGTGACATTCAGGAGGTCACTCTCAGCCACGCTGTCCCCGTCGCTGACCCGGCACCAGTACTGGCCGCTGTCATTGTCCCCAGCATGGCACAGCTCCAGGCAGGGGCCGGTTCCCAGCAGTGCCCCTGAGCCCTCCCGGTGCCAGGAGAAGGACAGGGGACCTGCAGCCACCTCGTAGCTCAGCACCATTCAGTCCCTGCGTGCCACCTGTCCCCCAGGGGGCTGCACTGACAGGTACACCCCCAAGGGCGAGACCCCTTGGATGTTGGGACACCAGGGAACATTGAGAGACCTGTGGTGGGGAGGGATGGGAGAGGGGAAGTGGGACCCCAGTGAGGAAAAGGAGGCACAGAGATAGGAGGGGGGCTTGGAACGGGACCCCAAGGAATGATGGAGGGCTCAAGGATGAGTAACCTGGAGAGGAAGATGGGGAGACACCAGGAAGAGTATGTAAAACCAGGGAGGGAATGGTGAGACTTGAGGACCATGGAGTGAGATCAGAGAGGGCTGAGGTTGAATCAGGGACAGATGAAGGGATCCCAGTGAGCAATGGGGGGACACAGAGGGTGACCCCAGCAGGAATGAGGGGATGTGGAAAAAGATTACCAGAAAGATGGGGGTACCCACATAGGGCTGGGGGATATGGTCAGGCACCCAGGAAAGGATGGGGGACCCGGGTAGTTATGGGGATCCCCAGACAGGGCAGGGGCCTCCGAGGAGGCTGTGGGGGCTCCCTGCGCCCATCCCCACACTCACAGCACACCGCGACGTGGAGCCGGGCGCTGCTCTTCCGCACGGTCCCCCCATCGGAGCGCACCTCACAGCTGTAATTCCCCGAGTGGGAGACCCCCACAGCGGGCACCAGCAGCTGCGGGGACCCCTGCGGGCCTCTCACCATGTGCCCGTCCTGGTAGAACAGGTGCAGGAGGGGGGCTCAGGGCCGCAGGGGGCTGGGGGTGCTGAGGCAGCTGAGAGTCAGGGGGGATCCCACAGTAAGATAAGGGGGACCCTCCAGCACTGGCACCGAGAAGAGCTCTGGGAAGGAGAGGGGAGGGAGATTTGTGAGCCCAAGTCCCTGGGGAGGGGCTGTGGGGGTGTCAGGGTGGCGGCTGTTGGGTGCTCACCATGCACTGTCACTATCACTGAAGCCGAGAGCACCCACGGTGCCACGTTGGAGTCCACCTGGCCCCCACAGCTGTAGTGGCCACTGTGGTTCAGTTGCAGAGGGGACAGGGACATCTCGGTCCCACTGAGGGACCTCTCCACCTCCTTGTCCCCATGGCAGAATCGCACCCCAGTGACCGACATGTTCTCCCAGCACCGACAGCGCAGTGTCACAGTGTCCCCCTCCAGCAGCTCCTGCGCCAGCACCTGCAGCACCAGTCGGGCTGTGGAACATGGGAGTCTTAGGGCATCTGTGGCATTCAATTTTCTCAGGGACCCTTGAATTGGGACACATCCAGTGCAGCAGGGTTCCCTGAATCCAGAACTGGGGTCCCTCCACTCTGAGATGCTCTGGGATCTCCCCGTGTACAGGGGATGGGCTCTGGTCACACAGGAGGTGACCCATGGAGCAGAGCACACCCAGAGACCTTGAGGTCCCTGCAGGTGCAAGGCTGGAGACAACCAAACCACTCTCACCATTTGAGACTGTCACAGAGGGGCTGTGCCCGGTGCCGGGTCTGTCACATGTGTAGGTGCCACTCTCAGTGACAGTGAAGTGGTCCGGTGTTGGAGAATGGCTTAAAGAAAAAAGCCATGAAGACATACAATTGAGAGAAAAGTCAAAGGTAGAAGTAAAGCAGTTCCTAAAGCAATTCCCAGGCTTGATTTTAATAATAAGGTTCTCAGACAGTCTTCCCATAACAAGCAAAGCACTCTGTCTGGGAAAAGCTGGCTCCCTGGGAGCAGATATGGAAGTTTTGGGAAACTCTCATATCACAGTGGGAACGTTGGTTCTGTTTTTAATAAACAATTGTAGGTATTGTAAAACAAAAGGAGTGGTTAGAGTTTTCTCTGTTAGCCTATCATGAGCTTGGATTTTGCAATATGCATGAAGTTAATTAACACTGTTATATAAAGTGACTGATTGATCAATAAATCGGAGTTCGATGCATTACCAGGATGGTCGTTCTCCCCTGCACTTCAATATATGGTGACACCTGGACGTGATAGCGAACACCACGGGAAGTGAAGAATGGGTCGGGTTCCGAAGATCGAAAAAGCAGCCAGAACGGCAAAGAAGCGCGGAGAAAAAAGCGGAGGAAAACCCGCCAAGATGCGCCGTGCCCTGGGCGACTGTAAAGACGGGCCTGGCCGAAACGTGCAGCCGCGACCTTGAGGAGCTGCAAAGCGCACTTACGATATATAGGTATGGAAAGGCAAGCCACATATGAACTTTTTATTGACTGTCTTTTTACAAAAAAGGCAAATTAAGGGGATGGATTGGCAAAAGGATTTAACAGGACTTTGGACTTACGGCTACGGTAAAGGGGTTTTCAGTATGGTTTACGAGTTAACGGAATTGCGTGAATTCAGTGATTTGTTGTGGGAGGCTGCTTTGGAGAGTGATAAAACTGCCAAGAAGCTAAGCAAGCCATGGCGAGTGATGTATGGTGCACTGTTTTACTATCTCTCTGAGTGCAAGACAGCAGCCGCAGCTTGTGGCGCTTGCGGGGCTGTGCTACTTCGAACTCGGCACGGGCGCTCCGCCATGGCGAGCAGCCGCGGCGAGCGACCGCCTGAAATGCTGCGCTGTAGCGGCGGCAGCAGAGGCAGCGGCGGGGAGAGCGGAGCCGCCGCGCGGGAGCCGAGCCGGGCCGCCCCGGGAGGGAGCGGAGCCGCCGCCGCGGGGGGAGAGCGAAGCCGCCGCGGGGGGAGCCACGGGTGCAGCGGTGTCTGCAGCGGAGTGAGCCTGCCGGCGAGTAAACAAAGAGCGCAGCGCAGGGGGGGGGGTTTCGTCCGCTCCGACACAAGCGCCGCGGGAGCGGAGCGCTTTTTGCAGCGGGAGCGTTTCTCCCTCCGCCCCGCAGCCGGCAATGTGACTTTTGTCAACAAAAGGAAAGGATCCCTGCTGAAATTGAGAAACCAGTGATGGTAAACAAGCAAAGTTAAAGGGACCTTTGTTCTTCCTGGCAGAGACTGTGAAACGGGAATCAGCGTACCGTATGCATGGGTCAAATTTCGGTCGATTTGGCTCGGCATTGGTTATGCTGTCAGAATCACCTGCATTAACATAGACTTTAACATCAGAAGCCGGATGGCTCAGTCGGTGGAACATCAGACTCTAAAATCGTATTTTGAAAAATTTAAAAATGTTAAGATGTGTTGGAATGATTGTATGAGTGAGATGTTGTGAGTGTGCTTTTTGGTATAGAAATGCTATAGCAAACATGTGAAGAAAGTTATTTTAGCTTAATATTTTAGAATCAGGCCTGTAAGTTATAGTAAATGCTGTATGTTATTTCTTTAGTAAGTTTTATCTGTTATTAAGTAGTTTAAGTTAAATTTTCTATTAAGTGCCGTTAAATGTTAAATACTATTAAGGTTAAGTTTGTTAAGTTTATTTTCGGTTAAGTTAGATTCTGTAAAGTTTGAATTATATTGGGTTTAAGTTGTGTAGAATTTAAAGTCAGTTGATTTTGTTAAAGTTTTATTAGATTTAAGTGATTTTACATGTTTTGCAAATAAGTCTGCTAAGTTAAATATTTTGGGTGCTTTGGGTGCGTGCTGCTTTCCCACCACTCTAAATCAACAAAGGATTGAGAATCGCCCAGCTGATGCCATTTGAGCCAAATGACTAAAGGATTACAGACTGAAAACTGATTTTGAACTTTTCTGAGAAACCCAAGAAAAAGCGTGGATGTGAAAATCTGAAGGACAGAAAGGATCATTTTCAGGCTTGCCGTTTACCTCCTCTCCAGGTTCACATGAATGAAAACAGCTAACAGCCTTCTTTTCTTAGTCCAATTACCACCTACCGTGCAATGCCTGATAAGGCCGAACATTATGGCTCAGCTGGGCGTGGTTTTAACCCTTTGGGGTAAAAGCCATTGCTCGGACCGTGGCTGGGGAACCTTATAGAGATACTGAGTGTGCTTTTAAATGCTTTTACTTATTTTACCTTATTTTTGTAGTTGCATCCAAAATATGGTCGGTAGGATGATAGAGAAAAGCTGGCAAACTAACCTCCTTTCTCAAAAAGAAAAAGACGGGGGAAATGTTGGAGAGTTTAGTGCAAGCATGGCTTAAAGAAAAAGGCCATGAAGACATACAATTGAGAGAAAAGTAAAAGGTAGTAGTAAAGCAGTTCCTAAAGCAGTTCCCAGGCTTGATTTTATAAATAATACGGTTCTCAGACAGTCTTCCCATAACAAGGAAAGCACTCTGTCTGGGAAAAGCTGGCTCCCTGGGAACAGATATGGAAGTTTTGGGAAACTCTCATATCACAATGGGAACGTTGGTTCTGTTTTTAATAAACAATTGTAGGTATTGTAAAACAAAAGGAGTGGTTAGAGTTTTCTCTGTTAACCTATCGTAAGCTTGGATTTTGCAATATGCATGAAGTTAATTAACACTGTTATATAAAGTGGCTGATTAATGAATAAATCGGAGTTCGATGCATCAATCGGATGGTCAGCTCCCCTTCACTTCAATAGGTGATCTTGGAATATTGAAAAGTAGGGATATTGGAATATGGGGACATTGAGTTATGGGAATATTGGTATATTGGAATATAGGGAAATAGGAATATAGCAGTGTTGGAATACTGGGATATTGAAATAGTGAAATATTGGAATATCAAAAACTGTAATATTGAAATATTGGAACACAGGATTACTAAAAAAAATTGAAATATAGGAATCTTGAATTATTGGTACACAGGAATACTGAAATATAGCAATCTTGAAATACTGGGATGCAAGGCTATTGGAAAATTGAAATACTGGAATATTGAAATATTGGAAAACAGGGCTGTTGGGAAATTGAAATACTGGAATGCAAGAACACTGGATTATGGAAATATTGGGATATGGGAGTACTGGAATATTGAAATGTTGGGATACATAAATATTGGAATATTGAATATTGGGATACATAAATACTGGAATAGGGCAAGAGCCAACCTGACAGCCCTACAGGACAGAGGAACAAATTAAAGCCACTGCTCCCAGGAAATAAACGGATAAACCAAGAGGAAATTCCCAATCCTTCCACCTCCCATAGGGATACCAGGATGGGGAGACCACAAGCAAATCCTGTTCATTAACCATCATCAACCCCAGGGCTTAATTATTTCACACACCATCCCCCAGTCCTCACCTGGGAGCGCCCACTGAACCCCAAAATTCCAGCACCAAGCTCCAAACCTCTCTCTCATGCCAAACTCAGCTTTTTAAAAGTTCCCCAAAACACTCAAAAATGAGGGAAAATTTCATCCCTATGCCCACAAAACCATTCCCCCTCAGCCTGGGAACGCTGCTCCCCCAATTGGCACATCCAGGTACATCCAGAATTCTCCCCACTCCCAGCACTTCTCCTGAACAGAAAAATCAAAGAATCGGGAATTTGGGTCAGCTGGGACAGAGCCAAATCCCAGCTGGGATTTCTGCAGGATTCACCAGTCACAGACAGGTCCTGACAGCTCCTCACACCCCTTGGACTTCCAGAGCTGGCAGCAAAACATTCCTGCAGCTCAGAAATCCCTGGAATTAATCAGTAATTGGACTTAAACGACCCGGAGCAAAGTGTGACAGTGGGAGGACTGGAGGGATCCCTGAAAACCGAACCCCACACTGGGGTTTGAGGGATTTCAGCCACAAAGTTTAAGGACTTTTTTGGGGGAAAGGAAGATGAGTTTCCACAAAGCAGGAATATTCCCATGGGAAGGTGCTTTCTGGGGCAAAGTTACAATTTTGGGTGTTAAAAAGCAGCAGCTGGAGAACACTGCTGGAGAGCCAGGAATGGGAAGGAAGAGTCTCCAGGTTGGAATCCAAGGGGTTTATCCCTAAAAATGCTCCTTTGCCCTCCCCTGGATGGTCCTCACACTGAAATCTGAGGGGTTTATCCCTAAAAATCCCCTCTGTCCTTCCTAGGAGTCTCTACATTGAAATCCAAGGGGTTTATCACTAAAAATTCCCCCCTGACCTCCCCAGGAGAGTCCCCACATTGAAACCCAAGGGTTCCCCCTTGGGAGGCTCCTGTAAGACCCCCCCCAAAACCCCCAGCGAGGGTTGCGGGGCTCAGTTTGGGCTCAGCCTCCACCTCAGAATCCCCCAAATTCCCCTCAAAGGCTGGGGGCTCATGATACCCTCAGAAAGGCACCCTCAGCCCCCTCAAGACCCCCCTTTTGGACCCCCTAAACCTCACCATGGGATCCTCTGCCGCCCTGATGCCTCCTCAGGACCCCCCCAAAATTCCCACCAAGGGCTGGGGGTCTCAACCCCTTCTCGTGACATCCTCACCAGGGAACCCTCATCCACCTCAGGACCCCCAAATCCCCACCAAGGGTCGGGGGCTCCCCCTCCTCCCCAGTCACACCCTCACCAGGGGACCCTCAGAGCTCCCAACACCCCCAAACCTCACCAAAGGACGCTCAGCCCCCTCAGGATTCCCCCCAAACCCCCAGCAAGGGCTGGGGGTCTCAGTCCCTCCTCATCACACGATCCTCAGGCCCCTCACGACCCCCCAAAACCTCCCAAGGGCCGGGGGTCCCAATCCCCCTCATCACCCCCTCACCCAAGGCCCTGCAGAGCCCCTCAGGACCCCAACACCGCACTAAGGGCTCGGTGTCCCCTCAGCCCTGGCCCCTCAGAGCCCCCTCATGGCCCCCAGAGCCCCCTCATGGCCCCAGAGCCCCCCCATGGCCCCCAGAGCCCCCTCATAGCCCCCTCAGGACCCCCATTCCCGCACCCCCAGGACTGCCCCTGTGTGTGAGGCGCGTTCCCGCGCCCGGCTGCCGGGGGGCTGTGGCTGGGCGGCCCCCCCGTACTCACACCTCCAGGATGCCGGGTCCCCCTTGCGCACCCTGGCGCGGTCGGCGGCTCCTCCGCCCAGCACGGCGCTGACGCGCTGCAGCGGCACGTACAGTTCACCGTTGATGCTGAGCAGCTGCCCGCCTTCGCTCACTCGCCCGCGAACATGAAAGCCGTAACCCGACTAGGACTTGACGATGCGGACGACGCGGGGCCCGCCCGGGGGTCCCTCCCCAGCCCCGTTCCGCGCCTCCGGCCACACTTAGCCCTCCTCGTCCGCCACCTTGGCGTCCACGCACGGCAAGCGTCACGACACTTGGCCCACGACGGCCGCCGTAGGGACCCGCTCCTCCCGCTTGCACTGCAGAGTACGATGGGCAATGGAGTCCGCGGAGCTGCCCAGCGCCGTTAGCGCGCCGCGGGCCGCAGAGGATGATGGAAATGGTAGTCAGAGAGACAGAAAGGCGGGGACAGTGCGGCGCATGCGCTGTGGGCTTGGGAACAAGAGGTTGCCATGGGAACAGGGCTGTTGTCATGGGAAGGGGGTGTTGCCATGGAAACCGAGAGGCTGTTACCATGGGGACGGGGAGAGGTGGGCATGGGAATGGGGGCTACAGGTGCCATTGGCCTGGAGGGCTGTTTCCGTGGGAATGGGGGGGTGTAGGCATGGGAATGGGAGGGGGCTGTTGCCGAGGAAATGAGGGGGCTGTGGGTGTGGGAATTGGGAAAGGGCTGCTGCCATGGGAACAGAAGGGTGTTGTTGCCATGGGATTGAGGGGCTTAGGGCGTGGGGAAAGGGGGCTGCTGACATGAGAATGGGGGACGGTTGCCATGGAGATGGGATGCTGTTGCTATGAGAACGGTGTGTGTGTTGCCATGAAAACAGGGGGCGCGGTTTCCCTGGAAACCGGCAGGGGGCGCTGTTTGCGGCGGTGCTCTGGGGTGACTCCCAAGGGACTGAGGGAGCCCCAAAAATCCTGCAAATCCCACAAGGATCTGCTCAACAACCTGAGCGGGACCCTCCTTGTTCGTTGCCGAGCTGACTAGGCAGAGATGAACAAACAAAAACCCCCCAGTTTCATCAAAAGCTGCGTTTTGGGTCCAATAAGGGGGACAAGGCTCCTGTGCCCCCTGGCACTGGTGGGGGGCAGGGGTAAAGGGGAGCCCCTGGGGGTACAGGGAGCACTGGGAGCACTGGAATGGGGAGCTCTGCGCAGCCCCACATCCGACCCCCCCCCACTCATTGCCACCCCCACAGGCACAGGAACACAGGATACAGGATGGGGCGGGGGGGAAGGGGAGTGCCCTGGGGCAGGGACCCCCAGTGCCCCCAGTGTCACAGCACGCTCTCGTAGTCACGGGGGTCCCAATGTCCCTCGTGGGGTCCCGAAAGCTCCAGGTTGGTCACTTGTGGATCCTGAGGTGGGGCAGGACCGAAGGACACACATGGGGGCCGTGAGAGTGATACCAGTTGTGAAGACCTGGGTGGGAGTGATACCCGTGAGTGACGTGTCCCTGTCCCCCCCTGTACTCACCCTCTGCCCACTGAGTGCCCACAATGTGGGGGTCCACACAGCTCCCACCGCCAGAGGGGTCCTGGGGGGATAAGGAGGGGGATCTGGGTGGGTTCTGGGAAGAGGGAAAGGAGAGTCCCAGACAGAGGCCCCCACTCACCTGTGCTGGGGCTTCCTGGTGGCTGCAAGGGAAGGGAGAGGGGGTGACAGTGGGGACACTGGGACCCCTGAACCTTCCTGGGACCTCAGCAGCTCCAACCACCCACGGGATCCCCATATCCCCACTGCAGCCCTGATTCCCACCAGATTCCTGAACTCTGCCCCCACTCTGGGGGCTTCCCCTAACTCCAGGACCCCCACCCCAGCCCCCATTGTCACCCACCCCAGTGTGCCACCAGTGACAGCCCCCGATGACAGCCAGGAGCAGGAGCAGGAACAGGAGGGTCCTCCCGACATTCACAGCCACATCTGGGGACAGAGAGGGACACACTGAAATGACCCTGAACCCTGGGGGTACTGAGCACCCTGGTGACCCTGTGTGACCCCACCTGTGACCCAGGGTGAGCCAGGTGTCACCTCCAGTGCCAGCTCTGGGCTGAGTGCCCGGAACACGCGGTGCCCGTCCTGTCCCAGCTGGTTGGTGGCCACGCACTGGTAGGTGCCTGAATGTCCCACATCGACAGCCCCGAGCTCCAGGAGGGGACCCCGGGCCACCTCCTGCCCATTGTGCAGCCACGTGAATGTGACAGGGGCTGAGCCCACCTGCACCGAGCAGTGCAGGGTCACGGGGTCACCGGCATGCACCTGGTGTGACATGGGACCAGGGGTGATGGTGGCATTGTCGACGGGCACTGTGGGGACAGAGACAGGGCTGGACCGGGCGAGGTGGGATGGGGGTGCCATGGGAGGGGTCACCCCCAGTCCGAGGGTCCTGCTTGCCCAAGACAGTGACATTCAGGGGGTCACTCTCGGCCACGCTGTCCCCGTCGCTGACCCAGCACCAGTACTGGCCGCTGTCATTGTCCCCAGCATGGCACAGCTCCAGGCAGGGGCCAGTTCCCAGCAGTGCCCCTGAGCCCTCCCAGTGCCAGGAGAAGGACAGGGGACCCACAGCCACCACGTAGCTCAGCACCAGTCAGTCCCTGCATGCCACCTGTCCCCCGGGGGCTGCACTGACAGGGACACCCCTCAAGGGCAGGACCCCTTGGATGGTGGGACACCAGGGAACAGTGAGAGACCTGTGGGGGGGAGGGATGGGAGAGGAGAAGTGGGACCCCAGTGAGGAAAAGGAGGCACAGAGGTAGGGGGAGGGCTTGGAACGGGACCCCAAGGAATGACGGAGGGCTCAAGGATGAGTAACCTGGAGAGGAAGATGGGGAGACACCAGGAAGAGTATGCAAAACCAGAGAGGGAATGGTGAGACTTGAGGACCATGGAGGGAAATCAGAGAGGGCTGAGGCTGGCTCAGGGAGAGATGAAGGGATCCCAGTGAGGAATGGGGGGGCACAGAGGGTGGCCCAAGCAGGAATGAGGGGATGTGGAAAAAGATTACCAGAAAGATGGGGGTACCTACACAGGGCTAGGGGATCTGCGAAGGTACCCAGAAAAGGATGGGGGACCCGGGTAGTTATGGGGATCCCCAGACAGGGCAGGGGCCCCTGAGGAGGCTGTGGGGGCTCCCCGTGCCCATCCCCACACTCACTGCGCACTGTGATGCGGAGCTGGGCACTGCTCTTCCGCACGGGCCTCCCCTCGGATTGCACCTGGCAGCTGTAATTCCCCGAGTGGGACACCACCACGGCGGGCACCAGCAGCTGCGGAGACACCTGCGGGCCCCCCACCACCTGCCCATCCTGGTAGAACACGTGCAGGAGGGGGGCTTGGGGCCGCAGGGGGCTGGGGGTGCTGAGGCAGCTGAGAGTCAGGGGGGATCCCACAGTAAGATAAGGGGGACCCTCCAGCACCGGCACTGAGAAGAGCTCTGGAAAGGAGAGGGGAGGGAGATTTGTGAGCCCAAGTCCCTGGGGAGGGGCTGTGAGGGTGTCAGGGTGGCGGTGTGGGGTGCTCACTGTGCACTGTCACTGTCATTGAAGCAGAGAGCGCCCACGGTGCCACCTTGGACTCCACCTGGCCCCCGCAGCTGTAGCGGCCACTGTGGTTCAGCTGCAGAGGGGACAGGGACAGCTCAGTCCCACTGAGAGACCTCTCCAACTCCTTGTCCCCATGGTAGAATCGCATCCCAGTGACCGACATGTTCTCCCAGTGCCGGCAACGCAGTGTCACCGTGTCCCACTCCAGTAGCTCCTGAACCGGAGCCTGCAGCACCAGTCAGGCTGTGGAACATGGGAGTCTTAGGACACCTGTGGTATTCAATTTTCTCAAGCACCCTCGAATTGGAACACATCCAGTGCAGCAGGGTTCCCTGAATCCAGAACTGGGGTCCCTCCACTCTGAGATGCTCTGGGATCTCCCCATGTGCAGGGGATGGGCTCTGGTCACACCAGGAGGTGACCCATGGAGCAGAGCCCACCCAGAGACCTCGGGGTCCCCGCACGTGCGAGGCTGGAGACACCCAAACCCCTCTCACCATTTGAGAATGTCACAGAGGGGCTGTGCCCGGTGCCCGGTCTGTCACATGTGTAGGTGCCACTCTCGGTGACAGTGAAGTGGTCCGGTCCCTGCTGCCCCCAGCCTGCCCGTCCTTGTACCAGGTGGTGGCACGGGCAGTCCCGGAGCCCTGACAGGTCAGTGTCACCCGGTCCCACAGCACTGCCGGCCTCCAGGGGGGCTCCACCTGGAGCTGGGTGGTCTGGGCACCTGTGGGTGACAGGGGACACCAGCCTGCCAGGGCCTCTATGGGGCTGGGAACAGCGGGGTGGGGCAATGGCACCCGCGAGGACTCACCAGCGAGGCTGAGGGTCTGGGCTGGAAGGGAGAAGGGACAGGGCTGGGTGAAGGTGGCATCACAGGGACATTGGAAGGGAGGGACTGGGTGTGGGGGCTGTCCATAAACTGTCATAGTGTGGCAAGGACCCCTTGGGGACAGAGACACACTGACTAGCCCTTGCTCAGTTAGGACATGGGGACACATTGGACACATGGAAATTGAGACTCAGCAGTGGTTGCAGTGGTCACCCCCACCAGCCCCATGATAGTTCCCCAAATCCCTGTCCCCCGTTATCGTCCCCCTTCTCCTGTCCCCACAGCCCTGGTCACCTTATGCTGTGGCTCCATGGCCTTTAGCTACCTCAGGGGACCCTGCAGCTCCCCTGTGCCCTCTCCCCACCAGTCTCTGCCTCACCAGGGCTCATCCCCAGGGTGTCAGGCCCGTGCCTGGGGCACTCACCCCACAGGAGCAGTGCCACCTTCCCGGCCATCCTGGCGTCCCCAGCCATGTGCACTGGCTGTCGCTTGCTGCTGTGGCCACCCCTCCCCTGGCTGGTGGCTCTTCGGATGAAGGGGAAGGAAGCAAGGTCAAGTCCATCCCCACGCGTAGGTGGCCCTTGGTGGGGGCAGGGTGGGGACAGGATGGGGGCAGGGTGGGGACCCTGTGGGACATGGGGGTGATGGTGGGACATGGTGGGGCCAGAATTTGGAGTCTGAGGTGGTGTAGGAAGCCAGGGATGGGTGTCCAGAGGAATGGGGTGCCCAGGGAAGGGGTCCCAGGGTAATGGGGGTCCCAGTGGATGGATGGACTCAAACTTGGGGATAAGGGTGCCAGAACAATGTGGCTGTTGGAGATGAGGGGGAGGCGACCATCCTTTAATGCATCGAACTCCAATTTTATTGATCAATCAATCACCTTAAATAACAAAGTTAACGAACTTCATGCATATTCTGTAATCCAATTTCATGATAGGCTAACAAAGAAACTTCTAACCACTCCCTTTGTTTTAGAATACCTACAATTGTTTATCAAAAACAGAAACCAAAACAGAAACCAGTGTTCCCAAAACTTCTACATCTGTTCTCAGGATGGCAGGCCTTCCCAGAGACGGTGTTCTGCTTGTTATGGGAAGACAGCCTGAGAACTTTATTGTTTATAAAGAGAGTCTAATTGTTTATAGAAATCAGAAGGCTGAGAACTGTTAGAAACTGCTTTACTTTTCTCTTCACTTTTCTCTCAATTGTATGTCTCATGGCCTTTTTCTTTAAGCCATTCTTGAAAAACTCTCCAACATTTCCCCTGCTTTTTTTTCTTTGAGAGAAAAGTGGTTAGGTTGCCAGGTTTTCTCTACCATCCTACCAACCATCTTTTTGAATGCAACAAGATAAGATAATGGTGAAGTTTTTCCTCATAGAAACTCTTGTGGAGGAGGCATTACCAGATGTCAAGAGAAGTGCAGACCCCGCTCTGCCAGGGCTCAGCTGCACCAAAGGCCTGAGGATAAACAGGACACTCAGTGTCAGAAATGTGATCCTGTGGAGAAGGATCAGAACCAGTGCTCAGAGGTGGAAAAATGATGACTTGCTTAAATAACAAGATCCACCCTGCGCTTGGGCTGGTATTCCATTCCAGGCTCTATCTCCACAGATTAGAAATATTCCTGTGGGTAATTTCTTAGGTGTCATGATGCTAGAGCCTTTACACTGGTTATAAAGTTGTTTGGACACTATTTCCAGGCTTAGAGATGAATCCAGAGTAGCTTATGTCTGTTTATGCTGACTCATCCTTTGAAAATTAGAGTAATCAAAGCTGTAACTCCTCCAAGGCTGAGACAAAGCAATGACTGATTAATCTGTCTAGCAAGTGTTATCCATACATTATCTCTAGGTTGACTAAAATGTGCTACCTTTAATTCTTCAGCTACTACTATATTAAGCAATATAACAAAAGTGAACTTTATTTTTCTGTGTTTTTATATTGACCTTCTTTTTCTTCTCAGTTTTTAACCTTACTGTTCCTGACACCTGAAAACCACACCTTTGTAACCTTCTAATGCAGTTATCTAATGCTTGATTGGGATCTCCTCTTATAGGACCTACAACAGAATGTTGTGTTAAAGGCACCAGTTTTCTACACCCTATCGAGGCTATATATGATGCACTTTGAGCTTTAACCCCTTTCAAAATACACTGTACCTCTCACCGATAATAAGCCAAGATTTACTGCTCATGAGATTCATAAAGGCCCAAAGCCGAGGCAGTGCCCAGCCCTGTCTCATTCCGTAGTGCCCACTCCCAATTATATTCCCAGGTCGTCCGGCAACGGCGTGTTACGGCCTTATCAGGCATTGCAGGACAGGTGGTAATTGGACTAAGAAAAGAAAGCTGTTAGCTGTTTTCATTCATGCGAACCTGGAGAGGAGGTGAAAAAGACTGAAAATGATTCTTTCTGTCCTTGAAATTATCACATCCACCTTTTTCATGGGTCTCTCAGAAAGGTTCAAAGTCAGTTTTCAGTCTGTAATCCTTTAGTCATTTGGCTGAAATGGCATCAGCTGGGCGATTCTCAGTCCTTTGTTAATTTGGAGTGGTGAAAAAGTAGTATGCATTTAAAGCACTTAAAATATTTAACTTAAAATTTACAGAACTGACAGAAAGATGTCATACAGCAGACTAGCAAGTAGGACAGAGACATCAGCACAGAGTAGAGGGCAAACATTTGTCATTCTCGTATTTTTAAAACTGATAAACAGAGATCACTAGATAATTAACTTGCACACTTCTGTAAAAGCATGATCTGAGAAACTAAAGCTATTTTCCAGTAAGGAGCAGGACTCACTGTAGTATCTTTTTTGCAAATAAATAGGACCCCAGCAAACAAAAGATGCTTAGGGTTTTTTCCATTTTTATCTTTTTACTGGTGTGTTCTGTGACACAGACAATCAATACCAATGTAAGACCTATTTTTATCTAATAGAAATACTTGGAACAAAACTTTAACAAATCTTCCTAACAAATGAGTATGGCTTCCAGCTTTCAGCTCCCAGTAGGAAATAATATTTGATTCATATTCAGAGAATTAATAGCCTTTACAATTGGAGACAAGATGTCACTTGAAGACTCATAACTTTTTTTTAAAAAAGTGTTCTGGAAGATACAGACTTAGAAAGCAGTAATAAATTAATGCTCCAAGAATTTTAGAATATATGAAAGTAATTTACAAGATTAGCTGTTTTGAGGAAATTATGCCTAAAATAAATATACTAAACAGGATTATTAAAATAAAGTTAATTTCAGTTACTCATTCATCCTCTGGGAAGTCTAACAAGGCTAATTATAGCAGACTTATTTGCAAAACATGTAAAATCACTTAAATCTAATTCAAACTTATCTATAACAAAATTTACCTGACTTTAAATTCTACACACCTTAACCCAATATAATCTAAACAGAATCTAGCTTTACCCAAACTTAATAACACTCAAACTAAACAGAAACCAATTTCAACAGAACTTAACTGGCTTCAAATCCCACACAACTTAAACCTATATATAATTTAAACTTAGAAGACCTCGAACCCAACCGAAAACAAACTCAACAAACTTAACCTTAACATTTAATGGCACTTAATTGATAACCCAACTTAAACTACTTAATAACAGATAAAACTTACTATAGAAATAATATATGGCATTCACTATAACTCACTCACGGGCCCGATTCCAAAACACTCAACTAAAACAACTTTTCTCACGTTTTTTGCTGCAGCATTTATACCAAAAAACACACTCACAACATCTCACTCATACAATCAATCCAACACATCTCAACATTTTTAAACTTTTCAAAACATAGCTTTAAAGTCTAATGTTCCACCGGCCCAGCCATCCGGGCTTCTGATGTTCAAAGTCTCTGATAATACAGGTGTTTCCAAGACAGCATAACCAATGCCGAGCCAAATCGGCTGAAATTTGACTCTCGCATTCATTTACGCTGATCTGCTTTACAGTCTGTGCTGGGGAGAACAAAAGATCTCTCTAACTTAGGTGAAAAACATCCTGACAGCAACAGTCCTTGGTGTCGCTTGTTTAGTTTCACTAGTCTTTTAATTGCAATAGGAATCTTTTCTTTTGTTGACAAGAGTCACGATTATTACGGCTGTTAGATCTCAAACTGTAGCTCCTGCCGGCTACGGGGCGGAGGGAGAAGCGCTCCCGCTCGAAAAAGCACTCTGAAGTCAGAATCCGCTAAGGAGTGTGTGACAACTCGCTTGTCGAATCAACTAGCCCTGAAAATGGATGGCGCTGGACGCTCATCAGAGCCCAAAAAAGATGTCGGTCGATCTAAACAGCAGGACGAAAACTATCAATGCACAGCATGATTGCTCCTCCATCACCTGCTCTCTGATGTCCAGTTACTGTTCCCAAGCAGCAACTAGCCGCCCATGGACATCTGGCCCCCAGTTCACACATGAGGGCGATGCGGCTCCGGTCACTCCCCCCGCGGCGCTCTTTGTTCACTTCCGGCGCGGCGCGGCTTGGTTTCTGCGGCGGCGGCGCGGCTGCTCCCGCGCAGCGGCTCCGCTCTTGGGGGCGGCGCGGCTCGGCTCCTGCGGCGGCGGCTTTTGATCTTCCCGCCGCTGCCTCCAGTGGGCCCGTGCCAAGTTCAGAGTAGCACAGCACTGCAATTCTACCATAAATCACCGAATTCACACATTTCCGTTAATCCGTAAACCATATGGAAAATCCCTTTACTGTAGTCATAAGCCCAAAGTCCTGTTGAATCCTTCTGCTAATTCATCTCTGCTTTGCATTGCGGGTCACTCCCTTCGCGGCGGTTCTGCTTCGCCCGCGGCGGCTCCCTGTGGTGTCGGGTAGAAGGCTCCCTGTTGCGGAGGGTTAGAGGCTCCCTGTTGCGGAGGGTTAGAGGCACGATAGAATACCGATGCTGCAGCGATGACTTCTGTTGGTGCCTGGCATTCCCGGCACAAGTGGCCCATGCCTTCCCATCGGCAGCATTTCGTGCGGCCTCCTTTATTTGATGCTGCAAACGCAGCTGACGTTTGAAGAGGTGCAAGAGCGGCTAACACCTGACTCTGAGAGGACTTTGCTTGTTCTTGTAAGCCTACTCCTAACTGTTTTATTGCGTCTACTACAAGAGCCTGTTGTCCGGTTGGTATAAGAGCCATCCTTTCTAATGCTTCCTCTACAGTCCAATTCGCACCTAAGGCATTAAGTATGTTTCTAGTAGCAGAATTACAATTTTGAAGGACACACTGCCTGAGTAGGACCTCGCGCAAATATTCTGGCACGCCTGCTCTCTTAATTGCAGCCGCAGCTCTACCAACAAAAGCATCAAATGCTTCCTCTCTGCCTTGCTTAATTCCTACAGACACTGGTATCTCTCCCGGTTCCTTCACCATGTCTATTGCGAGTCTGACTAACCGCATTGCCTCCCGGCACTTTTCTTGGCCTATTAAAGCTTGTGCCTCAGTTCGAAGGAAAGGTCCCACACCCATAAGCTCATTTATAGTGATACCATGCAAGGGGTCGCCTGGCTGTCTCTGAACTGCTACGCACTCATTTACGAGCCCTTGCCAATGGGCATTAAACAGCAATTGTTGATGTTGGGTAAAGATTAATTTCACTATGCCACGACAATCATTAACAAGGAGAATGCTAGTGTCAAAAATATAGTCGAGCATTTGCCTGGCTGGTTCGCTTTTAAATCCAAACTGACTAACAGTAGCTCGCAATTGAGATAACATTTTCCAGTCAAGAGCACTGATCGTCGCCTGAATTCCCCCCCCCGCCTGAGGGGTAAAAACAACTGGACAAGCCAGTTTGTTAGCCATGCTCATTAGCTCCTGATCTCCCTTTTCCATGGCATCTTTGGCCAGGGCAGCCCACGCATCTCTTCTATCCCTGGCAATCGTCACCGCCAAATCGTTTTCCGACCTAGGGACCGACTGATTGCTTTTTGGGAACGGAGTATACGTTTGTGGCCCCGGCTGCTGTGAGATAGCAGATACGGGAGAATCAAAAGTGCTCTGTGTAGCCTGCGGCAAAGCAGACAACAAGGCACCCCGCGGAGCTTGGCTCGTTAGGGGGGGCTGGCTTGTTAAAGGAGGCGGCGAAATGGGTAATACAGTGCTCTGCGAAGCTTGGCCCGAAACCTGGCTCACAGCCTGGTCCGGAGCCTGGCTGGAAGCCTGGCTTGCTAAAGGAGGCGGCGAGGCTGGTAATAAAACCGTCCTCGATGCAGGGCCAAGGGGAGTGCCCGAATCCTTATCAAACTCCCTGTCTCGATCATAGTCTTTATTACGATCATGAGCCGCAGTAGCCTGGTGCGCAGCCCTTTTTTCAGCTTGAAACTGTAAGAGCTCGGTGTTAACAACCCGCCATAATTTACCCAACTTCCTGGAAGTTTTATCATCATCTAAACTAGCCTGCCACAATAAATCACCAAATTTACGCCACTCAGACAATACGTGAACTATATGAGGATTAACAAAAATTCCCCTCTCTACACCATAAGCTAAAAGACCCGGTAATTCATTCTGTAAATCAATTCCCTTAATCTGCCTCTTTTGCAGAAAAGTTATAAAAAGTTCATATGCGGCTTGCCGGTCCATACCTATATAAATGAGCGCGCTCTGCAGCACCTCCGGCGTCAGGCCACACGTACCAGCCAAGACTCTTCTATAAGGTCGCTTGGGGCCCGGCACGTCTCGGCGGCTTTCGTCCGCTTTGTATTCGTGCTTAAAGCCGTTCCACAGCTGCTCCTCGGAACCTGGACAAGTCCTCACCTCCCCGTGGTTTTCGCAATCCCCAAGAGCGTTCGATCGTGGTTCGGTATCACGTCCAGGGGTCAACCATTTGTTGGAGATGAGGGGGAGGCGACCATCCTTTAATGCATCGAACTCCAATTTTATTGATCAATCAATCACCTTAAATAACAAAGTTAACGAACTTCATGCATATTCTGTAATCCAATTTCATGATAGGCTAACAAAGAAACTTCTAACCACTCCCTTTGTTTTAGAATACCTACAATTGTTTATCAAAAACAGAAACCAAAACAGAAACCAGTGTTCCCAAAACTTCTACATCTGTTCTCAGGATGGCAGGCCTTCCCAGAGACGGTGTTCTGCTTGTTATGGGAAGACAGCCTGAGAACTTTATTGTTTATAAAGAGAGTCTAATTGTTTATAGAAATCAGAAGGCTGAGAACTGTTAGAAACTGCTTTACTTTTCTCTTCACTTTTCTCTCAATTGTATGTCTCATGGCCTTTTTCTTTAAGCCATTCTTGAAAAACTCTCCAACATGTGGCCTCCTGGGATTTGTGATCATGGGATGGGGACCAAGGGATGGGGGTGACAGGGGAAAGGGGAACCCTGTGAGAATGGGGGGTCCTGGCGGAATCAATGTCCCCAAGGGAATGGGGCTCCCAGGGACTGGAATTACCAGGATAGGGTTCTTTGGGGTAGGAGATCGTGAGGAATTGCAGTCCAGGGAAGGGGTCTTAGGGAAAGAGGGACAAAAGGAAATCAGATTCCCATGATTAGGGTCCCAAATGAATGTGGGTGTCAGGGATGGGCAGTGGCTGGGGGGGGCATGGGGGTCACAGCTCCTTCCCTGGGTGCCTCAGATTTTGGGGTGACCCATGGCCAGCTGCTGCCCCCTTGTGATGTTCATTTCCTGTGCAGGTATCACATGGGGGTCCTGGGTAGCTCTGCTTCTGTGCCCTCCTCTGGCCTTGATTATTACTTTCTTTATTTCTGTTTTCTTCCTTTTTTTCCTCACTTTTATGCTATATCTCCTGAACCCCAGTCCCTGGCTCAGCAATCCCAGGAACCACCTGAGCAGGGAACGCATTGGAGGCAGCCAGGAGAGGGGGATAATGGGGAGCAAGGAGTGCAGTGAAGGGTGGGGAGGCTGTGGGGGATGGAGATGTTGGACTGCGCCCCCTCAACACTTTAACTTTCTTTTTCCTAGACAAAAAGGAAGAGGTTGTTTTTGCTGAGAGTCAGATGGCAAAGGGAGGCAGTGTCTGTCCTGGGAGGGCACATCCAGGAGGGTCCTGCCCTGTGAGGTCCCTGTTGTGGGGATGACCTGGGGGAAACCAGTCCAGGGTGTGACACATCCTGGCATGGGGTGTCCTCGGGGTGGCAGTCCCAGAAATGTCCCTGCACATTCCCGGCCGGGTGCCTGTCCCAGGGGTGGCACATCCTGGGGACCCCTGTCAATGCAAGGGTGGGGCCCAGCCATGGCCCAGCCCCACTGCACAGGGATGGCCATTGCCCAGCCCTGCTCTGGCCAGCCCCAGGTGGCAGCCAGCACCTGAGGGTCCCCCCTGCCCCCTTGGCTTTGTTTCTGGCAGCTTTAGAGCTGCTGCAGAGGTGAGAATTCTGTGGGGGGAAAAGGCCTGCCTGTGGTTTGCTCAGCCCTGCAAGAAGCACAAAACCCAAAGAGAGCTCAAGCAGTGGCTCTGTGAGGGCCTTTGGTGGTTTTCATAGCAGGGCTGGCTGGAAACTCCCCATGCAAAGGCAGCTGTGTGGGAACCAGTCCAGAAATGCAGCAATTGATCACTTTTTCCCTGTCCCCAAGGGACTGAGAGAGCCCCAGAACTACTGCAAATATCACACTAATCTGCTCAACAACCTGACCTGCACCCTCCTTCTTGAACAAAACCTGCAGCCCTTTGGGACCTCCACGAAAGAATGTTTGCATTCGGGATGTGCACACTAGAAGAGAGGGAAATATTGAGCAGGGGCTGCACACAAGGGGCTGGGGAACAGGGGTGTCACAGCAGGAGCAGGGAGTGCCCAGGCAGGGGAATTCAGGGCAGGCTGGAGTGGATTTACCAGGGAATCAGACCCTGAGGCACACACAGGCATTTCCACAGATGCCTTTGCACTGTCCCAAGAATGGGCAGAGCTTCTCCCCTTTTGGGAGCTGAATCCATGGGAAGTCATTCAAGTTTCAGGGTGGGAATGAGAAGAATGGGGAGAATTCCTAAATATGGCTCAACAAAAGGCTTCCTTGGGGGCTGGGTTACTGCCAAGTAGGCAGAGAACAATCCCATGGAGCTGTTGGATACTCAAGGAGATTCCAGGCACCCTGTGGTCTCCACAAGCAAATGCTCCTGTTGGATGCAGCAAGGGGCTCCTACAGGGAGAAAAAAATCTCATTTCTTTGTGATTTGTTTGTGTTTTCATTGTGAGTGACTTGTTGGGAAAGCAATGATACAAAGTATTCTATAAACCAGCTAATTTTATACCTTATCAGTTTGATTTATTTTTTATTGGGAAAATAATGGTGTGGGAAAAGATTCTTGCCTTTATTCTATAGATGTGTAACTTTGTCCCAGCCAATTGGTCATCACATGTTTGCTGAGGTCGCTGAGCCAGGAAATGGGAGTGACAGGAAAAAGCCCAGGAGTGTGTGGGGCAGAGATCGAGAACCTCCCAGGAAAACCTTGAGTTGCCCCCCTGGCCATGAGCACTGTGGGGAATGTGCTGGGTTCTGAGTCACCCCAAAATCTGAGGCAATCCCGGAAGCGCCTTTGATTCCTGTGCCCACCCAGACATTGCCCATCCCTGGCACCTCCGTTCTCCTGGGAACCCAACCATGGGACCCCCATTGCCTTGATCTCTCGTCCCTGGGGACCCCCATTCCAGGACTGCCATTGCCCAGCACCACCATTACCTTCATGCCATCCCATGGGCTGTTTTTTCCACCAGAACCCCTGTTCCTGAGGATCGCCTTTTCCCTCTGCACCCCCAACCCTGGCACCCACAAGCCATGACCCCAAATCCCTGGGAAACATGTTTCCACAGCACCCCCAGCCCTGGAACCCCCCAGGCATGGAGACCCCAATTCCCCTGGTGTCTTATTCTCCTGGACACCCATCCTTGGTTCCCCAAATCCCCTGAGCCCCCCACTCCTGGAAACACCATCCCCCACCATGTCCTCAGACTATGCAGCCTTGTCCCCATCCTGTGCCCAGCCTGTCCCCACTCTGCCCCCACCAAGGGCCACCTACGCATAAGGTTGAGATGTGACCTCGCTTCCTCCACCTTCATCCAAAGAGCCGCCAGCCAGGGGAGCAGTGGCCACAGTAGCGAGTGACAGACAGTGCACATGGTTGGGGACCCTGGGATGGCCAGGAAGGTGGCACTGCTCCTGTGGGGTGAGTGCCCCGTGCATGGGCCTGTGGTGTCATTGTGCCCGGGGTGTCCACAGTGTCTCCATGTTCTGCCTCAGCCCAGGGTGACCTCAGTGTCCCTGTCCCCAAGGTGTCTGTGCCACAGGGATGTGGTGCATGGGTGGCTGCGACACAGAAAAATCTGCCTCACCAAATCTTTTGGGATCCACCTCCATGCACTTTCCCACAAGAACTGCTGCCCCTATGGGGACAGTTTCGGGAAACCCACCATACCCTGTATCCCGGGTGCCGCTGTCCATGTGGTGCCACCCCCACTGAGCCCTGTCCCTTCTCCCTTCCAGCCCAGATCCTTGGCCTTGCTGGTGAGTCCTTGGGGGAATGCCATGGCCCCACCCTGCTGTTCCCAGCCCCATGGTGGCCCTGGCAGGCTGGTGTCCCCTGTCACCCGCAGGTGCCCAGACCACCCAGCTCCTGGTAGAGCCCCCCTGGAGGTGGCCGGTACTTTGAGACCAGGTGTCACTGACCTGCCAGGGCTCGGGGACCACCAGTGTCACCACCTGTGACAAGGGCAGGCAGCACTGGGGGTAGGAGGGACGCGACCACTGTCACCGAGAGTGGCAGCTACACGTGTGCCAGACCCAGAAGTGGAAACAGCCCCGCCGTGACTATCTTAGATGGTAAGAGGTTTTGAGTGTCCCGAGCCTGGTACCTGCAGGGGCCCAAAAGGCTCTGGGTTGGCACTGCTCCATGGGTCACCTCCTGTGTGACCAGAGCCTGTGCCCTGCTCTGGGGACATCCCAAAGCATCCCAGTGTGAGGGGTCCCTGTATTGGAATTGGGGACCCTTAGTGTGCTGGGTGTGACCCAATGGGGGGGTCCCATTGGGAGGCGCATCTGGGCCCCTCCAAGCCCTCATGATGTGACAGGACCCACTTGTTCCCCAGACTGGCTGGTGCTGCAGGTGCTGGCTCGGGCGCTGCTTGAGGGGGATAGGGTGACACTGCGCTGCCAATGGAACAACCTGGTCACCTGGGTGTACTTCCACCGTGAGGAGGAGCAGCTGGTGGAGCTCCAAAATGGGACAGAGCTGAACCTGTTCCCACTGCAGCTGCACCACAGTGGCAACTACAGCTGCAGGGGTTGGCTTAAAGACAGGGAGTGGGAGGTGTCCACACCAGTGACAGTGACAGTGCATGGTGAGAACCTCACAGCCTCCACACAGACAGCCCTACAGCCTCTCCCCTGAGGACTCATCAGCTAGGCCAAGGGTCTGGGCTGGAAGGGAGAAGGGACAGTGCTGGGTGTGAGTGGCACCGTGGGGACAGAGGCACACGGGGTAAAGGGTGTGGTGGCTACCCCCAAACTGTCCCCATGGAGACAGCAGTTCTTCTGAGAAAGTGTGTCTGGTGGTCCCCAAGACATTTGGAGAGGCAGAGGGACATGTCTGTGTCACAGCCACCCATGTGCCACATCCCTGTGGCACAGACACATTGGGAACAGGGACCCTGAGGCCACCCTGGGCTGAGGCAGAACATGGGGACATTGTGGACACCCCAGGCATGAGGACACCATGGACACAGCCCATGCTGGCCCAGGTCACCCCCACCAGCTCACGATCCCATCCCCATGATCCCATCCCCATGGCCATATCTTCACCATTCTTGTACCCTTCTGTCCCTGCATCCCAGTTCCCTTGTCCCTATCCCCAGAGCTCCCTGAGCCCAAACGTGCCAGTCCCCATATTCCTGTCCCCACATCCCTATCCCCAAATTCCTGTCCCCAAAGCCACCCTACATCCCTAGTTCCACCCAGGTTCACTGTGGGTAACATGGACTGGCACTGCTGGCATTGGGGACCTCAGGTGATACTGCAGCTCCCCTGTGCCCCACCCCATCCATTTCCCCAGGGTGTCAGGCCCGTGCCCAGGGCACTCACCCCACAGGAGCAGCACCACCTTCCTGGCCATCCCAGTGTCCCCAGCCATGCGGACTGGCTGTCACTCACTGCTGGGGGTGGCTGTCCCCTGGGTGGTGGCTCTTTGGCCAAAGGGGAAGGAAGCAAGGTGAGGTCTCATCCTCATGCTTAGGTGGCCCTTGGTGGGGGCAGGGTGGCCACAAGCTGGGCACAGGCTGCGGGCAGGGTGGGGTCAAGGCTGGATGGGACACAGTGGGACATGCGGTTCCCAGGAGGGAGGGACTCAGAGGGTTTTGGGAGCCAGGGCTGGCTGTCCAGGGGAATGGGGTGTTCCAGGCATGGGGTCCCTGGGAATGGGGGTCCTGAAGATGGGGAATCACCAGGGATGGGGATGCAATGGGAATGGGGATGCCCAGGGCTGGCAATTCAGGGATGGGAGTCCCAGCGGAACGTGGGCTCCAAGGATTTGGTGTCATGGGATGGGGATGCTGGGGGAATGAGGGGTCCTGTAGGAAAGGGGGTCGTGGGAGAATAGAGGTCCTGGGGGAAGGGGGATTTCAGGGGGTGGAATGGACAGGAGAGGGTTGATGAAGTGAAGGGAGACGACCATCCGATTGATGAGCATCGAACTCCAATTTATTGATCCACCATGCACATTTTATAACAGTGTTAATTCAGTTCATAAATATTGCAAAACCTGAGCTCATTGGTTAATGATTACACATTAACCCCTCCTTTTGTTTTCAATACCTGTGGTTTGTTATTTAGACCAAGACTTGTTTTCTCAAGCAGTTCTCATGGCCTCCATGTTTGTCACTTTTGCTTTCCCATACCAGCCAAGGACAGAATATTTACTTGTTATTAAAAAACAGCCTGAGAACTCTGCTGTTTATAGAAATGTGCCTGAGAACTTTGTTGTTTACAGAAACAGGCTTGAGAATTGCTGCTTATTTTACTTTTCCATCAGCTGTATATTTTCATGGCCTCTTTCTATGAGCCATGTTTGAACAAAGCTCTCCACAGAGGGTTCCTTGGGAATGAGGGTCCTGGACAATGTCACTACTAGGGAATGTCAGTACCAGGATAGGGGTTCCAGAGAAGGGGAGACATAAGGAACGGGGGTCTCATGATTAGATTTCAAGGTGAAATGGAGGTCCCAGGAATAGGCAGTTCCTGGGTGGACCTGTGGTTCACAACTTCTTCCCTGGATTCCTCAGAATTTGGAGTGACCCAGGGCCAAGCACAGCCCGCACAAGGTGCTGGCGGCCTGGGGGTCACCCCAGACAGATTCCAAGGGGCTCTGAGTGTGTGGAGCTGCTGCAGAAGTGAGAATTCTGTGGGGGAAAAAGGCCTGCCTGTGGTTTGCTCAGCCCTGAAAGAAGCACAAAACCAAAAGGGTGCCCAAGCAGTGGCTCTGAAAGGAGGTCTGATGGTTTTCAGAGCAGGGCTGGCTGGAAACTGCCCCTGCAGGGGCAGCTGAGAGGGAACCAGTCCGGAAATGTAGCAAGTGTCCCTTGTCCCTTGTAGCAAGTGTCTGAGATAGCCGCAAAAACCGGGCAAATCCCACAACGCTCTGCTCAAAAACCTGATGGGGTCCCTCCTTCCTCCTGTCTCAACCATGCAACCCTTTGGAACGGCCTGGGAAGAATGTTTGGGTTCTGGCCGTGGCGGCCAGACAAGAGGGAAAAGTGTGGAGTGTGGAAATATCGAGCTGTGGCTCTGAAGACAGCTGTGACGGGGCTGAGGGGAGTGACCCTGTCTGGATTCCAGGTGTCCCCAAAGCTTGCCCTCCTCACCTGACTGAAAGGATGAGGGTTTGCAGGAATTGTGGGTTAAAGCCACCAGAGGTGCTGCTGTGGACCCAAGACCTGCCTGGGTCAGGCGCTTCCTTCCTTCCATTCGGGATCATGGAGAGCAGACGCGGGTGTTGGGCAGGGCATGTGCCTGGCTCCGAGACACTTCTACGCTGCCAGTGGGAACTGAGATCCAAGCTCCTGCCTTGGCGGCTTCTGCCCACTGCCGGTGGTGGTGCCGGAACCGATTGGTGCCCGTGAGTTTGCAAAAGGAGCGATTTTCCCTCCTCCCTCCCGTCCGAGGCCGCCATGGCCCCTGAGGGGATGGAGCTGGACTGGGGCGCCCCCTGCTGGCCGGGAGTGCACCCTGCAGCGCCCCCTGCTGGCCGCGGTTATAACTGCCAAAAAAACCAACAATGCAGAGCGAGAGGGAAAGTTCTGGGTTTGTGTTGTTTGTTCTGTTCTGGTTTATAAATTTCCAAGAAAAGAGATTTTATTCCTTTTTCTACACTTTGGCCTGGAAACCCCATCATTTTCAAAATTAATAAAAGTTTTAGGCATGGGTCTTCTTTCCATTCTAGGAATGCTCCCACTTTCCTTGGGAGATATTTCTCCTTTAAATGAGTTGTCAACTCCCAGGTTCCAGCGTGGATGAGACAGACATACCAAGAAAGACAGGGTCAGGGACTTGACCACCTCATGCTCTCCCTTTTAAGGCAGTTTGGCTACCAAGGGCCCTCTCTCCAGGTGGCACTTCTGGTCACCCAGCTGCTCAGGCGCTGGCTTTGGCAGAGCATCACACTGTCCCTGTGTTCCATGGCTGACAGACTGATGCATAGACGGGCCCCTGTCTCACCAGAAGCAAAGCCTGACCCATCCCTGCCACACACAGGTGTTCCAAAATGTCTCTAGACATCAAACTTCTCTTGTTTTTGACATCCCACCCTGTGCCATGGCAGGATCCCATCCTGCTCTGAAGAATGGGGAGGCTCTGGAACCCCCACAGGGCATTTGTGACATGCTGGTGTGGGGAACAGGGAAGAGGAATAATTTGGGACATGGCTCAAGAGAATCCAGAGCCTCCTGAAGGCCGCTTTGGCCATCAGATCAAGGAAGTTCCAAGACTTTTACAGGTTCCTCTGGTGGAGGAATTGAGCAGGGGAGAGAGTCCAGGGTTTGTTCCTTTTGTGGCTTTCCCAGGAAATTGATCTTTTGAGAAAATTTGAATTCTGAACCTTTTTGCTGTTGCTTTTGGTTTTATTCTCTCTCATTGCTGTTGCAGGAAATTGTTCTTCTCTCAGCCCTTTGGGATCTATGTGCCTCCACAGGGAGGGGCAGTTGTTAGTGGCAGCACATACACAAGTGGGTGCCCATGGGTGGGGGCACCCAGTCCACCCCAGTTGCCCCCAGTGTAACGGCACAACCTCATTGATGTCACTGGGCATTCTTGATCGCATGTGGGGTCCCCACAGCTCTACATAGGCCACGAAGGGTTACTGGTGGTCGGTGATGCCTGGGGGCCCTGCAGGACAGAACGGTTGGAGGGACCAAGGCAGGGGGATTGACACCAGTGGGTGATGTGTCACTGTCGCTCCAATCCACAGTACTCATGCTGCGCCTGCTTGGTGCTCACAACTTCGGTGTACAGAATCTCCCCCTCCTCTGGGTGGGGGCAGGGGATCAGGGGGAGGCCTGTGGGTATAAAGAAAATGTGTCAGAGGTGATGGAGACTTGGGACATGTGGGAAAAAGGGCACGCATGGTTGAAGAACCCACTCACCTTTCCTGCTGCTTCCTGGCAGCTGCAAAGGAAAGAGGGTAAGGGTGACTGTGGGGTCCCAGGGCCCTGCCCCCTCTATGGATTCCTGAACACCCACAGGACCCTCAATTCCTCTCAGGAACCCCAAGCATCCCTGAAGGCCCCCAGAATTCATGAGCCTCCCTGGTGCCCTGGGCCAACTCAGCCTCAAGAACTCAAAACCCAGGAGGGATAGAGATGCTCCAAACACCCCCAGGGCCCCTGAAAGAACCCCCAACATCCCTGCAGGACCCTCCAGCACCTCCCCAAATCCTTCAGGACCCCTAGGGAAGGTGACAGTTCTGGGCCTATGGGTGCTACCCTATTGGGCCCACACTCTGGGGGCCTCTACAGCTCCCTGGGACCCCCTGTCTCCCCGTTGTCACCCACCCACACGGTGCCACCGGTGCCAGGCCACAATGACACCCACGAGCAGGAGCAGGAACAAAAGGGCCCAACCGACACCTGCGGCCACTGCAAGAAACCGAGGGGGACACATCAGGATCATCCATCAACCCAGGGGTCCTGCAATCCTGAATGACCTGTGTGACCTCACCTGTGTCCCTTTGTCCCCACGGTATCACCAACAGGGCCAGCTCGGGGCTGAGTGCCTGGAACACACGGTGTCCGTCCTGTCCCAGCTGGTTGGTGGCCATGCACTGGTAGGCGCCCGAATGTTCAACACTGACGGCCCTGAGCTCCAGGAGGGCACCCTGGGCCACCTCCTGCCCATTGTGCAGCCAGGTGAAGGTGACAGGGGCTGAGCCCACCTGCACTGAGCAGTGCAGGGTCACGTTGTCACCTGCACACACCTGGTGTGATAGGGTACCAAGGATGATGGTGGCATCCGCCATGGGCACTGCAGGGACAGAGACAGGGCTGAGGCCACAGGGAGTGGCTAGCAGTTGGTGTGGGGCGGTAGAGACAAGGGGGGTGGGTGTGATGGGGATGTTGAGGATGGGGTCACACCCCGCAGGGATGAGGGGACCCAGGGAAGAGGTGGAGGGACACAAGAAAGGTGTCTTGGGGACATGGAGATACCCAGGCAGGGGACCCAAGGAGGCTGTGGAGACTCCCTCTGCCCATCCCCACACTCACTGCGCACCGTGATGTGGAGTGGGGCACTGCTCTTCCGCATGCCCATCCCCTCGGAGCACACCTGGCAGCTGTAATTCCCTGAATGGGAGACCCCCACAGCGGGCACTAGCAGCTGCAGGGGCCCCTGTGGGCCTCTCACCACCTGCCGATCCTGGTAGAACACATGCAGGAGGGGGGCTTGGGGCCACAGGGGCTGAGGGTGCTGAGGCAGCTGAGAATCAGGTGGGACCCCAGGGTGGGCTTGGGGGGACCCTCCAGGACCGGTATCCAGACAAGCTCAGGGGAGGAGTTGGGGGTCTTTGGGAACGGTGACCCCGAATTTCTGGGGAGGCGCTATGGGCCTGTTGGGCTAGCCGATGTGAGGTGCTCACCATGCACTGTCACTGTCACAGGCACTGACTCCTCCCATTGCTGTGATACCCCGTGGTTCACCCAGACCTTGCAGCGCTAGCGGCCGCTGTGGTTCCGCTGCAGAGGGGACAGGGACAGCTCGGTCCCATTGTGGAGCCTCCCCAGTTCTGTCTCCTCACGGTAGAAGAACACCGAAGATGCCGACTTCTCCTGCCTGTACCGGCAGCGCAGTGTCAGCGTTTCCCCCTCCAGCAGTGCCCGCGCTGGCACCTGCAGCACCACCTGGTCTGTGGGGCAGAGAAGTGCCGTCACATCACAGGGGTCTAGAGGGTCCTGATGTCACTAGGACCCCCATACTGGGTCACAGCCAGCACACCAGGTTTCCCCAATTTCAACACAAGGGTCCCACAGTACTGGGATACTCTGGTATATCCCTGTGTGTAGGACATGGACTCTGCTCACACTAGAGGGTGACCCATGGAGTGGAGCCCACCAGAGTCCTCAGGGTTCTTGTGGGTGCCAGGTTGAGGACACAAACCACCCTCACCGTCTGAGACATTCACCGGGAGGCTGAGCCCAGTGCCGGGTCTTTCACACATGTAGGTGCCACTCTCAGTGACAGTGAAGTTGTTGCCTCCCTCCTTCTCCCAGCGCTGCCCGTCCTTGTACCAGGTGGTGGCACCGGTAGTCCCGGAGCCCTGGCAGGTCAGTGTCACCCGGTCCCACAGCACCGCCGGCCTCCAGGGGGGCTCCACCAGGAGCTGGGTGGTCTGGGCACCTGCAGGTGACAGGGGACACCAGCCTTCCAGGGCCAGTGTGGGGCTGGGGACAGCAGGGTGGGGCCATGGCATCCCGTGAGGACTCACAAGCAAGGCCGAGGGTCTGGACTGCAAGGGAGAAGGGATAGGGCTGGGTGAGGGTCATGGGGACACTGAGGACATCCTATTGTTTGCACTGGCCCCCTCCACCAGCTCTACAGTACCTGTCCCCATGACCACAACCCCATGGCCCTGGACCCATGATCCCATTCCAATGGCACCTCTCATCCTGCCCCATCTCCATGCTACGTGGCCCTTGTCCCTGTCCCTGCATCCCTGTTCCCTTGTCCCTGTCCCAACATACCTGTTCCCTTGTCCCTGTCCCCACAGCTACCCAAGCCCCAAGGCTCTTCTGCCACATCTTTGCCCCAACATCTCTATGTCCCTGTTCCTGTCTCCATCACGAGTTCCCCTGTTTCTGTCCCTAAAGCCACCCCACAATTCTGGTCACACTGGGCTCCATGCCCTGCTCTGGCTCTGCTGGCATTGGAGACCTCAGGGGACCCTGCAGCCCCCCTGTGACCCCTCCCCTACCCATCCCCGGGGTGTCAGGCCCATGCCCAGGGTACTCACCCCACAGGAGCAGCGCCACCTTCCCGGCCATCCCAGTGTCCCCACCCATGTGCACTGGCTGTCACTCGCTGCTGTGACCACCGCTCCCCTGGCTGGCGGCTCTTCGGATAAAGGGGAAGGAAGGGAGGTCACGTCTGTCCCCATGCGTAGGTGGCCCTTGGTGGGGGCAGGGTGGGGACAGGATGGGGGCAGGGTGGGGAACTTGTGGGACATTGGGGGATGGTGGGACATGGTGGGGACATGGTGGGGCCAGAATATGGGGTCTGAGGTCATGCAGGGAGCCAGGGATGGGTGTCTAGGGGAATGGGATGCCCAGGTATTTGGGGTCCCAGGGAAATGGGGGTACCAGGGTTTGGGTGGACTCAGATTGGGGATGAGGGTCCCAAAAGAACGTGGCCTCCTGGGATTTGTGATCTAGAGATGGGGGCCATGGCATGGAGGTGCCAGGGAAAAAGGGGTCCTTGTGAGATTGCGGGCCCTGGGTGAATGAAGGCCCCCAAGGGAAGGGGTTTCCCATGGTCTGGAATTACTGGGATGGGTTTGTTTGGGGGTGAAGATCCTGGGGAATTGCAGTCCAGGAATGGGGGTCTCAGGGAAGGTGGGACAGAAGGAAATGGGGTCCCAAGGTTTAAGTTCCCAGGGTGATGGGGGTGTCAGGGATGGGCAGTGGCTGAGTGGGACAGAGGGGTCACAGCTCCTTCCCTGAGTGCCTCAGATTTTGGGGTGACACGAGGCTGTCGGAGGAAGGAGACCCAGACACCAATTGGTTCATCCAAGTCCAATTTATTGATTGAATACGGCGGGTTAAATACAGTTCTTAATAAGCTTCATACATATTGCAAAAGTTGAGCTCAGGATTGGTTAGTTACATATCAGCAATTACGCCTACTTCTGCATTCTTATCGTTATACTTTTGATACTTTCTACAGATATTCAGGACTAATCTCACCTCCCTTTCCTCATGTTGCAGCAAAGTCATCCGGCATTCTTGCCTGTCAGCAGTCACTGAATCAGAGACTGCTGACCTCCCTTTCAAGCTTAACCAGCGGCATTATGTCATGATGGCCTTTCTCAGCTAACCAACTCTTAAAAAAATCCTCCACACGAGGCGCCACAAACTCACTTCTGGGGTGCTCATTTCCTGGCCAGGCATTGCATGGGGATCCTGAGTATCTCTGGCTCTGTGTCCTCCCCTGCCCTTGACATTTTCCTCTCTTTATTTCTCTCTTTTCCTTATTCTCCTTACTTTTTGCCCTATCCCCTCACCCCCAGTTCCTGGCTCAGCAATCCTGGGGTGCATCTGAGCAGGGAAGGGGTTGGGGGGACCCAGGGTAGGGGGAAAATGGGGAATGGGGGGTGCAGGAAAGGGTAGGGAGGCTCTTAGTGATGGAAGTGTTGGGCTGTGCTCTCTTAAAAGTTTCACTTTCTTTATCCTGGACAAGAAGGGAGAGGCCGTTTGTGCTGAGAGTCAGATGGGAAAATGGGGGCGGTTCTCTCCTGGGGGGGCACATCAGGGGGTGGGTCCTGGGAGGATCCTGACCCAGGGGGTGAGACATCCTGGCATGGGGGGGGAGGCGGTCCTGTCCCAGGGTTGGCAGTTCTGGAAATGTCCCTGCACATTCCTGGCCTAGGGGTGGCACATCCTGGGGACCCCTGTCAATGCAAGGATGGGGCCCAGCCATGGCCCAGCCCCACTGCACAGGGATGGCCATTGCCCAGCCCTGCTCTGCCCAGCCCCAGGGGGCAGCCAGCACCTGAGGGTCCCCCCTGCCCCCTTGGCTTTGTTTCTGGCAGCTTTAGAGCTGCTGCAGAGGTTAGAATTCTGTGGGGGGAAAAAGGCCCCCCCAGAGGATGAGCTGAGCTGTGGTTTGCTCAGCCCTGCAAGAAGCACAAAACCCCAAAGAGAGCCCAAGCAGTGGCTCTGTGAGGGCCTTTGATGGTTTTCAGAGCAGGGCTGGCTGGAAAAACCCCTGCAGGGGCAGCTGCGAGGGAACCAGTCCAGAAATGCAGCAATTGATTATTTTGTCCCTCTCCCCAAGGAACTGAAAGAGCCCCAGCACTACTGCAAAAACGACAACAATCTGCTCAAAAACCTGACCTGCACCCTCCTTCTTGAACAACACCTGCAGTTTTTTGAAACTTCCCAGAAAGAATGTTTGGGTTCTGGATGTGCACACCAGAGGAGAGGGAAAAGTCTGGAAATATTGAGCAGGGGCTGCACACAAGGGGCTGGGGACCAGGGGTGTCGCAGCAGGAGCGGGCAGTGCCCAGGCAGGGGAATTCAGGGCAGGCTGGAGTGGATTTACCAGGGAATCAGAACCTGAGGCACACACAGGCATTTCCACAGATTCCTGTGCACTGTCCCAAGAATGGACAGAGCTTCTCCCCTTCCTCCATGGGAAGTCAATCAAGTTTCAGGGTGGGAATGAGCAAAATGGGGAGAGTTCCTAAATATGACCCAAGAAAAGGCTTCTTTCAGGGCTGGGTTGCTGCCCAGCAGGGAGGGAACAATCCCACGGAGCTGTTGGACACCCAGGGAGATTCCACACTCTCTTTTATCCACAAGCAAACGCTGCTGGGAAATGCACCAATGGGCTCCTAAAGGGAATCAAAAAGACTCATTTCATCGTGATTTTTTGTGTTTTTACTGTGAGTGACTTGTTGGGTGAGAAACTTTTAAAAGAATGCTATAAACCTGAGCATTTTGTACCTTGTCAGTTTGATTTTTGCTGACTATGTTCTATATTAGGGAAAAAATTGTGTGGGAAAGATTTTTGCTTTTATTCTACAGAGGTGTAATTTTTTCTGAACCAATAGGGCATCAGGTGTTGCCTGGGATGACTGAGTCAGGAAACTGGGGGACCTGACCCAGGGGTGAGTGGGTCAGAGCCCCAGAGCATCCCAAGACAGCCCAGGGGTGCCCCAGGTTGGGGGCTGTGCTGGGCTCTGAGTCACCCCACAATCTGAGGAAGCCAGGGAAGGATCTGTGACCTCCGTGCCCACCCAGCCATTCCCCATCCCTGACATCCCCATTCCCATGGGAATCCCAAACATGGGACCACCATTGCCTTGGTCTCTCCTCCCTGGGGACCCCTATCCCAGGACTGCCAGTGCCCAGCACAACCATCGCCTTGATCCGATCCCATGGGCTGCTTCTTCCCACAGAACCCCTATACCCGAGGGTCCCCTTCTTCCCCCTGCACCCCCAACCCTGACACGCACATGCCATGACCCCAAATCCCTGGGGACCATGGTCCCACAGAACCCCCATCCGTGAATGCCCTCAGGCATGGAGACCCCAATTCCTCCGGACCACCATTCTCCTGGACACCCATCCTTGGTTCCTCACATCCCCTGAGCCCCCCCAGTCCTGGCAACAGCATCCCCACCATGTCCCCAGACTAGGCAGCCTTGTCCCCATTCTGTGCCCAGCTTGTGGCCACCCTGCCTCCAACAGGTGACACCTACATGTGGGGACAAACGTGACTTCGCTTCCTTCCCCTTCATCCAAAGAGCCACCAGCCAGAGGAGCGGTGGCCACAGCAGCGACAGCCAGTGCACATGGCTGGGGACACCGGGATGGCTGGGAGGGTGGCGCTGCTCCTGTGGGGTGAGTGACCCGGGCATGGGCCTGACATCCCAGGGATGGGGAGAGGAGGGGGGACAGGGGGGCTGTGGGATCCCCTGAGGTCCCCAATGCCAGCAGTGCCAGTCCATGGTACCCACAGTGGACCTGGGTGGGACTGGGGATGTAGGGTGGCTTTGGACACTGGAACAGGGGCAGGAATTTGGGGATAGGGATGTGGGGACAGGAATGTGGGGACTGGCACCTTTGGGCTCAGGCAGCTCTGGGGATAGGGACAAGGGAACTGGGATACAGGGACAGAAGGGCACAAGAATGGTGAGGATGTGGCCATAGAGATGGGATCATGAGGATGGGATCATGAGCTGGTGGGGGTGACTTGGGCCAGCATGGGCTATGTCCGTGGTGTCCTCGTGCCCAGGGGGTCCACAATGTCCCCATGTTCTGCCTCAGCCCAGGGTGGCCTCAGTGTCCCTTTTCCCAATGTGTCTGTGCCACATGGATGTGGTGCATGGGTGGCTGTGACACAGACATGTCCCCCTGCCACAACAAATCTTTTGAGGACAGACACACTTTCCCACAAGAATTGCTGTCCCCACGGGGACAGTTTGGGGACAGCCACCACACCCTGTACTCCAGGTGCTGCTGTCCCTCCAGGGCCACTCACACCCAGCCATGTCCCTTCTCCCTTCCAGCCCAGATCCAGGGCTTCGCTGGTGAGTCCTGAGGGGATGCCATGGCCCCACCGTGCTGTCCCCAGCCCCACGCTGGCCCTGGCAGACTGGTGTCCCCTGTCACCCACAGGCACCCAGACCACCCAGCTCCTGGTGGAGCCCCCCTGGAGGCCGGCGGTGCTGTGGGACCCAGTGACACTTACCTGACAGGGCTCGGGGACCGCCAGTTCTACTACCTGGTACAAGGACGGGCAGCGCTGGTGGCAGGAGGGACAGAACCGCCTCGCTGTCACCGAGAGAGGCACCTACACATGTGACAGACCTGGCACTGGGCTCAGCCCCCCCGTGACAGTCTCAAATGGTGAGAGGGGATTAGTTGAGTGTCGGAGGAAGGAGACCCAGACACCAATTGGTTCATCCAAGTCCGATTTATTGATCAAATACGGCGGGTTAAATATAGTTCTTAATAAGCTTCATACATATTGCAAAAGTTGAGCTCAGGATTGGTTAGTTACATATCAACAACTACACCTACTTTTACATTCTTGTGCCTATTCTTCTGTTACATTCTGCAGATATTCAGGACTAATCTCACCTCCCTTTCCTCATGTTGCAGCAAGGCCATCCGGCATTCTTGCCTGTCAGCAGTCACTGAATCAGAGACTGCTGACCTCCCTCTTTCAGCTTAACCAGTGGCATTAAGTCAGTATGGCCTTTCTCAGCTAACCAACTCTTAATCCTCCACATTTCCCCCGTTTTCTTCTTGAGCAAGAAGACTAGTCTGCATTTTTGCTATCATACGACTGACCATGTTTTGAATACAATTAAAGACACAAGGCAAAATAAGCAAAAACAGTAAAACTACACCCAGTAGTCCTATAGCATAGATCACAATGTTCCTTAGCCATGGTCCAAGCCCTAAGCCTTTAAGCCATTTGTCAATTCCTAAACCTTCTTCTTCCTTGAGATTGTGAAGTCCCTGTTGTAGTTCTTTTATCTTAGTATGAATGGACACCGAATGATCAGACAAATTCATACAACACATTCCCTCAAATTCTTCACATCCATGTCCTTGTGCTAAGAGCAAAAAGTCTACAGCAGCTCTATTTTGTAAAACAGCATAGTTAACACTTTGCACATCTGCAGTCATCATGTCCAGAATTTGGGATGTCTGGTTCAGCTCATTTCTTGTCCAGCACCCTAATTTTTTTGCTAAATTCATAGCTTTATTGGCAGATCTTCCTGGTAAGATAGTTGAAACTACTACTTGTCTGAATGTACCCCAAAACTTTGGATCTCCTATCTGGCTGCAGTCCAAGTCATGTATACTACGCCTTTTCCTGTTTGATGCTTGACTGAGCTGCATTAGCAAGGATACATTAGGGTGAAACAAGGACAATTTTCCCAAATAACAGGGTCCACCCTGTGGCTTAGCTGGTACACCATTCCACGCCCTGTCTCCACAAATTAAAAATATTCCTGTAGGTAATTTCATTGGTGCCGTGATGTTTGTGCCGTTACATTGACTGTAATGCTGTGGAGAGAATTCACTCAAATTCAGGGATGAATCCAAGGTGGCCCATGTGTCTTTAGGTTGATTTAAATTTTGAACATCCAAGGGTTTGAAACTAAACTATCCTCCAGCTGTAATGTTAGGCATACTGGCATTTGCACTTCCAAAAAGATCTAATTCTTCAGGAGGAGAATGCAAGGAGGTGTTAAGTGATTGGATTAGTAAGCATTGGCGATAGCCATCACTCTGACCTGCAGTATATCCTTGCTGTGCTGGCAATGTGATGTTAGACATGTTACGCATGCATAAAGTTCGATTACTTGTTAAACTGCAAAATTCTCCAGGAGACCACACTGGAAGTCCTACCAAGCATGTTCGAAATGGATTAGTAATTCCTCCAAGACTAAGACAAAGCGATGATTGGTTAATCTGTTTAGCAAGTGTTACCCATAGATTTTCTCTTGGCTGACTGAAACGTGTTATCCCTATCGCTTCACTTACTACAGCATTGAGCAGTATAAAAACAAACTTCATTCTTCTTTCTGCTTTCTCTGTTTTTCCTTTCTTCGTTGTCTTTTCCCTGGTTTGTTAGAATGTCTATTGTGAGGCTGAGTCAATTTCTGAATACACTGATCTAATTCCAAATCAGCATCCTTGCTTACAGGTATAGCATCAGGTAGGTTTAAAAGCAAATCAGCTTTACAGCGAGCTGCTATGATGCGTGAGGATGTAGTAATTTCAAGCTCTCTAAGTACTTGCTGTAATTTCCATCTAATATATGCTATAACCACTTGTTCTGCACTCTCAAAAAGCTCCAATCCTGCCCTTCCTGGCAGGCCAGTACTTTGTTCAAGAGATCTAAACCAGAAAGAATATCGAATCCACTTCCCAAAACAAGGGTGACACCATAAAATTCCTACTGTCCTCTGTGAATACCAGTAAACCTTATTGCAATCAGCACAATGCAAAGCTACCCAAGCATAGCACTTATTATTATCCTTTTTGCAAACATAACAAGGAAGTGTATATAGGAAAGGATCAGTATTAAAATTTATCTGTGTGATCCAATCCAACCAGTTCAATGGCGGTGATTGCAAAGCCTCTTCAGCTTTCTTACTATATACAGCTACCAATTCAAGCTCCTTCTTTAATACAAAATGTATCTTATCTCGTAATCGCTGTTCTTGTTCTTCAACACCTATAGCATGCCACGAAGCAGGGTCCCATGGAGCTACATCATCCCACAAGGCAGAGTCCCATAGATGTGAAATTGCCCTAATCATAGAAAACTAATTAGCAATCACTAATAGCCTTATTTAGATGAGGTTGTTCCCCATCTTACCTTCTTTTTCTTATCTGCTTTCAGTTTTGCTGCTCCTAACTTTACTGGTACTGTTACTTGCAAACTTAATTTTTGCAACTTTTCAATGCAGCAGTCTAGTGCTCTTTCAGGATTCCCTCTGAAGGACCCTACAATCGAACGTTGTGTTAAAGGTACTAATTTTCTACACCTTACAGAGACTATACGTGACTTTACTTTGAACCTCAATTCTATTTACAACACATTGTACTTCCCATTGATAATAAGCAAGAATTTTTTTGTTCAGGAGACTCATAAAGATTTAAAGCTACATATGCATTTAGCCCTGTTTGTCTCCTTAATTCATCTTGCCAGCTTTTACCCCACGTGTGCTCGTGCTTACAAATGTGGCACCACAAATCCCATAATAATGATTGTTCTATCCAAAAAGTATTATCACAACCCCCACAACGTAGAGCAATCCAGGCAGCACAATGTGGATCATAACAGTCAAGGCAATGTTCCTTTGCTGGATTTGTTAAACGAAAAGTTGATAATGAGTCAATAAAACCAATCGGCTCCTGGGCCGTCCGATAGTGACGTGTCAGTGCTTTGTCCAACACTTTCGAGTGTCCCTTCAACTGTAACAGTAGTGGTCGTAGGACTAGAAACAGTTTCTTCCCCAGTAGCTCCTTGTCCTCCTCCGTGAGACAGTCCACCAGAGGCTGCATCAAAAACAGGTTTAGTCCACTTAGCAGGCACCCACAAAGGCCCTGTAGGTGAGGAAACACAAAGATATCCCCGACCCCAGTATAATACTTTTGCAGGTTTTTCCCATAATCCTGTAGTCGAGTTTTAATTTCCTGACCTGACCTCGGATGATGTTTAATTGCAGGAGGGATAACGTCTTCCCCAAAAATACATAAATGATTGATCACATACAGAACCTTAGCTAAGCATGATTGTGGGTCTGTTAAATCTTGATGCTTCTCAATATACTGCTTAGGGGTACCATTTGCTCTTTCCACTATTGCCTATCCAGTAGGAGAGTGTGGAATACCTGTCACATGCCTAACAGACCACTGATTCAACAATTTCTGGACCCTAGCACTCACATAAGCTCGACCATTATCTGTTTTGATACTCTTTGGGACTCCCATAACAGCAAAACAACTTAACAGGTGCCTGATAACATGTGTAGCTTTTTCTCCTGCCTGAGCCGTAGCCCATATGTAATGACTATATGTATCTATAGTGACATGCACACACTTAACTTTACCAAATCTAGGTACTTGTGTAACATCCATTTGCCATTTCTCATTTATTTCCAAACCTCGAGGATTAACTCCCATGCCTAAACCTATTCCCTCATTATGATAACTACATATTGGACATGCTCTAACAATGGCTTTAGCTTCTGATAAACTCAGCTCAAAATGTTTTGCAAGCCCTCTTGCATTTTGATGATATCTGCTATGTGCTTCTCTGGCCAATGTATGCTTGTCAATAGGACAAGAGTTATCAATGGGTAAAGTAACCAATTTGTCTGCACGTTCATTCCCTTCTCCTAAACCTTCAGACCATTTATGACTCCCAATATGAATCACAGAATACACTGCATTTCTCTCTCGTAAAGCTTTCCTTAATTGTATCAATAACTCATACAATCGTTTATTATTCACTCCCTTAATTGCTGCTTCCTCTATTCGTCTGGCTACTCCGGCAACATACATAGAGTCTGTGACCACATTTAAGGCTCCTGTAAGTTAGACATTGCCCATACTACTGCTAACAATTCCAAAGTTTGTAAACTATCTGCAGGATCTGCTGTAAGAAGTTGATGCTTCCATTGTCCTTTTTCTTGCCAGGTGACAGCAGCACGCCTTGATTTCTTTCCTGCATCTGTAAAAGCTGTAATAGCTCCTGTATCCAATAATCCATAAAGGGTTATGCTTTGATGCCCATGGGTAATTTCCACTTTTTGTTTTGGTCTATTTTGTAAATCCACAGTTAAAAGTGTAACATCAGTAGAGCCAAAACCCTTCTCATTCCGTATTTGCCCAGTAAATGATGGTATACCAGATGTCATTTGTGATAGTGGTATTAATTGTGCAATGCGTTGTCCTTTTGTTATTTTAATAGGAGGATAAAGGGTGTAAACCATGATTTGTATTTCCCCTGTATAATCCACATCGATAACACCAGGCAATACAAATAATCCCAGCATAGTTATTGAAGAACGTCCTAATAACAATGCTCCACATCTTTATCCATTTAATATAAGAGGACCCTTTACTCCAGTTTGTATCCTCTCAGGCCGGTTCGTCATTAGTGTGACGTCTACTGCTGCTGATAAATCCAAACCGAGGCTCTCTGCTGTTGCTGTTGCAGACAGGAGGTGACAGCGATGTTGCGTCGGCAGCTGATGTCTCCGATGTCACGGCGGCAACTTGTGTCTGGGCGCGTATGTCCCTCATTGCCGCATCAGTAACACTTGATGAATGGTCTCGAGCTCTGCGTGTCCGCCAGTGAGCCGCTTCGGAGAGGAGCAAGAGCAGCTAACACCTGATTCTGAGCAGCTAACACCTGATTTTGAGTAGACTCTGCTTGCCTTTGTAACCCTAATCCTAATTCCTTTAAAGTATCTACTATAAATGCCTGTGAAGCTGTTGGCATTAATGCCATTCGCTCTAAAGCTTCCTCAATAGTCCAATTTGCCCCTAAAGTAGTTAACACTCTTGCATTTGCTTAACAGGTTCACTTTTTACTCCAAACTAACCATAGAACGTAATTGAGCTAACATCTTCCAATCTAAGGGAGTATATTCCGCTATATTATGTGTAAGGTTCCCCTGTGCATCATACTGTGGTGTGTATGTGTCCGGACATGCAAGACTAGAAGCTACTTCCACCGCCTCGCCATCCCCCATCTGCATTACTTCTTTTGCCACAGCAGCCCAGGCTTCCCTCCTCTGTTTAGCCATCTCCCCCCATAGGTCACTGTGTGCCCCCGGGATGGGATCTGACTCTTTAAGGGTGCTATGCTGCTGGCACTTCGGTACCGAGACCGAGTTCTCGCACGGGGAAGGCGGTGGAGCAGGAGCTGACTCGCACGGGGGAAGCGGCCCCCCCGCTGCTGGAGCTGACAGTGAAACCGGAGACGACTCGCACGGGGGAAGTGGCCCCCCCGCGGAGGCGGCCCGCTCGGGGGAAGCGGCGGAGGCAAAGGTGGCGGCGGAGGCGAAGCTGGCTTGCTCTCACCCCCACCATCCGACCCGCCTGAAGCTGGCGGCGGAGGCAAAGCTGGCTTGCTCTTACCTCCACCATCCAACTCGTCTGAAGCTGGCGGCGGAGGCGAAGCTGGCTTGCTCCCACCCCCACCATCCAACTCGCCCTCCCCCTCTGACAGGAAGGGTGCAGATGGTTCCACTGTATCTAAGGGAAAATTTTCCACACCATTTTGCTGGGGACCCTTAAGCATAAGTATCTGAGTTACAGAAGGTGCTAAGGGATCATCCTCACGACCATACCCTATATTCCTCTTATGAGCTTCTGTTGCCCTTTCTGCTGCCTTTCTCTCAGAAACCTGCTGAAGTAACGTATTATACACCACCCGCCATAACTTGCCAAATTTCTTTGCTGACTTATCATCATCTAACACCGTATCCCACAGGATATCCCCAAACTTTTTCCACTCTACTATCTCATGAACTGTATGTGGGTTAGCAAAAATTCTTTTAGAATAACCATAAGCTAATAACCCTGGTAATTCCTTTTTTAAATCTATCCCTTTTACTCCTCGCCTTTCTAAATATGAGGAGAAGGGACCGTATGTCGCTTGCCTATCCATACCTATATATCAGCGCGCGCTGTTGCAGCCTTCCAGGCTCTCGGCGACACGTAGAGACTTGAGATACCTTTTGTAATCCTCAAGGGTGCTTTTAAAATCCGGCACCGTCCCGGCTGCAAGGACTCTCACCCAACTTCCCCGACCGTGGCGAATTTATAATCCAAGAGAGCGAACGTTCAGAATGCTGCCGCTTGCCCGCATTCTCCACCATTTGTCGGAGGAAGGAGACCCAGACACCAATTGGTTCATCCAAGTCCGATTTATTGATCGAATACGGCGGGTTAAATATAGTTCTTAATAAGCTTCATACATATTGCAAAAGTTGAGCTCAGGATTGGTTAGTTACATATCAACAACTACACCTACTTTTACATTCTTGTGCTTATTCTTCTGTTACATTCTGCAGATATTCAGGACTAATCTCACCTCCCTTTCCTCATGTTGCAGCAAGGCCATCCGGCATTCTTGCCTGTCAGCAGTCACTGAATCAGAGACTGCTGACCTCCCTCTTTCAGCTTAACCAGTGGCATTAAGTCAGTATGGCCTTTCTCAGCTAACCAACTCTTAATCCTCCACAGTTGAGATTCATAAATCTCAACAGGTCAGGGTGGCCCCCAACAGGTCTGGATGGGCTTCACTCTGTAGGTGGCCTCACACCCCCTGTTTGGCGAGAGCCTGTGCCCTGCACACAGGCACATCCCAGTTCATCCCAGTGCACCCAGACATCCCTGGTGCCGTGGGCACCCACCTTGGACCTGTCTCGACCCCTCAGTGAGATGGGACCCTCCTGTCCAACAGATTATCTGGTGCTGCAGGTGCCAGCACAGGTGTTGCTGGAGGGAGACATGGTGACACAGCACTGCCGGGGCTGGTTGAAAAACACAGTCACCAGGGTGCGCTTTTACCAGGATGAGAAGGATCTGGGGGGGCCTATAATTGCGACTGATTTGTCCCTGTCCCCTCTGCAGCTGAACCACAGTGGCAGCTAGAGCAGCAAGGGCTTGGGGAAGTCCATTCTTTCATGGTCAGCAGCAGTGACAGTGACAGTACAAGGTGAGCACCCCCACAGATGGAACTCCAATCTCCTGACAACCCCAAAGACACGTCCCCACTCAGAGTCACAGTCCTCACCTCCCCTATCCTTCCCTGAGCTCTTCTCGGTGCCGATCCTGGAGGGTCCCCCCGAGCCCACTGTGGGGTCCCCTCTGACTCTCAGCTGCCTCAGCACCCCCAGCCCCCTGCGGCCCTGAGCCCCCCTCCTGCACCTGTTCTACCGGGACGGGCAGGTGGTGGGGGGCCCACAGGGGTCCCCGCAGCTGCTGGTGCCCGCCGTGGGGGTCTCCCACTCAGGGAATTACAGCTGCCAGGTGCACTCCGAGCAGGGGGCCATGCGGAAGGGCAGCGCCTGGCTCCGCATCACGGTGCACAGTGAGTGCGGGGATGGGAACGGGGAGCCCCTAGAGCCTCCTCGGGTGCCCTCCCTGGGGACCTCCATGTCTCCCAGACACCTGCCTTGGCTCCCCGCGCCTCTGCCCTGTGTCCCCTCACTCCTCTGTGGTGTGACGCCATCCCTGACATCCCCCATCACACCAATCCCCTCCCATCTCTATCCCCCGACATGGGCTGCCAGGCCCTCCCTGTACTCTCAGTCCATCTCTGTCCCCACAGTGCCCATGGACAATGCTACCATCACAGCTGGTCCACTGTCACACCAGGGGCAAACAGGTGACAACGTGACCCTGCGTTGCTCAGTACAGGTGGGCTCAGCCACTGTCACCTTCACCTGGCTGTGCAACGGGCAGGAGGTGGCCCGGGGTCCCCTCCTGAAGCTTGGGGACATCGATGTGGGACATTCAGGCACCTACCAGTGCATGGCCATCCACCAGCTGGGACAGGACGGGCACCGCGGGTTCCGCGCACTGAGCCCAGAGCTAGCCCTTGAGGTGACACCAGGCTCACCCTGGGTCACAGATGGGGTCACAGGGGGTCACCAGGGTGTTCAGGACCCTTGGGGTTCAGGGTGACCGCAGTGTGTCCCCTCTGTCCCCATCAGTGGCTGTGAATGTGTCAGGGTCCGTCCTAATGGACAGATGACCCGATGGTTCGTAGGAATGATCTCAGAGTGCAAAACACCAACACGGTACAAGGGGGTTTGCAGTGATAATCAAAACAAATGCAGTTTTATTGAAATAACTACAGCAAAAATGCAATAGAGGGATTAAGGGAGAGAAAAGAGAAAAAGAGAGAAAAAGAGAGAGAGAGAGAGAGAGAGGGGATATAGCTACCAACGCAGAGACGAAGTTCTTTGCGGCAGTCCAGGCGAGGGTCCGCCTGCTACGCTGGGGAGATCTCAAAGGCTCTCGCTAACTCAGAGGTTTTTATTACTGAAAATTGTGTGGGAAGGGAACAGATACAATAGGGAACAGATGTAACAGGTAGTCCATATTCTCAGCAGTAAATGAGCTTGATAGATGTAACAGGTAATCTATGTTCTCAGGAGTAAGTGAGAGCCATTGTTTTCTTGCTCCAGTGGTCACAATCTGCAGGCAAACATCTCGCTTCGGTCAGCTTGCCTCCCCACACACCTCCCCCGGGCTGGGGGGTTTCAGTCCCAGTCCTTGGAAGGAGCAGAGGGGCCTTTCAGGAGTTTCATGTCTCAGTCTTTGGTGGAGAATCTTCTTACATCTCTGTCTGTCTGTCAAGGTGGTTGTAGAACAGGCGAGGGTCTTCTGTGGGAGACCACCTGGAACTCAGGAGAAGTCCAGCCAGTCCAAGAGGTGGGACAGCTTCCAAAGCTGCTATTGTTGCAAACGGGGCATGGTGCCCTCTTCTTAGCATACAGCAAACACAACACTGAGCTTTCAAGTCTCAGGGCCCGTGGCGTGTGACTTTTCTCCTTCAGAGCCAGATATAGACGGGGGGGGTCTTCTCTTCAGTGGGCTCCCAAGGACGATCGTGAGGCAGATGAGGGAAAATTAGGACAGACTCTCACAGAATGTCAACAGGACCCTCCTGTTCCTGCTCCTGCTCCTGGCTGTCATCGGGGGCTGTCACTGGTGGCACCGCCGGGGTGGGTGACAATTGAGGGGGATAGGGAGATCTGGAGTGAGGGGAATCCCCCACAGTGGGGACAGAGATCAGGAATCCAGTGGGAATTGGGGTCCAGTGGGGATTTGGGCTCCCATGGGTGGTTGAAGCTGCTGAGGTCCAAGGAAGGTTCAGGGGTCCTGGGGTCCCCTCGATCACCCCCTCCCCTTTCCCTTGCAACCACTAGGAATTTCCAGGACAGGTGAGTGGGGGGCTCAGGCTGGGACTCCCCTTTTCCTCTCCCCAGACACCACCCAGACCACCCCCTCCACCCCCTCCCCCGGAACAGGAGGGGGCTGTACTCAACACCCACATCATGGGCACTGAGTGGGCAGGGGATGAGTACAGGGGGAGACTGGGACATGTCACCCACGAGTGTCACCCACTTTACCCTGGTCCCCAGAACTGTGGTCACTGTCAGGGCCCTCACGTGTGTCCCCCAGCCCTGCCCCACCTCGGGATCCACAAGTGACCAACACGGAGCTGTCGGGACCCCATGAGGGACAGCGGGACCCTGGTGACTATGATGACGTGCTGTGACACTGGGGGCACTGGGGGCCATTGCGGGCATCGATTCCCCTCAGGGGTCTCTTCTTCCTCTTCACAGCACCCCATGGGGCTCCTCCTTCCCCCTCCCAGTGCTGGGGGAGCACATGACATTTTTCCCTCTTATTGTACCGAAAATGCAGTTTTTTGGTCAAACTGTGTGAGAAACAAGGCTCAGTCTTTCAAATTTGTAAATGTTTAATGAGGGATAAAAGGGAGAGTAAAGAGCCTGCTGGGTGCTTGGCAACTGCCAGAGGCATGCGGATAATTAGAACAATTCTTCATAAATACATTTTAATTGTATTGGTAAAATAAATACTCAGGAGGGTACGTATAACATATTCAAACATTCTTTCCAGTTACCATGGTCTGGGAATTCTTTTGCTTGGTTTGACCCTTGATTAATTTTCATAAAGTAAACACCATAGTGCAGATTAAATTTATATATTTTATGTCCTCACAAGGCCCCCCTGTTCTGTGGTTTGACACTCCGAAGTGAGGGATCTCAGCCTCTCAGGACTGGGGTGCAGGGTGACCAAGACCACCCCTGGGGGGCTCGGGAGTCCTGGAATGTTGCCAGAAATGTCTGGTGGCTAGACTTTGATCCCACACGAGAGACGACATCAGTATGAGGATAGGAGGATTTCACTGGGGTGAATGGTGAAGGGATAAGTTAATTGGAGTGTGAGATACAGGGTTTAAGATTTCTGTACAGGGGGGTCTAAAGAAGTAAGATGGAGGAATTGGGGCGTGCCCTTTTCCTTCTTCTTCTTCCTCTAGGCCTCCATCTTCTGTGGTAATGTTGGCACTTTGGGATTGGACCTTACCAAAAGTGCACTGGTTAATAAGGGTAGAGGGTATTGGAGAAAAATGATAAATATTGTATACGTAACTCCGAGTATAAAGATAAGTGCCCGCCCCGGGGGGCTCAGTGTGTGCCCATGGCTGACTGCTGAGCAGAACTCTGTCAGGCCAAGAGAAAATCTTTTAGATAAGCAATTAAACACCGAGACCGAGAAAAGATCTGAAGTCCCTTCTCGTCCTTTGGAGCGCGGGCGGCCCAAGGCCACCTCGGGCCTTTCCAGACCATCTAAACAGCCAAAAATCCGACAAGTGGCGTCCGCTGCGTGGGCTACCTCCCACCAAACCTTTCGGGGGGGGGGAAAAGCCCTGAAGAGCTGAAGAGCTGAAGAGCCAAGAGGACAGCACTGATAACTCCTGAGGAGAGAAGCCTGAAGAAAGAAGAAAAAAAAAAACGGCCAGGAGAATCTGCAAAAATCAGCAGTCACTGAGAATTCCATCTCTCAGCTTCTGCCAAAGACAGTTCGTAGCAGAGCGGCCTGGACTGGGACCAGAAAGGCGCCTCTGGATCCATCTCTCATGACCTGCTGGACAGAGATCGAGAGCCCTCAGACCACTCTGACGACAGATTCAGTAAGAAGGCCAAAAATAAGAATATGGGGGCCACACTCTCCCAGGAACAACGGGAAATCTTGTCCGCCTTACAAGGCGTGGCTGAATTATATACAGAAGGGATCCCAAAGAAAGAATTAAAACAGTTATTGTTGTGGGCAAGGCTCAACTACCCACTTGCAGAAACATGCTTGCTATTCGAAGTGGGGTTTTGGCAAGAAATTAATAGGCATCTATATTTCTTAGCAACAAAAAAAGATGAGACAGTGTTAAAGCTGCTCTCGCCGGCAAGAATTATGCTAGAAGGTATTTCAGTGCAGTCAAAAAGACTGGAAAAGCAGCGAAAAACTGCGGCACCCTCAGAGGAGGGGGTGGAGCAAAGCTCCGGGAAAAAATTAGCTCTGGCCTCAAGTAGCCAGGGGGAAAGGGCTCTCGAGAAAAGAGAGCAGGAAATAATATTAAACTTCCAGGTCAAAAAATGCAAGAAACCCCAAAAGCGTCCTGAAACCCCAGAGAGTGTAGAGGAGTCAGGAACGGAAGGGGGGGAGCAGGAGGAAGACAAGGGATCGGGGGGAGCACTTTCTCATGAAGGGCATGGCAGCACGGCAGCGGCAGAGCAAGGTAGCGGCGCGGCAGCGGCGGTAAACCCGGGCAGCGCGGGTGAAGATGAGGGGATGCGCGCGGCGGGCAAAACTCGCAAGAACCCGGGGGGCGAGTCACATACCAGCGCGGGGGCAGCAAATGCGGGCGGCGAATTGGGGGAAACCGCACAGCCCCAGAGAGCCACCATAGCGAGACGCAGGAGGCACGTGGTTGTGACGTCAGACCCGGTGCAGAGGTCGGCCAGAATCGCGGGGCGGGCTGGAATGCCGGCGGGAGGCGGGCTGTACACACTGGAGGGAGGAGTGAACACAGCGTCAGAGGAGGAGGAGACAGAGTCAGGGACAGACCGAGGGGAAGAAACCTCGGGGGTGGAACGAGCGGGAGAGGATGACGTCAGCTCGGGAGAGACAGGGAGCGGCTCGGAGAGCACGCATGCGCAGAAAGTTGAGCGCGGGCGGCGGCGGGCCTGATTCCCTGTGACGTCTCGGGCGAGGAGGGGCCGTGTTAGGGGCCCCACACCCTCTCCGGACTCGGTGCCCCTGGTTGAAACCTTTGGAGTCCCAGTCCCTTCCCTTCACGGGAGACGCTTTGGTGTTCAAGCCCCATTTTTACCTGAATTAAAAGCCAAGCAAACACGGTCTCAAATGAGATCGCCGGCACGCCGGACCGGAAGAGGAAATGGGACAGTCGAGCTCACTCCGTCATCCGAGCCAGGGAGGCCGGTGACAGCGCCACCTAGTGGCAGGAGGACAAAAGTGCACGACATGCCGGATCGGTTCGGCAGAGCCACAGCGCCATCTCGTGGCGAGACTGCAACAATGCAGCAATTTTTTCCAACAATATATAAAAAGAAAAGCACTTCAAAGAAGACAGTGTTAACACAACAAAGGGATTATTCATCCACTTCGGAATTTCATGAAGATGATGAAAGCTCAGATGAAGAACAGCTACAAGGAGAAGATGTCGTAAGGATCACAGCATCGGAAGGTGTCCCAACATGGATACTGTCAGCAGCAGAAGCAGCAAAAAGCTTCTTGCATTCATTTGATACAGCAAAAAAGAAATATCAACAGGATCCTCGAGTTTCCTTTTCGGATTTAGGAGCAAGGCCAAAAACCTCAAGACGAAAAATGAGACACGATGAATCACCGATGACGTCCACAGCACCATTATTCATGCAAATCCCAATGGAGTCTCAAGAAGAGGAATTTCAAGAGCCGGTGAAGAAAATGGATTGGAAGTGAATCAGAAAAGCGTTGGCAAAGGAAAAGCATTTATTCCCGGGATCAGGAGATTTGATAATGCCAGTGACATATGATGCCCAGGGACAGAATCCAAGGTGGGAAAGGATGGGTCATGAGACACTCAAAGACTTAGGGAAGGCGGCTCAAACTTTTGGGCTGAACTCACAATACTTCAAACAGCTACGAAGAGGGACATTCACTATGTATGATCTCACACCATATGATATTCGAAGTATTGTGGCAATGATCCTCACTGACACACAGAATCTTATCTGGGAAAAAAGGTGGAGAAAATACCTTGCTGAGTTGCGGAATAGATATCAAGGTGGGCCAAATGCGAACCTCACAGAAGGGCAATTAGCAGGGGATCCTCCAGATGACAACCCATGGGAACAAGCAGCGCGGCTTCCACGGAGAGTGTTAAACGACATCAAAGAAGCAGAGCGATTGGCAATCATACAAATTACACCGACAGGAGCTCCGGATGTTCCGTTCTCTTGCATCAGGCAAGGTCCCACAGAGCCATTTATGTCGTTCATCGACCGACTCACGCAAGCCGTGGATCGACAGGTGACGACAGAAGAAGTGAAGAGGCCTCTCCTGGAGAGTTTAGCTTTTGGCAACGCCAACCCGGATTGTCAACGGGTGATTAGCACCATGCCAGGACGGCCATCCTTGGCAGAGATGGTGGAGGCATGCAGCAAGGTGGGGACACCTCATCACGTCGCAGCGATTGTGAAGAATGAATTAAAAGAGGAATGGGAAGAACAGCTAAAGGGACGCTCAGAAGGGCAATCAGAGGACAAGACATTGGAGAAGATGTTCGAGAAATTACTCCATCAACAGGACGAAAATGTCAACAAAATTCTCGCGACAATGCAGAAAAAGAAAAAACCCCAAGGAGGACAGTGCTACAGATGCGGGGAGTCTGGGCACATGAAAAGGAATTGCCCACGGACACATATACCAACGCCAGCCCAGAAAGCAGAAAGGCCAATTTGTGCATGGTGCGGAAGAGGAAGACACTCTTTGAAAGAATGTTATTCCCGGACAGATGTGGAAGGAAATCCGTTACCGCATCCAGGAAACGGGAAACGCAGCGCGGTCGTAAATCGCCAGCGCGCTCAGACACAAGTACTGGCGGTGTCACAAGAACAGACAGGGCAGTCATCAGTGAGCAACAAGCAGATACCCTCAGCGAAACCCTCAGTCGATTCCACAGTGACCCAGACCTCCTCCCACCAGGGGCACAGTGTGCATTGGCAGCTTCAAAACTAGTATGCTTTCTAGATGAAAGTCATGCGGAGATACCAACAGGTATCCGCGGGGACTCATTCAAGAAACAAGATTTTTTGATAATTGGACAAGACAAGTGCAGTATTCTTGGACTCATTGTTTATCCAATGGTTGTCTCAGCAGACAAAAATACAGAGTTAACAATTTTGGCAAGAGCGCTTCGTCCACCATTGACTGTACCGGAAAATACTGTGGTTGCGAGAGCCTTCGCATTGCCACCACACGCAGTTGGAGAGGTCATGTCAATCTTCGACAAAGAAGGTCTCCCTATGAAAGAGCATGTTGAAGTACATACAACATGGGTGAAGCACATAGGTCGAGACCGACCCACGCTCACGTGCCAATTGACATGTGGGGACAGGACAATATCGATCAGAGGTATGCTCGACACAGGGGCGGATGTAACGGTAATATCGTACATCTTTTGGCCACGCAATTGGAGCTTGGTCGCGCCATTGGGCTCTCTCTCAGGCATCGGGGGAGCATCTCTGTGTCTGCAAAGTGAGAATTCCGTCGTTGTCACGGGACCAGGAGATAAGACGGCGATCATTCGTCCTTTTGTCATCCAAAAGCCGATCACAGTCTGTGGTCGGGACCTTTTGGCACAATGGGGCGCGAAGATCGAAGTGGATTTTTAATAGGGGTCACTGCAGCACTCGCCACACTGAAGCTGACATGGAAAACAGATGATCCAGTTTGGGTGGATCAGTGGCCCCTTGAGCAGAAATAATTGAGTGCTTTGAAAGACCTGGTCCAAGAACAATTGCAGAAGGGACACATCAAGCCAACAGACAGCCCTTGGAATTCTCCGGTGTTTGTCATCAAGAAAAAGCTGTCGGGCAAATGGAGGTTGTTACACGACCTCAGGAAGATCAACGAAGTCATAGAAGACATGGGGCCACTTCAGCTGGGACTTCCATCTGTCTCAATGATTCCCAGAGATTGGCAGCTTGTGGTCATTGACCTCAAGGATTGTTTTTTCAGTATCCCACTCCATCCAGATGATGCTCCAAGATTTGCCTTTTCAGTTCCGAGTATCAACAGGGAGACGCCTCTGCAGCGGTACCATTGGGTCTGTCTTCCACAAGGCCTAAAAAATTCTCTGACGATCTGTCAATGGTACGTGGCACGAGCTTTGGCACCAGCACAGAAGAAATTTCCGAAGGCGAAGATCATTCATTACATGGATGATTTGCTCATTGCAGCATCAACACGACAGGAGCTGCAAGAAGCTCGCGACTGTGTGATCGCAGAGGTGCAAAAGGCAGGTCTGGAAATCAGCATTTCGAAGATTCAAGAGGTTGCACCTTGGAAATATCTAGGGTGGAAAATTTCAGAGAAAACAATAAAGCCTCAAAAAGTGGAGATCAGCACTAAGATCAACAATTTGCATGATTTGCAACAGCTTTTGGGAGAAATCAACTGGATGAGACCAGTTTTGGGAATCACAAACAGCGACATTCCAGCGCTGCTTGATCTCTTGGGAGGAGACACAGACATTCGTTCTCCTAGGACACTCACGCCAGAAGCGAGAAAAGAGTTGGAGAAAATCACGAACATGATACAGAAAAGGCAGGCACATCGATTTGTTCCATCGTTGCCTTTTCAGTTGGCAGTACTGGGGAAGAAAACGCAGTTCCATGGTTTGATCTTCCAATGGCATGAATCACAAAAGGACTCTTTGATAATCATAGAGTGGATTTTCCTACCACACAGGCCCGCGAAAACGATTCTCACAGATTTGGAGATGGCAGCACAAATCATCATAAAGGCGAGAACAAGGTTGCTGACAATGGCAGGAAGAGAATTCTCAGTCATCAGATTACCTCTGAAACGAGACTATTTCGATTGGGCAATGCAACAATCGAAAGACCTGTTAATCGCGTTGTTAGTGTTCCCAGGAACTTGCACAATCCACTTTCCACAACACAGAATACTGCAATCGCAAATATGCTATAGAGCAAAACCACGAATAAGTGAAGAACCTTTGGACGGGATCACAGTGTTCACGGATGGCTCAGGGAAGACACACAAGTCAGTGATCACGTGGAGAGACTCAACGACAGGGGATTGGGAATCAGACATGAGGATGGTTCAGGGCTCTCCACAAATTGTGGAGTTGGCAGCCGTTGTCCGAGCATTTCAGTTGTTCAAACAGCCTCTCAATCTGGTGACAGATTCCGCATATGTTGCGGGTGTGGTCAAGAGATTGGAGGGTTCGCTCTTGAAAGAAGTCAGTAATGAGGTTTTATACTCATACCTGACAAGCTTGAAAACACTGCTAGAAAGCAGGGAAAGAGAGTATTTTATCACACACATTAGAGCGCACACGACACTTCCAGGATTTTTAGCGGAAGGGAATGCTCGGGCGGACAGGTTGACAATGCCCATTTTGCAAACACTGCCAGACATTTTTGAGCAGGCAAGGTTGAGTCATGCGTTCTTTCATCAGAATGCGCAAGCGCTAATGGAGTTCTTTCGTCTCACAAAGAGTCAGGCGAGGGAGATCATTAGTGCTTGTCCAGACTGTCAGCTTGTGCAGCCACCTTCTTCTACCGGGGCCATCAATCTGCAGGGGCTGCAAAGTCTTCAGTTGTGGCAAGCTGATGTCACAAAATATCCATCTTTTGGGAGGCTCAAAAATGTTCATGTTTCTGTAGATACATTCTCAGGTGCAGTCTTTGCTTCAGCACATGCTGGGGAAACAGCAGACCATGCTTGCCGACATTTTCTGCAGGCATTTGCAGCATTAGGTGTGCCTCAGGAGATAAAAACAGATAATGGTCCAACGTATACAGGCAGGGTGCTTGACAGATTCCTGAAAAGATGGGGTGTCAGACACACGTTTGGTATTCCACATTCACCCACAGGTCAGGCGATCATTGAGAGAACACATCACACCCTGAAATCCCTTCTGGACAGACAGAGAAGGGGTGAGCCAGAGGCAAAACCTCACATGAAATTAAATAAGGCACTGTACGTGCTGAATTTCCTAAATAGCTCATCCTCGGAACCTAATCCATCGATCGTGAGACATTTTCTAAACAACACACAGGCAAAGCTAAAGGAAAATCCTTTAGTTTTGATCAGAAACCCAGAGACAGGACAAATAGAGGGTCCTTTCAAACTAATCACTTGGGGCAAGGGTTTTGCTTGTATTTCCACAGATCGAGGTCTGAAGTGGGTGTCGGCGTGGCACGTGAAGCCATTCCGAACGCGAGAACACGAGAACGCTGATCCAAGAAACAAAGAGACGAGTACTCAGACGGAAGTCCAGACTCAGACTGCGAAAAACGACCCGGAAGAGAAATAAAAAGAAACTAAGGACTTTGGGGGTTTTCACATAAAAGCGAAGTAATGAGTTTCATGATGCTTATGTGCATCGTTCTTTCATTCATTGCAGTAAGCAATGGGGGAAATTTACCTGTTAGTCAACCAAGGCAAAATGTATGGGAGAGTTTAGCTCAGATAGCGAAAGAGATCTTCTTGGTGCAAACAGAAGGGGGAGATGTGGGATCTCAGCCTCTCAGGGCTGAGGGGCAGAGTGACCGAGACCACCCCTGGGGGGCTCGGGAGTCCTGGAATGTTGCCAGAAATGTCTGGTGGCTGGACTTTGATCCCACATGGGAGACGACATCAGTATGAGGATAGGAGGATTTCACTGGGGTGAATGGTGAAGGGATAAGTTAATTGGAGTGTGAGATACAGGGTTTAAGATTTCTGTACAGGGGGGTCTAGAGAAGTAAGATGGAGGAATTGGGGCGTGCCTTTCTCCTTCTTCTTCTTCTTCTTCTTCTTGGCCTCCATCTTCTGTGGTGATGTTGGCACTTTGGGATTGGTCCTTACCAAAAGTGCACTGGTTAATAAGGGTAGAGGGTATTGGAGAAAAATGATAAATATTGTATACGTAACTCCGAGTATAAAGATAAGTGCCCGCCCCGGGGCTCTCAGTGTGTGCCCATGGCTGACTGCTGAGCAGAACTCTGTCAGGCCAAGAGAAAATCTTTTAGATAAGCATTTAATAAACACCTAGACCAAGAAAAGATCTGAAGTCCCTTCTCGTCCTTTGGAGCGCGGGCTGCCCAAGGCCATCCCGGGCCTTTCCAGACCATCTAAACAGCCGAAAATCCGACAGGAGGGGATGAGTGTGATCGGGAATAGTGGGGACAAGGTTATGCCATGGATGTGTGGAGACAAGGGGAGTGGTGGAAGGACCCAAGAAAGGTCTCTGGGGGACATGGAGGTGCCCAGGCAGGGCACCCGAGGAGGCTCTGGGGGCTCCCCGTGCCCACCCCCGCACTCACTGCGCACCGTGACGCGGAGCTGGGCGCTGCTCTTCAGCACGGCCCCACCCTCGCAACACACCTGAGAGCTGTAATTCCCTGAGTGGGAGACCCCCACAGTGGGCACCAGCAGCTGCGGGGACCCCTGTGGGCCCCCCAGCACCTGCCCGTCCCGGTAGAACACATGCAGGAGGGGGGCTTGGGGCCGCAGGGGGCTGGGGGTGCTGAGGCAGCTGAGAGTCAGGGGGGACCTGAAGGATGCCTCAGGGGGACCCTCCAGCACCTGCACAGAGAGGAGCTCAGGGCAGGAGACTGGAGGCAGTGGGGACAGTGACCCCAAGTCCTTGGGGAGGGGCTATAGGGGTGTTGGGGTGGAAGCTGTGGGGTTCTCACCATGCACTGTCACCAGCGCAGACACCCCCCACTCCCTGTCTTTCAGCCAGCCTCTGCAGTGGCGGCGCCCACTGTGGTGCAGCTGCAGAGCGAACAGGGTCAGCTCTGTCCCATTTCAGAGTTCCACCAGCTGCTTCTTCTCACAGTAGAAGGACACCCAGGTGACCAGGCTGTTCCACCGGTCCCGGCAGTGCAGTGTCACCCTGTCCCCCTCCAGCAGTGGCCGTGCCAGCACCTGCAGCACGAGCCAGTCTGGGGAAAAAGTGGGTCCTGTCACATCATGAGGGCTTGGAGAGTCCTGAAGGCACCACCCAATAGGGACCCCCCTAGTGGGTCACAGCCAGCACACTAGGGGTCCCCAATTCCAACACAGGGGCCCCTCCACACTGGGATGCTTTGGGATGTTCCCATTTGCAGGGGATGGGCTCTTGTCACACAGGAGGTGACCCATGGAGCGGAGTCCATCCAGAGCCCTTGGGGTTCCCACAGGTGCCAGGCTGGGGACACTCAACCCCCCTTACCATCAAAGACTCCCATGGGGAGGCTGAGCCTAGTGCCGGATCTGTCACATGTGTAGGTGCCATTCTCAGTGACAGTGAGGCGGTCACATCCCTGCTGCCCCCAGCACTGCCTGTCCTTGTACAAGGTGGTGGCACCGGCAGTCCCCAAGCCCTTGCAGGTCAGTGTCACTCGGATCCCACAGCACTGCTGGCATCCAGGGGGGCTCCATGAAGACCCAGGTGTCTGGGCACCTGCAAGTGACAGGGGACACCCAGCCTGCCAGGACCAGCGTGGGGCTGGGGACAGCAGGGTGGGGCCAGAGCATCCCCTGAGGACTCACCAGCGAAGCCGAGGGTCTGGGCTGGAAGGGAGAAGGGACAGGGCTCAGTGGGGGTGGCTCTATATGTACAGTGGCATCCAGAGCTCGGGTTTTGGCATCATCCCCAGATTTCTTCTGTGGGGACACCAGAGTGGCACGGACCTCTCAGGAACTGGGGCTCCAAGGCCACCTCAGGCTGAGGCAGGACACAGGGACACCATGGACAGTGTGGGAATGGCGATGCCAGGACCACCCCGTGCCAGCAGAGGTCACCCCCACCAGTCCCACGGTCTCTGTACCCAGGGCCCATCTGCATGGTGCTTTTCCCCTAGTTCATGTCCTGGCCCCCCCTGGCACGCTGTCCATGTCCCCACACCTTCACCAGTCCCATGATGCCTCCCCAAATCCCTGTCCCCCCTTTATTGTCCCCATGTTCCTTAACCCCCTCCCCTGTCCTCAGGGCCACCCCACGACCTTGGTCACATCATGCATTGACTCTCCTGGCACAGGGGACCTCAGTGGATGCCACACCCCCCCTATGCCCCCTCCCCACCGGTCTCTGCCTCACTAGGGCCCCTCCCCGGGGTGACAGTCCTGTTCCTGGGGCACTCACCCCACAGGAGCAGCGCCACCTTCCCGGCCATCCCGGTGTCCCCAGCCATGTGCACTGGCTGTCACTTGCTGCTCTGGCCACCGCTGCCCTGGCTGTCGGCTCTTCAAATGAAGGGGAAGGAAGCGAGGTCCCATCTGTCCCCATGTGTAGGTGGCACCTGGTGGGGGCAGGATGAGGACAGGATGGGGGCAGGGTGGGGACCTTGTGGTTAATGGAAGGGATGATGGGACATGGTGTTGCCCGAATTTGAGGCTGAGGTGGTGTAGGGAGCCAGGGATGGGTGTCCAGGGAAATGGGGTGTCCAGGGATGGGGTCCCATGGGAATGGGGGTCACAAGGGTTAGGTAGACTCACATGGGGGGATGAAAGTCCATGAACAACTTGGCCTCCAGAGATTTCTAAACATGTGGTGGTGGCCAAGGATGGGGGTGCCTGGGGTAAGGGGGTCCCTGTGAGAATGTGGGCCCTGGGGAAATCAAGGTCCCCAAGGGAGTGGGGGATCCACGGCTCTGGAATTACCGGGATGGGATTCCTTGGGAATGGAAGTTCTGAGAAATTACAGTGAAGGGTTGGGAGTTCCAGGGAAGGGGGGACAGAAGGAAATAGGGTCTCATGTTTGGAGTCCCATGGGAATGGGCATGCCAGGAATGGGCAGCAGCTGGGGGGGCCCAGGGGTCACAGCTCCTTCCCTGGATACCTCAGATTTTGGGGCGACCCAGGGCCCAGCACTGCCCGCCTGTGTTGCTCATTTCCTGGGTTGCATCACATGGAGGTCCTGGGTAGCTCTGCTTCTGTGCCCTCCCCTGCCCTGGACTTTTTCATCTCTTTATTTCTCTTTTTTCTTTATTTTCTTCAATTTTGTGCCATGTAGCCCCAATACCATTTCCTGGCTCAGCAATCCTGGGGAGCACTTGAGAAGGGAAGGGGTTGGGGGCACCGAGGGGAGGAGGAAAATGGGGATTGGGAGGTGCAGGGAATGGTGGGGAGGCTGTGGGAGATGGAGGCGTTCAGCTTTGCCAACTCAACCGTTTCACTTCCTGTTTCCTGGACAAGAAGGAAGAGGTCATTTGTGCTGAGTGGCAAAGGTTACAAAGGGCGAGGGTTCAGTCCTGGAGTGGCACATCCAGGGGCTCGTGTTGTAGGGGTATCCCGTCCCAGGGGGTGACACATCCTGGCATGGGGGGTGTCCTGCCCCAGGGGGTGACAGTTCTGCAAATGTCCCTGCACATTCCTGGCTGGGTGCCTGTCCCAGGGGTGGCACATCCTGGGGACCCCTGTCAATGCAAAGGTGGGGACCAGCCATGACCCAGCCCCACTGCACCGGGATGGCCATTGCCCAGCCCTGCTCTGGCCAGCCCCAGGTGGCAGCCAGCACCTGAGGGTCCCTCCTGCCCCCTTGGCTTTGATTTTGGCAGCTTTAGAGCTGCTGCAGAGGTGAGAATTCTGTGGGTGGAAAAAGGCCTTCCTGTGGTTTGCTCAGCCCTGCAAGAAGCACAAACCTCAAAGGGAGCCCAAGCAGTGGCTCTGTGAGGGCCTTTGATGGTTTTCAGAGCAGGGCTGCCTGGAAACTGCCCCTGCAGGGGCAGCTGCGAGGGGACCAGTCCAGAAATGCAGCAATTGATCCTTTTTTCTGTGTCCCCAAGAGACTGAGAGGGCCCAAGAACTACTGCAAAGACAACAACAATTCGGCTGCCTTTGAGTGAAATTGTTGAAGGGGCCCAACCCAACATCTCCATCCCCCACAGCCTCCTCACCCTTCCCTGCACCTCCTGCTCCCCTTCCCTCAGTCCCCCGAATCCGGTCCCTGCTCAGGTGCTCCCTGGGATTGCTGAGCCAGAAATTGGGGGTGAGGGGACCTGGCAAAAAAGTGAGGAAAATAAGGAATAAAGAGAAATAAAAAGACGAAAATCCAGGGAAGGAGAGGGCACAGAAGCAGAGCTACCCAGGACCCTCATGTGATGCCAGCCAAGGAAATGAGCACCCCAAGGGGGGCAGCTCTTGGCCCTGGATCACCCCAAAATCTGAGTCACCCAGGGAAGGAGCTGAGACCCCTGTGCCCATCCAGCCACTGCTCATCCCTGACACCCCCATTCCCCAGGGAACCCAACAATGGGGCCTCCATTCCTAAGGAACCCTCATCCCTGAGACCCCCATCTCAGTACTGCCATTCCCTAGGATCTTCACGGCCTAGCACCCCATTCTCAGGGAACCCTCTCCTGTTAATTCTATCCCCTGAAATCCGCCTTCCAGAAGGACCTTGATTCTCCCAGAACCCCCATTCCCAGAGGGATCCCTCATTCCCCCAGCATCCCCAGTCCATGACCCCAAATCCCTGGAACTGACACTCCCCTGGGACTCCCAGCCCTGAGTGCCTCCACCCCTGGCACCCCCAGACCCATGACTCCACCTCCTCATGAACCCCATTCCCCTGCACACCCATCCCTTGCTCCCCAAACTCACCTAGCCCTCCCTTCCTGTGAACCCCATGTCCCACTTTGTCCCACCTACTCTCATCCCCTTCCTGTGCCGAGATTGTGGCCACCCTGCCCCCACCAAAGGCCACCTACCCGTGGGGACGGATGTGACCTCGCTTCCTTCCCCTTCATCCGAAGAGCCAACAGCCAGGGCAGCGGTGGCCACAGCATCGAGTGACAGCCAGTGCACATGGCTGGGGACACCGGGATGGCCGGGAAGGTGGTGCTGCTCCTGTGGGGTGAGTGCCACAGGCACGGGCCTGACACCCCAGGGATAGGGAGGGGAGGGACACAGGGGGTCTGTGGGGTCCCCTGAGGTCCCCAATGGCAGCAGAGCCTGTCCATGTTACCCACAGTGGACCTTGGTGGGACTGGGGATGTAGGGTGGCTTTGGGGACAGGAAGAGGAGGGTAGGAATTTGGGGATGGGGATGTGTGGATAGGAATGTGAGGACTGGCACCTTTGGGCTCAGGTAGCTCTGGGAATAGGGAGAAGGGAACTGGGATGCAGGGACAGAAGGGGACAAGAACAGTGAGGATGTGGCCATGGGGATGGGATCATGAGCTGGTGAGGGTGACCTGGGCCAGCATGGGCTGTGTCTGTGGTGTCCTCATGCCCAGGGTGTCCACAGTGTCCCCAAGATCTGCCTCAGCCCAGGGTGGCCTTGGTGTCCCTGTTCCCAAAGTGTCTGTGCCACATGGATGTTGTGCACAGGTGGCTGTGACACAGATGCATCTCTCTGCCTCTCTAAATCTTTTGGGGACCACCCAGACACACTTTCTCAGAAGAACTGCTGTCCCTATGGAGACAGTTCGGGGACAGCCCCACAACGCGTGCCCCCGTGCTGCTATCCCTGCAGTGCCACCCCCAACCAGCCCTATCCCTTCTCCCTTCCAGCCCAGACCCTCGGCCTCGCTGGTGAGTCCTCAGGGGATGCCATTTCCCCACCCCACTGTCTCCAGCCCCACACTGGCCCTGGCAGGCTGGTGTCCTCTGTCACCCACAGGTGCCCAGACGACCCAGCTCCTGGTGGAGCCCCCCTGGAGGCCAGCAGTGCTGTGGGATCGGGTGACACTGACCTGCCAGGGCTTGGGGACAACCAGTGCCACCACTTGGTACAAGGATAGGCAGCACTGGTGGCAGGAGGGACATGACCGCCTCATTGTCACCGAGAGTGGCACCTACACATGTGACAGACCTGGCACCGGGCGCAGCCCCCCCATGACAGGCTCAAATGGTGAGGGGTGTTGTTTAATGATTCGAGTAGCCCCTGACAAGTCTGGGTCGGCTCCAGTCGGTGGGTGGCCTCACATCCCATGGCTCTGAGGACAAGAGCCTTTCCCCAGGACACCTGGACATCCCAGTGCATCCCAGTTCATCCCAGTGTACCCAGTTTTCCCTGGTGCCAGGGGCACCCACCTCGGAGCTGTCTTGAGCCTCTCAGTGAGATGGGACCCTCCTGTCCTACAGATGATCTGGTGCTGCAGGTGCCAGCACAGGCACTGGTGGAGGGGGACACGGTGACACTGCGCTGCCGGGGCTGGTTGAACAACACGGTCAACGCGGTGCATTTTTACCAGGATGAGAAGGATCTGAGGGGGCCCATCAATGGGACCGAGCTGTCCCTGTCCCGTCTGCAGCTGAACCACAGTGGCAGCTACAGCTGTGGGGGCTTGGTGAGGTCCTTTATGCCTCGGTCAGCAGCAGTGACAGTGACAGTGCATGGTGAGCACCCACATGGCTGGAACTCCAGCCTCCTCACAACCCAAAGCCCCTTCCCAGTGCACTCAGAGTCACAGTCCTCACCTCCCCTCTCCTTCCCTGAGCTCTTCTCTGTGCCGGTGCTGGAGGTTCCCCCCAAGCCCACTGAGGGGTCCCCTCTGAATCTCCGCTGCCTCAGCACCCCCAGCCCCCTGCGGCCCCAAGTCCCCCTCCTGCACGTTTTCTATCGGGACGGGCAGGTGGTGGAGGGCCCGCAGGGGTCCCCGCAGCTTCTGGTGCCCGCCATGGGGGTCTCCCACTCGGGGAATTACAGATGCCAGGTGCGCTCTGAGGGGGGGTTGTGTGGACGAGCAGCGCCCAGCTCCGCTTCGCGGTGCGCAGTGAGTGTGGGGATGGGCACCAGGAGCCCCCACAGCCTCCTCAGATGCCCTGCCTGGGGACCTCCACATCCCCCTGAAACCTTTCTTTGGTCCCTCCACCCCTGCTCTGTGTCCCCTAACCCCTCTGTGGTGTCACCCCATCCCCGACATCGCCCATCACACCCATCCCCCCATCCCTATCCCCCCACACCGGCTGCCAGCCCCTCCCTGTGGCCTCAGCCCAGTCTGTCCCCACAGTGCCTGTGGACAATGCCCCCATCACCCCCCGTCCCCTGTCACACCAGGTGCATGCAGGTGACAACGTGACACTGCGCTGCTCAGCGCAGGTGGGCTCAGCTCCTGTCACCTTCACCTGACTGCATAATGGGCAGGAGGTGGCCCGGGGTCCCCTCCTGGAGCTCAGGGACATCGATGTGGGACATTCGGGCACCTACCAGTGCATGGCCACCAACCAGCTGAGACAGGGCGGGCACTGCGTGTTCCAGGCACTCAGCCCTGAGCTGGCCCTGGGGGTGACACCTGGCTCACCCTTGCTCACAGGTGGGTTCACATGGGGTCACCAGGGTGCTCAGGACCCCCAGGGTTCAGGGTGACCTCGATGTGTCCTACTCTGTCCCCAGCAGTGGCTGTGAATGTCGGCAGGACCCTCCTGTTCCTGCTCCTGCTCCTGGCTGTCATCGGGGGCTGTCACTGGTGGCATCACCGGAGTGGGTGACAATGGGGGGGGGAGGTCCTCGAGTGAGGGGAAGACCCCAGAGTGGGGGCAGAGATCAGGGATCCGGTGGGAACCAGGGCTACTGTGGTGATTTGGGTGTCCCGTGGGTCGTTGGATCTGCCGAGGTCCCGGGAAAGTTCAGGGGTCCCGGTGTCCCCACGGTCACCCACTCCTCTTTCCCTTCCTGGAGTTCCCAGGAAGCTCCAGGACAGGTGAGTGCGAGGCTCGGGCTGAGACTCCCCTTTCCCCCTCCCCCGACACCACCCTGGGCCCCCCCCATCCCCCTCAGACCCCCCCGGAGGAGGGGGCTGTGCTCAACAACATCGTGGACACCAAGTGGGCACTGGGAGAACTCGGAGGGGGGGACAGGGACACATCACACACGGGTCTCACCCCCACCCAGATGTCCACAACTGCTGTCACTCTCTGGGCTCCCACGGGTGTCCCCCAGCCCTGCCCCACCTCAGGATCCACAAGTGACCAACGCGGAGCTGTCGGGACACCACAAGGGACAGCGGGATCCCTGTGACTACGATGACGTGCTGTGACACTGGGGGCACAGGGGGGCACTGGGGGCATCAATTCCCCTAAGGGGTCTCTTGTTCCCCTTCAGAGGACCTCTTGGGCTCCTCCTTCCCTCTCCCAGCGTTGATGGAGCACACAACATTTTTCCCTCTTACTGTACCCAAAATGATGCTTTTGATTAAACTGTGAGAAACAAGGCTCACTCTTTAAAATTTTTTAATGTTTAATAACAGATAAAAGGGGCATTAAACAACATGCTGGGTGCCTGGCAACTGCCAGAGGCACATTGTTATCTACAACAATTCTTCTTCCATACCTTTTCATTGTATATATTTTTAAATATTTAATTGCAAGAGTTATACATATTCAAACATTCTTTCCAGTTTACGTGTTACAGGAATCCTTTTACATGGTTTGACCCTTGATTCATTTTCATAAATTACATGCCAAACTGCAGATTAAATTTATATCTTTTATGTCCTCACAATGCCCCCCTATTCTGTGGTTTGACAGTTCTTGATAACTGAACAGTCAGTGGTAAATTCCACTTTGCATTCTTTCTTTTGATGTTTTTTCACTTGCTACTTTTCAATGTGTTCCTATCGTACAGATGAGAAACTCCACCAGTACATTAAATCAACATTAGCTATTTCACAAAGTTATTTGAGTTATTCTCCCCATTGTAACTTAGTTACACAAATATAGGCATTACCTACTTCTGCAACAGTTAATGTTGTGATACGCAGCATAGTGTCTCTATTTTGATATTTTGGGAGAGCCTAAACTATAATATATTTATCACATTGAAATATATATTCTACACAGACATTAGAGTAAAAAGGCTGACAAACTGTAGTGTACCAAAAGCAGTTAAGAACTGATTACAAACTGTATTGTATCAAAATAATTAGCACAAACCCAATATAATAGTGAAAACCAATGACTACATAGTCATCCATAACAGGGGGAAGGAGTATTGAAGCATTTATTTGACTTCTCCTTATTCTGCTCTGATTTTGTCAGCAATAAATTCAATTCATATCTCTAATTCCGAGGCAGTTTTGCCTGTGACAGGATTTGATGAGTGATCTCTCCTGGTCCTTGTCTCAACCCAGGAACCCGTTGCTCAATTTTCTCTCCCCATCCAGGTGTGGAGGGCAGTGAGAGAGCGGCTGTGGTGGGTGCGGGGCATCCGGCCACTGTCCATCCATGGCAAGGCAGGGAGGAGGAGGAGGGTCCAGGTCAGGTTGTTGAGCAGATTGTTCTGGGATTTGCAGTAGTTCTGGGGCTCTCTCAGTCCCTTGGGGACAGGGACAAAATGATCAATTGCTGCATTTCCAGACTGGTTCTACCACAGCTGCCCCTGCAGGGGCGGTTTGCAGCCATCCCTGCTCTGAAAACCATCAAAGGCCCTCACAGAGACACTGCTTGGGCTCCCTTTGGGTTTTGTGCTTCTTGCAGAGCTGAGCAAACCACAGGCAGGCCTTTCTCCACCCACAGAATTCTCACCTCTGCAGCAGCTCTAAAGATGCCAGAATCAAATCCAAGGGGGCAGGGGGGACCCTCAGGTGCTGGCTGCCACCTGGGGCTGGCCAGAGCAGGGCTGGGCTATGGCCATCCCTGTGCAGTGGGGCTGGGCCATGGCGGGGCCCCAGCCTTGCTTTGACAGGGGTCCTCAGGATGTGCCACCCCTGGGACAGGCACCCGGTCAGGAATGTGCAGAGACATTTCTGGAACTGGCACTACCTGGGACAGGACTCCCCATGCCAGGATGTGTCGCCCCCTGGGACAGGATCCTACCAGAAAAGGAGCCCCTGGATGTGCTACCCTAGGACAGAACCCCCCACTTTCACATCTGAAATTGAGCACCAATGGCCTCTTCTTTCTTGTCCCGGAAAAGGAAAGTGAAAATGTTGAGGAGGCACAGCCCAACGCCTCCATCACCCACAGCCTCCCCCCCCATCCCTGCATCCCCCACTCCCCATTTTACGCCTCCCCTGGTCCCTCCAACCCCTTCCCTGCTCAGGTGCTCCCTGAGATTGCTAAGTCAGGAATAGGGGTGAGGGGACATGGTACAAAAGTGAGGAAAATAAGCAACAAAGAGAAATAAAGAGAGGAAAAATTCAAGGGTGGGGGTGGGCACAGAGGTAGAGCTATCCAGGACCCCCATGTGTTTCTGCCCAGGGAATGAGCACCCCAGGTTGGCTTTGCTAGGCTCTTAGTCACCCAAAATCTGAAGTACCCAGGGAAGGAGCTGAGATCTCTTTGTCCATTGCGCCACCGCCCATCCCTGGTACCCCCATTCCTCTGGCAACCCAACAATGGGACCCCCATGGCCCTGGTCTCTCCTCCCTGGGGACCCCCAGCCCAGGACTGCCAGTGCCCAGCGCCACCATTTCCTTGATCCCATCCCATGGGCTGCTTCTTTCCCCACAACCCCTATTACCAAAGGTCCGCTTTTTCCCCGTGCACCGCCAACCCTGACACCCACATGCCATGACCCCAGATCTCTGGGGACCATGTTCTTACAGCACCCCCATCCCTGAATCCCTCCAGGCACGGAGACCCCAATTCCCCTGGACCCCCATTCTGCTGGACACCCATCTTGGTTCTCCACATCCCCTGAGTCCCCCACTCCTGGAAGCACCATCCCCCACCCTGTCCTCATCCTGCCCACAGCCTGTTCCCAGCTTGTGGCCACCCTGCCCCCACCAAGGGCCACCTACATGTGGGGACAGACGTGACCTCGCTTCCTTCTCCTTCATCCGAAGAGCCGCCAGCCAGGGGAGCGGTGGCCACAGCAGTGAGTGACAGCCAGTGCACATGGCTGGGGACACTGGGATGGCCGGGAAGGTGGCCCCAGCCATGTGAGGTGAGTGCCCCAGGCACGGGCCTGACACCCCTGGGATGGGGAGGGGAGGGGGCACAGGGTGGCTTAGGGGTCCCCTGAGGTCCCCAATGCCAGCAGTTCCAGTCCATGTTATCCACAGTGGACCTGGGTGGGACTGTAGATGTAGGGTGGCATTGGGGACAGGAAGAGGGGGCAGGAATTTGGGGATGGGGATGTGGGGACAGGAATGTAGGGACTGGCACCTTTGGGCTCAGGGAGCTCGGGAGACAGGGACAAGGGAACTGGGATGCAGGGACAGAAGGGGACAAGAACAGTGAGGATGTGGCCATGGGGATGGGATCACGGGGATGGGATCACGAGCTGGTGGGGGTGACCTGGGCCAGCATGGGCTGTGTCCGTGGTATCCTCATGCCCGAGGTGTTCTCAGTGTCCCCATGTTCTGCCTCAGCCCAGGGTGGCCTCCATGTCCCTGTTCCCAAAGTGTCCATGCCACATGGATGTTGTGCACAGGTGGCTGTGACACAGACATTTCCCTCTGCCTGTCCAGACTTCTGGGGACCACCCACACACTTTCCCACAAGAGCATCTGTCTCCATGGGGACAGTTCGGGGACAGCCACCGCACCCTGTACCCCATGTGCCTCTGTCCCCATGGTGACACCCCCACTGAGCCCTGTCCCTTCTCCCTTCCAGTCCAGACCCTCGGCATCATTGGTGAGTCCTTGGGGGATGGCATGTCCCCACCCTGCTGTCCCCAGCCCCACACTGGCCCTGGCAGGCTGGTGTCCCCTGTCACCCACAGGCCCCCAGACCACCCAGCTCCTGGTGGAGCCCTTCTGGAGGCCGGCGGTGCTGTGGGACTGGGTGACACTGACCTGCCAGGTATCGGGGACTGCCGGTGCCACCACCTGGTACAAGGAAAGGCAGCGTTGGTGGCAGGAGGGACAGGACCGCCTCAGTGTCACCGAGAGTGGCACCTACTGGTGTGACAGACCTGGCACTGGGCGCAGCCCCCCTTGACAGTCTTAGATGGTGAGGGGAGACCTTTAATGATCATGGGGGCCCCAGAGCGGTAAGGGTGGGCTCCATTCCGTAGGTGGCCTCACAACCCTCGTGTGACAAGAGCCAGTGCCCTGCACACAGGGACATCCCAGAGCATCCCAGTGCACCCCAGAGCACCCACATGTCCCCAGGTGCTATGGGCACCCACCTCAGAACAGTGTCATCAGGGAGATGTGACCTTCCTCTCCCACAGATCAGCTGGTGCTGCAGGTGCCAGCACAGGAACTGCTGGAGGGGGACACCTTGAAACTGCGCTGCCGGTGCTGGCAGGAAAACCATCTCACCAGGGTGCAATTTTACCAGGAGGAGACGGATCTCAGGGGGTCCCTCAAGGGGACTGAGCTGTCCCTTTCACCTCTGCAGATGCACCACAGCGGCCGCTACCGATGTGAGGGCTTGGTGGGGTCCTGGCAGTCATGGTCAGCAGCAGTGACAGTGACAGTGCACGGTGAGCACCCACATGGCTGGAAATCCAATATCTTGGCAACCCCAAAGCCCATTCCCAGTGCACTCAGACTCACAGTCCTCACCTCTCCTCTCCTTCCCAGAGCTCTTCTCGGTGCCAGTGCTGGAGGGTCCCCGCGAGCTCACTGTGGGGTCCCCCGTTGTGAGAGTCTGTCCTAATTTTCCCTCATCTGCCTCACGATCGTCCTTGGGAGCCCACTGAAGAGAAGACCCCCCCGTCTATATCTGGCTCTGAAGGAGAAAAGTAACACGTCACAGGCCCTGAGACCTGAAAGCTCAGTGTTGAGCTACTGTTTTCACAGGAGTGTTTGCTGTATGCTAAGAAGAAGGCACCATGCCCCGTTTGTAACAATAGCAGCTCTGGAAGCTGTCCCAGCTCTCGGACTGGCTGGACTTCTCCTGAGTTTCAGGTGGTCTCCCACAGAAGACCCTCACCTGTTTTACAACCACCATGACAGACAGACTGAGATATAAGAAGCTTCTCCACTAAGGACTGAGACATGAAACTCCTAACAGGCCCCTCTGCTCCTTCCAAGGATTGGGACTGAAACCCCCAGGCCGGGGGAGGTGTGTGGGGAGGCAAGCTGACCGAAGCGAGATGTTTGCCTGCAGATTGTGACCACTGGAGCAAGAAAACAATGTCTCTCGCTTACTGCTAAGAACATAGACTACCTGTTACATCTATCAAGCTCATTTACTGCTGGGAACATACACTACCTGTTACATCTGTTCCCTATTGTATCTGTTTCTCCCCCACCCTCACAATTTTCAGTAATAAAAACCTCTGAGTTAGCGAGAGCCTTTGAGATCTCCCCAGCGTAGCAGGTGGACCCTCGGCTGGACTGCACCAATGGACTTCGTCTCTGCGTTGGTAGCTATATCCCCCCTCTCTCTCTCTCTCTCTCTCTTTTTCTCTCCCTTAATCCCTCTATCTCATTTTTGCTGTAGTTATTTCAATAAAACTGCATTTGTTTTGATTATCACTGCAAACCCCCTTGTACCGTGTTTGTGTTTTGCACTCTGAGATCATTCCTACGAACCATCAGGTCATCTGTCCAGTAGGACGGACCCTGACACCCGTGAATCTCAGCTGTCTCAGCAGCCCCAGACCCCTGCGGCCCCGAGCCCCCCTCCTGCATGTGTTCTACCGGGATGGGCAGGTGGCGGGGGTCCCCCAGGGGTCCCCGCAGCAGCTGGTGCATGCTGTGAGGGTCTCCCACTTGGGGAATTACAGCCGTGAGGTGCACTCCCAAGAAGGGTCAATGCAGAAGAGCAGCAACCAGCTCCACATCACGGTGTGCAGTGAGAGCGGGGATGGGCACGGAGAGCGCCCACAGATTCCTCGGGTCCCCCCACACTGCCTGGCATCTCCCAGCCCTCCCTGACGCCTGCTCTGGGGCACCCAACCTTTTCCAGATCCCCCCCTGACCCCTCCATCCTTTCTCGGGTCTCTCCCCAGGACCCCCAGCCCCTACATGGGTACCCCCATCCTTCCCTGGTGCATTTTCTGTGTCCTGCCGTTGCTGCCCCGGGTTGCTCCTAAGGTCCCCCCATTCCTGGATTGTGTTTCCCTCCATTCTTCGTTGGGTCCCCTCCCTCATCCCTGGGTCCCTCTGTCCCTCTCTGAGGTCTCTGCACATTGCCCAAGTCTCACCATCCCCTCCCATGGTCCCCGTACCCTTCCTGGTGTTGCTCACCTCCCTCTCCAGGTGTTCCCTCCCTGACCCCCTTATCACCTCTCGGGGTTCTTTCTAAGCCTCCCTCCACCAATCTCTGCACCCCTCTCCCTCATTGGAATTCCCCTGCCCCTCCTTGACACCCTCCCCCCAGGTCCCTCCCTGTCCCCTGGTGTCCCGCCCTCCGGGGTGTCCCTGTCAGTGCAGCCCCCTGGGGACAGGTGGCACTTGGGGACAGCCTGGTGCTGAGCTCTGAGGTGGCCATAGGGACAGGTCCCCTGTCCTTCTCCTGGCACCGGGAGGGCTCAGGGGCACTGCTGGGCACTGGCCCTCACCTGGAGCTGTGTCACATTGGGGACAATGACAGCGGCCAGTACCGGTGCGGGGTCAGTGACGGTAATAGCGTGGCCAAGAGTGACCCCCTGAATGTCACCGTCCAGGACCCTCGGGATGGGGATGACCCCACCCACAACAACCCCATCCCACCTCGCCAGGTGCCAGCCCTGTCTGTGTCCTCGCAGTGCCCGTGGCCAATGCCACCATCACTCCCGGCCCCCTGGCACACCAGGTGCGTGTAGGTGACAACGTGACCCTGGGCTGCTCAGTGCAGGTGGGCTCAGCCCCTGTCACCTTGACCTGGCTGCACAATGGGCAGCAGGTGGCTCAGGGTCCCCTCCTGGAGCTTGGGGACATCGATGTGCAACATTCGGGCACCTACCAGTGTGTGGCCACCAACCAGCTGGGACAAGACGGGCACTGCGTGTTCCGGGCACTCAGTCCAGAGCTGGCCCTAGAGGTGACACCTGGCTCACCCTGGGTCACAGGTGGGGTGACACAGGTGAGGCCACCAGGCAGTGCAGGGCCAATGGGGTTATGGGTGAGCCTGATGTGTCCCTCTCTGTTTCTTGCAGTGGCCACGGGAGTCAGTGGGGCCCTTTTGTTCCTGCTCCTGCTTGTGGGTATCATTGTGACCTGGCACCGGTGGCACCGTGTGGGTGGGTGGCAATGGGGGGATGGGGGTTCCAGGAAGCTGTAGAGGCCCACAGAATTGGAGAAACCATAGGGAAATACCCACAGCACCACAATTGTGATGGTGTCTAGAGGTCTTGTAGGGTTTTAGGAGGTGCTGAATGGTCCTGCAGGGATTTTGGGGATTCTTTCTAAGACCCTGGGGGTTTTTGGGGAAGTCTCTGTCCCTCCTGGGATTTGGGTTCTTGAGTGTGAGTTGTTTGAGGACACTGGGGAGGCTCATGGATTCTGGGGGGCTTCAGGGATACTTGGAGGTCTTGAAGGGGTCCAGGAATCCTGAGAGGGGTCAGGACCCTGGGACCGCATAGTCACCCCTCCCCTGCTTCCATTGCAGCCACCAGGAAGACGCAGGAAAGGTGAGTGGGAGGCTAAAACCACACTCTCCAGTTTTACCCCAACCCCCAAGACCTCCCATCCCCTCCCCCACATCCCCTTTATTCCCTCAGGACCTCCCCAGATTTCCCGGCCCCCCCAGAGGAGGGGGAGGTGCTGTACACACACGTCGTGGTCACCAAGAGGGCAGGGGGTGAGTACAGGGGGGACACATGCAGAGGGACACGTCACCCACGAGTGTCACCCCACCCAGATCCCACAGCCTGTGTCTCTCGCAGCGTCCCCCCATGCCACCACCCTCCAGGATCCCCAGGTGACCTACGCAGAGCTGCGGGGACCCCAGGGGCGACCGCGGGATCCCGGTGACATCTATGGGAATGTGCTGTGACACTGGGAGGACACAGGGGGTCCCCACCCATGGGCACCCACTCGTGTGTGTGCTGCCACTAAAAACTGCCCTTCTGCCTCCCTGTGGGGGCACAAGGATCCCAAAGGGCTGAAAGAACAATTTCCTGAAATAGCAATGAGAGAGAATAAAACCAACAGCAACAACAACAAGGTTCAGAGTCCAAATGGTCACACAAGGAAAGATTTCCAGGGAAAGCACCCAAAAAGGGACAAACCCCAAACACTCCCCCAAGCACGTTTCCTCCACCAGAAGAACCTGGCAGGGCTCTGGACCTTCCTTGCTCTGATGGCCACAGCAGCCTTCAAGAGGCTCTGGATTCTCTTCTCCCCTGTCCCAAACCCCTCCTCTGCTGTGTTCCCCACACGGGGATGTCACAAAGGCCCTGTGGGGGTTCCAGAGCCTCCCCCTTTGCCAGGGCAGTTGGGTTCAGGCCATGGTACATGGTGGGGTGTCAGAGACAGGAAAAGTTTCATGTCTGAAGACATTTTGGAACACCTATGTGTGTCAGGGGTGAGTCAGGCCTTGCTTTTGGTGAGACAGGGCTCCATCTTTCCATCAGTCTGTCAGCTGTGGCACACTGGGGACAGTGGGACAGTGCGATGCTCTGTCAAAGCCAGCTCCGGAGTGGTCGGGTGACCAGAAGTGCCACCTGAGGAGAGGGCCCTTTTTGGCCCAACTGACTTAAAAGGCAGAGCATGAGGTGCCGAAATCCCTGATCCTGTCTTTTCTTGGGGTGTCTGTCAGATCCACGCTGGAACCAAGGAGTTGGCAACTCATTTAAATGAGAAATATTTGCCAGGGAAACTGAGCATGTTCCTGGAATGGAAAGACGACCCATCTCTAAATTTCTTTTACTTTCCAAGTTTATGGGGATACCAAAGTGCTGGAGAATGAATACAGCTTTTTACTGGGAAATTGATAAACCAGAACAGAACAAACAACACAAACCCAGAACTTTCCCTCCTACTCAGCGCTGTTGGTTTTTGTGGCAGTTATAACCGCGGCCAGCAGGGGGTGCCGCAGGGAGCATTCCCGGCCAGCAGGGGGCGCTGCAGGGAGCACTCCTGGCCAGCAGGGGGCGCCCCGGTCCAGCTCTATCCCCTCAGGGGCCATGGCGGCCTCGGACGGGAGGGAGGAGGGGAAATCGCTCTTTTTGCAAACTCACCGGCACCAATCGCTACTGGCACCACCACCGGCAGCGGGCAGAAGCCGCCAAGGCAGCAGGTTGGATCCCAGTGCCCACTGGCAGAGTAGCAGTGTCCCAGGGCCACAACACCCGTGACTGCTCTCCATGATCCCGAATGGAAGGAAGGCCACACCTGACCCCAGGCAGGTCTTGGGTCCACAGCAGCACCTGTGGTGGCTTTACACCCTAATTCCTGCAATCCCTCACCCTTTCACTAAGGTGAGGAGGTCTGGGATTGAGCAGCTTTGGGGACACCTGGAATCTACACAGGGTCACTCCCCACAGCCCCACCATAGCTGTGGCCAGAGCCCCTGCTCGGTATTTACAAACTTTTCAATCCTTTCTGCTGGCCATGGCCTGAAGCCAAACATTCTTTCCATGAGGTTCCAGAAGGCTGCAGGTTTAGTTCAAGAAAGAGGGTCCTGGTCAGGTTGTTGAGCTGAGTGTTGTGGATTGTGCAATAGTTTTGTGGTTCTCTCGGTACCTTACAAAGAGGAACAAATGAGCAATTGCGGCATTTCCAGGCTGGTTCCCTCTCAGCTACCACTGCAGGGGCGGTTTCCAGCCAGCCCTGCTCTGAAAACCAAGGAGAGACTCTCAAAAGAGCCACTCCTTGGGCTCCGTTTGGAGTTTGTGCTTCTTGCAGGGCTGAGCAAACCACAGGCAGGCCTTTTCCCCCCATAGAATTCTCACCTCTGCTGCAGCTCCACAGCATAAGAGCCTCTTAGAATCTGTCTGGAGTGATACCCAGTCTGCCAGCAACTAATGGGGGCTGTGCTGGGCCCTAGGTCACACCAAAATCTGAGGCATCGAGGGAAGGAGTTGAGACCCATTGGTCCATCCAGGCACAACCCATCCCTGGCACTCCTATTCCCCTGGAAACCAAATTATAGGAGTCCGATTCCTTAGGTCCCATCATGCCTTGGACTCCCATCATAGTCCTCAAATTCCCCAGGATCTCCATGGCCCAGGACCCATTCCAAGGAACCCTGTCCCATTCATTAAAACATTTGAAATCTCCCTTTCCCCACAACTTTGATTCTCCCAGGACCCTCTTTCCTACGGGACCCCTCATTTCCCTGGTATCCTCATCCCATGACCCCAAATCGCTGGAATCCAACATTCCCCTGGGACTCCCATCCCTGAGTCCCCTCAGCCCTGGGGAATCTCACTATCATGGCAACCCCATCCCTGGTGACTCCCTGTCTTCAGGACCTCCATTCCCAGGGACCCCATCCCTGGGACATCCTATTCCCCTGGATATGAATCCCTGGCTCCCTAAAGCCACTGAGCCCCCCACACCTGGGAACCCCATGTCCCACTGTGTCACATCCAAACTTGTCCCCATCCTGTTCCCACCCTGCCCACAGCCTGTTCCCAGCTTGTGGCCACCCTGCTCCCACCAAGGGCCACCTACACATGAGGGCGAGACCTGACCTCGCTTCCTTGGCCATAGAGCCATCACCCAGGGGACAGCAACCCCCAGAAGCGAGTGACAGCCAGTGCACATGGCTGGGGACACCAGGATGGCCGGGAAGGTAGAGCTGCTTTTATGGGGTGAGTGCCCCAGGGTCTGACAGCCCAAGGATGGGGAGGAGAGGGGGCACAGGGATGGGGATGGGATCATGAGCTGGTGGGAGTGACCTGGGCCAGCATAGGCTGTGTCTGTGGTGTCCTTCTGCCCGGGGTATCCACAGTGTCCCCATGTTCTGCCTCAGCCCAGGGTGGCCTCGGTGTCCCTGTTCCCAAGGTGTCTGTGCCACAGGGATGTGGTGCACGGGTGGCTGTGACACAGACATGTCCCCCGGCCTCTCAAAATCTTTTGGGGTCCACCCACACACATTTTCCCATAAGAACTGCTGTCCCCATGGGAACAGTTTGGGGACAGCCCCCACCTCCTGAGCCTCATGTGTCTCTATCCCCACGGAGGTACCCCCACTGAGCCCTGTCCCTTCTCCCTTCCAGCCCAGACCATCGGCCTCGCTGGTGAGTCCTCAGGGGATGCCATGTCCCCACCTCGCTGTTCCCAGCCCACGCTGGTCCTGGCAGTCTGTTTTCCCCTGTCACCCACAGGTTCCCAGACCACCCAGCTCCTGGTGGAGCCCCCCTGGAGGCCGGCGGTGCTGTGGGACCGGGTGACACTGGCCTGCCAGGGCTCGGGGACCACCAGTGCCATCACCTGGTACAAGGACGGGCAGCACTGAGGGCAGGGACATGACAACGTCACTGTCACCGAGAGTGGCATGTACAAGTGTGACAGACTTGGCACAGGGCACACCTCCCCTGTGAGCATTTTATATGTTTGAGGGGATGTTTGGGTGTCTCCAACCTGGAAACTGTGGGGACCCCGAGGGTTCTAGGTGGGCTCCTCTGCATGGGTCACCTCCTGTGTGACCAGAGCCCATCCACTGCTCTGGGGACTGCCCAGAGCATCCCAGTGGGGGGGATCCCTGGTGCCCTGGGTGTGACCCAATGGGGAGTCCTGGTGCCATCATGTGTGTAAGGACCCCTCTGTCCCCCAGACTCGCTGGTGCTGCAGGTGCCGTTGGGGACGCTGCTGGAGGGGGACACGGTGACACTGCGCTGCCGGGGTTGGCAGAACCGCACAGTCAAATTGATGTCCTTCTACCACGAGGGGAAGAAACTGGAAGGTGCTCGGCGATGGGACCAAGCTGTCCCTGTCACGTTTGCAGCTGAACCACAATGGCCACTATAGCTGCAGGGGCTGGGAGAGATCCTGGTTCTGGGAGGTTCAGTGCCGGTGACAGTGACAATGCAGGGTGAGCATCCCAGAGCATCTCAGTGTGCGAGGACTCGTGTTGGAATTGGGGATCTCTGGTGTGCTGCGTGTGACCCAATGTGGGATCCCCATGAAAATGGGATCCCCAGTGTGACAGGACACCCATGTTCCACAGCCTGGTTGGTGCTGCAGGTGTTGTCGTGGGAGCTGCTGGAGGGGGACACGGTGACACTGCGCTGCCAGCGCTGGCAGGACAGGTCGGTCACTGGAATGGGATTCTACCGTGGGAACAAGGAGGTGAGGAGTTCCCTCAATGGGACCGAGCTGTCACTGTCCAACCTGCAGCTGCACCACAGCGGTGCTACAGCTGCAGGAGGCTTGGTGGACTCTGAAATGTCACCATGGGCACAGTCGGCACCAGTGACAGTGACAGTGCACAGTGAGCACCCCCACGGCTGGAACTCCAATCTCCTGACAACCTCAAAAGCCACTTCCCAGCAGATTCGAAGTCAGAGTCCTCACCTCCCCTCTCCTTTCCAGAGCTCTTCTTGGTGCCGGAGCTGGAGGGTCCCTCTGAGCCCACCATGGGGTCCCTCCTGACTGTCAGCTGCCTCAGCAGCCCCAGCCAACTGTGGCCCTGAGCCCCCCTCCTGCACATGATCTACCGGGACAGGCAGGTGGTGGGGGGACCGCAGGGGTCCCCGCATCTGCTGGTGCCCACCGTGGGGGTCTCCCACTTGGGGAATTACAGCTGCCAGGTGCCCTCTGAGGGAGGGGCCGTGCGGAAGAGCAGCGCCCAGCTCTGTGCCACGGTGTGCAGAGAGTGCAGGGATGGGCACGGGGAGCTCCGACAAGCACGCAGGATCCCCTGCTTGGGCACCTCCATGTCCCACTGACACTTTTTGGGGTCCCTCCACCTCTGCCCTGTGTCCCCTCACCCCTCCCTGGTGTGACCCCATCCCCAACATCCCCCATCACATCCATCCCCCCCACCCCTATCCCCCTACACCGGCTGCCAGCCCCTCCCTGTGGCATCAGCCCTGTCTGTGTCCCCTCAGTGCCCGTGGCCAATGCCATCATCACACCCATACTCCTGTCACACCAGGTGTGTGCAGGTGACAACATGACCCTGCACTGCTCAGTGCAGGTGGGCTCAGCCTCTGTCACCTTCACCTGGCTGCACAACGGGCAGGAGGTGACCCAGGGTCCCCTCCTGGAGCTTGGGGAAATCAATGTGCGACATTCGGGCACCTACCAGTGTGTGGCCACCAACCAGCTGGGACAGGACGGGCACCACGTGTTCCGGGCACTCAGTCGTGAGCAGGCCCTGGAGGTGACACGTGGGTCACCCTGGGTCACAGATGGGGTCACACAGGGTTGCTAGGGGGTTCAGGGCTCCTATAGTTCAGGGTGACCCCAGTGTGTCCCCCTCTTTCCCCAGCAGTGGCTGTGAATGTCGGCAGGACCCTCCTGTTCCTGCTCCTGCTCCTGGCTTTCATCGGGGGCTGTCACTGGTGGCACCACCAGGGTGGGTGACAATGGGGGTGATGGGGGTCCTGGAGTGATGGGGAGCTCCCAGAGTGGGGGCAGAAATCAGCAGCACCCAGGGCCCCTGAGCTGGGGGACACTGAGCCCGCAGTGACCTTGACTGGGGGTCCTGGGGATTTGGGGCATATTTGGAGAATCTTGGTTGGGCTCCAGGGCCATCCCCGGCTGGGCTTTGAGGAACATTGTGGTGCACTGGGAGCTCCTGGAGGGTTTGGGAAGCTCCTGCAGGGCTGTGCAGGGACGTTGGAGGATCTTTTTGGATCCTGGGGGAGTTTGGGGATGCCCCTCCCTGCCAGGCTCTGGGTTCTGGGGACCAAGAGGAGGGTTGAGGCCCTGCGGTGGTGAAAAAGTTCTGGGGGCTTCAGTGGTGCTCTGAGTGTCTGGGGGATTCAGGGGTCCATTGGGAATCAGGGCTGCAGTGGGGATTTGGGGGTCCCATGGGTGGTTGGAGCGGTCAAGGTCCCAGGAAGAATCAGGGGTCCTGGTGTCCCCACGGTGACCCCCTCCCCTTTCCCTTGAAGCCATGAGGAAGCTCCAGGACAGGTGAGTGGCAGAGCTGGGACTCCCCTTTCCCCCTCCCCCAACACCACCCAGACCCCCCCATCCCCACAGGAACCTCCCCGGAGCAGGGGGCTGTGCTCAACACCCACATCATGGGCACTGAGTGGGCAGTGGGAGAATTCCAGGGTGGGACAGGGACACATCACCAACATGTGTCACCCCCCAACCAGGTCCCTACAACCGGTGTCACTCTCAGGGCCCCCACAGGTGTCCCCCAGCCCTGTCCCACCTCGGGATCCACAAGTGACGAAGGTGAAGCTGTTGGGACCGCAGGAGGGACAGCGGGACCCCCTTGACTACGAGAGCGTGCTGTGACACTGAGGGCACTGGGGGGAACTGGAGGGTACTGGGGGCCATTGGAGGCATCGATTCCCCTCAGGGGTCTCTTCTTCCTTTTCACTGCACCCCATGGGGCTCCTCATTCCCCCTACCAGTTTTGAAGGAGCACACAACGTTTTTCCATCTAATTGTACCCAAAATTCAGTTTTTTGGTCAAACTGTGTGAGAAACAAGGCTCACTCTGTAAATTTCTTAAATGGTTAATAAGGGATAAAAGGGTCAGTAAACAGCATGCTGGGTGCTTGGCAACTGCCAAAGGCACATGGATAGCAATTCTTCATACATATCTTTTTATTGTATTGGTGAAATACATACTCAGGAGTGTTATACATATTCAAACATTCTTTTCAGTTCACATGTTCTGGGAATTCTTATGCTTGGTTTTATCCTTGATTCATTTTCATGAAGTACATGCCATAGTGCAGATTAAATTTATATATTTTATGTCCTCACAAGGCCCCCCTGTTCTGTGGTTTGACAGTTCTTGATAGCCCAAGAGTCAGTGGTAAATTCCTCTTTGCATTCTTTCATTTGATGTTTATTTATTTGCTACTTTTCAATGTGTTCTTCTCATACAGATGAGATACTCCACCAGTACATTAAATCAACAATATCTATTTCACAAATTATCTGAGTTATTCTCACCGTTGTCACTTAGTTACACAAATAAAGGCATTAGCTACTTATGCAACAGTTAATGCTGCAATGCACAGTGTCTCTACCTTGATATCCTGGGAGAGCCTAAACTATAATGTATTTATCACACTAAAATATATGTTCTACACAGGTATTAGGGTAAACAGGCTGACAAATGGTCAAAGCAAAAGCGGTGAAAAACTGATTACAATCTGTATTATATCAAAATAATTTGGAAAAACCAATAGAATAGGGAAAGCCAATGACTACATAGTTATTCTTAACAGGGGGAAGGTGTATTGAAGGGTTGATCTGACTTCTCCTTATCCTGCTCTGATTTTGTCAGCAATAAATTCAATTCATATCTCTAATTCCGAGGCAGTTTTGTCCGTGACAGGATTTGATGAGTGATCTCTCCTGGTCGTTGTCTCAACCCAGGAACCCTTTGCTCAATTTTCTCTCCCCATGCAGGTGTGGAGGGCAGTGAGAGAGCAACTGTGGTGGGTGCGGGACATGGGGCCACTGTCCATCCACGGCAAGGCAGGGAGGAGGAGGAGGGTCAAGGTCAGGTTGTTGAGCAGATTGTTGTGGGATTTGCAGTAGTTCTTGGGCTCTCTCAGTCCCTTCAGGACAGGAACAAAACGACCAATAGCTGCATTTCTGGACTGGTTCCCTCACAGCTACAGGGGTGGGTTCCGACCATCCCTGCTCTGAAAACCATCAAAGGCGCTCACAGAGCCACTGCTTGAGCTCCCTTTGGGTTTTGTGCTTCTTGCAGAGCTGAGCAAACTACAGCCAGGCCTTTGTCCACCCACAGAATTCTCACCTCTGCAGCAGCTCCACACACCCAGAGCCCCTAGGTATCTGTCTGGGGTGACCCCCAGGCCACCAGCACCTGGTGGGGGCTGTGCTCAGCCCTGGGTCACCCCAAAATCTGAGGCACTCAGGGAAGGAGCTGGGACCTATGGGCCCATCCAACCACTGCTCATCCCTGGCACCATCATTCTCCTTGAAATCAAATCATGAGTACTCCATTTCATATTTCCCTACCCTCTCTGAAACCCATATCCCAGTACAGATATTCCCCAGGAATTGTATGGCCCAGGAGCCCTCATTCCCAAGGAACCCTCTCCTACTCATTCCATCCCCTGAAATCCTCCTTTCTTCAGGACCTTGATTTTCATAGGACGCCCATTGCCACAGGATCCCCCATTCCCCCAGCATCCCCATCCCATGACCCCAAATCCCTGGAGCCCATGTTCCTCTGGGACTCCCATCCCTGAGGCCCCTCAGCCATGGCAACCCATCCCCAGTGACTCCTCCTCCTCAGCTCCCCCATTCCCAAGGACCACAATTCCTTAGGGACCCTCCATTCCCCTGGACACCCATTCCTGGGACCCCAAACCCCCTGAGCCCCACACTCCTGGGAACCCCATGTCCCACTGTGTCACATCCAGCTTTGTCCCCATCCTCTCCCCTCCCTGTCCACAGCCTGTGCCCAGCTTGTGGCCACCCTGCCCCACCAAGGGCCACCTACGCATGACGTGACCTCGCTTCCTTCCCCTTTGGCCAAAGAGCCACCACCCAGGGCACAGCTACCCCTGGCAGTGTGTGACAGCCAGTCGACATGGCTGGGGACACAAAGGTGGCACTGCTCCTGTGAGGTGAGTGCCCTGGGCACGGGCCTGACATCCCAGGGATGGGGAGGGGAGGGGGCACAGGGGGGCTGTGGGGTTCACTGAGGTCCCCAATGCCGACATTCCAGTCCATGTTACCCACAGTGGACCTGAGTGGGAACAGGGATGGAGGGTGGCTTTGGAGACAGGAACAGGGAGGCAGGAATTTGGGGATGGGGATGTGGGGACAGGAATGTGGGCCTGGCATCTTTCGGCTGATGTAGTTCTGTGGATAGTGAGAAGTGAATGGGAATGCAGGGACTGGAGGGGACAAGAACAGTGAGGATGTGGCCATGGGGATGGGATCATGAACTGGTGGTGGTGACCTTGGCCAGTGTGGGCTGTGTCTGTGGTGTCCTCAGGCCCAGGGTGTCCACAGTGTCCCCATGTTCTGCCTCAGCCCAACGTGGCCTTGGTCTCCCTGCTCCCAAAGTGTCTGTGCCTCATGGATGTGGTGCATGGGTGGCTGTGAAGCAGACATGTGACCCTGCTTCACTAACTCTTTTGGGGAGTACCCCCATGCACTTTCTCGAAAGAACTGCTGTCCCCATGGGGACTGTCCTCACACCCTGTACCCCTGTGCTGCTGTCTCCCTGGTTCCACCCTCACCCAGCCCTGTCACTTCTCCCTTCCAGCCCAGACCCTCGGCCTCACTGGTGAGTCCTCGGGGGATGCCATGACCCCACCATGCTGTCCCCAGCCCCATGCTGGCCCTGGCAGACTGGTGTCCCCTGTCACCCTTAGGTGCCCAGACCACCTGGGTCGTCGTGGAGCCCTCCTGGATGCCGGCGGTGCTGTGGGACCGGGTGACACTGACCTGCCAGGGCTTGGGGAGCGCCGGTGCCAGCACCTGGTACAAGGACAGGCAGCACTGGTGGCAGGGGCAGAACACCGTCAGTGTCACCGAGACTAGCCACTGCATGTGTGACAGACCCGGCAGTGGACAATGCCACCATTACACCCAGTGTCCTGGAGGTGACACCGCCGGAGACAGTTACACACACAGGGACACAGGTGAGGTCACTCAGGGTCACCAGGGAGTAGAGGACCCTTGGGGTGATGGGTGACCCTGATTTGTCCCCCTCACACAGCGTCACCAGGGACTGCAGCACTCCAGGGGTGATGAGTGACCCTGATGTGTCCCCATCTGTTTCTTGCAGTGGCCGCAGGGGTCAGTGGGGCCCTTTTGTTCCCGCTCCTGCTCGTGGCTGTCATTGTGGCCTGGCACTGGTGGCACTATGTGGGTGGGTGACAATGGGGGGATGAGGGTCCTGGAGAGAGGTGGGAAGGGCCCCAGAGAAGGGGCGCCCTAGGGCAGCACCCACAGCCCCTGACTTGGGAGGGGCTGAGCCCCCAGTGACCATGGCTCAGAGCCCTGGGAGCTGTTGGAGGGTCCTGCAGGCATGTTGGGGGTCCTATCAGGGGTCTCCCTCCCTGCTGGGCGTGGGGGTCTGGGAGATCAGGGTGTTGGTGCAAGTGTGGTGGTTCAGGGATACTGCGGGGGGCATCAGGGATACTGGGGGCATCAGGGATACTGGGGAGGCGTGGGGAGAATTGTGTGTCTGGTGGTGGTTCAGCATTCCCAAGGGTGGATGGTGGCCCCAGGGTCTCCAAAGTCACCCCTCCAGTTTTCCTTTGCAGATGCACCAGGAAAGGTGAGGGCCAGCCTCCAGCCATGATACACCTTTTACCCAAACCCCCAGCACTTCCCATCTCCTTCCACACACCCCCTTATTCCCACAGGGCCCCCACGGACCCCCTGGCACCCCCAGTGGAGGATCCTCAGGCGCCGTACATGGAGCTGCAAAGGCACCCATCGGAACCCAGTGACATCTATGACAATCTACACCAAAAGTTGTGATACTCTGGGAAGTGGGAGCACTGGGTGACACTGGGGATGCTCCCTCCATGGCTCCTGTGGTTGCCCATCCTTCCAAGGGAGGTGGTCATGGCTCAGGGGGAGGCTACACAGGGCACCCTGTGCTCCCCATTTCCTCTCTACAATACCCCCAAGGGCTCCCCCATCCCTTTGCTGGTTCCTGCAGGGGCTCCCCAGCCCCATCCGAGTGTCCAAGTACCCTCAGGGACTGCCCCATTCTCTCCCCACAGTGCTTGCAGTACACCCAGTGCTTCCCCATTCCTCTTCCCACTACCCCTGTCCCATCCCACTGGAAAAGGGGGAGTCGGAGAGGATTGTTGCTGAAAGGTTTCTCAGATGAAAATGAAGCACAAACATGGCAATATTATATCTGAGAACTGCTTATTGATAAAGGAGGGTAAGGGTTGTTACTGAAAGGGGACAGAAGGGAGTAGAAAGGGAAAAGGATAGAGAGAGAAACAGAAGACAGGACAGTGTTACTGCAAGGAGCCCGGGCACTCTGTGGCCATCAGCTGGGCAGATGGAGTGTGTGTGCCTCAAGCCAGGGCGAGCCCACATGGCTTTCGTGAGGGGCTGGGCGTGATTTCCAAGGACGGCACCTGCGTATCTCTGGCATGAGTGAGTGATGGCTGCAGGCTGGCTGCTGCAGGTTGGCTGTGGGCTGGTGCTGCGGCACTGGAGGCTCTGGGCTGGCTGCCGCGGGCTGGGGCTGCGGTGGGCAGGTGCAGCAGGCTCGGTGCTGTGGGCAGCATGGGAAACGCGGCAGAGGCGGTGGGTGGGTGCAGGCAGCATCCACTCTGTCAGGGAGGCAATGAAGGAACGTCCAGGATGAGCAGGAATGAGCTGCCTTGGGGAAGCAGCAAAGCAGGGATGAACAGGCACAGACAGGGAAGAAGGACCACCGGGAGGAAAAGGCGGTGTGGGGGGAGTATCAGTGGCATTTTTGCCCAACGACTGGGAGGAATGATGCATCTGACTCCATCTTTTCAGAAGGCTAATTAATTACTTTATTATACTATATTATTGTATATTATATTACATTATATCTAAAGTGAATCTGCCAAGCATTCAACTGCACTCCACTGCGCACAATCTCATGACTGTCAGCCAACAGTCCCAACAAACACACACCTGGATTCAACTGGTCAGTGAATCAAAACTCTCACACACCAGAATCCAATCACAAATTCCCTTCAGGTAAGCAATCTTCCTCAATGCATTCCACGTGTGAACAACACAGGAGCAGTAAATGAGATGAGAATTGTTTGGATCATTCTTTGCTTCTCTCACTGCTTCTCCCACGTTCAGAGAATGTGAATCCCACAGGGGAGGAGGGCCAACCAAACTGACCCTCTGAGCGAGCCCCTGATCGCTGTAAGAAACCCAAAGCAAAACACTCCTGTTTTGTCAGAGTTAGCTTCTTTTATTTGCAAAGGCTCCTCCCACAGTCTGATTACCGGGGCATTATTTCATAGATATTTTTCCTCAGGCATCTGTCCCACCAGACAGTGGGCTCACTCACATCCCGATCACTGAATCTTTCTCTCCCCTGATTCTCGATTGTGTGAAGCCTCGCCAGGGACAGGGTTGCCAGCACATGTACAACCCACAGAGTCATTTTTCACCTCATGTGTAGCATATGTTGAGACATAAATCAAAATCAGATTTGATCCTCTTAACCCTCATGTGCTTAGTGGCTCTGCAATCCCCCTCCCAGTGCTCCCACTAAGGTGGCTTACTGGTGCCCATCCAAGTTCCAAGGGGGCACAGGACCTGGTTCCCTGCTCCTGGGACAAAAATGCAGCTCTTTGGTTAAACTGGCAGAAATGGTGTTTCTTTGTTCAGCTGTGTCAAGGAAGTTGAAAAAGGTGGGAACCTCGCTTGGAATGGAAAATACCACCCCCTTCTCTCTGAACTAGTATGAAATTACAGGGCTTTTAGGTAAAGATGTGGGAACAGGCATACCAGTTCTTTACTGGTATATATTGACAGAAACAAGTTAATGGAAATTGACTTTTACTGGATATTATATGAATTGATATTACATCATTGATTATACTGCTGATTAAATATTGCCATGTTGTTCAGATAGTGAAAAGTATTATGGAGTGGCTGATGTTGTTGTTCTAGCCATCCGAGGGTGGGGCCCAGCCATGGCCCAGCCCCACTGCACAGGGATGGCCATTGCCCAGCCCTGCTCTGCCAAGCCCCAGATGGCAGCCAGGACTTGAATGTCCCCCCTGCCCCCTTGGCTTTGATTCTGGCAGCTTTAGAGCTGCTGCAGGGGTGAGAATTCTGTGGGAGAAAAAGGCCTGTCTGTGGTTATCTCAGCACTGCAAGAAGCACAAACCCCAAAGGGAGCCAAAGCAGTGTCTCTGTGAGGGCCTTTGATGGTTTTCAGAGCAGGGCTGGCTGGAAATCGCCACCTGCAGGGGCAGCTGTGTGAGAACCAGTCCTGAAATGCAGCAATTGATCATTTTGTCCCTTGCAGAAAGGGTCTGAGATAGCCCCAAAAACCTTGAGTATCCCCCAACAATCGGCACAACAACCTGACCAGGTCCCTCCTTCCTGCTTCAAACATGCAGCAGTTTAGAATGGCCTGGGAAGTGTTTGGCTTTTGGGCGTGGCTGCCAGACAAGAGGGAAAAGTGTGGAAATATCAAGCTGTGGCTCTGGCTGCAGCTGTGGTGGGGCTGTGGGGAGTGACCCTGTGTGGATTCCAGGTTTCCCCAAAGCTGCTCCATCCCTGCCCTCCTCACCTCAGTAAAAGGCTGAGGGCTTGCAGGAATTGTGGTGTAAAGCTACCAGAGATGCTGCTGTGGACCCGAGATGAGCCTGAGATCAGGCGCTGCCTTCCTTCCATTCAGGATCATGGAGAGCGCTCGTGGGTGTTGGGTAGGGCGTGTGCCTGGTCCCGGGACACTGCCACGCTGTCACTGGGCACTGGGATCTAACCTGCTGCCTTGGTGGCTTCTGCCCGCTGCCGGTGGTGGTGCCGGGACCGATTGGTGCCCATGAGTTTGCAAAAGGAGGGATTTCCCCTCCTCCCTCCTGTCCGAGGCCGCCATGTCCCCTGAGGGGATGGAGCTGGACCAGGGCGCCCCCTGCTGGGTGGGAGTGCTCCCTGCAGCGCCCCCTGCTGGCCGCGGTTATAACTGCCACAGAAACCAACAGTGCTGAGCGGGAAGGAAAGTTCTGGGTTTGTGTTGTTTGTTCTGTTCTGGTTTTCAATTTCCAAGGAAAGAGCTGTTAATCCTTTTCCTTCGCTTTGGCCTGGAAGCCAGAACATATTAGAGATTAAAAAAGTTTCTGAGATGTGTTTCTTTCTATTCCAGGAACTTTTCCCAGTTTCCTTGGCAGATATTTCTCATTTAAATGAGTTGCCATGTCCTGGGTTCCTGCCTGGATGGGACAGGCACCCCATGAGCAGATAGGGTCAGGGACTGTGCTACCTCATGCTCTGCCTTTTAAACCAGTTGGGTCAAGAAGGGTCCTCTCCCCAGCTGGCACTTCTGGTCACCTGGCCACTCAGGAGCTGGCTTTGTCAAAGTGTCACGCTGTCCCCAGTGTGCCATGGCTTACAGATGATGGACAGACGGGGCCCTGTCTCAGCAAAAGCAAAGCCTGACCCACCCCTGCCACACACAGCTGTTCCAAAATGTCTCCAGACTTCAGATTTTTTTCTGTCTCTGACACCCCACCCTGTGCCATGGCCTGATTCCAACTGCCTGGGAAAGGGGGAGGCTCAGGAACACCCTCAGTGCCTTTGTGACATCCTCGTGTGGGGAACATGGCAGAGGAGGGGTTTGGGACAGGGGACAAGAGAATCCAGAGCCTCCTGAAGCCACTTTGGCAATCAGAGCAAGGAAGGTCCAGGGCTCTTCCAGATTCCTCTGGTGGAGGAAACGTGTTGGGGGGTGTAGAGTCCGAGATTGTTCTTTGTTGGTGGCTTTCCCTGGAAATCGTTCCTTGTGTGACAATTTGGACTCTGAACCTTGTTGCTGTTGCTGTTGGTTTTGTTCTTTCATTGCTGATTCGGGAACTGTAAGACTTTTGAAATCTTTGTGCCTCCATGGGGAGTGGTAGGGAAAGGGGCAGCAGCCCCTGGTTTTAGTGGCAACACAGAACTGGAGAATCCCATTCCTAAAGCCCCACAAAGCTGAACAAACACCATCGCTGCCAGTTTAACCAAAAAGCTGCATTTTGGACTAAATAAGAAGGAAATGCGTCCTGTGTCCACTGGCACTGGGAGGAGGAGCCTGGCGAGCCATGGGTGTACTGGGAGCACTGGGATGGGGAAAGGGGAGCACTGGGTGCCCTGTGCAGCCCTCCTGAGTCATGGTCATCACCCCAGGCAGGATGGGCCACCATGGGAGCCATGGGATGGGGACTCCCAGTGTGCCCCAGAGTCACAGCACGTTCCATGGATGTCACTGGTGTCCTGCAGCTGCCCATGTGGTCCTGGCAGCTCTACCTGGGGATCCTTGGGGGGGACAGTAAGAGACACCTGGTTTGGGGTGACACCCATGGGTGACATGCCCATGTCCCCACCCATCCCCCATGCTCACATCCTGCCCCCTCATGTCCAGCCCCTCCCCCACCTCCATGGGATAAGGGGGTTCTGGGGGGCCCTGTGGTGATAAGGGGGGGTCTGAGGGGTGTCTGGGGAGGGGATCAGGGAGAGCAGTGGCTGGAGCTTCCCACTCACCTTTCCTGGGATTTCCTGAGAGTTGCAAAAAAAAGAGGATGGGGTGATCATGGGATCCCCTGGGCCCCAACCCCACCTGGGACCTTTAAATGCCCACTGGAGCCCTGAACCCCCACCAGACACTGATTTTTACTGGACTCCCAGGCCCCTGCACCCCAAAGCACCCCTGAGGAACCCCAGAACACCTGAGGCACCCAGGTACTCCAACCCCCTCCCCAGGAACCCTGAACCCCTGAGCACCCCTCAAGCCTCAAGGAACCCCTAGAATGGAGTGCAGGAAAGCCCCCAAACTTCTCGAGAATCCCTGAAGGGCTCTCAACATCCCTGCACAACTCTCCAATACCTCCAAACAGCCCCCAGGAAATCCCATTTTTAACCCAATATTCCTCAAGGCCCTTCCTGGGACAGCCCAGGACCCTCCAAAAGGCCCCCAAAGTTGTGAGCACCCCAAGCAAAGGTCATGGGGGCTCAGCTTCCTCCAGCTCAGGGGCTTTGGGTGATGCCCCAACTGCTCCCCCACTGTGTGGGGCTTCCCCCCAGTTCCTGTAGGACCTCGTCCACCTCCTATGTCACCCACCCGTGTGGTACCACCAGTGACAGCCCCCGATGACAGCCAGGGGCAGGAGCAGGAACAGGAGGGTCCTCCCGACATTCACAGCCACTGCTGGGGACAGAGGGGGACACATTGGTGTTACCCTGAACTACAGGGGTCCTGAACTCCCCAGCAACCCTGTGTGACCCCATCTGTGACCCAGGGTGAGCCAGATGTTGTCGCAGACATTTTTTCATAGAAATCCTTTCTTTGGGATTTGTTCATCTTCTGGGAAGCTGTGGCTCCAGAAGAAGAATGTAAACAATTGTTATCGGCTGGTGTGGAATGCAACAGGTGCAGCAGTGATTGGGCTTGCATGAGTGTTTGGATTTGCTGACCACTCACAGGAGAGTTTGTCCTTGCTTTCTGCTGGACACAGAACTTTGTTATTCATTCTTTTCTATGCTATTCTTAGCTGAGCAGCCTCTGCAACTTCGCTCTTTATTCCTTTTAGTATAGTTATAATGTATTATATATCATATATCAATAAATCCAGCCTTCTGATCATGAACTAAGATTCTCGTCCACTTCTCTCACCCTGAAGACCTTCATCAGGTCACTGTAATAAGGTGTCACCTCCAAGGCCAGCTCTGGGCTGAGTGCCTCGAACACGCAGTGCCCATCCTGTCCCAGCTGGTTGACGGCCACGCACTGGTAGGTGCCCAAATGTCTCACATCGACGTTCCCAAGATCCAGGAGGGGACTCTTGGCCACCTCCTTCCCATTGTGCAGCCAGGTGAAGGTGACAGGGGCTGAGCCCACCTGCACTGAGCAGCACAGGGTCACGTTGTCACCTGCACGCAGCTGGTGTGACAGGGGGCCGGGGGTGATGGTGGTATTGTCCACGGGCACTGTAGGGACAGAGATGGTGCAGGCACCTGATAAGGTGGTATGGGGGTTCCGTGAGTGGGGTCACCACCAGCCTGAGGGTCCCGTTCACCCAGGACAGTGACATTCAGGGGTCACTCTTGGCCACACTGTCCCTGCCGCTGACCTGGCACCGGTACTGGCCACTGTCATTGTCCCCAGTGTGGTGCAGCTCCAGGTGGGGGCTGGTGCCCAGCAGTGCTCCTGAGCTCTCCTGGTGCCAGGAGGACAGGGGACCTGTCCCCGTGGCCACCGTGCAGCTCAGCACCAGGCTGTCCCTGAGTGCCACCTGTCCTCCTGGGGGCTGCGCTGACAGGGACACCCCCAAGGGTGGGACCCCTGCAGAAGGGGGGGGGGACAGCAGGGGACAGTGAGGGACCTGGGTGGTTGGGGAGGGGCAGGAGAATCCCAGTGAGGGAGAGGGGGCACAGAGATGGGGCGTCTTGGAAACAGGGGGATAGGGGGTTCAGGGAAGGGGCACCTGAAGAGGGATGGGGGCGACAACAGGGAGGGTTCAGGGATACAGGGAGAGGATGGTGGGACCTGGGGAATGTGTGGGGACCTCAGAGAGGGGTGGCGGGATACAGGGAGGGGTCTGGGGACCCAGTGAGGGATGGGTGGACACAAGCCAAGAATGGAGAGACCTGGGGAGGGACCCGGGTCAGCAATGGTAGGACACGGAAAAGGTGCCAGGGAAGGATGGGGGTACCCATGTGGGATCTGGGGAGAGACCAGAGAAAGGAGCAGGGGAGCCAGGGAGGGATACAGGAAACTTAGGTGCCACAGGTCAGGTGTCAGGAAGGACTGGGAATCCCCAGGCAAGGGACATGAGGAGGCTGTGGGGACTCCCCATTCCCATCAGTGCACTGTGCACCATGACACGGAGCCGGGCGCTGCTCTTCCGCACGGCCCCACCCTCGGATTGCACCTCACAGCCATAATTCTCCAAGTGGGAGACCCCCACGGCCAGCACCTACAGCTGCGGGGACCCCTGCGGGCCCCCCATCACCTGCTCATCCCGGTAGAACATGTGCAGGAGGGGGGCTCGGGGCCACAGGGGGCTGGGGCTGCTGAGGCAGCTGAGAGTCAGGGGGGACCCCAGGGTGGGATTGGGGGGACCCTCCAGCTCCGGCACCGAGAAGAGCTCTGGGAAGGACAGGGGATTTCTGAGCACCAGTCCCTGGGGAGGGGCTGTAGGAGTGTCGGGGTGGGGGCTGTGGAGTGCTCACCATGCACTGTCACTGTCACCGTCACTGACTGCCATGACTTCTCTGATGTCCCAAATTTCACCTGGCCCTCGCAGCTGTAGCTGCCGCTGTGGTTCAGCTGCAGAGGGGGCAGGGACAGCTCGGTGCCATCGCGGAGCCTCCCCAGTTCGTTCCCCTCTCAGTAGAAGGACACTGAGGTGACCATTCTGTTCCACGAGCCCCGGCAGCGCAGTGTCACCGTGTCCCCCTCCAGCAGCGCCTGCCTCGGCACCTGCAGCACCAGCCAGTCTGGGAGACAGAGGGGACCTGTCACACCCGACGGCACCAGGACCCCCCCCTTTTGTCACACCCAGCACCCCAGGGGTCGCCATTTACCACACGGTTTCCCCCACTCTGGGATGCTCTGATCTGTCCCCAGAGCAGGGGACAGGCTCTGGTCACAAAGGAGGTGACCCATGGAGCGGAGCCCACCCAGAGCCATCGGGGTCCCCGTGGGTGCCAGGCTGGGATCACCCAAACCCCCCTTACGTTGTAAGACTATCACGAGGGGGCTGCGCCCGGTGCCGGGTCTATCACACCAGTAGGTGCCACTTTTGGTGACAGTGAAGTGCTCCTGTTTCTCCTGCCACAAGCGCCGCCAGTCCTTGTACCAGGTGGTGGTACCAGCAGTCCCCGAGCCCTGGCAGGTCAGTGTCACCCGGTCCCACAGCACCACTGGCCTCCAGGGGGGCTCCACCAGGATCTGGGTGATCTGGGCGCCAGTGGGTGTCTGGAGACACCAGCCTGCCAGGGTCAGCGTGGAGCTGGGGACAGTCAGATGGGGCCATGGCATCCCCCGAGGACTCACCAGCGAGGCCGAGGGTCTGGGCTAGAAGGGAGAAGGGACAGGGCTCAGTGGGGGTGGCACTGCAGGGACAGAGGCACGGGGGCATGGAGTGTGGAGCTGTTCCCGAAAGGTCTCAGTGGGGGCAATGGTGTGGCACAGATGTCTCGAGGACAGGGACACAGCAGCCAACCCTTGCTCAGGCATGGAGACGCTGCGCTGGCACAGGTCACCCCTGCCAGTCCCACAGCCACATCCCCATGGCCCTGTGCCCATGGTCCATTTCCAATGGCACCTGTCCCCATGGCCCATCAACATGGTGTTTGTCCCCTTGTCCCTGTCTCTGCATTCCCGTGTTCCTGTCCTGGTCCCAACAGCTGCCCCAGCCCCAAGGTTCCTTCTGCCACATCCTTGTCCCCACATATTCATCCCCCTGTCCCCTCATTCCTGTCTCCTCTTTCTGTCCCCAAAGCTAACCCACAATTCTGGTCACACTGGGCTCCATGCCCTGCTGGCATTGGGGACCTCAGGGGACCCCACAGCCCCCTGTGCCCCTCTCCCCTCCCCATCCCCGGGGTGTCAGGCCCGTACCCGGGGCACTCATCCCATAGGAGCAGCGCCTTCTTTCCGGCCATCCCAGTGTCCCCAGCCATGCGCACTGGCTGTCACTCACTGCCAGGGGTGGCTGTCCCCTGGGTGGTGGCTCTTTGGCCAAAGGGGAAGGAAGCGAGGTCAGGTTTCATCCTCATGCGTAGGTTACACCTGGTGGGATCAGGGTGGCCACAAGCTGGGGACAGGCTGTGGGCAGGGTGGGGACAGGATGGGGACAAGGCTGGGTGGGACATGGTGGGACATGGGGTTCCCAAGAATGAGGGGCTCAGGGGGTTTGGGGATGTGGAAACGGGAGTCCAGGGGAATGGAGTGTCCCAGAGATGGGGTCCCTGGGAATGGGGGTGCTTAGGAGGGGGAGTCACTGGGAATGGGGGTCCCCACGGATGAGGGGTCTCAGGCATGGGAGTGCCAGAGGAACGTGGGCTCCAGGGATTTGGGGTCATGGGATGGGGATGCTGGGGGAATGGGGGATCCTGTGGGAATGGGGGTCCTGTGAAAATCAAGGTCTAGTGGGAAGGGAATTTTAGGAATGGGATGAACAGCAGAGGGTTCCTTGGGAATGAGGGATCCTGGGCCATGGAGATCCTGTGAAATATCAATAGTGGGATACAGGTTCCAGAGAGGGGGAGACATAAGAAATTGGGTATTCATGATTTGATTTTACGGGGAATGGAGGTGCCAGGGACAGGCAGTGGCTGGATGGGCCCACAGGTCTCAGCTCCTTCCCTGGGTGCCTCAGATTTTTGGAGACCCAGGGCCCAACAAAGCTCCCACAGGGTGCCAGCAGCCTGGAGGTAACCCAAAACAGGTTCCGAGGCGCTCTGGGTGTGTGGAGCTGCTGCAGAGGTGAGAATTCTGTGGAGGAAAAATGCCTGCCTGTGGTTTGCTCAGCCCTGAAAGAAGCACAAAACAAAAAGGTTGCACAAGCAGTGGCTCTGTGAGGGCCTTTGATGGTTTTCAGAGCAGGGCTGGCTGGAAACTCCCCCAGGCAGGGGCTGCTGTGAGGGAAACAGCCCGGAAATGTAGCAATTGATCATTTGTTCCTCTTTGTAAGGGACTGAGAGAGAACCGCAAAACTACAACACAATCCACAACATTCTGCTCAGCAACCTGACCTGGACCCTCCTTCTTGACCAAAACCTGCAGCCTTCTGGAACCTCATGGAAAGAATGTTTGGGTTCGGGATGTGTCTGCCAGATAAGAAGGAAAACTTTGGGAATACCGAGCAGGGGCTCTGCCCCCGGCAATGGTAGAGCTCTGGGGAGTGACCCTGTGTGGATTCCAGGTTTCCCCAAAGCTGCTCCATCCCGGCCCTCCTCACCTCAGTGAAAGGCTGAGAATTTGCAGGACTTGTGGTGTAAAGCCACCAGAGGTGCTGCTGTGGACCAGAGAACTTCCTGGGGTCAGGTGCTGCCTTCCTTCCATTTGGGATCATGGAGCGCAGTCACGGGTGTTGCGCAGGGCGTGTGCCTGATCCCAGGACACTGCTACGCTGCCAGTGGGCACTGAGACCCAACCTGCTGCCTTGGAGCCTTCTGCCCGCTGCCGGTGGTGGTGCCGGCACCGATTGGTGGCCGTGAGTTTGCAAAAGGAGCGATTTCCCCTCCTCCCTCCTGTCCGAGGCCGCCATGGCCCCTGAGGGGATGGAGCTGGACCAGGGCGCCCCCTGCTGGGTGGGAGTGCTCCCTGCAGCGCCCCCTGCTGGCCGAGGTTATAACTGCCACAAAAACCAACAGCGCTGAGTGGGAGGGAAAGTTCTGGGTTTGTGTTATTTGTTCTGCTTTAAAAATTTCCCACTAAAGAGCTGTTATTCCTTTTCATACACTTTTGCCTGGTATCCCCATAATCTTTGAAATTAGAAAGAGAGTTTTAGAGATGGGTCTTCTTATTCCAGGAAGGTTCCTACTTACCTTGGCAGATATTTCTCATTTAAATGAGGTGCCAACTCCTGGGTTCCAGCGTGAATGAGACAGACACCCTAAAAGGAGAGACGGTCAGGGACTTGGCCACCTCTTGCTCTGCCTTTTAAGCCAGTTGGGACACCAAGGGCCCTCTCCCCAGCTGGCACTTCTGGTCACCCGGCCACTCAAGAGCTGGCATTGGCAGAGCGTTACACTGTCCCCAGCGTGCCACAGGTGACAGACTGATGGACAAATGGAGCCCTTTCTCACCAAAAGCAAGGCCTGACCCATCCCTGCCACACATAGGTGTTCGAAAATGCCTCCAGACATGAAATTTTTCCTGTCTCTGACACCGCACCATGTGCCATGGCCTGATCCTGGGTGTCCTGGAAAAGGGGGAGGCTCTGGAACCCCTACAGAGACTTTGTGTCATCCTGATGTGGGGAACATGGAAGAGGACACATTTGGGACAGGGGAGAAGAAAATCTAGAGCCTCTTGATGCCCGATTTGGCCATCAGAGCAAGGAAGGTCCAGAGCCATGCCAGGTTCATCTGGTAGAGGAAACGTGCTGGGGGAAATGTCTGGGATTTGTTCCTTTTTGGGTGTTTTCCCTGGAAATCGTTCCTTGTGTGACCATTTGGACTCTGAGCCTTGTTGCTGTTGCTGTTGGTTTTATTCTTTCTGGTTGCTGTTTCAGGAAATTGTACTTCTCTCAGCCCTTTGGGACCTTTGTGCCGCCACGCGGAAGGAGAGGTGTAGTTTTTAGTGGCAGCACACACAAGAGTGGGTGCCCATGGGTGGGGACCTCCAGTGCCCCCCAGTTTCCCCCAGTGTCACAGCACATTCCCGTAGATGTCACTGGGTTCCTGTGGTCGTCCCTGGGGTCCCCGCAGCTCTGCGTAGGTCACCTGGGGATCCTGGAGGCTGGTGGCACGGGGGGACACTGTGAGAGACACGGGCTGTGGGATCTGAGTGGGGTGACACTTGTGGTGACATGTCCCTCTTCGTGTCTCCCCCGTGTACTCACCCCCTGCCCTCTTGGTGACCACGACGTGTGTGTACAGCACCTCCCCCTCCTCTGGGGGGATCCGGGGATCCGGAGTGGCCCTGAGGCAATAAAGGGGATGAGGGGGAGGGGAGGGAAGGTCTTGGGGGTCGGGGTAAAATGAGAGAGTGTGGTTAGAGCCCCCCACTCACCTTTCCTGCTTTCCTGGCAGCTGCAGAGGAAAGAGGGAAGTGGTGGCTGTGAGGTCCCAGAGCCCTGACCCCTCTCAGGATTCCTGAACTCCCATTGGACCCTCAATTCCCCTCAGGACCCCCAAGCATCCCTGAAGCCCTCCAGAATTCATGAACATCCCCAGTGCACTCGACCAACTCAGCCTCATGAACCCAAAGCCTGGCAGAGACAGAGACCCCCAGATACGCCTGGGGCTCCTGAAAGAACCCCCAACATTCCTGCAGGACCCTCCAGTGTCTTCCCAAACTCTTCAGGACGGCCAGACGTGGTCACAGTTCTGGGGCTGGGGGTTCTGCCCTATCGCTTCCCAAACTCTGGGATGCCTCTACAGCTCCCTGGGACCCCCGTCCCCCCATTGTCACCAACCCACACGGTGCCACTGGTGCCAGGTCACAATGACACCCACAAGCCGGAGCAGAAGGAAAAGGACCCCACCGACCCCTGTGACCATTGCAAGAAACAGAGGGGGACACATCAGGATCACCCATTAGCCCAGGAGACCGGCACTCCCTGGTGACCCCATGTGATCCCACCTGTGACCCAGGGTGAGCCAGGTGTCACCTCCAGGGCCAGCTGAAGGCTGAGTGCCCAGTACACGCGGTGCCCGTCCTGTCCCAGCTGGTTAGTGACCATGCACTGGTAGGTGCCTGAATGTCCCACATCGATGTCCCTGAGCTCCAGGAGGGGACCCCGGGCCACCTCCTACCCATTGTGCAGCCAGGTGAAGGTGACAGGGGCTGAGCCCATCTGCTCTGAGCAGCACAGAGTCACGTTGTCACCTGCATGCACCTGGTTTGCCAGGGGACCGGTGGTGATGGTGGCATTGGTCACGGGCACTGTGGGGACAGAGACAGAGCTGGCACTGGGCAAGGTAGGATGGAGATGGGGGTACTGTGGGAGCGGTCATCCTCAGCCCAAGAGTCCCGGTCTCCCTGGACAGTGACATTCAGGGGGTCACTCTCGGCCAAGCTGTCCCCTTCGCTGTCCCCACACTGGTACTGGTCGCTGTCATTGTCCCCAGCCACCTGGCACTGCTCCAGGTAGGGGGTGGTGCCCAGCAGTGCTCTCGAGCCCTTCCAGTGCCAGGAGAAGGACAGGGGACCTCTCCCTGTGGCCACCGCGCAGCTTAGCACCAGGTGGTGCCCCAGTGCCACCTGTCCCCTTAGGGGCTGCACCCACAGTGAGAGCGAGACCCCTGCGGGAGGGGGTGACTGCAGGGGACAATGGGGGACCTGTGGGGGGAATGTGGGAGAGGGGAAGGGGGGCCCCACTGAGGGAGAGGCGGCGCAGAGATGGAAGGGTGCTTGGAAACGCACCTCAAGGAAGGATGAAGGGTTCAGGGACCTGTCATCTGGAGAGGAAGATGGGGAGACCCCAGGAATGGTATGTAAACCCAGGGAGGGAATGGTAAGACCTGAGGACCATGGGGGGAGATCAGAGAGGGCTGTAGTTGAACCAGGGAGAGATGAAGGGATCCCAGTGAGGAATGGGGGGACACAGAGGGTGATCCCAGCAGTAATGAGAGGATGTGGAAAAAGGTTGCAAGGGAATAGGGGGTACCCACATAGAGGTTAGGGGATGCGGTGAGATAACCAGGAAAGGATGGGGGACCCTGGCATTTATGGGGGAACCCAGGTAGTGTGGGGGGCTCAGGGAGGCTGTGGGGGCTCCCTGTGCCCATCCCCACACTCAGAGCACACCGTGATGGAGAGCTGGGCGCTCCTCTTCTGCACGGCCCCGCCCTCAGAGCGCACCTGGCAGCTGTAATTCCCCGAGTGGGAGACCCCCACGGCGGGCACCAGCAGCTGCGGGGACCCCTGCGGGCCCCCCACCACCTGCCCGTCCCGGTAGAACACGTGCAGGAGGGGGGCTCGGAGCCGCAGGAGGCTGGGGGTGCTGAGGCAGCTGAGAGCCAGAGGGGACCCCACGGTGGGCTTGGCAGGACCCTCCAGCACTGGGACCGAGAAGAGCTCTGGGAAGGAGAGGGGAGGGAGATTTGTGAGCCTGAGTCCCTGGGGAGGAGCTGTGGGGATATTAAGGTGGCAGCTGTGGAGTGCTCACCGTGCACTGTCACTGTCACTGGATCCGAGAGTGCCCACGGTGCCACCTCAGAGTCCACCCAGCCCCTGCAGCTGTAGCGGCCACTGTGGTTCAACTGCAGAGGGGACAGGGAGAGCTCGGTCCCACTGAGGGACCTCTCCACCTCCTTGTCCCCATGGTAGAATTACACGCCAGTGACCGACATGTTCGCCCAGTGCCAGCAGCGCAGTGTCACCGTGTCCCCCTCCAGCAGCTCCTGCGCTGGCACCTGCAGCACCAACCGAGCTGCGGGACAAGGGAGTCTTAGAACACCTTTGGAATTCCATTTTCTCAAAGAACCCACGCACTGGAACATATCCATTGCACCAGCGCTCCCTGAATCCAGAACTGGGGTCCAACTGCTCTGAGATGCTCTGGGATGTCCCCGTGTACAGGGGATGGGCTCTGGTCACACCAGGAGGTGACCCATGGAGCAGAGCCCACCCAGAGCCCTCGGGGTCCCCATGGGTGCCAGGCTGGAGACAACCAAACCCCCCTCACCATTTGTGACTGTCACGGGGGGGCTGAGCCCGGTGCCGGGTCTGTCACACGTGTAGGTGCCACTCTCAGTGACAGTGAACTGATCGTGTCTCTCCTGCCTCCAGCGTCGCCCGTCCTTGTACCAGATGGTGGCTGTCCCAAAGCCCTGGCAGGTCAGTGCCACCCGGTCCCACAGCACCGCCGGCCTCCAGGGGGGCTCCACCAGGATCTGCGTGGTCTGAGCACCTGTGGGTGACAGGGCACACCAGCCTGCCAGGGCTAGCGTGGGGCTGGGAACAGCAGGAAGGGGCTATGGCATCCCCTGAGGACTCACCAACGAGGCCGAGGGTCTGGGCTGGAAGGGAGAAGAGACAGGGCTGGGTGAGGGTGGCATCACAGGGACATTGGCAGGGAGGGACTGGGTGTGGGGGCTGTCCATAAACTGTCATAATGTGGCAAGGACCCCTTGGGGACAGAGACACACCGACTAGCCCTTGCTCAGTTAGGACATGGAGACACATTGGACACGCGGAAATGGAAACTCAGCAGTGGTTGCAGTGGTCATCCCCAACAGCCCCATGATAGTTCCCCAAATTTCTGTCCCCCCATTATTGTCCCCCCTCTCCTGTCCCCACAGCCCTGGTCACCTCATGCTCTGCCTCTGTGGCCTTTCAGGACCTCAGGGGACCCTGAAGCTCCCCTGTGCCCTCTCCCCACCAGTCTCTGCCTCACTAGGGCTCATCCCCAGGGTGTCAGGCCTGTGCCTAGGGCACTCACCCAAAAGGAGCAGTGCCACCTTCCCGGCCATCCCGGTGTCCCCAGCCATGTGCACTGGCTGTCACTCACTGCTGTGGCCACCCCTCCCCTGGCTGGCGGCTCTTCGGTTGAAGGGGAAGGAAGCGAGGCCACATCCGTCCCCATGTGTAGGTGGCCCTTGGTGGGGGCAGGGTGGGGAAAGGATGGGGGCAGGGTGGAGACCTTGTGGGACATGGTGGGACATGGTGGGGCCAGAATTTGGAGTCTGAGGTGGTGTAGGGAGCCAGGGATGGGTGTCCAGAGGAATGGGGTGCCCAGGGATGGGGTCCCATGGGAATGGGGGTCCCAGTGGATGGATGGACTTAGACTTGGGGATGAGGGTGCCAGAACAATGTGGCCTCCTGGGATTTGTGATCATGGGATGGGGGCCAAGGGATGGAGGTGCCAGGGGAAAGGGGAACCCTGTGAGAATGGGGGCTTCTGGGGGAATCAATGTCCCTAAGGGAATGCGGCTCCCAGGGACTGGAATTACCAGGATGGGGTTCTTTGGGGTCGGAGATTGTGAAGAATTGCAGTCCAGGGAAGAGGTCTTAGGGAAGGAGGGACAAAAGGAAATGGGATTCCCATGGTTGGGGTCCCAGAGGAATGGGGGTGTCAGGGATGGGCAGTGGCTGGGGGGGCATGGGGGTCACAGCTCCTTCCCTGGGTGCCTCAGATTTTGAGGTGACCCTTGGCCAGGTGATGTCCCCTTGGGATGTTCATTTCCTGTGCAGGTATCACATGGGGGTCCTGGGTAGCTCTGCTTCTGTGCCCTCCCCTGTCCTTGATTTTTTCTTTCTTTATTTTTATTCTTTTCCTTATTTTCCTCACTTTTATGCCATGTCCCCTCAACCCCAGACCCTGGCTCAGCAATCCCAGGAAGCACCTGAGCAGGGAACGCATTGGAGGGAGGCAGGTGAGGGGGATAATGGGGAGCAAGGAATGCAGGGAAGGGTGGGGAGGCTGTGGGGGATGGAGGTGTTGGGCTGCGCCCCCTCAACACTTACAATTTCTTTTTCCTGGACAAAAAGGAAGAGGCCATTTGTGCTGAGAGTCAGATGGCAAAGGGAGGCAGTGTTTGTCCTGGGAGGGCACATCCAGGAGGGTCCTGCCCTGTGAGATCACTGTTGTGGGGATGACCTGGAGGAAAATCGGTCCAGGGTGTGACACATCCTGGCATGGGGTGTCCTGGGGGTGGCAGTTCCAGAAATGTCCCTGAACATTCCTGGCTGGGTGTCTGTCCCAGGGGTGGCACATCCTGGCATGGGGTGTCCTGTCCCAGGTGAGGCAGTTCCAGAAATGTCCCTGCACATTCCTGGTCGGGTGCCTGTCCCACGGGTGGCACATCCTGAGGACCCCTGTCAATGCAAGGGTGGAGCCCAGCCATGGCCCAGCCCCACTGCACAGGGATGGCCATTGTCCAGCCCTGCTCTGGCCAGCCCCAGGTGGCAGCCAGCATCTGAGGGTCCCCCCTGCCCCCTTGGCTTTGAGTCTGGCAGCTTTAGAGCTGCTGCAGAGATGAGAATTCTGTGAGGGAAAAGGCCTTCCTGTGGTGTGCTCAACTCTGCAAGAAGCACAAACTCCAAAGGGAGCTCAAGCAGTGGCTCTGTGAGGTCCTTTGATGGTTTTCAGAGCAGGGCTGACTGGAAACCCCCCTGCAGGGGCAGCTGTGGAGGAACTCGTTAGAAAATATGACAATTGGTCATTTTGTCCCTCTCAGCAAGGGACTGCGAAAGCCCCAGCACTACTGCAAATTCCACACCAATCTGCTCAAAAACCTGACCCGCACCCTCCTTCTTGAACAAAACCTGAAGTCCTTTGGTGCCTTCAAGATGGAATGTTTGTGTTCTGGATGTGCACAGCAGAAGAGAGGGGAAAGTGTGGCAATATTGAGCAGGGGTTGCACACGAGGGGCTGGGGAACAGGGGTGTCACAGCAGGAGTAGGGAGTGCCCAGGCAGGGGAATTCAGGGCAGGCTGGAGTGGATTTACCATGGAATCAGAGCCTGAGGCACACCCTCGGTCACCCCCATCCCGAAGGTCCCACTCATCCAGGATGGTGACATTCAGGGGGTCACTCTTAGCCATGCTGTCCCCGTTACTCACCCGGCACTGGTACTGGCCGCTGTCATTTTCCTCAACACCACCAGGCAGGGGCTGGTGCCCAGCGGTGCCTCCCGTTGCCGGAAGAACAGGGCACCTGTCCCCGTGGCCACCACACAGCTCAGCACCTGGCGGTGCCCGAGTGCCACCTGTCCCCCGGGGGGCTGTGCCCACAGTGACACCCTCTAGAGAGGAACCCATGCGGGAGGGGGGACAGCAGGGGACAGTGAGTGACCCGGGGGGGTCGGGGACGGGCAGGAGGATCACAGTGAGGGAGAGGAGGCACAGAGATGGGGGGGACTTGGAAACAGGGAGATAGAGGGTTCTGGGAGGGGATACCTGGAGAGGGAGGGGGGCGACACCAGGAATGGTATGGGGACCCAGGGAGGGGGGGATGTGACCTGGGGAATGTGCAGGGACCTCAGAGAGGGGTGGGGGGATGCAGGGAGGAGTGAAGGGACTCGGTGAGGGATGGGGAGACACAGGCCAGGAATGGAGGACTTGGGGAGGAACCCGGGGCAGGAATGGCAGGACACAGAGGAGGTGTCGGGGAGGGATGGGGGTACACATGTAGGGCTGGAGGACCCTGGGGAAGTCCCGGGAAAGAGTGGGAGAGCCAGGGAGGGATCCAGGAAAGGTTGGGGGCCACAGGGCAGGTGTCAAGGAGGTCTGAGGATCCCTAGGCAGTACTGGGGGAGCCAAGGAGGCTGTGGGGGCTCCCCATGCATGTCCTACACTCAGCAGTGCGCCCCATGATGCAGAGCCCCCCCCTCAGAGTGAACCTGGCAGCTGTAATTCCCCAACTGGGAGACCCCCACGGCGGGCACAAGCAGCTGCAGGGCCCCCTGTGGGCCATCCACCACCTGCCCATCCTGGTAGAACATGTGCAGGAGGCGGGCTCGGGGCCACAGGGGGCTGGGGGTGCTGAGGCAGCTGAGAGTCAGGGGGGACTCCAGGGTGGGCTTGGTGGGACCCTCCATCACCGGCACCGAGAAGAGCTCTGGGAAGGAGAGGGGAGGTGAGGACTGTGACTCTGAGTCTGCTGGGAAGTGGCTTTGGGATTGTCAGGAGTTTGGAGTTCCAGCCGTGGGGGTGCTCACTGTGCACTGTCACTGTCACTGGCACCGACTGTGCTCACATTGACATTTCAGCATCCAGCCAGCCTCTGCAGCTGTAGTGGCCACTGTGGTGCAGCTGCAGAGGGGACAGGGAAAGCTCAGCCCCATAGCGGGATCTCCCCACCTCCCTGTCCTCATGGTGGAATCGCACTCCAGTCCCGCCAGCATCGGCAGCGCAGTGTCACCGTGTTCCCCTCCAGCAGCGTCCATGCCGGTACCTGCAGCACCAGCCAGTCTGGGTGACATGGGTGTCCTGTCACATTGGGGGTCCCATTTTCATGGGGATCTCCCCACTGGGTCACACCCAGCGCACCAGGGGTCCCCAATTCCAACACTGGGATCCCCCCACTCTGGTGGGTCCCCAGAGCAGGGGACGGGCTCTGATTACACAGGAGGTGACCCATGGAGCAGAGCTCACCCAGAGCCCTTGGGGTTCCCGTGAGTGCAAGCCTGGGGAGACCCAAAGTCCCCTCACCATCTGGGACTGTCAATGGTGGGCTGCAACCGGTGCCTGGTCTGTCACACATGTAGGTGCTTTTCACGTTGACAGTGAAGTGGTCACGTCCCTCCTGCCCCGAGCGCTGCCCATCCTTGTACCAGATGGTGTCACCAATGGTCCCCGAGCCCTGGCAGGTCAGTGTCACCCGGTCCCACAGCACTGCCGGCCTCCAGGGAGGCTCCACCAGGAGCTGGGTGGTGTGGGCACCTGCGGGTGACAGGGAACACCAGCCTGCCAGGGTCAGAATGGGGCTGGGGAAAGAAGATCCTGTGGGAAAATATGTCTGGGTGGTCCCCAAAAGATATTTGGCAAAGCAGGGCGACATGTCTGCATCACAGTCACCCGTGCACTACATCTGTTTGGCACAGACACCTTGGCACCATGGACACTGAGGCCACCCTGGGCTGAGGCAGAACATGGGGACATGGGTAGACATCCTGGGCATGAGGACACAGCAGACACAGCCCATGCTGGCCCAGGTCACGCCTACCTGCTCATGATCCCATCCCCATGATCCCATCTCCATGGCTGCATCCTCACTGTTCTTGTCCCCTTCTGTCCCTGAGTCCCAGTTCCCTTGTCCCTATCCCCAGAGCTCCCTGACCCCAAAGGTGCCAGTCCCTACATTCCTGTCCCCACATGCCCATTCCCAAATTCCTGCCCCCTCTGTCTGTCCCCAAAGCCACCCTACATTCCTAGTCCCACCAAGATCCACTGTGGGTAACATGGACTGTCACTGCTGGCATTGGGGACCTCAAGGGACCCCACAGCCCCCCTGTGCCCCCTCCCCTCCCCATCGTGTCAGGCCCATGCCCAGGGCACTCACCCCACAGGAGCAGCGCCACCTTCCCGGCCATCCCGGTGTCCCCAGCTATGTGCACATCTGTCACTCGCTCCTGGGGGTGACTGTCCCCTGGGTGGTGGCTCTTTGGCCAAAGGGGAAGGAAGCGAGGTCAGGTCTTGTCCTCATGCGTAGGTGGCACCTGGAGGGGGCAGGGTGGGCACAAGCTGGGACAGGCTGTGGGCAGGGTGGGGACAGGATGGGGACAAGCCTGGGTGTGAAACAGTGGGACATGGGGTCTCCAGGATTTGGGGGCTCAGGGGATTTGGGGATGTGGGGTGGGTGTCAAGGGGCATGGGGGGTCCCAGGGATGGGGTCCCTTGGAATGGGGGTGATGAGGAGGGGGAGTCACTGGGAATGGGGGTCCCCACGGCTGAGGGGACTCAGGGATGGGAGTGCCAGAGTAACATAAGTTCCAGGGATTTTGGGTCATGGGATGGGGATGCTGGGGGAATGGGGGATGCTGTGGGAATGGGGGTCCTGTGAAAATCAAGGTCCTGTGGGAAGGGAATTTTAGGGATGGAATAAACAGCAGGTGGTTCCTTGGGAACGTGGGGTCCTGGGCCATGGAGATCCTGGGGAATGTGAGTACTGGGATATGGGTTCCAGAGAGGGGGTGACATAAGAAACAGGGTACCCCTGATTTGATTTCCAGGGGAATGGAGGTGCCAAGGACGGGCAGTGTCTTCGTAGACCCATAGATCCCAGCTCCTTCCCTGGGTGTCTCAGATTTTTGGCTGACCCAGAGCCCAGCACAGCCCCCACAAGGTGCCAGCAGCCTGGACATCATCCCAGACAGAAGGTGCCAGCAGCCTGGGCATCATCCCAGACAGATTCTGAGGGGCTCTGGGTGTGTGGAGCTGCTGCAGAGGTTAGAATTCAGTGGAGGAAAATTTCCTGCCTTTAGTTTGCTCAGCCCTGAAAGAAGCACAAAACAAAAAGGCAGCCCAAGCAGTGGGCTCTGCTCTGGGAGGGCCTTTGATGGTTTTCAGAGCATGGCTGGCTGGAAACCCCCCCGGCAGGGGCAGCTGTGAGGGAACCAGTCCGGAAATGTAGCAATTGATCATTTGTTCCTCTTTGTAAGGGACAGAGAGAACCACAAAACTACTGCACAATCCACAACATTCTGCTCAACATCCTGACCTGGACCGTCCTTCTTGAACAAAACCTGCAGCCTTCTGGAGCCTCATGGAAAGAATGTTTGGGTTTGGGTTTTGTCTGCCACATAGGAGGGAAAAGTGTGGAAATACCAAGCAGGGGCTCTGCCCACAGCTGTGCTGGGGCTGTGATGAGTGACCCTGTGTGGATTCCAGGTTTCCCCAAAGCTGATCCATCCTGGCCCTCCTCACCTGAGGGAAAGGCTGAGGGTTTGCAGGAATTGTGGTATAAATCCAGCAGAGGTTCTGCTGTGGACCCAAGACCTGCCTGGGGTCAGGCGCTGCCTTCCTTCCATTTGGGATCATGGAGGGCGGCCACGGGTGTTGATCAGGGCATGTGCCTGGCCCCGGGACACTGCTACACTGCCAGTGGGCACTGGGATCCCACCTGCTGCCGTGGTGGCTTCTGCCCGCTGCTGGTGGTGGTACCGGGACCGATTGGTGCCCGTGTGTGAAGGTCCGCCCGAAATGAACGGGTGACGAATGATTTTTTTGGTGCAAAAATAACCAACAAAGGCACAGGGGTTTTGCATTAACAAATCAACAAGATGCAATTTTATAGATGATAACCACAGCTAAATATGCGTTGTATTAGGGGATCCGAGGAAGAGAAGGGTAGCATAAGGGAAAAAGGGAGGAAAGAAGGTTAGGGAAGGGGTATAGCTACCAAAACGTGATGTCTTTGGGGTCCCGCCGCCGAAACTCGCTGGTACACGCCTTGGGGAGATCTCAGAGAGGCAGTTGAACCGAACCCCAAAATATACTGTTCTTGGTTGGGGGAAGGGTGGCCGAAATTAGGTTTCCATGGAGGGGAAAAGAATAGGAACAGGAGGAGGGGGAGAGGCTATTCTATTTTTTTCGCAGGTATGTTTACTCTGGGCAGGTTTTCCCCCCTCCCCAATTTGGGAGGGGGTACAGTCCCAGTCTCTGGAAGGAGGTTGCCAGGGGGGTGCCAGGGGTGTACCATGGGGGTGCCAATAGGGTGCCAGAGGGGTTCTTGGTTCCTTGATGAGGGGATTCGCATCTCTGTTGGTCCATCACGGTGGTTGAATACAGGCAAGAGGGGTCTTCTCTTGGAGGGGGGAGCCACCCCAGAGCTCAGTCCAGTCCAGGAGTTTGGAAGAAAGTCCAGTTCCATTGTTCAGAAAAGGGCAGTATGCCCCTTCGAGTACAGCAATGCATGTTCTGCAAACAGCACCTGTGAACACACTGAATAAGCATGAGACTTTCTTTCCCAACTGGCTCAACAGTTTTTAACCTTTCGGTGGTCTTTTTCTCATGACAATTGTGAGGCAAAAATGAAGGATTTTCAGATGGACTTCTACACGACTCCATGACTCACGATTGTCTTGAGAAATCCTCATCAGCAGAGCTCTAGAGTGTCTTCGAAACTCGTTGCACGTCGGTAGCATAACCCTGAAAAGTAGGGATGACAGAAAAGAGGGGATAAAAGGGAAGAGAAGGAAAAGAAAGAGATTGGGATTCATATTCCAATATTTTTTGGTATCCCAATATTACGAGGTAGATTGTGCCTGGGCCAGTCTGACCCTTGCTGCCGGGCTAAAGGCAGCAGCTGTGGCGTATCACCCCAGAGACACCTTTAGCTTGCTGGAGGTTGCAGCTGGGCACTGAAACAAGTCCCGGCTTGTTAGGAACTCCGTTTACCTCAGGAGGGAAGGCTTCAGGCGATGGTGAAGAGAAAGGAGATGGATTCTGCTGGAGGGTTGATATCCAGAGCTTTATTCCATGGTCACAGAGGTCTGAATCTTAGCAACAGCTCCAACAGAAGCTGGACCGCATGGCTTGATTCGGATTTTAAGCTCAGGGACAGGGGAAGGGGAGGGACAGATGAGCCACCAACCAGGTGGGAGGGGCAGGGTCTCAAGGGAGAGGAACACCTAAACAGGCCAATGACTCCCAGGCCTAAGGGGCATCCTTTGAACTTGACCAACCACATGACGACCTTCCTGGAATGTTAAGCCTGATTGACAGGACTCACTCAGCAAGGGGGCGAGGGGGAAGGGAGAGAGGTATAGGCACATCTGGGAAGGGACCCGGAAGTTTAAAACAGGATATTACAACACACCGCAACAGGAAACTTTCTGTAAATCATACTTGATAATTAAGAAGTTGTTCTAAAGCACATATGCTTGATTCATAACTATTTCGTATCAAGTGTTTTGAGGACATCTATTGTATAGAGTACATCACCTAAACGGTGTGCATTGACTACAGTTGACAGTCTCCTAAGCTTTTTCATCATGTTCCAATTCAGAATGAATAGGGCTGCTGACAAGATAAAGCCAAGCGTAACTAGGATCAAAAGAACAACAATTGGATGGCACACACTGTTCAGGATACCTGTGGCAGTAGGTGACCACCCAAAGAGAGTATCCCACCACTTTACCCTCTCCATAACCCGGTGTATTTGTCTCACGTTGTGATGAACAGTCACCAGAGTCTTCTGTCTGTTCTCCTTGATTTTCTCGAGGATGTCAACCAGGTCCTGATGGAGCAACAGGTGTCTCACGAGGGTGAGGTTCATTCTGATAGGAGTGGGCATCAGCTTCTGGATCAGTGTGTAGTTGGATTGCAATAGGTAGTGAGAGGTAACTGGATCTTCGTAAGAGAAATCACATCCTACTATCTTAGTAAAGTTACAAGCACAAAAGTTTGAATGATTCTTTGTATCTACCACACATCTTCTACAAAAACAGAATCACATGTCGTTCTAAAGCATGCACAGCCATTGCCTATGTATATAAGAACTGTCTGGGTATCCTCATGTGGACGAATCTCAAAATGACAGATGTTTTGCTCTGTGTCTAAACAGATATCCTGAGCTACAATTGCATTGCTTTCACAGATGAACCCTTGCTGTTCTCGGACAATATAAGTTTCCAGATTAACAGTTTGCCATTTGTCATCGACCTGACAGGCCCATCCCCTATGTTCAGTAGGATAGAGAACAGCTCCGTCATGGTTTAATCCTAATGTAATAACAGGGAAGACCAAATGTACAGAGGCATTGTGTATGGTTAAGACAAAAGCAGTGGCTGTGTTTGAAATGGGATCATAGGTAAAGTTCACCAGGTTCCACTAGGATTGGAATTCTCTTTCAAATTCAGTGGCACTGTCCCAGATTATTTTCCGAATTTCTGTAGGGAAGGTGCCTTCCTCGCCCTCTCTTATAATTGCAGCAGAGACCGACTGCATCCTCAATTGTGCCTGGATACAGCTGAGGACTAAGGAAACATTGTTCTGTGTGACACTAAGTGCATCAATTACCAATTTGTGATCATTCACGTTCACTTTTTCCCAATTTGGCAAAATGTTTGAAAGCAGCCACTGGTGCGTCCCCAAAGCTGACAGAGATGACCTCAGTGGTTGCTGCAATCTGGTCAGGTCTCTAGTTGTAGCAGCCAATTTGTTCATTAGTCCCAATCCTGTCCAGCCTTCAAAAGAAGTTTGCAGGAACAGAGAACAGGCTGGCTGAATATCTGAAACATTGTTCTGCATTAGCAATTTTACCTGTTTGAGAGACCATGCTGGATTGAACAATATTTGTTGTTGGCCAGTTTTCCTGGTCACATAAGTTCCAATCTCGAAAATTATCGGGATGAGTATGACCAGTGGTACGGGTGAAGTGGTGACAGTGGTAACAGTGGTTTCAGCATTTATTACAAATTTAAAAGAATGGCCTTGAGTATCCTTGGCCCAAAGACAAATTACCTCTGTAGTGTGGGTTAGTGTGAAACTGTGCCAGCAATCTCATATGCTTGGGTGCGTACAGATTTGCTTCTGTTCGTTTTCCCGATCTGCGGAAGCAATGATGGACATTGCTTTACTGTAGTCAGACCCATTAACCATTCGACACCCAACACTAATTAGTTCATCCACTATTCCTTGAAGCTGCCAGGTTTTGTGTCTCTCCCATTCCTGTCTGGTGTACAACTTATCTTCATGTGTAACTACTGTTAGCAAGTTCAGACCCGTGACATTTCCCATAGATCCAGTGGATTGCAGGAAGGCTTGACACCAGGGCCACTCGAAGGGGTTTCCTGTTGCCTCTGCTCTTTGGGGTGTGACATTAGAAAAAAGGTTCACACTTTGGGTCTGAGAGAGTGTAATTACAGCACTCGGTGTGGGTTTTGGTACAGTGTTTTTCTTGAATGTGTAAACCAAGCCTCTTAGTCCTAATGGACTAGCAGTGTCATTCTCCCAACGACATGTCACATAAGTGGGTTTGACCAAAACAAAACTGTACCAGCAATCAAGTGATTCATCATTGCAATCTCTCGTGATCGCAACATTGGTGGTTTTGGTACTAGAAACATAACTACCAACATGTTCCTGGCGGCAACGCAGAATAAGGGGACTTTCTATTTTGGAACACCCCCATTTCTTTGTGGGACACAATTTTGCTGAGGGGATGTCCAGATGATTCCTTCCACCTGCTTCCATAAAATTTCCAGCAATTATGATGGAAGTGGCTTTTTCATGGAGGGTTCCTTCCACCTTTCTGCATGTTACCACAATTGACTCACCAACTCTTCCCGTCAGGGTTCTCATCAACTCATTCTGGTCCCATCTCCACTCATTTGGGCGGTACACCTTGGAGTCATGCTGCACTAGGGTTGCCAGGCTCGGGTAACGGCCCTTGGGATAGGTTCCAAGAACATTGGTGTGCTGAACGATGGCTTCAGGCCACAGCTGTTCACCAGGGGGTTGTCCATGAAATTGCGGTAAAATGCAGAAAAGTATTAGCAAGGTTATCATGTTTTCAGATGATTCTCATGTCCCTCGGGGTTCACCTGTAAAAGCAAGAACAACAAAAAATCCTGCCACTGAGAGGCAGAAAGGAGTTTAAAATGAGGGGATTATCCAGCGTGTGTGTATGCGGTGCTCTTTTCCAAGAGCGTCAGAGGCTACCCATGCATATTTATTCAGAGGGGTTTTCAGCACAAGTGGTACCTCGCCCACCGTGGGGAGGTTCACTAAGACAGGTTGTCCAGGGTAATGTGATGGATTGTTTGCATCGTCGGGACCTTCCAGCGAAGGGATGATGCTTGGAGGTGTGGGGTAAAAAGCAGTGACTTTGGGGCAGCCGTTCACTCCCCACCTGCTATTTACCCCTTTCACAGCCTCCCACAGCCGGCAGTCCCAGCTTGCTTTCTGGGGTTTAAGGAACCGCTTTAAAAGGCCATTTGTCCTTTCCACGATCCCGTTACCCTGAGGATAGTAAGGAGTATGAAAGGTCCACTTTATGCCTTCGGCTCTGGCCCAATCCTGAACCACCTTGGCAGTAAAGTGAGACCCGTTGTAAGACTGAATTTCTTGTGACTTTGGAAAAGGTCCAAACCACCCCTGCAAAGCTTTAACTGTATTATCACCTGTGGCCCTTTTAAAAGCATCAGCTTGTACCAACCCAGATACGATTTCCACTCCTACTAACACAAAATATTTACCTCCTGATTTCTTAAAAGGACCAATATAATCTACCTGCCATGCATCCCACAAGCCTTTACCTTTCCTCAAATGCAGTGGGTCATCCTCTAAAGGATGCCTTTCCAGTCGCTTGCGGCACTGTTCGCAGGCCGATATGCATGTTTTACATGCATGTTTTACACATTTCCCTGGTGACTGGCCAGCCGTGGGCATGTGCTTCCTGATACAGATCTTTGGCACCTGTGTGCTGCCTTTTTACATGTAACCATTCTAACAGTTGATTCCAATCCTCTGAAATAGTTTCTTTTTCCAGGGAGCTAAGCCTTGCTAGTTCATAACTCTGTTGTTCCATTCACTTGCTTGATTCCCATCAGTTTGATGAGAAGCTACCCAACCGACCAGAAAGTTTCCTTTACTGGCAATTTCTAGGATTTCTTTCCATTTATCTTTCTGCCACACTGGGATTCTGTTAACTTACCAGCCATTCTGTTGCCAGAAAGGGAGCCACTCAGGGAAGCCTTTGTATACCGCATATGAATCAGTATAGATGTAAACAGGAGAAGTGTTTTGTGCCTCATGCTGGAAAACACTCCAGAGGACTATGAGTTCCCCTACCTGAGCGCTGCCCTTCCCCTTTTGTGATAATCTTTTCACCAGATGAAATATGTAAGGCAGCCGCCTTATATTTCCAAATTTTTCCTTCCCGCTTTGAAGAAGCATCTGTAAACCAACAGTTTGCTGCTATTTCAGGTGAGAATGGTGGTGCTACTTTTATTACAGAAGCAGGTTTGTCTTTGCTACTATCCAGGCTCTCAGTGTCTTGTATTGCCAAGAATTTTGCAGCACCTTCTGTGACAGAAAAGGTATTGCAGTAATACTCTATTTGAGCATACCATTTCCTGACTGACGACTTTTGGGCTATGCCGTCAGGTGGAGGGGTCCGATTTGTGACAGCTTTAATTACCTTAAAGGGACCTCTCAAGATGATAGCTTGCTGCCGTGTGATTTTCTCTACTTCAATGAGAGCTAAGCTAACAACAATCCTTTTTCCCAGGTAGTGTATCTTTTCTCAGCATCTTTAAAACCAAGGGAAAAGAAGCTGACAGGCCTTGTTGGACCATCAGGACCTCGCTGCCAGATGTGTATTGATAGCCCTGAGGAGGCAAATCCCCATTCCACTTGGAAAGGGTCTTTATGGTGAATGGGCCCCAATGCCTGATGTGCAGTGGCTTCAAAAATCAGTAATTGCAGTGCTTCCTCCTGAGAAGGAGTCCAATCCCATTTGACTCCTTTTCTCAGTAAATTGTAAAGGGGCCTAGCAATGATTGAGAAATCTGGGATGAGTTTCCTCCATAATACTAACAGTCCTAAGGCTTGCTGGAGGTCTTTTTTGTTTCCAGGCATTTTCATCTGCTCTAGAGAAGTTAAAGTGTCAGGTGGGATGCATGTGCTGCCAGATTGCCACCAAATGTCCAGGAATTTTACTTCCTGAGAAGGCTTTTGAATTTTCTCTGAGGGAATCTTTAAATCAAGGCTCTCCAGATGAGAGATTATATTCTGCTGGAGATTTAATTTCCTCTTTAATTTCCTCTCCTCCTACCAAAATATCATTAATGTATTGGTACACAGCTACAGTGTCAGGTTTAGGTATTTTTTCTAATTCTTCAGTTAAAGCATGGTGTGATAGTGTTGGAGAGTGTTTGTATCCCTGAGGGAGTCTGGTGAATGTGTACTGTTGTCCCTCCCATGTGAATGCAAAGCGATCCATGTCTTCTGGCTGTATAGGTATCATGAAGAACATGTCTTTGACATCTATGTTTGCCATGATTGTGTGAGCTTTTTCTTGTATTGATGTTATCAGTTCAGCTAAATTTGGCACTGTTGCAGGCAGAGGGTCAGTGTTGGCATTCAGCCTCCGGTAATCAACTGTAAGCCTCCACTTCCCATTAGGCTTTTGGACTGGCCACACGGGTGAATTGTATGGGCAGTGTGTGTTAATAATTATTCCTTCATCACGCAATTCTTGAATAACTGGTTTGATGCCTTCTCTAGCTCCAGAAGGCAAGGGATACTGTTTCACATTGATTGTTTTACTGTAAGGCAGTGCGGGTGCGGTCTGAAGCAGTCTAATGTTAAGTGGCGGAGTGCCAAAAGACCACAGAAAACCCTCGGTGTCTTCCCACTGCCTTCCTGAGAGGACATCAATCCCTAGCAGATTATTCGGTATGTCCCCAATTACCATTTTGACAACCAATTGATTTTCTTCTCCAGGGAGTGTTACTTTGCTAAAGCAACATTCATTGGTTCTGTGGTTCCTAAAGCATTAAGAACGCAGCATTGCCTTTTTGTTGGAACAACTCCACACTTCTGGGCATCTCTATGTGTTAGTGCAGAGATCTGGGCGCCTGTATCAACAATGTAGGTTACCAGAACTTTTTTAGGGCCCGTGATTGCTGTAATTAACATGTCTCCTGATTTATTTTTTGTGAGCATTCGTAAGTAAACCCAAGCTCCACCCCTTCGCTCACCTGTAAGTGGCAGAGATATTAGTTTCCCGAAAGCTCTGTTGGTGAAGATTCACTGTTTGTGTTTTGGGTTACGGGCGGGTGGGCAGTTATGTTGCTTAGGCTCTGTGAAAGAAGTTGCAAAAGAGTTACTTCTGGCTTACTGCTTGTGCTTTTCAGGAGACACGCAGCCAGGGTTTCACTGTCCAAGTTCTGTGAAAGAAGCTGAGAAAGTGTTAATTTTGGCTCACTGGCTGTATTCTGCGGGAGAGGCTGACACGCAGAGTCACTGCCCAAATTCCGAGGGGGAAACTGGGGAAGGGTTAACTTTGGCTCATTGCCTGTGTTCAGTGGGAAAGACTGTGATGTACTGTGTGTACAGAACTGTGTATTGGTAGGAGTGTTTGTTAGTTTCTGGTGAGGGAGGGGGATCGGGGCACTAGGCTGGGTATTTGATCTCCTAAAATTCCAGTTAGTTATGATTTTCTGCAATTTTTCAAGTGGTAAACCATCCATTATGTTCCGGGGAACCCCTTTTTTTATTCCCAGCATCCACCAGCATTGTCTGTTGGAAATCTGTTTTCCTGGTTCTGTGTTTTCAGTGTTAGGTGTTCCCATAAACCAGATACCTTTTGATTTTTCTGATTTTTCTTCCAGGGTTTTTAGAGGCCCATACTGTCTACAATAATACATTAAATCAACTGCTACCTCACTCCATGTCCAAATCTTACGGCTGCTAGATGTATCAGATGGTGTTGTGGGGGTCTGTGTTGGTGTATAGAGTGAAGGTGCAGTGTCAGTGGACTCAGACTGATCGGTGGAGTTGTTAAGAAATCTATCCAGTCTATCTATTTGGCTTAAAGTCATAATTGTTTTTTGAATAGTGATTGCTGTTGATTTCAATGTTTCTGGAAGCCCACGAATTAAAGGGGTCAAAATTTCAGGCTTCACAGGCAATTGCATTGGGGATTCAAAACCAGGAATTAATTTTTTCTCATGAATCATTTGCAAACAGGCAGCTTTTTGTGCACTTTCTAGGATTTGATCAGGGATACTGGCAATTGCTAGGGGATCACCCCTTTCCAAGGGATTTATTCCCCCGGCCCAATAGGCTGCATGTTGTGTTAGAGACCAGGAGTCACGCTTATCCCCTGTTTTTAGGAAAACACCATGTCCCCAGTAACAAGTGGCTTCTTGTTCAGTTAACTTAATCTGGTCTCCGCCAGTGAGGGACACACAGAACACATATTCCGTTTCTGATTCATGGGGAAGGCAACCGAATTCCTTTTTCAATTTAGCTAATTCGGTAGCACTGAATGGTGTTTGTTTGGTTGTTATGTGGGGATCCAGGTCTTCATCATTAATATAATTATATTCAGTTTTAATAAAAGGTCTCAAATGAGGACAACAATTTTCCCCACAATTTTTAACTGTTTCAGATTCTTTGTAAGAATAGTTTTGTTTTGCTGCCTCAAGTTCTTTGTAAGGATAAATCTTTTTAATGCAAGGTGTTACTTTTCCTTCCTCCTCGATAGAGGAGTTGATTTTGTGTATGGATTTGGTGTATTCTTCCCTAAGGGCAGCTTGCAGCATGTAAATTTCATTTCTTTCCTCATTTAACTGTTTTTGCAAAATTTCAACTAAATTTTGAAGGGAATCTATTATTACCATTTCCTCAGTTCTCCATTTACAGCGGTTTTCTATGGCTGCAGTGAGACATGCTCCAAGAACTGAGCAAAGAATGTTTTTATTCTTACCCATTTTGAATTTTGATTCGTGTTGCAGAGAACATATTCTATCAATGACATTTTCCAAATTAAACCAATTTTTCTCTGCCCAAGTTTCTCTGCCAGATGACGGTTTGGCATTGTGTTTAGCAAGCAAAGAGTAGAAGTCAGCTTTTGCTTTAGGATTGAGAATTTCATTCATTTTGTGTGAAGGGACTAGGACTATACCAGGGAGCTGATTTGTGAACTCAAATTACACAATCACACAGACTTTTTGTTCCACTTCATCTCCCTAGATAGCTGAAGAAACCAAATCTGTCTGGAAGGCACTGTTTTAATTGCTTCAGTTTTGTCCCTTCCTTTCCAGACAGTCCAGATACACACACTCACACACACAAATGTCTTCTTTGTGAGGGGACCAGAAACCTAGAACAGGGAAAAAGCCACTCAGCCTTTGCCAGGCCACCCCTCACTCCCTGTGTAGGTGAAGGGACAATATCTGTCTAAAAGGCACAGCTTAATTTCTTTAGGTCTGTCTCTCCCCTTTTAGACAGTCCAGGTACACAAAATACAGCAGTAAAAACAATAACAAGTTCAAATTCAGCTCAAATACAACAGTAACAGGTTCAGATTCAACTCAAACACAACAATAACAGCATTAATACCAATATCAATATCAGGATTAGGAGGAGTATCAGTGTTGGTGTCCATGCCGGTATTAGTTCAGTAACAGAAGTGACAGTAACAATTTCCCCTGCTTTTGCACCGAAAAATCTTTTGTGTCAATTCCAGAGCCCGAACGCTCAATTGAGCATGAGATTTGGCTTTGGTGTGTGCAGTTTGCGAGAGATTACAGATTACATACTACCTGCAAAATCTCACTGGCTACCAGAATCCCATCCTCGTCGCCAATTATGTGAAGGTTCGATCGAAATGAATGGGTGACGAAGGATTTTTTGGTGCAAAAATAACCAACAAAGGCACAGGGGTTTTGCAGTAACAAATCAACAAGATGCAATTTTATTGATGATAACCACAGCTGAATATGCGTTTGGTTAGGGAATCTGGGGAAGAGAAGGATAAGACAGGGAAAGAGGGAGGAAAGAAGGTTAGGGAGGGGTTTACAGCTACCAAAACGTGATGTCTTCTGGGTCCCGCCACCGAAACTTGCTGGTGCACGCTTTGAGGAGATCTCTGAGAACAGTCGAAACCGAACCCCAAAATATACTGTTCTTGGTTGGGGGAAGGGTGGCCGAAATTAGGTTTCCATGGAGGGGAAAAGAATAGGAACAGGAGGAGAGGGAGAGGTTATTCCATTCTTTTCATGGCCGAATGCTCGCAGGTATGTTTACTCTGGGCAGTTTTTCCCTCTCGCCCCGAGCTGGGATGGGGTACAGTCCCAGTCTCTGGAAGGAGGTTGCCTGGGGGTGCCAAGGGGGTACCATGGGGGTGCCAATAGGGTGCCAGGGGGGTTCCTTGTCTTGTCTTGGTTCCTTGATGAGGGGATTCGCAGCTCTGTTTGTCAACGATGGTTGAAGGCAGACAAGAGGGGTCCTCTCTTGGAGGGGGGAGCCACCCCAGAGCTCAGTCCAGCCAAGTCAGGAGGTAGAGAGCCATTGTTCAGAAAAGGGCGGCATGGCCCTTTGAGTTCACCATGGCATGTTCTGAAAACACCACCTGTGAACACACTGAATAAGCATGAGACTTTCTTTCCCAACTGGCTCAACAGTTTTTAACCTTTCGGTGGTCTTTTTCTCATGACAATTGTGAGGCAAAAATGAAGGATTTTCGGATGGACTTCCACATGGGGGTACCGAAGAAAGAGGAGAAGCTCTGTCCATCCTTGGGACAGTGCACAGGAATCTGTGGAAATGCCCGTGTGTGCCTCAGGGTCTGATTGCCTGGTAAATCCACTCCAGCCTTGTCTGATTTCTCCTGCCTGGGCACTCCCTGCTCCTGCTGTGACACCTCTGTTCCCCAGCCCCTCGTGTGCAGCTCCTGCTCAATATTTCCACACTTTTCCCTCTCTCCTGGTGTGCACAACCACAACACAAACATTCTTTCCATGACGTTCCAAAGGGCTGCAGGATTTGTTCTAGAAGGAGGGTCCAGGTCAGGTTGTTGAGCAGATTGTTGTGGGATTTGCAGTAGTTCTGGGGCTCCCTCAGTCCCTTGGGCAAAGGGAGAAAATGATCAATTGATGCATTTCCAGACACGTTTCCCCTCAGCTGGCCCTGCAGGGGAGGTTTCCAGCCAGCCCTGCTCTGAAAACCATCAAAGCCCCTCGCAGAGCCACTGCTTGAGCTCCCTTTGGGTTTGTGCTTCTTGCAGAGCTGAGCAAACCACAGGAAGGCCTTTTTCCCCCACAGAATTCTCAGTTCTGCAGCAGCTCTAAAGCTGCCAGAATCAAAGCCAAGGGGGCAGGGGGGACCCTCAGGTGCTGGCTGCCACCTGGGGCTGGCCAGAGCAGGGCTGGGCAATGGTCATCCCTGTGCAGTGGGGCTGGGCCATGACTGGGCCCCACACTTGCATTGACAAGGGTCCTCAGGATGTGCCACCCCTGGGACTGGCACCTGGCCGGGAATGTGCAGGGACATTTCTGTAACCACCACCCCCTGGGATAGGACTCCCCATGCCAGGATATGTCACCCCCTGCGACAGGACCCCCCAGGACAGGACCCCCCTTCATGTGCTACCCAAGGAACAGAGATTGCACCCATTTCCCATCTGACACTCAGCACAAATGGCCTCTTCCCTCTCGTCCAGGAAAACAATGTCAAAGTCTTCAGGGGTCACAGCCCCACCCCCCAATCCCCCAAAGTCTCCACACCCTTTCCTGCACTCCCCTCTCCCCATTTCCCCCTTCCCTTGGGTCCCCCAACCCCTTCCCTGCTCAGGTGCTCCCCAGGATTGGTGAGTCAGGAACTGGGGTTGAGGAAATATGGCAAAAAGTGCAAAAATATAAGGAAAAAAGAGAAATAGAGGGAAAAGTCAAGGGTAGGGGAAGGCACAGAATTATTACCCAGGACCCCCATGTGATGCCTGCACAGCAAACGAGCATCCCAGGGGGGTTTTGCTGAGCTCTGTGTCATGCCCAAATCTGAGGCACCCAGAGAAGGAGCTGTGACATCTGCGGGCACCCAGCCATTGCCCATCCCTGGCACTCCCATTCCCCTGGGAACTCAACCATGGGACCCCATTTCCTTCAGTCCCTCTTCCCTGGGGCCCTCATCCCTGGACTGCAATTACCAAGGATATCTACGACCAAGGAAACCCATCCTGGTAATTCCAGTTCCTGGGACACCCCTTCCCTTGGGGACCTTGATTCACCAGGACTCCCATTCTCACAGGGTTCCCTTTTTTGCTTGCACACCCATCCCTTGGCCACCATACCATGACCACACATCCCTGGAGGCCAAGTGGTTCTGGGACCCTCCTTCCTGACTCTGAGTCCATCCAACCCTTGGGACCATCATTCCCATGAGACCCCATCCCTTGGCACCCCATTCCTCTGGACACCCATCCCTGGCTCCCTACACCACCTCTGACTCCGAATTCTGGCAACACCATGTCCCCACCGTGTCCCACAAGGTCCCCACCCTTTCCCCATCCTGTCCCCATCCTGCCCCATCCTGTCCCCACCCTGCCCCCACCAAGGGCCACCTACACATGGGGACGGATGTGACCTCGCTTCCTTCCCCTTCAACCGAAGAGCCGCCAGCCAGGGGAGGGGTGGCCACAGCAGTGAGTGACAGCCAGTGGACATGGCTGGGGACACCAGGACGGCCGGGAAGGCGGCGCTGCTCCTGTTGGGTGAGCGCCCCAGGCACGGGCCTGAAACCCCGGGGATGGGGGGGGGGGGGGGCACAGGGGGACTGTGAGGTCCCCTGAGGTCCCCAATAGCACCAGAGTCAGTGCTGGTGGCAGTGACTGCACGGTGAGAACCTCACAGGCCCAACCCCGACACCCCCACAGCCTCTCCCCAGGGACTTGGGCTCACAAATCTCCATCCCCTCTCTTTCCCAGAGCTCTTCTTGGTGCTGATGCTGGAGTGTTCTACTGAGCCCATCCAGGGTTCCCCCCTGACTCTCAGCTGCCTCAGCACCCCCAGCCCCCTGTGGCCCCGAGCCCCCCTCCTGCACGTGTTCTACTGGGACAGGAAGGTGGTGGGGGGCCCGCAAGGGTCCCCACAGCTGCTGATGCCCACCGTGGGGGTCTCCAACCTGGGGAATTACAGCTGCCAAGTGCGCTCCGAGGTTGGGGCTGTGAGGAAGAGCAGCGCCCGGCTCCGCGTCACGGTGTTCTGTGAGTGTGGGGATGGGCACGGGGACCCCCCACAGCCTCCTTGGGTCCCCCATCACTGTCCTGATTCCCCCCTAAATGCCCGGGTCCCCTATCCTTTCCTGGGTACCTCACCAGATCCCCCAGCCCTACGTGGGTGCGCCCATTTTCCATTTAATCCTTTTCCATGTCCCCCCATTACTGCTGGGGTCACTCTCTGTGTCCCCCCATTCCTCACTGGGGTCTCTTCATCTGTCCCTGGTTCAACCACAGCCCTCTCTGATCTCCCTCCATGGTCCTCAGGTTACACCATTCCCTTCCTAAGTCCCCATATACTTCCTGGGGTCTTCCCATTTTCCTCTCCAGATGACAGGTCCCTTAACCCTCCATCCTTCCTGGGGGTGCCTTTCCAAGCCCCCTTCAATCTCTGAGCCCCCTCTCCCTCAGTGGAGTTGCCCTTCCCTGGTCCCACCCACCCACCACGGGTCCCTCACTGTCCCCAGGTGCACCCCCTCTAGCAGGGGTCCTGCTCTCAGGGGTGTCACTGTGGGCACAGCCCCCAAGGGGACAGGTGGAACTCGGGGACAGTCTGGTGCTGAGCTGTGCGGTGGCTGCTGGCACAGGTCCCCTGTCTTTCTCCTGGCACTGGGGGGCTCGGGGGCATCACTGGGAACTGGTCCCCGCCTGGAGCTGCGGTACATGGCGAAAATGACAGCTGCCAGTACTAGTGCGGGGACAGCGTGGAGGAGAGTGTCTCCCTGAATGTCTCTGTCCTGGGAGACCAGAACCCTTGGGCTAAGGATGACCCCAACCACAGTACCCCCATCCCCATCCCACTTTGCCTAATGCCGGTCGCATCTCTGTCCCCGCAGTGCTCGTGGCCAATGCCACCATCACCCCCGGTCCCCTGGCACACCAGATGCACACAGGTGACAACGTGACCCTGTGCTGCTTGATGCAGGTGGGCTCAGCCCCTGTCACCTTCACCTGGCTGCACAACGGGCAGGAGGTGGCCCGGGGTCCCCTCCTGGTTCTTGGGAACGTCAATGTGGGACATTTGGGCACCTACCAGTGCGTGGCCACCAACAAGCTGGGACAGGACGGGCACCAAGCATTCAGGGCACTCACCCCTGAGCTGGTACTGGAGGTGACACCTGGCTCACTCTGGGTCACAGGTGGGGTCACGCAGGGTCACCGGGGTGTTCAGGATCCCTGGGGTGATGGGTGACCCTGATGTGTCCCCCTCTGTTTCTTGCAGTGGCCGCAGGGGTCAGTGGGGCCCTTTTGTTCCTGCTCCTGCTCGTGGCTGTCATTGTGGCCTGGCACCGGTGGCACCGTGTGGGTGGGTGGCAATAGGGGGATGGGGGTCCCAATGAGCTGTAGAGGCCCACAAAGAAGCGGGTGCAATAGGTTGGCACCCACAGGCCCAAAATTGTGACTTTGGTGGGGGTCCTGTAGGGATTGGGGAGGTGCTGAAGGGTCCTGCAGCAATGTTGGGGGTTCTTCCAAGGGCCCTGGGGGCGTTTGGGGAGTTTATCCCTCCTGGGTTTGGGTTCTTGAGGTTGAGTTGGTCAGGGGCACTGGAGATATTCATTAATTCTGAGGAGAGTCAGGGATGCTTGGAGGTCCTGTGGAAAATTTAGGGTCCTGTCGGGGCTCAGAAATCCTGAGAGGGGTCAGGTCCCAGGGACACCACAGTCACCCTACCACTTTTTCCTCAGCAGACTCCAGGATGGAGCAAGAAAGGTGAGTGGGGGGCTCAAACCACACTCTCCCCTTTTACCCCAACCCTCAAGATCTCCCATTTCCTTTCCCCACATTCCCTTTGTTCCCTAAGGGCCCCCCCGGATCCCCTGGCCCCCCCAGAGGACAGGGAGGTGCTGTACACCCATGTCGTGGTCACCAAGAGGGCAGGGGGTGAGTACAGGGGGACACACACAGAGGGACACGTCACCCACGAGTGTCACCCCACCCAGATCCCACAGCCCATGTCTCTCACAGTGTCCCCCCATGCCACCACCCTCCAGGATCCCCAGGTGACCTACACGGAGCTGCGAGGACCCCACGCGCAACTGCGGGAACCTGGTGACATCTTCGGGAATGTGCTGTGACACTGGGGGGAACTGGGAGGCATTGGGGGTCCCCACCAATGGGCACCCACTCGTGAGGCTGCTGCCACTAAAAACTGCCCCTCCCCTCCCTGTGGAGGCACGAAGATCCCAAAGGGCTGAGAAATGAACAATTTCCTGCAACAGCAAGGAGAGAGAATAAAAACAACAGCAACGGCAACAAGGTTCAGAGTCTGAATGGCCACACAAGGAACGATTTCCAGGGAAAGTCACCAAAAAGGAATAAACCTCAGACATTTCCTCTAGTAGTTTTCCTCCACTAGAGCAACCTGGCAGGTTCTGGGACTTTCCTTGCTCTGATGGCCAAAGCGGCCTTCAGGAGTTCTGGATTGTCTTGTCCCCTGTCCCAAATCCCTCCTCTGCTGTGTTCCCAAAACGAGAAACTCACAAAGGTCCTGTGGGGATCCGGAGCCTCCCCCTTTTCCTGGGCAGTTGGCATTAGGCCGTGGCACAGGGTGGCGTGTCAGAGACAGGAAATTTTGATATCTGGAGACATTTTGGAACTCCTGTGTATGGCAGTGTGGGTAAGACCTTGCTTTTGGTGAGACAGGGCCCCATTTTCCCATCAGTCTGTCAACTGTGGCACACTGGGGACAGTGTGACGCTCTGCCAAAGCCAGCTCCTGAGTGGCTGGGTGACCAGAAGTGCCAGCTGGGGAGAGGGCCCTTGGTGTCCCAACTGGCTTAAAAGGCAGAGCATGAGGTGGTCAAGTCCCTGATCAGGTCTTGTTTTGGGTTGTCTGTCCCATCCACACTGGAACTCAGGAGTTGGCAAGTCATTTAAATGAGAAACACCTGCCAAGGAAAGTGGGATATTCCTGGATTGGAAAGAAGACCCATATCTAAAACTTGTTTTAATTTCAAAGATTATGGGGCTTTCAGGCCAAAATGTTGGAAAAGGAATAACAGGGTTTCCTAGAAATTTATAAACCAGAACAGAACAAGCAACATAAACCCAGAACTTTCCCTCCTGCTCAGCACTGTTGGTTTTTGTGGCAGTTTTAACCACAACCAGCAGTGGGCGCTGCAGGGAGCACTTACAGCCAGCAGGGGGCGCCCCGGTCAAGCTCCATCCCCTCAGGGGCCATGGTGGCCTCGGACAGGAGGGAGGAGGGGAAATCCCTCCTTTTGCAAACTCACGGCCACCAATTGGTCCCAGCACCACCACCAGCAGCGGACAGAAGGCTCCAAGGCAGCAGATTGGGTCTCAGTGCCCACTGGCAGCGTAGCAGTGTCCCGGGATCAGGCACACGCCCTGCGCAACACCCGCGACTGCTCTCCATGGTCCTGAATGGAAGGAAGGCAGCACCTGAGCCCAGGCTCATCTCAGGTCCACAACAGCACCTCTGGTGGCTTTACACCACAATTCCTGCAAGTCCTCAGCCTTTATCTCCCTTTTCCTCTTTCAGCCCTGTCACAGCTGCTCTGGAAATGTTGAATTGCCTTGGGATGTTGAGGAAAGCTGGTACTCGGTGCTGACTCCGCCTGGGCTCTTCAGGGGGCTCCAGAGCACTTTTGGAGTTCCTGCTCTTCCTGGGCCACTGCTGGTCCTGACACAGAAGCCACAGGGAGGGGGGGGAGGAGGAAAGCAGACCCACAGCCCTGAGGGCTCTGCAGCTGCAGCTAGTGCACAGGGAGAGCCAAGGCTGGAAGTAGTGCCTTAGGAGACCAAAATGGGGCAAAACTGGAGCTGGTTGGGCCAATGCCCCTATTCTGCTCTGGGAGCTCAGACTTTTAAGGAGGTATTGTAATTATAGCTGGAGTTAGTGAAGTTCAGCTCTGCTCCTAAAACATCCCAGAGCACAAACAGATGGCTTTGCTGCCTTTTCCAGAGATTTTGGGCTACACAAGGCAGTATTTGACACCATTTGGGGGTCAGATGCTGCCAGCTCTGCCCACAAGGAGCTTTCTTTACTGCCCGGAAGGTTTTTGCTGGTGCTGGGGATGATTCAATGCCTGTGCCATGTGGCTGCTGCTTCTCACTGGCCTTCCAGGAAGGCCGAGCTGGAGCAGCGGCTGAGGCAGGAGCAGCTGGAGCAGGTGGCCCACGGGAGCAGCACCTGGCCACGCAGGTGGAGCAGGAGTGAAATAAACAAGGGCCAGGAGACTTCTTCTCCTTTTTAATGCCTTTATTAAAAGTGATCAGCTCAGGATTGGGCGGCTCGGCGGGTCTGCAGCGTCCCGTGGTCTCCCAGGGCGACTCAGAGGAAGAGGATATGCGCAGCTCTGTCCACAAGGGGCAGAACTGGGGGAATCCAGTCCTCGTGGGAGCCTTTTGGGCGTGGTATTCTCCGCCAGGTGGTACTTTTGCTGGCTCAGTCGGCCTGGTCTCACCGCCGGGGGCTTCTCCCATGGTCAGGGCGAGAGGGTCCAAAGGTGTTCCGCGTCTCTGCAGGCTCAGCACTCGGCTCTTCACGTCTAGACATCACTCCAGTCTCTCAACTCTTAGGTGGCTCGTTGTTTTGGGGTCTTCTCTGTACACCGGGGGACCCATGCTGCTTTGTGGTCTTGGAGTCACTTTGCATAGCCTCTCTCCACCCTCTCAGGTGTCTTGACTATTCTGGGAAAGGTACAATTTAGCCTCGGGAAGGTCCCCACCCAGGAGAAGGGCCATTAACTCGCCCCAGCCAGGGCTTTTACTAATACAAAAACAACCATTAACGACAACGACCCGTGATTACAATAACAAAACACGAAGAACTTGGGCAGCTACCGTGCTCTGGCTGCCTTTTTGTAACTTTTTCTCTCAAAAAAAATATTACCCGAATTTTGTTCATAACAGTAGCACCCAAAAATTTTGCAGGGGTCTCAGATGAGGCCCATGGGGGCTGGGCCATGGTGGGGCACCACTCGTCATTCCTGCTTCCCCCTGATTTTGGGACAGAGCAGTGACACCCATCGGGCTCCCAAACCCCTCAGGGCTCAGGAACAGCCTCACAGGAGGTCCCGGGGTGATTCAGGTGCTCCTGGGCTCATTCCCAACAAAGGGCAGCGCTCTAGGAGCAGTTGGCACATCCCAAAAGAAGCAGCCCGGGGCTGCTGGAGCCCGAGTGCTGTGTGCAAGGACAGCGTAAGCAAGCTGGGCCCCGCTCAGCCAGCGCTGTGCCAGGAACGTCTCATCCTGCATGAGCTCGGCAGCCTCTGTGGGTGCCGGCCCCGGGGCTATCGGGGGGCGTGGCCAGAGGGGCCGGGGGGCAGCGGGTGGGAGGGGCCAGGATGGAGGGACCAGGACCCCACTGGGGAGCCCCGAGCATGGAGGGAGCGAAACGGCGGAGGGGAGGCCCCGGAACAGGGCGGAGCAGAGACCCTGCAGTGGGGTCTGTGGAAAGGAGGGAAAGCAATGGTGGTCCCAGAGCACAGGAAAGGGGCCCAGCTTATTGGAATATGAATCCCAGTATTACCAGTTAGATAGTGCCTGGGCCAGTCTGACCCTCACTTCTGGGCCAAAGGCAGCAACTGTGGTGTAATACCCCAGAGATACCTTTGGCTTGCTGGAGGTTGCAGCTGGGCACTGAACAAGTCCAGGCTTGTTAGGAACTCCGTTTACCCCAGGAGGAAAGCTTCAGGTGAATGGTGAGGAGGAAAAGGTGATGGATTCTGCCGGAGGGTTTAATATCTAGAGGTTTATTCCATGGTTACAGAGGTCTGAATGTGAGCAACTGCTCCAACAGAATCCTGACCGCATGGCCTGATAACCTTTTTAAGCTCAGGGACAGGGGAGGGGGAGGGAACAGGTGAGCCACCCAACCAGGTAAGAGGGGCAGAGTCTCAGGGGGGGATGACACCTAGACTCTGTGGGCCTGAGGGGCATCCTTTGAACTTGACCAACCACACGACGCCTTGCTGGAATGTTAAGCCTGATTGACAGGACTCACTCAGCATGGGGGCAAGAGGGAAGGGAGAGAGGTATAGGCACACCTGGGGAAGGAAGTTTACAACACACTGCAACACCAGCTGCCATCACGCTGCAAGTGCCAGGATGGTCACGGGGTGTCCGAACCGACTGTGGCAGTGTCCAAAGCCACTGTCACGATGTGTCGTGACCGAGCGTTGCCGGGGTAAAGGCCCCACAGCTCCGGGAAGTGGAGGGGTACCCTGAAAGGGGTGCAGCTGGTATGGGGCAGAGCCCTGCATATTCCCTATGCCCTGTGCAGGTGAGGAGGGCAAGGATGGAGCAGCTTTGGGAACACCTGGAATCCAGACAGGGTCCCTCCCCACAGCCCCATCACAACCATAAGGCAGAGCCACGGCTCAATATTTCCCACATTTCCCACTTATCTGGCAGCCGAGCCAGAACCCAAACTTTCTTTCCATGACGTTCCAAAGGGCTGCAGGTTTTGTTCAAGAAGGAGGACCAAGTCAGGTTGTTGAGCAGATTGTTGTGGCATTTGCAGTAGTTATGGGGCTCTCTTAGTCCCTTGGAGACAGGGATTAAATGATCAATTGCTGCATTTCCGGACTGGTTCCCTCACAGCTACCCCTGCTGGGGGGTTTCCAGCCAGCCCTGCTCGGAAAACCATCAAATGCCCTCACAGAGCCACTGCTTGGGCTCCCTTTGGGTTTTGTGTTTCTTGCAGAGTTGAGCAAACCACAGCCAGGCCTTTTTCCCCCCGCAGAATTCTCACCTCTGCTGCAGCTCTAAAGCTGCCGGAATCAAAGCCCAGGGGACAGGGGGGACCCTCAGGCGCTGGCTGCCATCTGGGGCTGGCCAGAGCAAGGCTGGGCAATGGCCATCCCTGTGCAGTGGGGCTGGGCCGTTGTTATAGGTAAAAGTTAAGTTAAGTTAAAATAGGATATAGTTCAATTATATTGTATCAAGTATGTTATATTATTTGTATTATGTTAAAGGGGGGAGGGCTTATTAGAATGTGCTAGAAGGGTCCAGGGTTTGGTGAAACAGGGGTCTGATGGGGCAAGGCAAGGTCAAAGAGAGATTGGATGAAACATCTGACCAATCATTCGAAGCCCTGCAGAAACGATTGGTCCAGAATGAACGGCGGTAAAGACCAATGAGAAGCCTGGAAATGGATCAATCATCATGAGGATCCAAAATGCACCAATCCTGGACTCGAAGGGGACTATAAATGTGGGGAGTTCGTTAGGGTTGGGGTTTTTCTTCTTTTGGAATATTTGTTGTTTGGGAGAACCCAGTGCACTTGGGGTGAGGGCACTATTTTCGTTTTTGGCTCGCTCTGTGGGTGCCTGGGCTTATCCTGGGCACTCCGTTCCTTGTAGCTATTTTAATAAACGAGAACCTCTTTCTCTGGATAAAGTTTGGCCTCGTTCGTATCCATAACACCATGGTTGGCCCCCACCCTTGGATGGCCACTGGCTTCAAGGAGCAGGAGTTTGGGTGCTCCTTCCTGCCCCGGGTCTCCATTCCCCAGCTGCTCTTGCAGGCTCTAATCCTGCAGGGAACGAGCAGGAATGGAGAAATCTGGACCACGCCTCTGGAGCTGCCATCCCCGAGGAATGGACCCCCTTGTCCATCATTTGTCCCCCCTGGACAGGATTCCCACAGGACAGAACACCCTCCCCCCCCCCACCCATGTGACACTCAATACAAATGGCCTCTTCCTTCTTCGGCAGGACAGAAAAAATGAAAGTGTTGGGGGGCACAGCCAGACACCCCCATCCCCCACAGCCTCTGCAGCCCTCTCTGTAGACCCCTCACTGTTACTTGCCCCACTGTGGGGTTCCCCCAACCCATTCCCTACTCAATTGTTTCCCAGAATAATCAAGGAGCAAACTGGGGCGTTGTGAAATTGAGGAATCAAAGGGAGGAAATGGAAAGGAAGAGTGGAAAAAGCCCCTGGGAGCTGGGGGCACACTGACTCAGAGCCCCTCGGAATCTCCCTGGGGTGACCCCCAGGACATCGGAACACTTTGGGGGCTGTCCTGAGCTGTGGGTGACCCCAAAATCTGAAGCACTCAGGGAAGGGGCTCCAAATCACGGACCCACCGAGCCACTGCCCAGCCCTGGCACCCCCATTCCCCTGGGAACCCAACCATGGGACCCCCATTCCTTCAGTCCCCATGTCCCAGGGACCCCACGCCAGTGCTCACATTCCCCAGGATCTCCATGGCCCAGGACCTCATTCCCAAGGAACCCTCTCCCATTCGTTCCATCCCCAGAAATTCCTCTTACCCCAGAACCTTGATTCTCCCAGGAACCCCCATGCCCACTGGATCCCTCATTCCCCTGGTACCCTCATCCCTAGGACAACCATCCCTTGACCCTAAATCCCTGGAGCCCTCATTGTTCCGGGACTCCCATCCCTTAGTTCCCCCAGCCCTGGGCACCCCCATTCCCATGGCACCTCCATCCCTGGTGACACCCCCTCCTCAGAAACCCTATTCCCAGGGGCCCAATCCCTTGGGCTCCCCATTCCCCTAGAACCCATCTCTGGCTCTCCAAACACTCTGTGCCCCTCACTCCTGCTAAGCCCATGTCCCACCTTCTGCCACTCTGTCCTGTCTCCATCCTGTCCCCTCCCTGCCCACAGCCTGTCCCCAGCTTCTGGCAACCCTGATCCCACCAGGTGCCACCTACGCATGAGGATGAGACCTGACCTCTCTTCCTTCCCCTTTTGCCAAAGAGCCACCACCCAGGGGACAGCCACCCTGGCAGCGAGTGACAGCAAGTCCAGATGTCCGGGGACACCGGGATGGCTGGGAAGGTGGCGCTGCTCCTGTGGGGTGAGTGTCCTGGGCATGGACCTGACACCATGGGGATTGACCCCAGTGAGGCAGAGACCAGTGGGGAGGGGGCGCAGGGAGTGGGAGAACATGTCAGTCACTGAGGTGTGATTCTGCTATGAGGACAAAGAGGTGTAGGGGTCCCTCAATGGGACTGTGCTGTCCCTTTCCCCTCTGCAGCTGAATCACACTGGCCGCTACTACTGTGGGGGCAGGGTGAGCTCCAACATGTCCTCGTGGGCACTCTCAGTGCCAGTGCCAGTGACAGTGCACAGTGAGCACCCCACAACTGGAACTCCAATCTCCGGACCCCACCACCACCTCCCAGCAGACTCACAGTCACAGTCCTTAGCACCCCTCTCCTTCCCAGACCTCTTCTCAGTGCCAGTGCTGGAGGGTCCCCCAAGCTCACTGTGGGGTCCCTCCTGAATCTCAGCTGCCTCAGCACCCCCAGCCCCCTGAGGCCCTGAGCCCCCCTCCTGCACGTGTTCTACCGGGATGGGCAGGTGATCGGGGGGGCCCGCAGGGGTCCCTGCAGCTGCTGGTGCCCACCGTGGGGGTCTCCCACTTGGGGAATTACAGCTGCCATGTGCTCTCAGAGGGGGGGCCGTGTGGAAGGGCAGCGCCCGGCTCCACATCACGGTGCACAGTGAGTGTGGGGATGGGCACGGGGAGTCCCCAGAGACCTCCCGGGTCCCCTTCCTGGGTACCTCCATGTCCCCCAGACACCTTTATTGTGTCCCTTCACCTCTGCCCTCAGTCCCTTCACTCCTCTGTGGTGTGACCCAATACCCAAAGTCCCCCATCACACCAATCTCCCGTCCCTATCCCCCCACAACAGCTGCCAGCCCCTCCCTGTGCCCTCAGCCTTGCCTTTGTCCCCACAGTGCCCATGGCCAATGCCACCATCACCCTAAGTCCCCTGTCACATTAAGTGCACGCAGGTGACAACATGACCCTGCTCGGTGCAGGTGGGCTCAGCCCCTGTCACCTTCACCTGGCTGCACAATGGGCAGGAGGTGGCCCAAGGTCCCCTCCTGGAGATCAGGGCTGTTGATGTGGGACATTCGGGCACCTGCCAGTGTGTGGCCACCAACCAGCTGGGACAGGATGGACACAAGGCTCTCAGCCCTGAGCTGGCCCTGGAGGTGACACCTGGCTCACCCTGGGTCACAGGTGGGGTCACACAGGGTTACTGGGGTGTTCAGGACCCCCATGGTTCAGGGCGACCCTGGTGTGTCCCCTCTATCCCCAGCAGTGGCTGTGAATGTCGGCAGGACCCTCCTGTTCCTGCTCCTGCTCCTGGCTGTCATCGGGGGCTGTCACTGGTGGCACCACCAGAGTGGTTGACAATGGGTGGGGGGGATTGGGGTCCTGGAATGAGGAGGAGCCCCCAGAGTGGAGGCAGAGATCAGCAGCACCCAGGGCCCCTGAGCTGGGGGACACCGAGCTTGCAGTGACCTCGGCTGGGGGTCCTGGGGGATATGGGAGGAATTTGGAATGTCTTGGTTGGGCTCCAGGGCTATCCCCGGATGGGCTTTGAGGAACGTTGCGGTGGCATTGGGAGTTCCTGGAGGGTTTGGAGAGCTCCTAGAGGGCAGTGCAGGGATGTTGGAGGATCTTTTTGGGTCCTGTGGGAGTTTGGGAATCCCCCTCTCTGCCATGCTTGGGGTTCTGGGGGTTCAGAGGGTTGGGGGCACGAGGGGGACTCGGGGCACTGCGGTGATACAGAAGTTCCGGGAGGTTCAGGGGTCATCAGAGTGTCCTGGGGGAATCAGGGGTCCATTGGGAATCAGGGCTGCAGTGGGGATTTGGGAGTCCCATGGGTGGTTGGAGCTGCCAAGGTCCCAGGAAGAATCAGGGGTCCTGGTGTCCCCATGGTCACCCCCTCCCTTTTCCCTTGCAGCTGCCAGGAAGCTCCAGGACAAGTGAGTGGGGGGCTCAGGGTGGGACTCCCCTTTCCCCCTCCCCAAACACCATGCAGACCCCCCCATCCCCACAGCATCCCCCCGGAGCAGGGGGCTGTGCTCAACACCCACATCATTGGCACTGAGTGGGCAGTGAGAGAACTCCAGGGTGGGACAGGGACACATCACCAACATGTGTCACCCCCCAATCACCTCCCCACAACTGGTATCACTCTCAGGGCCCCCACAGGTGTCCCCCAGCCCTGTCCCACCTCGGGATCTACAAGTGACCAATGCAGAGCTGTTGGGACACCAGAAGGGACAGCGGGACCCCCTTGACTACGAGAGCGTGCTGTGGCACTGAGGGCACTGGGGGGAACTGGAGGGCACTGGGGGGCACTGGGGGCATCGATTCCCCTCAGGGGTCTCTTCTTCCTTTTCACTGCACCCCATGGGGCTCCTCATTCCCCCTACCAGTTTTGAAGGAGCACACAACGTTTTTCCATCTAATTGTACCCAAAATTCAGTCTTTTGGTCAAACTGTGTGAGAAACAAGGCTCACTCTGTAAATTTCTTAAATGGTTAATAAGGGATAAAAGGGACAGTAAACAGCATGCTGGGTGCTTGGCAACTGCCAAAGGCACATGGATAACCATAGCAATTCTTCTTACATACCTTTTCATTGTATTGGTGAAATACATACTCCAGAGAGTTATACATTTTCAAACATTCTTTTCAGTTCACATGTTCCGGGAATTCTTATGCTTGGTTTGACCCCTGATTCATTTTCATGAAGTACATGCCATAGTGCAGATTAAATTTATATATTTTATGTCTTCACAAGGCCCCCCTGTTCTGTGGTTTGACAGTTCTTGATAGCCCAAGAGTCAGTGGTAAATTCCTCTTTGCATTCTCCTTTTTGATGGTTATTTATTTGCTACTTTTCAATGTGTTCTTCTCATACAGATGAGATACTCCACCAGTACATTAAATCAACAATATCTATTTCACAAATTATCTGAGTTATTCTCACCGTTGTCACTTAGTTACACAAATAAAGGCATTAGCTACTTATGCAACAGTTAATGCTGCAATGCACAGTGTCTCTACCTTGATATACTGGGAGAGCCTAAACTATAATGTATTTATCACACTAAAATATATGTTCTACACAGGGATTAGGGTAAACAGGCTGACAAATGGTCAAAGCAAAAGCGGTGAAAAACTGATTACAATCTGTATTATATCAAAATAATTTGGAAAAACCAATAGAATAGGGAAAGCCAATGACTACATAGTTATTCTTAACAGGGGGAAGGTGTATTGAAGGGTTGATCTGACTTCTCCTTATCCTGCTCTGATTTTGTCAGCAATAAATTCGATTTATATCTCTAATTCCGAGGCAGTTTTGCCCATGACAGGATTTGATGAGTGATCTCTCCTGGTCGTTGTCTCAACCCAGGAACCCTTTGCTCAATTTTCTCTCCCCATGCAGGTGTGGAGGGCAGTGAGAGAGCAACTGTGGTGGGTGCGGGGCATCTGGCCACTGTCCATCCATGGCAAGGCAGCGAGGAGGAGGAGGGTCCAGGTCAGGATGTGGAGCAGATTGTTGTGGGATTTGCAGTAGTTTTGTAGTTCTCTCTGTCCCTTACCAAGAGGAGCAAATGATCAATTGCTGCATTTCCAGACTGGTTCCCTCACAGCTGCACGTGCAGGGGGCGGTTTCCAGCCAGCCTTGCTCTGAAAACCATCAAAGGCCCCTCCCAGAGCGACTGCTTGGGCTCCCCCTTGGGTTTTGTGCTTCTTGCAGGGCTGAGCAAACCACAGCCAGGCCTTTTTCCCCCACAGAATTCTCACCTCTGCAGCAGCTCCACACACCCAGAGCTCCCAGGTATCTGTCTGGGGTGACCCCCAGGCCACCAGCAGCTGGTGGGGGCTGTGCTCAGCCCTGGGTCACCCCAAAATCTGAGGTACTCAGGGAAGGAGCTGGGACCTATGGGTGCACCCAGCCACTGCTCATCCCTGGCACCACCATTCTCCTTGAAATCAAATCATGAGTACTCTATTTCTTATGTGCCCACCCTCTCTGAAACCCATATCCCAGTACAGATATTCCCCAGGAATTGTATGGCCCAGGAGCCCCCATTCCCAAGGAATCCTCTCCCACTCATTCCATCCCCTGAAATCCTGCTTTCCCCAGGACCATGATTCTCTCCAGAACCTCCCATTCCCACGGGAACTCCCATTCCCCCAGCATCCACATCCCATGACCCCAAATCCCTGGAGCCCACGTTCCCCTGGGACTCCCATCCCTGAGTCCCCTCAGCCATGGCAACCCCATCCCCAGTGACTCCTCCTCCTCAGCTCCCCCATTCCCAAGGACCACAATTCCTTAGGGACCCTCCATTCCCCTGGACACCCATTCCTGGGACCCCAAACCCCCTGAGCCCCACACTCCTGGGAACCCCATGTCCCACTGTGTCACATCCAGCTTTGTCCCCATCCTCTCCCCTCCCTGTCCACAGCCTGTGCCCAGCTTGTGGCCACCCTGCCCCACCAAGGGCCACCTACGCATGACGTGACCTCGCTTCCTTCCCCTTTGCCCAAAGAGCCACCATCCAGGGCACAGCCACCCCTGGCAGTGAGTGACCGCCAGTCCACATGGCTGGGGACACCAGTATGGCCGGGAAGGTGGCGCTGCTCCTGTGAGGCGAGTGCCCTGGGCACGGTCCTGACACCCTGGGGATGGGGAGTTGAAGGTGGAAGAGGGGGGCTGTGGGGTCCACTGAGGTCCCCAATGGCGACATTCCAGTCCATGTTACTCACAGTGGACCTGAGTGGGAACAGGGATGGAGGGTGGCTTTGGAGACAGGAACAGGGAGGCAGGAATTTGGGGATGGGGATGTGAGGACTGGCATATTTCAGCTGAGGTATCTCTGTGGATAGTGAGAAGTGAACGGGAATGCAGGGACTGGAGGGGACAAGAACAGTGAGGATGTGGCCATGGGGATGGGATCATGAGCTGGTGGTGGTGACCTGGGCCAGCGTGGGCTGTGCCTGTGTTGTCCTCAGGCCCAGGGAGCCCACAGTGTCCCCATGTTCTGCGTCAGCCCAGGGTGGCCTCGGTGTCCCTGCTCCCAAGGTGTCTGTGCCACATGGATGTTGTGCACGGGTGGCTGTGAAGCAGACATGTCCCCCTGCTTCACTAACTCTTTTGGGGAGCACCCCCATGCACTTTCTCAAAAGAACTGCTGTCCCCATGGGGACTGTCCTCACACCCTGTACCCCTGTGCTGCTGTCTCCCTGGTTCCACCCTCACCCAGCCCTGTCCCTTCTCCCTTCTAACCCAGAACCTCAGCATTGCTGGTGAGTCCTCGGGGGATGCCATGGCCCCACCCTGCTGTCCCCAGCCCTACGCTGGTCCTGGCAGGCTGGTGTCCCCTGTCACCTGTATGTGCCCAGACCACCCAGCTCCTGGTAGAGCCCCCTTGAATGCCGGCGGTGCTGTGGGACTGGGTGACACAGACCGCCGGGGCTCAGGGACCGTCAGTGCCACCGCCTGGTACAAGGACGGGCAGCACTGGTGGCAGGGACACAACACTGTCCATGTCACCGAGAATAGCCACTACACGTGTGAAAGAGCCGGCACCAGGTTCAGCCTGCCCGTGAGAGTCTCAAATGATGAGGGTGGTTTGGTTGTCCCCAGGCTGGCACACGCAGGGACCCCGAGGGCTCCAAGTGGGCTTCGCTCCATGGGTCACCTCCTCCGTAACCAGATCCTTTCCCCTGCTCAGGGGACATCCCAGAGCATCCAAGTGTGGGTGGAACTCATTTTGGAATCGGGGAGCCCTGTGCACAGGGTGTGACCAAATGGGGGTGTCCCAGTGCTCTCCCCCAGACTGGTTGGTGCTGCAGGTGCTGGCACAGGCACTACTGGAGGGGGACACGGTGACACTGTGCTGCCGGGGCTGGAGGGAAAGCATGTTTACCTCGACATCCTTCCACCAAGAGGAGATGGAATTAGGGGTGCTCTGCGGTGGGACCGAGCTGTCCCTGTCCCCTCTGCAGCTGCACCACAGTGGCCACTAAAGGTGCAGGGGCTGGGTGGGATCCTGGGGGTGGCAGGAGTCAGCTCCAGTGACAGTGAAAATGCAGGGTGAGCACCCTACAGCCACCACCCTGACACCCCCACAGCCCCTCCCCAGAGACTCGGGTTCTCAAATTCCCCTCTCCTCCCCTTCCCAGAGCTCTTCTCGGTGCCAGTGCTGGAGTGTCTCCCTGATCCCACCGTGGGGTCCCCCCTGACTCTCAGCAGCCTCAGCACCCCCAGCCCCCTGCGGCCCCGAGTCCCCCACCTGCACTTGTTCTACCGGGACGGGCAGGTGGTGGGTGGCCCACAGGGGTCCCTGCAGCTGCTGGTGCCCGCTATGGGGGGCTTCTCCTCGAAGAATTACATCTCCGAGGGCAGGGCCGTGTGGAACAGCAGCGCTCGGCTCTCCATCACGGTGCCCAGTGAGCGTGTGGATGGGCACGGGGAGTGCCCAGAGACCCCCCCAGGTCCCCTGGTTGGGCACCTCCATGTCACCCTGAAATATTTCTTTTGTCCCCCCAAATCTGCCCAGTGTCCCCTCACCCCTCTGTGGTATGACCCCATCTCCAACATCCACCACCACATCCATCCTCCCGTCCCTATCCCCTCACACTTGCTGCCCTCCCTGTGGCCTCAGCCTTGTCTGTGTCACCGCAGTGCCTGTGGACAATGCCACCATTACACCCAGTGTCCTGGAGGTGACACTGCTGGACACAGGGACACACAGGGACACAGGTGGGATCACTCAGGGTCACCAGGGAGTGCAGGACCCTTGGGGTGATGGAGGATCCTGATGTGTCCCCCTCTGTTTCTTGCAGTGGCCGCAGGGGTCAGTGGGGCCCTTTTGTTCCTGATCCTGCTTGTGGGTGTCATTGTGGCCTGGCACTGGTGGCACTGTGTGGGTGGGTGACAATGGGGGGATGAGGGTCGTGGAGAGAGGTGGGAAGGGCCCCAGAGAAGGGGGACCCTAGGGCAGCACCCACAGCCCCTGACTTGGGAGGGGCTGAGCCCCCAGTGACCATGGCTCAGAGCTGTTGGAGGGTCCTACAGGGATGTTGGGGGTTCTGTCAGGGGTCCCCCTTTATGACAGGCTCGAGGATCTGGGGGCTCAGGGTGTTGGTGCAAGTGGGCTAGGTCAGGGATACTGCGGGGGCATCAGCAATTCTGGGGGGTCTGGGGAGAATTGTGTGTCTGGTGGTGGTTCAGCATTCCCAAGGATGGATGGGGGCTCCAGGGTCTCCAAAGTCACCCCTCCAGTTTTCCTGTGCAGATGCCAGGAAGCACCAGGAAAGGTGAGTGCAGCCTCCAGCCATGATACACCTTTTACCCAAACCCCCAGCACCTCCCATCCCATTCCACACACCCCCTTATTCCCACAGGGCCTCCCAAAACCCCCTGGCACCCCCAGTGGAGGATCCTCAGGCGATGTACATGGAGCTGCACAGGGAACCATGGGAACCCAGTGACATCTCTGACAATCTACAACAAAAGTTGTGATGCTCTGGGAAGCGGGAGGCACTGGGTGACACTGGGGATGCTCCCTCCATGGCTCCTGTTGTTGCCCATCCTTCCAAGGGAGGTGGTCATGGGGCAGGGGAAGGCTACACAGGGCACTCTGTGCTCCCCATTTCCTCTCCCTGTACCCCCAAGGGCTCCCCAATCCCTTTGGTCGGACCTGCAGGGGCTCCCCAGCTCCATCCAAGTGCCCAAGTACCCTCAGAGACTGCCCCATTCTCTCCCCACAGTGCTTGCAGTACACCCAGTGCTTCCTCATTCCCCCTCCCACTACCCCTGTCCCATCCCGCTGTAAAAGGGGGAGTCAGGGAGGATTCTTGCTGAAAGGTTTCATGGATGAAAATGAAGCACAAACGTGGCAATATTATATCTGAGGACTGTTTATTGATAAAGAAGAGCAAGTGTCTTTACCAAAGGGGGAGAGAAGGGAGTAGAAAGGGAAAAGGATGGAGAGAGAAACAGAAGACAGGGACAGCGTTACCACAAGGGGCCCAGGCACTCTGTGGGCATCAGCTTGGCAGATGGAGTGTGTGTGCTGCAAGCCAGGGCGAGCCCACATGGCTTTTGTGAGTGGCTGGGCGTGATTTCCAAGGACGGCACCTGCGTGTCTCTGGCATGGGCGAGCGATGGCTGCAGGCTGGCTGCTGCGGGCTGGCTGCGGGCTGGTGCCGCGGCACTGGAGGCTCTGGGCTGGCTGCTGCGGGCTGGGGCTGCGGTGGGCAGGTGCAGCAGGCTCGGTGCTGTGGGCAGCATGGGTAACGCGGCACAGGTGGCGGGTGGGTGCAGGCAGCATCCGCTCCACCATTGAGGCAATGAAGGAATGTCCAGGATGAGTGGGAATGGGCTGCCTCATAAAAGCAGCGAAGCAGGGAAGAACGGGTGCGGACAGGGAAGAAGGACCAGGGAGGAAAAGGCGAGTGGGGGTAGTATCGGTGATATTTTTGCCCAATGTCTGGGAGGAATGATGCATTTGACTTCATCTTATCAGAAGGCTAATTAATTACTTTATTATACTACATTATTGTATATTATATTCCATTACATCTAAACTGAATCTGCCAAGCACTCAACTGCACTCCACTGCACACAATCTCATGACTGTCAGCCCACAGTCCCAACACACACACACCTGGATTCAACTGGTCAGTGAATCAAAACTCCCAGACCAGAATCCAATTACCAATTCCCTTCAGGTAAACAATCTTCCACAATGCATTCCACTTGTCAACAACACAGGAGCAGTAAATGAGATAAGAATTGTTTGGATCATTCTTTGCTTCTCTCACTGCTTCTCCCAGGTTCAGAGAATGTCAGTCCCACAGGGGAGGAGGGCGAAACTGGCCCTCCGAGCGAGCCCCTGATCCCTCCAAGAAACCCAAAGCAAAATGCTCCTGTTGTGTCACAGTCTGCTGCTTTTATTTGCAAAGGCTCCTCTCACAGCCCGATTTCCCTGGCACTTTTCCCCAGACATTTTTCCTCAGGCATCTGTCCCACCAGAGAGTGGGTGTCACTCACAGCCCAATCACTGAAGCTTTCTCTCCCCTGATTCTCTTTGTGAAGCCTCCCCAGGGACAGGGTTGCCAGCATATGTACAACCAACAGAGTCATTTTTCACCTCATGTGTAAAATATGTTGAGACATAAATCCCAATCAGATTTGTTCCTCTTAACCCCAGTGTGCTTAGTAGCTCTGCAGTCCCCCTTCCAGTGCTCCCAATGAGGTGGCTTACTGGTGCCGATCCCAGTTCCAAGGGGGCACAGGACCTGGTTCCCTGTTCCTGGGAGAAAAATGCAGCTATTTGGTTAAACTGGCAGAAAGGGTATTTCTTTGTCAGCTCTGTCAAGGAAGCTGAACAAGGTGGGGACCTCCACTGGGATGGAAAATACCACTCCCTTCTCTCTAAACTAGTATGAAATTACAGGGCTTTTAGTTAAATATGTGGGAACAGGCATACCAGTTCTTTACTGGTATATATTGACAGAAACAAGTTAATGGAAGTTGACTTTTGCTGGATATTATATGAATTGATATTACGTCATTGATTGTACTGTTGATTAAATATTGCCATGTTGTTCAGATAGTGAAAAGCATTATGGAGTGGCTGATGTTGTTGGAGTGGCCAGGAGTGCTCCCTGCAGCGCCCCCTGCTGGTCGCGGTTATAACTGCCACAAAAACCAACAGCGCTGAGCGGGACAGAAAGTTCTGGGTTTGTGTTGTTGGTCCTGTTCTGGTTTATCCATTTCCCAGGAAAGAGCTGGTATTCCTTTTCCTACACTTTGGCCTGGAAGCCAGATCATCTTTGAAATTAAAAAAAATTTCTGCGATGGGTTTCTTTCCATTCCAGGATTTTTCCCCAGTTTCCTTGGCAGATATTTCTCATTTAAATGAGTTGCCAGCTTCTGGGTTCCAGCGTGGAGGGGACAGGCACCCCATGAGCAGATAGGGCCAGGGACTGTGCTACCTCATGCTCTGCCTTTTAAGCCAGTTGGGTCACCAAGGGCCCTCTCCCCAGCTGGCACTTCTGGTCACCTGGCCACTCAGGAGCTGGCTTTTTGAAAGTGTCATGCTGTCCCCAGTGTGCCATGGCTGACAGATGATGGACAGATGGGGCCCTGTGTCATGGTTTGACCCAGAAACAGGATTTCTGGGATGCTGTGGATGGGGCCAATGAGTGCTCAGATTTGAATATTGCCATCTGGCCCAACCACTGGGCATTGGGATCCACCTCCGAGAACACAGGGTAAAAGCAGGGCTCTCCCCCTGGCAGTTGCTCTTTGGATTTCTGGCGGTGAAGGAGTTGAGTCTCTCCTCCCAGCCCAGTTGCTGGCTGGGTCGGGGGAGGGGAAAAGCTATGCGACCCCAGGAGAGGTAGGCCTGGCCCCCCCAAGGGTGGAAGGAAGAAGTAAAGAAATGCCGGGAAGCAATGGGCAGCCTGTTCCCCCCCGCCCCCTTGGAGACAGACAGAGAGAGAGAGAGTGCAGCCTGTGTTTGTGTGCCGTTACCTTGAAAGCAGTAAACATGTGCTGGCAGCAGGCAGCCCGGCTGAGGAGATGGTGGGGGGAGGGGTGCAGGCAGGAGTCCAGCCGCTTGGAGGTGTTTTTAACCCTTTTTGGACAATGAAAACTTCACAGAACATTAACCCTTCCTAGACGAGAGATAAGAGTGGAGGAGGACAAAGGAAATGAGCGAGTGATGAAGGTCTGGACCAGAGAGAGAGAGAGTGAGAGATGTTGGAAAGATGGAGAAGAGGGAGTGGCATTTTATGCTGGACTCTTTTGTGTAGCCATGGACAGAGCTATGTTTCCGTGTAATACAGAGACTGAGTCCAGGGGGAGAAATGCCCCAGAGCCAAAGAAGATTCAGTGTGGGTACCCCTCGGCCCCAGGGGGTATATAAAATATGGAGGGGACAGATGTCCCAGAGGTGAAAGACTGAGCTTTTCTGGAACTGGACACAGCATCCTTAAAAAGACGACCCTGGAAGCAACCCTGATTCTGGTTCGGTGGTGAGAGCACCGGAACAAGGACGGAAAAGGCCACCATGACACATGGAAGGACTCCCTCTCCTCTTGAGGAACTGAAAGTTGAGCATTCTAAAGGGTGGTGCTGGACCCAGAATTGATTTTGGATTGTATTGTATTGGGAATTTGTGGGGGGAGGAGGAGGAGAAGAGTGTTTTTTGTGAGGTTTTCATTTTCCTTGTGGTTTTTTTTTCCTTTTTTTTGTGTGTAGTTTAGTAATTGTTTTTTAAGTTTAGTTAACAAACATTTCTTCTTTTTAAAGTGAGAGCCTGCTTTGTTTATTCCTGGTCAAAATCTCACAGCAGACACCAGAGAAGGTGTATTTTCTTGGGGGCATTTGGCCTTGTGCCAATGTCAAACCGTGACACCCTGTCTCACCAAAAGCAAGGTCTGACCCACCCCTGCCACACACAGCTGTTCCAAAATGTCTCTAGACTTCAAATTTTTCCTGTCTCTGACACCCCACCCTGTGCCATGGCCTGATTCTGACTGCCTGGGAAAGGGGGAGGCTCAGGAACCTACTCAGTGCCTTTGTGAGATCCTCGTGTGGGGAACATGGCAGAGGAGGGGTTTGGGACAGGGGACAAGAGAATCCAGAGCCTCCTGAAGGCCACTTTGGCCATCAGAACAAGGAAGATCCAGGGCACTGCCAGATTCCTCTGGTGGAGGAAACGTGATGGGGGGGGAAGTGTTCGGGGATTGTTCTTTGTTGGTGGTTTTCCCTGGAAATCATTCCTTGTGTGACAATTTGGACTCTGAACCTTGTTGCTGTTGCTGTTGGTTTTGTTCTTTCATTGCTGATTCAGGAAATTTTTCTTCTCTTAGACTTTTGGAATCTTCATGCCTCCATGGGGAGTGGTAGGGAAAGGGGCAGCAGCCCCTGTTTTTTAGTGGCAACCCAGAACTGGAGAATCCCATTCCTAAAGCCCCACAAAGCTGAACAAACACCATCTCTGCCAGTTTAACCAAAAAGCTGCATTTTGGACTAAATAAGAAGGAAATTGGTCCTGTGTTCCCTGGACCAGGAAGGAGCCTGGCGAGCCATGGGTGTACTGGGAGCACGGCGAGGGGGAAAGGGGAGCACTGGGGGCCCTGTGCAGCCCCCCCTGATTCGTGGTCATCACCCCAGGCAGGATGGGCCACCACGGGAGCCATGGGATGGGGACTCCCAGCGTCCCCCATTGTCACAGCACGTTCCCATGGATGTCACTGGTGTCCTGCAGTTGCCCATGTGGTCCTGGCAGCTCTGTGTGGGTCACCTGGGGGTCCTTGGGGGGGACAGTAAGAGACACCTGTCTTGGGGTGACACCCATGGGTGACATGTCCGTGTCCCCACCCATCCCCCATACTCACCCCCTGCCCCCTCATGTCCAGCCCCTCCCCAACCTCCAGGGGATAAGGGTGTTCTGGGGGGCCCTGTGGGGATAAGGGGAGGTGTGAGGGCTATCTGGGTAGGGGGTCAGACAGAGTCATGGCTGGAACTCCCCACTCATGTGTCCTGCGATTTCCTGAGAGCTGCAAGAAAAAGAGGATGGGGTGATAATGGGGTACCCTGGTCCCCAACCCCACCTGGGACCTTTAAATGCCCACTGGAGTCCTGAGCCCCCACCAGACACTGATTTCTACTGGACTCCCAGGCCCCTGCACCCAAAACTACCGCTGAGGAGCCCCAGAACACCTGAGGCACCCAGGTACTCCAAACCCCCTCTCCAGGACCCCTGAACTGCCTCGGGACCCTGATTCTTCACACAGCCCCTAAGCACCCCTCAAGCCTCAAGGAACCCCAAGAATGGAATGCAGGGAAGCGTTCAAACTGCTCCAGGATCCCTGAAGAGCTCTCAACATCCCTGCACAACTCTCCAATACCTCCCAAAAAGCCCCCAGGAGATCCCAGTGTCATCCCCATATTCCTCAAGACCCTTCCTGGCACAGCCCAGGACCCTCCAAAAGGTCCCCAAAGCAGTGAGCACCCCAAGCAAAGGTCACTGGCGTCTCAGCTTCCTCCAGCTCAGGGGCTTTGGGTGATGCCCCAAGGGCCCCCCCAGTGTTTGGGGCTTCCCCCCGATTCCTGTAAGACCTTGTGTCACCCCCATTGTCACCCACCCCAGCGGTGCCACCAGTGACAGCCTCCGATGACAGCCAGGAGCAGGAGCAGGAACAGGAGGGTCCTGCCGATATTCACAGCCACTGCTGTGGAGAGAGGGGACACATTGGGGTCATCCTGAACTGCAGGAGTCCTGAACACTCTGGTGACTCCATGTGACCCCACCTATTACCCAGGGTGAGCTAGTTGTCACCTCCAGGGCCAGCTCAAGGCTGAGTGCCCAGAACACGCGTTGCCTGTCCTCTCCCAGCTGGTTGGTGGCCACGCACTGGTAGGTGCCCGAATGTCCCACATCGACTTCCCTGAGCTCCAGGAGGGGATCCTGGGTCACCTGCTGCCCATTGTGCAGCCAGGTGAAGGTGACAGGGGCTGAGCCCACCTGCACCAAGCAGCGCAGGGTCACGTTGTCACCTGCACGCACCTGGTGTGATAGGCTGCCAAGGGTGATGGTGGCATTGGCCACGGGCACTGTGGGGACAGAGATTGGGCTCAGGCCACAGGGAGGAGCTGGCAGCTGGTTTGGGGGGATAGGGACAAGGGGAATGGGTGTCATGGAGGATGTCAGATATGGGGTAAAATCATGGAGGGGTGCGGGACACAGAAGAGAGGTGGGAGGACACAAGAAAGGTGTCAGGGAGAGCTGGAGGTCCCCAACCGGGGGACTCAGGGAATCTCTGTGTGGTTCCCATGCCCATTCGCACTTACTGCTCACCATGACACGGAGCTGGACAGTGCACTTCAGCAAGGCCCCCTCTTCGGAGTGCACCTGGCAGCTGTAATTCCCCGAGTGGGAGACCCCCACGGTGGGCACCAGCAGCTGCGGGGACCCCTGCGGGCCTCTCACCACCCATCTTGGTAGAACACGTGCAGGAGGGGGGCTCGGGGCCGCAGGGGGCTGGGGGTGCTGAGACAGGTGGAGTCAGGGGGGACCTCTGGATGGGCTCGTGGGGACCCTCCAGGACCGGCACCGAGAAGAGCTCATGGAAGGAGAGGGGAGGTGAGGACTGTGACTCTGAGTGTGCTGGGAAGCAGCTTTGAGGGTGTCAGGATTTTGGAGTTCCAGCCATGGGCGTGGTCACCGTGCACTGTCACTGTCACTGGCAATGACTGTGCTCACAGTGACACTTCAGAATCCACCAAGCCCCTGCAGCTGTAGTTTCCACTGTGGTGCAGCTACAGAGGGGACAACAACAGCTCGGTCCTGCTACAGGACCCCTCCACCTCCTTGTCCCCATGGTAGAATTGCATCTTGGTGACTGGCATGTCCCGCCACCGTCAGCATCGCAGTGTCACCGTGTCCCCATCCAGCAGCTCCTGTGCCAAAACCCGCAACTCTAACCGGACTGCAGGACACAGGGGTCCTGTCATTCCAGGGTCCCATTTTCATGGGGATCCCCCCATTGGGTCACACCCAGTGTACAAGGGGTCCCCAATTCCAGCACAGGTTCCCCCACACTGTCATGCTCTGGGATGCTCACCTTGTACTGTCCCCGTCACCCGCTATGACTCCTGCTGCCCCCAGGATCTCACCCAGCCCCTGCAGCTGTACTTGCCGCTTTGACTCAGCTGCAGAGGGGCCAAGGATAGCTTGCTCCTATCATGGAGTCCCCCCAGTTTCTTCCCCTTGGGGTAGAAGGACACCGAGGTGACCGTGCAGTTCCCCCGGCCCCAGCAGTGCAGTGTCACCCTGTTCCCCTCCAGCAGTGCCTATGCTTGCCTGTGCAGCACCAGTGGGTCTGGGGGACAGAGGGGTCCTATCACACCCAATGATACCGGGATCCCCCATTTGGTCACACCCAGGGCACCAGGGGTGCCCAATTCCAACACGGGGGTCCCTCTACACTGTGATGCTCTGGGATGTCCCCAGAGCAGGGGACAGGCTCAGGTCACACAGGAGGTGACCCTTGGAGCACAGACCATGCAGAGCCCTTGGGGTCCCCGTGGGTGCCAGGCTTGGGACACCCAAGTCCCCCTCACCATCTGAGACTCTCACAGTGGAACTGAGCCCAGTGCCAGGTCTGTCACATGTGTAGGTACCAGTCTCAGTGAAAATGAAGTGGTTGCGTCTCTCCTGCTGCCAGTGCTGCCCATCCTTTTACCAGATGGGGGCACCAGCAGTCCCCAAGCCCTGGCAGGTCAGTGTCACCCGGTCCCACAGCACTGCCGGCATCCAGGGGGGCTCCACGTAGACATGGGTGGTCTGGGCACCTGCGGGTGAAAGGGGACACCAGCTTGCCAGGGCCAGTGTGGGGCTGGGGACAGTGACGTGGGACCATGGCATTCCCCGAGGACTCACCAGTGAGGCTGAGGGTCTGGGCTGGAAGCGAAGAGGAAGAGGGCTGGGTGGGGATGGCACTGCAGGGACAGAGGCACAGAGGCATGGGGTTAAGGGGCTGTTCCCAAACAGGCTCTGTGGGGGCACAGGTGTGGCACAGATGTCTCAAGGACAGGCACACCGCAGCCACCCATGCTCAGGCATGGGGGCTGGCACAGGTCACCCCTTGCTGGCACTTGTCACCCCTGCCAGCCCCATGGCCACATCCCCATGACCCTGTGCCCATTGTACATTTCTGATGGCACCTGTCCCCATGGCCCAAACACATGTTGCCGGTCATGTTGTCCCTGTCCCTGCATCCCTCTGTCCCAAGTCCCACAGCTGCCCCAGCCCCAAAGTTCCTGCTGCCACATCCTTATTCCCACATTCCATCCCCCTCTCCTGACATCCGAGTTCCCCTCTTCCTGTCCTGTGTTCCTGTCCCCAAGGACACCCCACAACTCTGGTCACACTGCCTTCATACCCTGCTCGCATTGGGGACTTCAGGGGACCCCACAGCCCACCTGTGCCCCCTCCCCTCCCCATCCCCGGGGTGTCAGGCCCATGCCCGGAGCACTCACCCCACAGGTGCAGCGCCACCTTCCCGGCCATCTCCATGTCCCCAGCCATGTGCACTGGCTGTCACTTGCTGCTGTGGCCACCGCTCCCCTGGCTGGCGACTCTTCGGATGAAGGGGAAGGAAGCGAGGTCACGTCCGTCCCCACATGTAGGTGGCCCTTGGTGGGGGCAGGATGGCCACAAGCTGGGGACAGGATGGGGACAAAGCTGGGTGGGACAAGGTGCAATATGGGTTCCCAGGTGTGGGGGGCTTGGTGGGTTTGGGCACATGGGGATGAGTGTCTAGGGGAATGGGGGTCCTGAGGAGGGGGAATCACTGGGGATCGAGGTGGGGTAAGGGAATGGGGGTTCCCAGAACTGGGAGGACTCAGGAAGGGGAGTCCTGGGGGAACGTGGGCTCCAGGGATTTGGGGCCATGGGATGGGGACACTGGAGGAATGAGAGTCCCGTGGGAATGGGGGCTTGGTATTATCAAAGTCCTGGGGGAAAGAGGATTTCAGGGAATGGAAAGAAGTGGAGATAGTTCCTTTGGAATGTCATCCTGGGCCATGGAGTTCCTGGGAATGTCAGTACTGGGATAGGGGTCCCAGGCAAGACGGGACTTAAAGAATAAGGTTCCCATGGTTGGTCTCCAGGGGAATGGGGGGTTGCCAGGGATGAGCCATTTCTGGATGGGCACCGGGATCTCAGCTCCTTCCCTGGGTGCCTGAGATTTTGGGATGACACGGGGCCCAGCACTGACCCCTGGGGTGCTCCTTTCCAGGGCAGACATAAAATGTGGGTCCTGGGTAGCTCTGCTTCTGTGTCCTCCCCTGCCCTTGACATTTTCCTCTCTTTATTTCTCTTTTCTCCTTATTGTCCTCACTTTTGTACCATGTCCCCTCACCCCCAATTCCTGGCTCAGCAATCCTGGGGAGCACCTGAGCAGGGAATGGGTTGGGGGAGCCAGGGGAGTGGGGGGTGCAGGGAAGGGTAGGGAGGCTGTGGGGGATGGAGGTGTTGGGCTGTGTCCCCTCAACACTTTCTTTTTCCTGGACAAGTAGAAAGAGGCTGTTTGTGCTGAGAGTCAGATGGGAAAATGGGGGGCTTGTGTCCTGGCATGGCACATCCAGGGGGGTCCTGTCCTGGGGGGGATCCTTCACCAGGGTGTGATACATCATGGTATGGGGGTCCTCTCCTAGGTGTGGCAGTTGTGGAAACATCCCTGCACATTCCTGGACTGGTGCCTGTCCCAGGGGTGGCACAACCTGGGGACCCCTGTCAATGGAAGGGTGAGGCACAGCCATGGCCCAGTCCTGCTCTGGCCAGCCCCAGGTGGCAGCCAGCGCCTGAGGGTCCCTCCCTGCCCCCTTGGCTTTGATTCTGGCAGCTTTAGAGCTGCTGCACAGGTGAGAATTCTGTGGAGGAAAAAGGCCTTGCTGTGGTTTGCTCAGCCCTGAAAGAAGCACAAAACCTCAAAGGGAGGCCAATTGTTGTTGTCTTTGCAGTAGTCCTTGGTTTCGCTCAGTCCCTTTGGCAAAGAGACAAAATGATCAATTGCTGCATTTCCAGACAGGTTCCCGCACAGCTGCCCCTGCTGGGGGGTTTCCAGCCAGCCCTGCTCTGAAAACCATCAAAGGCCCTCACAGAGCCACTGCTTGGGCTCCCTTTGTTGTTTGTGCTTCTTGCAGGGCTGAGCAAACCACAGGAAGGCCTTTTTCCACCCACAGAATTCTCACCTCTGCAGCAGCTCTAAAGCTGTCAGAATCAAAGCCAAGGGGGCAGGGGGGACCCTCAGGTGCTGGCTGCCACCTGGGGCTGGCCAGAGCAGGGCTGGGCAATGGCCATCCCTGTGCAGTGGGGCTGGGCCATGGCTGGGCCCCACCCTTGCATTGACAGGGGTCCCCAGGATGTGCCACCCCTGGGACAGGTACCCAGCCAGGAATGTGCAGGGACATTTCTTGAACTGCCACCCCCTGGGACAGGTCCCCTCATGCCAGGATGTGTCACCCTCTGGGACAGGATCCTCACGGGACCTACCCCCTGATGTGCCCCCCCGCAGGAGAGAACCACCCCCATTTTCCCATCTGACTCTCAGCACAAACGGCCTCTCCCTTCTTGTCCAGGACAAAGACAGTGAAAGTGTTAAGAGAGCACAGCCCCACATCTCCATCTCCCACAGCCTCCCCACCCTTTCCTTCATGCCCCATTCCCCATTTTCCCCCTCCCCTGAGTCCCCCCAACCCCTTCCCTGCTCAGATGCACCCCAGGATTGCTGAGCCAGGAACTGGGGGTGAAGGGATATGGCAAAAAGTAAGGAGAATAAGGAAAGGAGAGAAATAAAGAGAGGAAAATGTCAAGGGCAGGGACAGGAGGCAGACACAGAGGCAGAGATACTCAGGATCCCCATGCAATGCCTGGCCAGGAAATGAGCACCCCGGAATGGATTTTGCGGCGCCCCTTGTCACCCCAAAATCTGAGGCACTCAGGGAAGGAGCTGTGACCCCTCTTCCTCTCAGCCACTGCCCATCTGTGACACCCCCATTCCCCTGGGAACTGAAACCTTGGGACCCCATTTCCTTCTGTCCCACCTTCCTTGAGAGCCCCATCCCTGGACTGCAATTCCCCAGGATCTTCAACCACAAAGAAACCCATCCCAGTAAATCCAGTCCCTGGGACCCCCCTTCCCTTGGGGGCCTTCATTCACCCAGGGCCCCCAACCTCACAGGGACCCCTTTTTCCCTAGCACCTCCATGCCATGGTCCCCATCTCATGATCACAAATCCCAGGAGGCTACGTTGTTTTGGGACCCTCATCCCCAAGTCTCAGTCCACCCAAACCCTCATACTGTCATTTCCCTGGGACCCCAAATACCTGGGTATCACATTCCCCTGGACACCCATCCCTGGCTCCCTGCATGGCCTCAAACCCCGAATTCTGGCAACACCATGTCCTCACCATTTCCCACCATTCCCCCCATGTCCCACAAGGTCCCCACCCTCCCCCCATTCTGTCCCCACCCTGCCCCCACCAAGGGCCACCTACACATGGGGACAGACGTGACATCGCTTCCTTCCCCTTCATCCAAAGAGCAGCTTGCCAGGGGAGCGGTGGCCGGCCACAGCAGTGAGGGACAGCCAGTGCACATGGCTGGGGACACCAGGATGACCGGGAAGGTGGTGCTGCTCCTGTGGGATGAGTACTCCAGGCACAGGCCTGACACCCCAGGGATGGGGAGGGGTCACAGGGGTGCTGCAGGGTCCCCTGAGGTCTCCAATGCCAGCAGAGCCAGAGCATGGCATGGAGCCCAGTGTGACCAGAATTGTGGGGTGGCTTTAGGGACAGAAAGAGGGGAACTCGTGATAGAGACAGGAACAGAGACATAGAGATTTTGGGGCAAGGATATAGCAGAAGAGCCTTGGGGCTTAGGTAGCTGTGGGGACAGGAACAAGGGAACAGGAATGCAGGGACAGGGACAAGGGCCACGTAGCATGGAGATGGGCCGGGACGACAGGTGCCATTGGCATGGGATCATGGGTCCAGGGCCATGGGGTTGTGGCCATGGGGACAGGTACTGTAGAGCTGGTGGAGGGGGCCAGTGCAAACAATAGGATGTCCACGGTGTCCCCATGACCCTCACTGAGCCCTGTCCCTTCTCCCTTCCAGCCCAGACCCTCGGCCTTGCTGGTGAGTCCCTGGGGGATGCCATGGCCCGACCCCACTCTCCCCAGTCCCACTCTGACCCTGGCAGGCTGGTGTCCCCTGTCACCCCCAGGTGCCCAGACCACCCAGCTCCTGGTGAAGCCCTCCTGGAAGCCGGCAGTGCTGTGGGACCGGGTGACATTGACCTGCCAGGGCTCGGGGACTGCTGGTGCCACCACCTGGTACAAGGATGGGCAGCACTGGGGGCAGGAGGGAAGCAACAACTTCACTGTCACTGAGAGTGGCACCTACATGTGTGAAAGACCCGGCACTGGGCTCAGCCTCCCCGTGAATGTCTCAGACGGTGAGGGTGGTTTTTGTCCTCAGCCTGGCACCATGAGAACCCTGAGGACTCTGGTGGGCTCCACTCCATGGGTCACCCTCTGGTGTGACCAGAGCCCATGTCCTACACACAGGGACATACCAGATTATCCCAGTACTGTGGAACCCTTGTGTTGAAACTGGGGAAACCTGGTGTGCTGGCTGTGACCCACTATAGGGGTCCCAGTGGCATCAGGACCCTCTAGACCCCTGTGATGTGACTCCACCTCTCTGCCCTACAGACCAGCTGGTGCTGCAGGTGCCAGCGCGGGCACTGCTGGAGGGGAAAACGCTGACACTGCGCTGCCGGTACAGGCAGGAGAAGTCAGTCGATTCGGTGTTCTTCTACTGCGAGGAGACGGAACTGGGGGGGTTCTACAATGGGACCGAGCTGACCTTGTCCCCTCTGCAGCTGAACCACAGAGGCCGCTAGCGCTGCAAGGTCTGGGCACAGTACCGGGCATCACAGCGATGGGTGGAGTCCGCGCTGGTGACAGTGACAGTGCATGGTTAGCACCTCACATCTGCTAACCCGACAGCACCACAGCCCCTCGCTAGGGACTCGGGGTCACAATTCCCACAGTCCCCCATCTCCTCCCCTGAGCTTGTCTGGATACCGATGCTGGAGGGTCCCCCCAAGCCCAGCCCGGGGTCCCCCCTGACTCTCAGCAGCCTCAGCACTCCCAGCCCCGTGCGGCCCCGAGCCCCCCTCCTGTACATGTTCTACCAGGACCGGCAGGTGGTGGGGGCCCGCAGGGGTCTCTGCAGCTGCTGGTGCCCACCAGCAGTGGGAGTCTCCCACTATGGGAATTACAGCTGCCAGGTGTGCTCCGAGGGGATGGGCATGCGGAAGAGCAGCGCTCGGCTCCACATCACGGTGCGCAGTGAGTGCGGGGATGGGCACAGGGAGTCCCCACAGCCTCCCTGGGTCTCCTCTGTGGGTACCTCTATGTCCCCAAGACACCTTTCTTGTGTCCCTCCGCCTCTGCCCTGTGTCCCCTCATCCCTGCGGGGTGTGACCCCATCCTCAACATCGCACATCACACCCACCCCCTTGTCCCTACCCCCTCACACCAGCTGCCAACCACTCCCTATGGCCTCAGCCCTGTCTCTGTCCCTGCAGTGCCTGTGACCAATGCCACCATCACCCTTGGTACCCTATAACACCTGGTGTGTGCAGGTGACACCATGACCCTGTGCTGCATGGTGCAGGTTGGCTCAGCCCCTGTCACCTTCACCTGGTTGCACAATGGGCAGGAGGTGGCCCGGGGGCCTCTCCTGGAGCTCAGGGACATCGATATGGAACATTCGGGCGCCTACCAGTGCGTGGCCACCAACCAGCTGGGACAGGACGGGCACCGCGTGTTCCAGGCACTCAGCCCTGAGCTGGCCCTGGAGGTGACACCGTGGGAACACAGGGACACAGGTGAGGTCACACAGGGTCATTCAGGACTGCAGAACCGTGGGGTGATGGATGATCCTGATGTGTCCCCCTCTGTTTCTTGCAGCGGCTGCAGGGGTCAGTGGGGCCCTTTTCTTCCTGATCCTGCTTGTGGGTGTCATTGTGGCCTGGCACTGGTGGCACCGCAGGGGTGGGTGACAATGGGGGGATGAAGGTCGTGGAGAGAGGTGGGAAGGCCCCCAGAGAAGGGGGGTCCCAGGGCAGCACCCACAGCCCCTGACTTGGGAGGGGCTGAGCCCCCAGTGGCCATGGCTCAGAGCTGTTGGAGGGTCTTGCAGGGATGTTAGGGGTTCTATAAGGGGTCCCCCTCCATGCCAGGCTCGGGGTTCTCGGGGCTCAGGGTGTTGGTGCAAGTGGGGTGGGTTGGAGATACTGGGGGGGCATCAGGGATACTGGGGAGGCGTGGGGAGAATTGTGTGTCTGGTGTTGGTGGTTCAGCATTGCCAAGGGTGGATGGGGGCCCCTGGGTCTCCAAAGTCACACTTCCAGTCTTCCTTTGCAGATGTCAGGAAGCACCAGGAAAGGCGAGTGCAGCCTCCAGCCATGATACACCTTTTACCCAAACCCCCTGCACCTCCCATCCCCTGCCACACAGCCCCTTATTCCCACAGGGCCCCCCCAGGCCCCCTGGCACCCCCAGTGGAGGATCCTCAGGTGATGTACATGGAGCTGCGAAGGCAACCGTGGGAACCCAGTGACATCTATGACAATCTACACCAAAAGTTGTGATGCTCTGGGAAGTGGGAGGCACTGGGTGACATTGGGGGTGCTCCCTCCATGGCTCCTGTTGTTGCCCATCCTTCCAAGGGAGGTGGTCATGAGTCAGGAGGAGGCTACACAGGGCACCCTGTGCTCCCCATTTCCTCTCCCAGTACCCCCAAGCTCTCCCCCATTCCTTTCCTTGTACCTCCAGGGGCTCCCCAGCCCCATCCAAGTGCGCAAGTACCCTCAGAGACTGCCCCATTCTCTCCCCACAGTGCTTGCAGTACACCCAGGGCTTCCCCATTCCCTCTCCCACTACCCCTGCCCCATCCCACTGGAAAAGGGGGAGTCGGGAAGGATTCTTGCTGAAAGGTTTCTCAGATGAAAATGAAGCACAAACATGGCAATATTATATCTGAGAACTGTTTCTTGATAAAGGAGGGTAAGGGTTGTAACTGAAAGGGGACAGAAGGGAGTAGAAAGAGAAAAGGATAGAGAGAGAGAAACAGAAAACGGGGACAGCGTTACCACAAGGAGCCCGGGTGCTCTGTAGGCATCAGCTTGGCAGATGGAGTGTGTGTGCTGCAAGCCAGGGCGAGCCCACATGGCTTTTGTGAGTGGCTGGGCATGATTTCCAAGGACGGCACCTGCGTGTCCCTGGCATGGGCGAGCGATGGCTGCAGGCTGGCTGCTGAGGGCTGGCTGCGGGCTGGTGCTGCAGCACTGGTGGCTCTGGGCTGGCTGCCGCGGGCTGGGGCTGCGGTGGGCAGGTGCAGCAGGCTCAGTGCTGTGGGCAGCATGGGAAACGTGGAAGAGGCAGTGGGTGGGTGCAGGCAGAATCCACTCCATTGGGGAAAGCAATGAAGGAATGTCCAGGATGAGCAGGAATGGGCTGCCTCATGGAAGCAGCACAGCAGGAAAGAATGGATAGAGGCAGAGGAGAAGGACCACTGAAAGAAAAGGCAAGGGAGGGGATTGTCAATGATATTTTTACCGGATGTCCAGGAGGAATGATGCATCTGACCCCATCTTATCAGAAGGCTTATTAAGTACTCTATTATACTATATTATTCTATATTATATAACATTACATCTAAACTGAATCTGCCAAGCACTCAACTGCACTCCACTGCACACTATCTCATGACTGTCAGCCGACAGTCCCCACACACACACACCTGGATTCAACTGCTCAGTGAATCAAAATTCTCACATCAGAATCCAATCACCGATTCCCTTCAGGTAAACAACCTACCACAATGCATTCCATATGTGAACAACACAGGGGCAGAAAATGAGATAAGAATTGTTTGGATCATTCTTTGCCTCTCCCACTGCTTCTCTCAGGTTCAGATAATGTGAATCCCACAGTGGAGGAGGGCCAAACTGACCCTCTGAGCGAGCCCCTGATCTCTGCAAGAAACCTAAAGCAAAACACTCCTGTTTTGTCACAGTTATCTGCTTTTATTTGCAAAGTCTCCTCCCACAGCCTGATTTCCCGGGCGTTTTTTCATAGATATTTTTCCTCAGGCATCTGTCCCACTAGCCAGTGGGGGTCACTCACATCCCGATCACTGAAGCTTTCTCTCCCCTGATTCTTGGTTGTGTGAAGCCTCGCCAGGGACAGGGTTGCCAGCACATGTAAAACCCACAGAGGTTTTTTTCACCTCATGTGTAGCATATGTTGAGACATAAATCAAAATCAGATTTGATCCTCTTAACCCCAGTGTGCTTAGTGGCTCTGCAGTCCCCATCCCAGTGCTCCCAATGAGGTGGCTTACTTGTGCCCATCCCAGTTCCAAGAGGGCACAGGACCTGGTTCCCTGCTCCTGGGACAAAAATGCAGCTCTTTGATTAAACTGGCAGAAATGGTGTTTCTTTGTTCAGCTCTGCCAAGGAAGCTGAACAAGGAGGGAACCTCCCTTGGGATGGAAAATACCACCCCCTTCTCTCTGAACTATTATAACTTTGAAATTACAGGGCTTTTAGATGGGAAGACGAATAACAGTGCTTGACTGGTATATATTGACAGAAACAAGTGAATGAAAGTTGACTTTAACTGGATATTATATGAATTGATAAAACATTATTGATTATACTGTTTATTAAATATTGCCGTGTTGTTCAGATAGTGAAAACTATTGTGGAGCTGCTGATGTTGTTGTGGTGGCCGGGAGTGCTCCCTGTAGCGCCCCCTGCTGGTCGCAGTTATAACTGCCACAAAAACCAACAGCGCTGAGCGGGACAGAAAGTTCTGGGTTTGTGTTGTTGGTCCTGTTCTGGTTTATCAATTTCCCAGGAAAGAGCTGGTATTCCTTTTCCTACACTTTGGCCTGGAAGCCAGATCATCTTTAGAATTAAAAAAAATTTCTGAGATGGGTTTCTTTCCATTCCAGGTATTTTCCCCAGTTTCCTTGGCAGATATTTCTCATTTAAATGAGTTGCCAACTTCTGGGTTCCAGCGTGGAGGGGACAGGCACCCCATGAGCAGATAGGGCCAGGGACTGTGCTACCTCATGCTCTGCCTTTTAAGCCAGTTGTGTCACCAAGGGCCCTCTCCCCAGCTGGCACTTCTGGTCACCTGGTGACTCAGGACCTGACTTTGGCAGAGCTTCACAGTCCCCACTGTGCCATGGCTGACAGACTGGTGGACATTTGGGGCCCTGTCTTACCAAAAGCAAGGTCTGGCCCACCCCTGCCACACACAGCTGTTCCAAAATGTCTCCGGACTTCAAATTTTTCCTGTCTCTGACACCCCACCCTGTGCCATGGCCTGATTCTGACTGCCTGGGAAAGGGGGAGGCTCAGGAACCTCCTCAGTGCCTTTGTGAGATCCTCGTGTGGGGAACATGGCAGAGGAGGGGTTTGGGACAGGGGACAAGAGAATCCAGAGCCTCCTGAAGGCCACTTTGGCCATCAGAGCAAGGAAGGTCCAGGGCACTGCCAGATTCCTCTGGTGGAGGAAACGTGATGGGGAGGAAGTGTTCGGGGATTGTTCTTTGTTGGTGGCTTCCCCTGGGAATTGTTTCTTGTGTGACAATTTGGACTCTGAACCTTGTTGCTGTTGCTGTTGGTTTTGTTCTTTCATTGCTGATTCAGGAAATTTTTCTTCTCTCAGTCTTTTGGGATCTTTGTGCATCCATGGGGAGCGGTGGAGAAAGGGGCAGCAGCCCCTGTTTTTTAGTGGCAACCCAGAACTGGAGAATCCCATTCCTAAAGCTCAATAAAGCTGAACAAACACCATCTCTGCCAGTTTAACCAAAAAGTTGCCTTTTGGACTAAATAAGAAGGAAATGGGTCCAGTGTCCCCTGGCACTGGGAGGAGCCTGGGGAGCCATGGGTGTACTGGGAGCACGGCGAGGGGGAAAGGGGAGCACTGGGTGCCCTGTGCAGCCCCCCTGAGTCATGGTCATCACCCCAGGCAGGATGGGCCACCACGGGAGCCATGGGATGGGGACTCCCAGCGTCCCCCATTGTCACAGCACATTCCATGGATGTCACTGGTATCCTGCAGTCGCCCATGTGGTCCTGGCAGCTCTGTGTGGGTCACCTGGGGGTCCTTGGGGGGGACAGTAAGGGACACCTGGCTTGGGGTGACACCCATGGGTAACACGTCCTTGTCCACATCCATCCCCATACTCACCCCCTGCCCCCTCATGTCCAGCCCCTCCCCCACCTGCAGGGGATAAGAGTGTTCTGACGAGCCCTGTGGGGATAAGGGGGGTTCTGAGGGGTGTCTGGGGAGGGGGGTCAAGGAGAGCAATGGCTGGAGCTGTCAACTCACGTGTCCTGGGATTTCCTGAGAGCTGCAAGAAAAAGAGGATGGGGTGATCATGGGGTGCACTGGACCCCAACCCCACCTGGGACCTTTAAATGCCCACTGGAGCCCTGAGCCCCCACCAGTCCAGATTTCTATTGGACTCCCAGGCCCCTGCACCCAAAACTACCCCCGTGGAGCCCCAGAACACCTGAGGCACCCAGGTACTCCAAACCCCTCTCCAGGACCCCTGAACCACCTCGGGACCCTGATTCTTCACACAGCCCCTAAGCACCCCTCAAGCCTCAAGGAACACCAAGAATGGAATGCAGGGAAGCGTTCAAACTGCTCCAGGATCCCTGAAGAGCTCTCAACATCCCTGCACAACTCTCCAATACCTCCCAAAAAACCCCCAGGAGATCCCAGTGTCACCCCAATATTCCTCAAGGTCCTTCCTGGGACAGCCCAGGACCCTCCAAAAGGCCCCCAAACCTGTGAGCAAAGGTCACTGGGGGCTCAGTTTCCTCCAGCTCTGGGGCTCTGGGTGATGCCCCAAGGGCCCCCCCAGTGTTTGGGGCTTCCCCCCGATTCCTGTAAGACCTTGTGTCACCCCCATTGTCACCCACCCCAGCGGTGCCACCAGTGACAGCCTCCGATGACAGCCAGGAGCAGGAGCAGGAACAGGAGGGTCCTGCCGATATTCACAGCCACTGCTGTGGAGAGAGGGGACACATTGGGGTCCTCCTGAACTGCAGGAGTTCTGAACACTCTGGTGACCCCATGTGACCCCACCTATTACCCAGGGTGATCCAGGTGTCACCTCCAAGGCCAGCTCAGGGCTGAGGGCCCGGAACACGCGGTGCCCATCCTGTCCCAGCTGGTTGGTGGCCACGCACTGGTAGGTGCCCGAATGTGCCACATCGATGTCCCTGAGCTCCAGGAGGGGACCCTGGGCCGCCTCCTGCCCATTGTGCAGCCAGGTGAAGGTGACAGGGGCTGAGCCCACCTGCACTGAGCAGCGCAGGGTCACGTTGTCACCTGCACACACCTGGTATGCCAGGGGGCAGGGGGTGATGGTGGCATTGGTCACGGGCACTGCGGGGACAGAGACAGGGCTGGCACCTGGTGAGGTGGTATGGGGGTGCTGTGTGTGGGATCACCCCCATCCCGATGATCCCGCTCACCCAGGACGGTGACATTCAGGGGGGTCTCTCTCGGCCACGCTGTCCCCGTCACTGACCCAGCACCGGTACTGGCCACTGTCATTGTCCCCAACGTGGCGCAGCTCCAGGCGGGGGCCAGTTCCCAGCAGTGCCCCTGAGCCCTCTCGGTGCCAGGAGAAGTACAGGGGACCTGTCCTTGTGGCCACCGTGCAGCTCAGCACCAGGCTGTCCCCGAGTGTCACCTGTCCCCCGGGGGGCTGTGCTGACAGAGACACCCCCGAGGGCGGGACCCCTGCAGGAGGGGGGTACAGCAGGGGTCAGTGAGGGACCTGGGTGGTCGGGGAGGGGCAGGAGGATCCCAGTGAGGGAGAGGTGGCGCAGAGGTTGAGGGGGATTGGAAACAGGCGGAGAAGGGGTTCAGGGAAGGGACACCTTGAGAGGGAGGGGGGCGACACCAGGGAGGGTATGGGGATACAGGGAGAGGATGGTGGCACCTGGGGAATGTGTGGGGACCTCAGAGAGGGGTGGAGGGATGCAGGGAGGGGTCTGGGGACCCAGTGAGTGATAGGTGGACACAAGCCAAGAATAGAGGGACTTGATGAGGGACCCGGATCAGCAATGGCAGGACATGGAAAAGGTGACAGGGAAGGATGGGGGTACCCATATGGGGCTGGTGGATACAGGGAGGGACCAGAGAAAGGAGCAGGGGAGCCAGGGAGGGATACAAGAAACTTAGGTACCACAAGACACGTGTCAGGAAGGACTGGGGATCCCCAGGCAAAGGACATGAGGAGGCTGTGGGGGCTCCCCGTGCCCATCCCCGCACTCACAGCACACTGTGATGCGGAGCTGGGCACTGCTCTTCCGCACGGGCCCCCCCCTCGGGGCACACCTGGGAGCTGTAATTCCCCGAGAGGGAGACCCCCACGGCAGGCACCAGTATCTGCGGTGACCCCTGCGGGCCCCCCACCACCTGCCCGTCCTGGTAGAACATGTTCAGGAGGGGGGCTCGGGGCTGCAGGGGGCTGGGGCTGTTGAGGCAGCTTATAGGGAGGACTCCACGGTGGGCTCGGGGGGACCCTCCAGCACCAGCACCGAGAAGAGCTCAGGGAAGGAGAGGGGAGAGGGATTTCTGAGTCTGAGTCCCTGGGGAGGGGCTGTGAAGGTGTCAGGGTGAGGGCTGTGGAGTGCTCACCATGCACTTTCACTCTCACTGGCACTGACCACCACTTCTCTGATGTCTGGAATTTCACCCGGCCCTCACAGCTGTAGTGGCCGCTGTGATTCAGCTGCAGAGGGGGCAGGGAGAGCTCAGTGCCATCAATGATCCCCCCCAGTTTCTTCCACTCTTGTTAAAAGACACCGAGTTGACTGTTCTGTTCTCCCAACCCTGGCAGCGCAGTGTCACTGTGTGCCCCTCCAGCAGCACCTGCCCCGGCACCTGCAGCACCAGCCAGGCTGGGGGACAGAGGGGACCTGTCACACCTGATGGAACCAGGATCCCCCCATTGTGTCACACCCAGCGCAACAGGGGTCCCCATTTACCACATGGTTTCCCCCACTCTGGGATGCTCTGGGATGTCCCCAGAGCAGGGGACAGGCTCTGGTCACACAGGAGGTGACCCATGGAGCGGAGCACACCCAGAGCCTTTGGGGTCAATGTGGGTGCCAGGCTGGGGACACCCAAACCCCCCTTACGTTGTAAGACTATCACGAGGGGGCTGTGCCCAGTGCCAGGTCTGTCATACCAGTAGGTGCCACTCTCGGTGACAGTGAAGAGCAACTGTCTCTCCTGCCACAAGCGCTGCCCGTCCTTGTACCAGGTGGTGGCACCGGTGGTCCCCAAGCCCTGGAAGATCAGTGTCACCCGGTCCCACAGCACCACCGGCCTCCAGGAGGGCTCCACCAGGATCTGGGTGGTCTGGGTATCTGTGGGCGACAGGGGACAGCAGCCTGCCTGGGCCACCAGGGAGCTGGGGACAGCATGGTGAAGCCATGGCATCCCCTGAGGACTCACCAGCGAGGCTGAGGATCTGGGCTGGAAGGGAGAAGGGACAAGGCTGGCTGAGGGTGACACCGCAGAGATAGCAGCACAGGGGCATGGAGTGTGGGGCTGTTCCCAAAAGGTCTCAGTAGGGGCAATGGTGTGGCACAGATGTCTCGAGGATGCGGACAGAGCAGCCAGCCCTTGATCAGGCATGGAGACACTGTGCTGGCACAGGTCACCCCTGCCACATCCCCATGGCCCTGTGCCCATGGGCCATTTCTGATGGGACCTGTACCCATGGCCCATTCACATGGTGTTTGTCCCCTTGTCCCTGTCCCAGCACTCCTGTGATCCTTTCCCTGCTCCTACAGCTTCCCCAGCCCCAAGGTTCCTTCTGCCACATCCTTGTCCCCACATATTCATCCCTGTCCCCACATTCCTGTCTCCTGTTTCTGTCCCCAAAGCTACCCCACAATTCTGGTCACACTGGGCTCCATGCCCTGCTGGCACTGGGGACCTCAGGGGACCCCACAGTCCCCCTGTGCCCCCTCCCTATCCCCGGGATGTCAGGCCCCTCCCCAGGGCACTCACCCCACAGGAGCAGCACCACCTTCCCGGCCATCCTGGTGTCCCTTACCATGTGCATTGGCTGTCACTCACTGCCGAGGGTGGCTGTCCCCTGGATGGTGGCTCTTTGGGAAAAGGGGAAGGAAGCGAGGTCAGGTCTCATCCTCATGTGTAGGTGTCACCTGGTGGGGGCAGAGTGGCCACAAGCTGGGGACAGGCTGTGGGCAGGGTGGGGACAGGATGGGGACAAGGCTGGGTGGGACATGGTGGGACATGGTGTTCCCAGGAATGAGGGGCTCAGGGGATTTGGAGATGTGGGGATGGGTGTCCAGGGGAATGGGGGGTCCCAGGGATGGGGTCCCTGGGAATGGGGGTGCTGAGGAGTCACTGGGAATGGGGGTCCCCACAGCTGAGGGGTCTCAGGGATGGGAGTGCCAGATGAACGTGATTTCCATGAATTTGGGGTCATGGGATGGGGATGCTGGGGGAATGGGGAATCCTTTGGGAATGGGGGTCCTGTGAAAATCAAGGTCCTGTGGGAAGGGAATTTTAGGGATGGAATGAACAGCAGAGGGTTCCTTGAGAATGAGGTGTCCTGGGCCTTGGAGATCCTGGGGAATGTGAGTACTGGGATACAGGTTCCCGAGAGAGGGAGACATATGAAATGGGGTACTCATGATTTGATTTCTAGGGGAATGGAGATGCCAGGGACAGGCAGTGGTGGGGTGGACCCATAGGTCTCAGCTCCTTCCCTGGGTGCCTCAGATTTTTGGGTGACCCAGGGCCCAGCACAGCCCCCACAAGGCACCGGCAGCCTGCAGTCACCCAAAAAAGATTCCGAGGGGCTCTGGGTGTGTCGAGCTGTTGCAGAGGTGAGAATTCTGTGGAGGAAAAATGTCTGCCTGTGGTTTGCTCAGTCCTGCAAGAAGCACAAAACCCCAAAGGCAGCCCAAGCAGTGGCTCTGGGAGAGCCTTTGATGGTTTTCAGAGCAAGGCTGGCTGGAAATACCCCCTGCAGGAGCAGCTGTGAGGGAACCGGCCTGGAAATGTAGCAATTGATCATTTGTTTCTCTTTGTAAAGGACAGAGAGAACCACAAAACTACAGCACAATCCAGAACATTCTGCTCAACATCCTGACCTGGATCCCCTTTCTTGAACAAAACCTGCAGCCTCATGGAAAGAATATTTGGGTTCAGGATGTGTCTACCAGACCAGAGGGAAAAGTGTGGAAATACCAATCAGGGGCTCTGCCCACAGCTGTGCTGGGGCTGTGGGGAGTGACCCTGTCTGAATTCCAGGTGTGCCCAAAGCTGCTCCACCCGTGCCCTCCTCACCTGAGTGAAAGGCTGAGGGTTTGCAGGAATTGTGGTGTAAAGACACCAGAGGTGCTGCTTTGGACCCGAGATCTGCCTGAGATCAGGTGCTGCCTTCCTTCCATTTGGGATCATGGAGAGAAGACGCGGTTGCTGCGCAGGGCATGTGCCTGGCCCCAGGACACTGCTACACTGCCAGTGGGCACTGGGATCCAACCTGCTGCCTTGGCGGCTTCTGCCTGCTGCCAGTGGTGGTGCTGGGACTGATTGGTGCCCGTGAGTTTTCAAAAGGAGTGATTTCCCCCTTTCCCTCCCGTCCGAGGCCGCCATGGCCCCTGAGGGGATGGAGCTGGACCGGGGCGCCCCCTGCTGGCCGGGAGTGCTCTCTGCAGCGCCCCCTGCTGTCTGGGAGTGCTCCCTGCAGTGCCTCCTGCTGGCCATGGTTATAACTGCCACGACAACAAACACGTTCTGGGTTTGTGTTGTTGTTCTATACTTGTTTATAAATTTCCCAGTAAAAAGCTGGTATTCATTGTCCAACACTTTGGTCTGGTATCCCCATAATCTTTGAAATTAGAAAAAGTTTAGACGTGGGTCTTCTTTCCATTCCAGGAATATTCCCACATACCTTGGCAGATATTCCTCATTTAAATCAGTAGCCAACTCCTGGGTTCCAGTGTCGATGCGACAGACACCCCAAGGGGAGACAGGGTCAGAGACTTGGGCACTTCATGCTCTGCCTTTTAAGCCAGTTGGGCCACCAAGGGGCCTCTCCCCGGATTGCACTTCTGGTCACTCAGCCACACCAGACCTGGGTTTGTCAGAGCGTCACACTGTCCGCAGTGTGATGGAGAGATGGGGCCCTGCCTCACAAAAAGCAAGGCCTGACCTACCCCTGCCACACACAGCTGTTCCAAAATTTCTCCAGACATGAAACTTTACCTGTCTCTGACACCCCACCCTTTGCCATGGCCTGAACCCGACTTCCTGGGAAAAGGGGATGCTCCAAAACCCCCACAGGGCCTTTGTGACATCCTCGTGTGGGGAACACGGCAGAGGAGAGGTTGGGACAGGGGACAAGAGAATCCAGAGCCTCCTGAAGGCTGCTGTGGCCATCAGAGCAAGGAAGGGCCTGAGCCCTGACAGGTTCCTCTGGTGGAGGAAACGTGCTTGGGGGAGTGTTTGGGGTTTGTTCCTTTTTGTGGCTTTCCCTGGAAATCGTTCCTTGTCTGACAATTTGGAGTCAGAACCTTGTTGCTTTTGCTTTTGGTTTTATTCTCTCCCATTGTTGTTAAAAGAAATTGTTCTTCTCTCAGCCCTTTGGCATCTTTGTGCCTCTATGTGGACAGGTGGGTCAGTTTTTAGTGGCAGCAAACACACGAGTGGGTGCCCATCGATGGGGACCCCCAGTGCCGCCCAGTTTCCCTCAGTGTCACAGCACATTCCCGTAGATGTCACCGGGTTCCCACAGTCGCGCCTGGGGTCCCCGCAGCTGCGCGTAGGTCAGCTGGGGATCCTGGAGGGTGGTGGCACGGGGGGACACTGCAAGACACACGGACTGTGGGATCTGGATGGGGTGACCCTCGCGGTGTTCCTCGTGACGTGTCCCTCGGCATGTGTCCCCCCCTATACTCATCCCCTGCCTTCTTGGTGACAATGATGTGTATGTACAGCACCTCCCTCTCCTCTGGGGGGGCCAGGGGATCCGGGGAGGTCCTAAAGGAATAAAGGGGATGCGGGAAAGGGAATGGGAGGTCTTGGGGGATGGGGTAAAAGGGGAGAGTGTGGTTTGAGTCCCCCAGTCACCTTTCCTTGTTCTTCTGGGCACCTGCAAAAGAAAGAGGAGAGGGGTGAATGTGGGGTTCCGGGGCCCTGCCCCCTCTCAGCATTCCTGAACTCCCATTGGACCCTCAATTCCCCTCAGGACCACCAAGCATCTCTGGAGCCGCCCCCCTCCAGAACTCAGTGCCTCTGATGAACTCAACCTCAAGAACCCAAAGCCCAGAAGTTACAGAGACCCCCAAACACAACCAGGATCCCTGAAAGAAGCCCCAACATATCCTCAGAACCCTCCAGCACCGCCCCAAATTCTTCAGGACCCCCAGTCAAGGTCACAATTCTGAGGCTGTGGGTGCTGCCCTATCGCTCCCCAACACTTGGGGCCTCTACAGTTCCCTGGGACCCCTGTCCCCATATTGTCACCCACTCTGACAGTGCCACCGGTTCCAGGCAACAATGACACCCACGAGCAGGAGCAGGAACAAAAGGGCCCCAATGACCCGTGTCGCCACTGCAAAAAACAGAAGGGGACACATCAAGATCACCCATCACCAGAGGAGTCCTGCACTCCCTGGTGACCCCATGTGACCCCACCTATTACCCAAGGTGAGCCAAGTTTCACCTCCATGGCGAGCTCAGGACTGTGTGCCTGGAACACGTGGTGCCCGTCCTGTCTCAGCTGGTTGGTTGCCATGCACTGGTAAGTGCCTGAGTGCCCCACGTCGATGTCCCTAAACTCCAGGAGGGGACGCTGGGCCACCTCCTGCCCGTTGTGAAGCCAGGTGAAGGTGACAGGGGCTGAGCCCACCTGCACTGACCAGTGCAGGGTCACGTTGTCACCTGCACGCACCTGATGTGACAGGGGACCGGGAGTGATGGTGGCATTGGCCACGGGCACTGTGGGGACAGAGACAAGGCTGAGGCCACAGAGAGGAGCTGGCAGCTGGTGTGGGGGGATAGGGATGGGGGGATGGGTGTGATGGAGGATGTCAGATATGGGGTAAAATCATGGAGGGGTGCGGGACACAGAAGAGAGGTGGGAGGACACAAGAAAGGTGTCAGGGGGAGCTGGAGGTCCCCAACCAGGGGACTCAGGGCGTCTCTGTGGAGTCCCCATGCCCATTCGCACTTACTGCTCACCATGACGTGGAGCTGGACAGTGCACTTCTGCACGGCCCCCTCTTCGGAGTGCACCTGGCAGCTGTAATTCCCCGAGTGGGAGACCCCCACGGTGGGCACCAGCAACTGCATGGACCCCTGTGGGTCCCGCACAACCTGCCCGTCTTGGTAGAACACGTGCAGGAGGAAGGCCCTGGGCCGCAGGGGGCTGGGGGTGCTGAGGCAGGTGAGAGTCAGGGGGGACCCCTGGATGGGCTCGTGGGGACCCTCCAGGACCAGCACCAAGAAGAGCTCTGGGAAGGAGAGGGGAGGTGAGGAGGTGAGGACTGTGATTCTGAGTGTGCTGGGAAGCGGCTTTGGGGGTGTCAGGATTTTGGAGTTCCAGCCATGGGCGTGGTCACTGTGCACTGTCAATGTCACTGGCAATGACTGTGCTCACAGTGACACTTCAGAATCCACCAAGCCCCTGCAGCTGCAGTTTCCACTGTGGTGTAGCTGCAGAGGGGACAACAACAGCTCGATCCCGCTACGGGACCCCTCCACCTCCTTGTCCCCATGGTAGAATTGCACTTGGTGACCGGCACGTCCCGCCAGCATCAGCATCGCAGTGTCACCGTGTCCCCATCCAGCAACTCCTGTGCCAACACCTGCAACTATTACTGGACTGCGGGACACAGGGGTCCTGTCATTCCAGGGTCCCGTTTTCATGGGGATCCCCCCATTGGGTCACACCCAGTGTATAAGTGGTCCCCAATTCCAGCACAGATTCCCCCACACTGAGATGCTCTGGGATGCTCACCTTGTACTGTCCCTGTCACCCGCTATGACTCCTACTGCCTCCAGGATCCCACCCAGCTCCTGCAGCTGTAGTTGCTGCTTTGGCTCAGCTGCAGAGGGGCCAAGGATAGCTTGCTCCTATCATGGAGTCCCCGCAGTTTCTTCCCCTTGGAGTAGAAGGACACCAAGGTGACCGTGCAGTTCCCCCGGCCCCAGCAGTGCAGTGTCACCCTGTTCCCCTCCAGCAGTGCCCATGCTGGCCTGTGCAGCACCAGTGGGTCTGGGGGACAGAGGGGTCCTGTCACACCCAATGACACTGGGATCCCCCATTTGGTCACACCCAGGGCACCAGGGGTGCCCAATTCCAACACGGGGGTCCCTCTACACTGTGATACTCTTGGATGTCCCCAGAGCAGGGGACAGGCTCAGGTCGCACAGGAGATGACCCATAGAGCACAGACCATGCAGAGCCCTTGGTGTCCCCATGGGTGCCAGGCTTTGGACACCCAAGTCCCCCTCACCATCTGAGACTCTCACAGCGGAACTGAGCCCAGTGCCGGGTCTGTCACATGTGTAGGTACCAGTCTCAGTGAAAATGAAGTGGTCGTGTCTCTCCTGCTGCCAATGCTGCCCATCCTTGTACCAGGTAGTGGCACCAGCGGTCCCCAAGCCCTGGCAGATCAGTGTCACCCGGTCCCACAGCACCGCCAGCCTCCAGGGGGCTCCACGTAGACCTGGGTGGTCTGGGCACCTGCGGGTGACAGGGGACACCAGCCTGTCAGGGCCAGTGTGAGGCTGGGGACAGTGACGTGGGGCCATGGCATTCCCCGAGGACTCACCAGCAAGGCCAAGTGTCTGGGCTGGAAGGGAGGTGAGAGAGGGCTGGATGGGGGTGGCACTGCAGGGACAGAGGCACAGAGGCATGGGGTTAAGGGGCTGTTCCCAAACAGGCTCTGTGGGGGCACAGGTGTGGCACAGATGTCTCGAGGACAGGCACACTGCAGCCACCCATTCTCAGGCATGGGGGCCCCTTGCTGGCACAGCTCACCCCTGCCAGCTCCATGGCCACATCCCTATGGCCCTGTGCCCATTGTCCATTTCTGATGGCACCTGTCCCCATGGCCCAAACACATGTTGCCGGTCATGTTGTCCCTGTCCCTGCATCCCCCTGTCCCAGATCCCACTGCTGCCCCAGCCCCAAGGTTCCTTCTGCCACATCCTTATCCCCACATTCCATCCCCCTCTCCTGACATCCGAGTTCCCCTCTTCCTGTCCTGTGTTCCTGTCCCCAAAAGCACACCACAACCCTGGTCACACTGCCTCCATGCCCTGCTGGCATTGATGACCTCAGGGGACCCCACAGCCCCTCTGTGCCCCCTCCCCTCCCCATCCCAGTGGTGTCAAGCCCATGCCCAGGGCACTCACCCTACTGGAGCACCACCACCTTCCCGGCCATGCCCATGTCCCCAGCCATGTGCACTGGCTGTCACTTGCTGCTGTGGCCACCGCTCCCCTGGCTGGTGACTCTTTGAATGAAGGGGAAGGAAGCGAGGTCACGTCCGTCCCCACATGTAGGTGGCCCTTGGTGGGGGCAGGATGGCCACAAGCTGGGGACAGGATGGGGACAAGGCTGGGTGGGACAAGGTGCAATATGGGTTCCCAGGTGTGGGGGGCTTGGTGGGTTTGGGGACATGGGGATGAGTGTCCAGGGGAATGGGGGTCCTGAGGAGGGGGAATCAATGGGGATGGGGGGGGGGAGTAAGGGAATGGGGGTTCCCAGAACTGGGAGGACTCAGGAAGGAGAGTCCTGGGGGAACGTGGGCTCCAGGGATTTGGGGCCATGGGATGGGGACACTGGAGGAATGAGAGTCCCGTGGGAATGGGGGCCTGGTATAGGACCTTCCCCAAGGTCCTGGGGGAAAGAAGATTTCAGGGAATGGAAAGAAGTGGAGATGGTTCCTTTGGAATGTTATCCTGGGCCATGGAGATCCTGGGGAATGTCAGTACTGGGATAGGGGTCCCAGGCAAGACGGGACTTAAGGAATAGGGCTCCCATGGTTGGTTTCCAGGGGAAGGGGGTTGCCAGGGATGAGCCATTTCTGGATGGGCACAGGGATCTCAGCTCCTTCCCTGGGTGCCTGAGATTTTGGGATGACACGGGGCCCAGCACTGACCCCTGGGGTGCTCCTTTCCAGGGCAGACATAAAATGTGGGTCCTGGGTAGCTCTGCTTCTGTGTCCTCCCCTGCCCTTGACATTTTCCTCTCTTTATTTCTCTTTTCTCCTTATTGTCCTCACTTTTGTACCATGTCCCCTCACCCCCAATTCCTGGCTCAGCAATCCTGGGGAGCACCTGAGCAGGGAATGGGTTGGGGGAGCCAGGGGAGTGGGGGGTGCAGGGAAGGGTAGGGAGGCTGTGGGGGATGGAGGTGTTGGACTGTGCCCCTTCAACACTTTCTTTTTCCTGGACAAGAAGGAAGAGGCTGTTTGTGCTGAGAGTCAGATGGGAAAATGGGGGGCTTGTGTCCTGGCATGGCACATCCAGGGGGGTCCTGTCCTGGGGGGGATCCTTCACCAGGGTGTGACACATCAAGGTATGGGGGTCCTGTCCTAGGTGTGGCAATTGTGGAAACATCCCTGCACATTCCTGGACTGGTGCCTGTCCCAGGGGTGGCACAACCTGGGGACCCCTGTCAATGGAAGGGTGAGGCACAGCCATGGCCCAGTCCTGCTCTGGCCAGCCCCAGGTGGCAGCCAGCACCTGAGGGTCCCTCCCTGCCCCCTTGGCTTTGATTCTGGCAGCTTTAGAGCTGCTGCACAGGTGAGAATTCTGTAGAGGAAAAAGGCCTTGCTGTGGTTTGCTCAGCCCTGAAAGAAGCACAAAACCCAAAGGGAGGCCAATTGTTGTTGTCTTTGCAGTAATTCTTGGGTTCTCTCAGTTCCTTGGGCAAAGAGACAAAATGATCAATTGCTGCATTTCCAGACTGGTTTCCCCACAGCTGCCCCTGCTGGGGGTTTTTCCAGCCAGCCCTGCTCTGAAAATCACCAAAGGCCCTTACAGAGCTACTGCTTGGGCTCCCTTTGGGTTTTGTGCTTCTTTCAGGGCTGAGCAAACCACAGGAAGGCCTTTTTCCACCCACAGAATTCTCACCTGTGCAGCAGCTCTAAAGCTGTCAGAATCAAAGCCAAGGGGGCAGGGGGGACCCTCAGGTGCTGGCTGCCACCTGGGGCTGGCCAGAGCAGGGCTGGGCAATGGCCATCCCTGTGCAGTGGGGCTGGGCCATGGCTGGGCCCCACCCTTGCATTGACAGGGGTCCCCAGGATGAGCCATTCCTGGGACAGGCACCCGGCCAGGAATGTGCAGGGACATTTCTGGAACTGCCACACCTGGGACAGGACACCCCCCATGCCAGGATGTGTCACCCCCTGGGACAGGATCCTCACAGGACCCACCCCCGGATGTGCCCCCCAGGAGAGAACCACCCCCATTTTCCCATCTGACTCTCAGCACAAATGGCCTCTCCCTTCTTGTCCAGGACAAAGACTGTGAAAGTGTTAAGAGAGCACAGCCCTACATCTTCATCCCCCACAGCCTCCCCACCCTTTCCTGCACCCACCATTCCCCATTTTCCCCCTCCCCTGGGTCCATCCAACCCCTCCCCTGCTCAGATGCACCCCAGGATTGCTGAGCCAGGAACTGGGGGTGAGGTGATATGGCAAAAAGTAAGGAGAATAAGGAAAAAAGAGAAATAAAGAGAGGAAAATGTCAAGGGCAGGGGAGGACACAGAGGCAGAGATACTCAGGATCCCCATGCAATGCCTGGCCAGGAAATGAGCACCCCGGAAGGGATTTTGTGGCTCCCCATGTCACCCCAAAATCTGAGGCACTCAGGGAAGGAGCTGTGACCCCTCTGTCCCACTCAGCCACTGCCCATCCCTGACACCCCCATCACCCTGGGACCCCTTGGGACCCCATTTCCTTCTGTCCCACCTTCCCTGAGACCCTCATGCCTGGACTGCAATTCCCCAGGATCTCCAACCCCAAAGGAACTCCTTCCCAGTAATTCCAGTCCCTGGGACACCCCTTCCCTTGGGGACCTTCATTCACCCAGGGCCCCCAATCTCACAGGGACCCCTTTTTCCCTGGCACCTCCATGCCATGGCCCCTATCTCATGATTACAAATCCCAGGAGGCCACGTTCTTTTGAGACCCTCATCCCCAAGTCTCAGTCCACCCAAACCCTGGTACCCCCATTTCCCTGGGACCACAAATACCTGGGTATCCCATTCCCCTGAACACCCATCCCTGTCTCCCTGCATGGCCTCAGACCCCAAATTCTGGCAACACCATGTCCGCACCATATCCCACCATCCCCCCCATGTCCCACAAGTTCCCCACCCTGCCCCCATCCTGTCCCCACCCTGCCCCCACCAAGGCCCACCTACACATGGGGACGAGATTTGACCTCGCTTCCTTCCCCTTCATCCGAAGAGCCGCCAGCCAGGGGAGCGGTGGCCACAGCAGTGAATGACAGCCAGTGCACATGGCTGGGGACACCGGGATGGCTGGGAAGGTGGCACTGCTCCTGTGGGATGAGTGCTCCAGGCACAGGCCCAGAGATGGGGAGGGGAGGGGTTACAGGGGGGCTGCAGGGTCCCCTGAGATCTCCAATGCCAGCAGAGCCAGTGCAGGGCATGGAGCCCAGTGTGACCAGAATTGTGGGGTGGCTTTAGGGACAGAAACAGGGGAACTCGTGATGGAGACAGGAACAGGGACATAGAGATTTTGGGGCAAGGATATAGCAGAGGAGCCTTGGGGCTTGGGTAGCTGTGGGGACAGGGACAAGGGAACAGGGATGCAGGGACAGGGACAAGGGCCACTTAGCATGGAGATGGGCTGGGACAACAGGTGCCATTGGAATGGGATAATGGGTACAGGACCATGGGGTTGTGGCCTTGGGGACAGGTACTGTAGAGCTGGTGGAGGGGGCCAGTGCAAACAATAGGATGTCCACAGTGTCCCCATGACCCTCACCCAGCCCTGTCCCTTCTCCCTTCCAGCCCAGACCCTCAGCCTCACTGTTGAGTCCTTGGGGGACTCATGGCCCCACCCCACTCTCCCCAGTCCCACTCTGGCCCTGGCAGGCTGGTGTCCCCTGTCACTCGCAGGTGCCCAGACCACCCAGCTTGTCATGGAGACCCCCTGGAGGCCGGCGGTGCTATGGGACCGGGTGACACTGACCTGCCAGGGCTCAGGGACTGCTGGTGCCACCACCTGGTACAAGGATGGGCAGCACTGGGGGGCAGGAGGGAAGCAACAACTTCACTGTCACTGAGAGTGGCACTTACATGTGTGAAAGACCCGGCACTGGGCTCAGCTGCCCCGTGAATGTCTCAGACAGTGAGAATGGTTTGTGTCCTCAGCCTGGCACCCACAAGAACCCCGAGGACTCTGGTGGGCTCCACTCCATGGGTCTCCCTCTGGTGTGATCAGAGCCCATGTCCTACACACAGGGACATAACAGAGTATCCCAGTACTGTGGGACCCTTGTGTTGAAATTGAGAAAACCTGGTGTGCTGGCTGTGACCCAGTATGGGGGTCCCAGTGACATCAGCACCCTCTAGACCCCTGTGATGTGACGGCACCCCTCTGCCCCACAGACCAGCTGGTGCTGCAGGTGCCAGCACGGGCACTGCTGGAGGGGGAAACGCTGACACTGCGCTGCCGGTACAGGCAGGAGAAGTCGGTTGATTCGGTGTTCTTCTACCACGAGGAAACAGAACTGGGGGGATTCTACAATGGGACCGAGCTGTCCCTGTCCCCTCTGCAGCTGAACCACAGAGGCCGCTAGCGCTGCAAGGCCTGGGTGAACAACGGGGTATCACAGGGATGGGAGGAGTCAGCGCTGGTGACAGTGACAGTGCATGGTGAGCACCTCACATCTGCTAACCCGACAGCACGACAGCCCCTCGCCAGGGACTCGGGGTCACGATTCCCACAGTCCCCCATCTCCTCCCCTGAGCTTGTCTGGATACCAGTTCTGGAGGGTCCCCCCAAGCCCAGCCCGGGGTCCCCCCTGACTCTCAGCAGCCTCAGCACTCCCAGCCCCCTGCGGCCCCGAGCCCCCCTCCTGTACATGTTCTACCAGGATGAGCAGATGGTGAGAGGCCCGCAGGGGTCCCCGCAGCTGCTGGTGCCCACCAGCAGTGGGGGTCTCCCACTATGGGAATTACAGCTGCCAGGTGTGCTCCGAGGGGATGGGCATGCGGAAGAGCAGCGCTCGGCTCCACATCACGGTGCGCAGTGAGTGCGGGGATGGGCACAGGGAGTCCCCACAGCCTCCCTGGGTCTCCTCTGTGGGTACCTCTATGTCCCCAAGACACCTTTCTTGTGTCCCTCCGCCTCTGCCCTGTGTCCCCTCATCCCTGCGGGGTGTGACCACATCCTCAACATCCCCCATCACACCCACCCCCTTGTCCCTGCCCCCCCACACCAGCTGCCAGCCACTCCCTGTGGCCTCAGCCCTGTCTCTGTCCCCACAGTGCCTGTGACCAATGCCACCATCACCCTTGGTACCCTGTTAAACCAGGTGCATGCAGGTGACAACGGGACCCTGCGCTGCTTGGTGCAGGTTGGCTCAGTCCCTGTCACCTTCACCTGGCTGCACAATGGGCAGGAGGTGGCCCAGGGTGCCCTCCTGGAGATCAGGGCCGTCAGGGTTGAACATTCGGGCACCTACCAGTGCATGGCCACCAACCAGCTGGGACAGGATGGACACCACGTGTTCCAGGCACTCAGCTCTGAGCTGTCCCTGTTGGTGACACCGTGGGGACACAGGGACACAGGTAAGGTCACACAGGGTCATTCAGGATTGCAGGACCTCTGGGGTGATGGATGATCCTCATGTGTCCCCCTCTGTTTTTTGCAGTGGCCGCAGGTGTCAGTTGGGCCCTTTTCTTCCTGCTCCTGTTCGTGGGTGTCATTGTGGCCTGGCACCGGTGGCACCGTGTGGGTGGGTGACAATGGGGGACAGGGGGCCCCAGGGGGCTGTAGAGGGCCCCAGAGTGTGGGCCTGATAGGGCAGCACCCATAGGCCCAGAACTGTCACCTTGCCTAGGGGTCCTGAAGGATTTGGGGAGGTGCTGGAGGGTCCTGCAGGGATGTTGGGGGTTCTTTCTGGGAGTGTTTGGAGCGTCTCTGTCCCTGCTGGGCTTTGAGTTCCTGAGGCTGAGTTGGCCCAGGGCACTGGGGAGGCTCATGAATTCTGGGGGCCTTCAGGGATGCTTGGGGGTCCTGAGAGGAATTGAGGGTCCCACAGGGGTTCTGGAATCCTGAGAGGGGTATGGCCCTGGGACCCCACAGTCACCCCTCCCCTCTTTCCTTTGCAGCTGCCAGAAAGCAGCAGAAATGGTGAGTGGGGTCTTCAACCATGAGTGCCCTTTTTCCCGCATGTCACAAGTCTCCATTGCCTCCCACACATTTTCTTTATACCCACAGGCCTCCCCCGGATCCCCTGGCCCCCCCAGAGGAGGGGGAGGTGCTGTACATCCATGTTGTGAGCACCAAGCAGGCGCAGCGTGAGTAACGTGGATTGGGGTGACAGTGACACATCACCCACTGGTGTCACTCCACCCGCCTTGGTCCCTCCAACCATTGTGTCCTGCAGGGCCCCCAGGCGTCACCAACCACCAGTAACCCTTGGTGGCCTATGTAGAGCTGCGGGGACCACACAGGCAACCAAGAAATCCCAGTGAAATCAATGAGGTTGTGCTGTGACACTGGCAACAACTGGGGTGCACTCGGTGTCCCCACCCATGGGCACCCACTTGTGTGTGTGCTGCCACTAAAAACTGCCCCTCCCTGTGGAGGCACAAAGATCCCAAAGGGCTGAGAGAAGAACAATTTCCTGAAACAGCAACGAGAGAGGATAAAACCAAAAGCAATAGCAACAAGTGTCAGATTCCATATTTTCACAAAAAGATCAATTTCCTGGGGAAGTCCCCAAAAGGAACAAACCCTGGAAACTCTCCCCTGCACAATTCCTCCACCAGAGGAACCTGCAACTTACAACTTCCTTGCTCTGATGGCCAAAGCGGCCTTCAGGAGGCTCTGGATTCTCTTGTGCCCTGTCCCAAACCCCTCCTCTGCCCTGTTGCACCCACGAGGATGTCACAAATGCCCTGTGGGGGTTTCCAGAGCCTTCCCCTTCTTCAGAGCAGGTCAGGATCCAGCCATGGCACAGGGTGGGATGTCAGAGACAAGAGAAGTTTGATGTCTGGAGACATTTTGGAACAGCTGTGTGTGGCAGGGATGGGTCAGGCTTTGCTTCTGGTGAGATAGGGGCTCGTCTACGCATCAGTCTGTCAGCCATGGAACACAGGGACAGTGTGATGCTCTACCAAAGACAGTGCCTGAGCAGCTGGGTGACCAGAAGTGCCACCTGGGAAGAGGGCCCTTGGTGGCCCAACTGGCTTAAAAGGCAGAGCACGAGGTGGTTAAGTCCCTGACCCTTTCTTTCTTGGTATGTCGGCCTCATCCATGCTGGAATGCGGGAGCTGGCAACTCATTTAAATGAGAAATATCTCCCAACGAAAGTGGGAATATTCCTAGAATGGAAAGAAGACACATGCCTAAAACTTTTATTAATTTTGAAAATGATGGGGCTTCCAGACCAAAGTGTAGAAAAAGGAATAAAAGCTCTTTTCTTGAAAATTTATAAAGCAGAACAGAACAAACAACACAAACCCAGAACTTTCGCTCCTGCTCAGCACTGTTGGTTTTTGTGGCAGTTATAACCGTGGCCAGCTGGGGGCGCTGCAAGGAGCACTCCCGGCCAGCAGGGGGGGCTGCAGAGAGCACTCCCGGCCAGCAGGGGGCGCCCCGGTCCAGCTCCATCCCCTCAGGGGCCATGGCGGCCTCGGACGGGAGGGAGGAAGGGAAATCTCTCCTTTTGCAGACTCACGGGTACCAATCAGTCACGGCACCATCCCTGGCAGCGGGCAGAAGCCCCCAATGCCACTGGCAGCGTAGCAGTGTCCCAGGGCCAGGCACACGCCCTGTGCAACACCTGCGACCGCTCTCCATGATCCCGAATAAGAGGAAGGAAGGAAGTGCCTGACCCCAGGCAGGTCTCGGGTCCACAGCAGCATCTGTGGTCTTTATACCACAATTCCTGCAAACCCTCAGCCTTTCACTCAGATGAGGAGGGCAGGAATGGAGCAGCTTTGGGGACACCTGGAATCCACACAGAGTCACTCCCCACTGCCCCACCATGGCTGTGGGTGAGCCCCTGTTCGATATTTCTACACTGTTCCCTCATGTCTAGCAGCCATGGTCAGAACCCAAAGATTCCTCTCAGGCTGTTACAAAGGGCTGCAGGTTTGAGACAGGAAGGACGATGGACCTGATCAGGTTTTTGAACAGATTGTTGTTGTCTTTGAAGGATATTTGAGGCTCTCTCAGAACCTTGGGCAAAGGGAGAAAATGATCAATTGCTGCATTTCTGGACTGGTTCACCCGCAGCTGCCCCTGCAGGGGTTTTTCAAGCCAGGCCTGCTCTGAAAACCATCAGAGGCCCTCGCAGAGCTGCTGCTTGGGCTCCCTTTGGATTTTGTGTTTCTTGCAGGGTTGAGCAAACCACAGGCAGGCCTTTTTCCCCCACAGAATTCTCACCTCTGCAGCAGTTCCACAGACTCAGAGCCCCTTGGAATCTGTCTGGGGTGACGCCCTGACTGCCGGCACCTTGTGGAGGCTGTGCTGGGCCACAAGTCTCCCAAAAATCTGAGGCACCCAGGAAGGAGCTGAGACCCATGGGTCCACTCAGCCACTGCCCATCCCTGGGACTTCCATTCCCTTGGAAATCAAATCATGGGAGTTCCATTTCTATATGTTCCACATTGTATGGGACCTCTATCCCAATATTTACATTCCCCAGGATCTCCATGGCCCAGTATCCCATTCCCAAAGAACCCTCTGCTATTCATTTCATCCCCTGAAATCCTCCTTTCCCCAGGACCTTGATTCTCCAAGGACCCCAATTCCTACAGGACCCCTCATTCCCCCAGCATCCCCATCCCATGACCCCAAATCCCTGGAGCCCACATTCCCCTGGGATTCCCATCTCACAGTCCGCCCAGCATTGGGAACCCCTATTCCCATGGCACCCCCTGTCGCTGGTGATTCCCCCTCTTCAGGATCCCCATTCCCAGGGCCCCCATTCCTGGGACCCCCCATTCCCCTGGTCACACAGCCCTGGCTCCCAAAACTCTCTGAGCCCCCCACTCGTGGGAACCCCATGTCCCACTGTGTTCCATCCAATCTTGTACCCGCTCTGTACCCACACTGCCCACAGCCTGGGCCCAGCTTGTGGCCACCCTGCCCCCACCAGGTGCCACCTACGCATGAGGGCAAGATCTGACCTCGCTTCCTTCCCCTTTGGCCAAAGAGCCACCACCCAGGGGACAGCCATCCCCAGCAGCAAGGGACAGCCAGTGCACATGTCTGGGGACACCGGGATGGCCAGGAAGGTGGCGCTGCTCCTCTGGGGTGAGTGCCCCATGCATGGGCCTGACACCCTGGGGATGGGGAGGGGAGGGGGCACAGAGGGGCTGTGGGATCCCCTGAGGTCACCAATGCCAGCAGTGCCAGTCAATGTTAACCACAGCAGACCTTGATGGGGCTGGGGATGTAGGGTGGCTTTCAGGACAAGAACAAGGGGGCAGGAATTTGGGGATGGAGATGTGGGGACAGGAAAGTTGGGACTGGCACCTTTGGGCTCAGGTAGCTCTGGGCATAGAGACAAGGGAACTGGGATGCGGGGACAGAAGGGGACAAGAACAGTGAGGATGTGGCCATGGGGATGTGATCATGGGGATGGGATCATGAGCTGGTGGGGATGACCTGGGCCAGCATGGGCTGTGTCTGTGGTGTACTCATGCCCGGAGTGTCCACAGTGTCCCCATGTTCTGATTCAGCCCAGGGTGGCTTCAGTGTACATGGTCCCAAGGTGTCTGTGCCACATGGATGTGGTGCATGGGTGGCTGTGACACAGACATGTCTCCCTGCTTCGCAAAATATCTTTTGGGGACCACCATCACACACTTTCCTACAGTAGCTGCTGTCCCCACAGGGACCGTTTGGGGAAGCCATCATGCCCTGTGCCACCATGTCCCCACAGTGCCACCCCCACTGAGCCCTGTCCCTTCTCCCTTCCAGCCCAGACCCTTGGCCTTGCTGGTGAGTCCTCGAGGTATGCCATGGCCCCACCTCGCTCTCCCCAGCCCCACACTGGCCCTGGCAGGCTGGTGTCCCCTGTCACCTGCAGGTGCCCAGACCACCCAGTTCCTCATGGAGACCGCCTGGAGGCCTACGGTGCTGTGGGACTGGGTGACACTGACCTGCCAGGGCTCAAGGACAGCTGGTGATGCTACCTTGTACAAAGACAAGCAATGCCTCTGGCAGGAGGAATGTGACCACTTCACTGTCAACGTGGAAGGCACCCACATGTGTGACAGACCTGGCACTGGGTGCAGCCTCCCCATGACAGGCTCAGACAGTGAGGGGTTTTGGGTGTCCCCAACCTGGCACTCACAGGGACCCCAAGGGCTCTGGGTGGTCTCTGCTCCATAGGTAATCTCCTGTGTGACCAAAGCCCATCCCCTGCTCTGTGGACATCCCATTGCATCCCATTGTGGAGAACCCCATGTTGGAATTGGGCACCCCTGGTGCCCTGGGTGTGACCCAATGGGGGAACCCTTAGGAAAACGGGACCCCTGGTGTGACAAGACCCCTGTGTCCCACAGCCCGGTTGGTTCTGCAGGTGTTGGCACGGGCACTGCTGCAGGGAGACACGGTGACACTGCATTGCCGGCGCTGGCGGGACATGCTACTCACAGAGGTGCGATTCTACCATGGGGACAAGGAGGTGGGGAGGTCTAGCTATGGGGCCGAGCTGTCCCTGTCCCCTCTGCAGCTGCTCCAACGTGGCCACTACAGCTGCAGGGGCTGGGTGGACACCGAAATGTCAATGTGGGCACAGTCGGTGCCAGTGAGAGTGACAGTGCACGGTGAGCACCCCCACGGCGGGAACTCCAATCTCCTGACAACCACAAAAGCCACTTCCCAGCAGACTCAGAGTCACAGTCCTCATGTCCCCTTTCCTTCCCAGAGCTCTTCTCGGTGCCGGTGCTGGAGGGTCCCTCCGAGCCCACCGTGGGGTCCCCCCTGAATCTCAGCTGCCTCAGCACTCCCAGCCCCCTGCGGCCCAGGGCCTTCCTCCTGCATGTGTTCTACCAGGACGGGCAGGTGGTGGGGGGTCTGCAGGGGTCCCCACAGCTTCTGGTGCCCACCGTGGGGGTCTCCCACTAGGGGAATTACAGCTGCCAGGTGCACTCCAAGGGGGGGCCATGCAGAAGAGCAGCACCCAGCTCCATGTCACGTTGCACAGTGAGTGTGGGGATGAGCACAGGGAGCCCCCACAGCCTCCTTGGGCCCCCAGCACTGCATGGGGACTCCCAGCGCTCCCTGACACCTGCCCTGTGGCCCTAACCTTTCCCAGATCTGTCCCTGCCTCCCCTCCTCCTTTCTCCTGTCTTTCCCCTGATCCCCCAGCCCTACATGGATACCCCCATCCTTCCCTGACACCTTTTCCATGTCCTGCCCTCCCAGCCCCAGGTCCCTCACCAGGTGCCCCATTCCTCACCCATGTCTCCCTATCCCTCACTGGGTACCTTCAATCCTTCTTGCTCCCCCCTATCCCTCTCTGAGGTCCCCGCACATTCCCCAGATCCCACCATCCTCCCCTGGGTCCCTATACCCTCCCTGGTGTTGCCCCACTCCCTCTCCAGGTGTCTCCCCTCCTGAACCCCCCATTCCCCTGTTTCCAAGACTCCCCATGTCTGTGCCCTCTCTCCCACATTGGGGTCCTGCTGCACCTCTCGAAGTGCCCCGGGTCCCTCACTGTCCTCTGCTGTCCCCTCATCCCACAGGCATCCTGCCCTCGGGGGTGTCACTGTGGGAACTAACCCCCGGGGTACAGGCGACACTCGGGGACAGCCTGGTGCTGGGCTGTGCAGTGGCCACATGGACAGGTCCTCTCTCCTTCTCCTGGCACCAGGAGGGCTCAGGGGCACAGCTGGGCACTGGCCCCCGCCTGGAGCTGCGCCACAATGGGGACAATGACAGCGGCCAGTACTGGTGCCGTGTCAGCGATGTGGATAGCGAGGCGGAGAGCGACGCCCTGAATGTAACCGTCCTGGGTGAGCGGGACCCTTGGGCTGGGGATGACCCTATCCACGGCTCCCCCATACCACCTCGCCAAGTGCCAGCCCTGTGTCCCCACTGTGCCCGTGGCCAATGCCACCATCAGCCTCAGTCCCCTGTCACACCAGGTGCGTGTTGGTGACAACGTGACCCTGCGCTGCTCAGTGCAGGTTGGCTCAGCCCCTGTCACCTTCACCTGGCTGCACAGCGGGCAGGAGGTGGCCCAGGGTCCCCTCCTGCAGCTCGGGGACATTGATGTGCGACATTTGGGCACCTACCAGTGCGTCACCACCAACCAGCTGGGACAGGACAGGCACAGCGTGTTCCGGGCCCTCAGCCCTGAGCTGGCCCTGGAGGTGACACCGGGCTCATCCTGGGTCACAGGTGGGGTCACACAGGGTTACCGGAGTGTTACTGACCCCATGGTTCCGGGTCACCTCAGTGTGTCCCACTCTATTCCCAGCAGTGGCTGTGAATGTCGGCAGGACCCTCCTGTTCCTGCTCCTGCTCCTGCTCCTGCTCCTGCTCCTGCTCCTGGCTGTCATTGGGGGCTGTCACTGGTGGCACCGCCGGGGTGGGCGACCATGGGGGAATGGGGGTCCTGGAGTGAGGGGGAGACCCCAGAATGGAGTCAGAGATCGGCACCACCCAGGGCCCCTGAGCTGGTGGACACTGAGCCTGCAGTGACCTTGACTGGAGGTCTTGGGCATGTGGGGGGAATTTGGAGGGTCTTGGTTGTGCTCCAGGGTCATCGCTGGGTGGGCTTTGAGGAATATTGGGTTGGCACTGGGAGCTCCTGGAGAGTTTGGTGAGGTCCTGGAGGGCTGTGCAGGGATGTTGGAGGACCTTTTTGCGTCCTGGGGGAGTTTGGGGGTGCCTCTCCCTGCCAGGCTTGGGGTTCCAGGGACAAAGAGGGTTGGGGGCACCAGGGGGTTAGGGCCCTGTGGTGGTGCAGAATTTCTGGGGGCTTCAGCGGTGCTTAGAGTGTCCAGGAAGAATCAGGGGTTCATTGGGAATCGGGGTTGCAATGGGGATTAGGGGAGTCCTGTGGGTGGTTGGAGCTGCTAAAATCCCAGGAAGGTTCAGGGGTCCCAGTGTCCCCTCGGTTACCCCCTCCCATTTTCCTTGCTGCCACCAGGTAGCTCCAGGACAGGTGACTGGGGGGCTCGGGCTGGGACTCCCCTTTTCCCCTCCCCAGACACCACCAGTGCCCCCCTTATCCCGACAGGACCCCCCAGGAGGAGGCGACTGTGCTCAATAACCACATCGTGGGCACCGAGTGAGCAAGGACTGAGTATGGGGGGGCCGGGACACATTTGTTTTGTGGAGAAAAGTAAAAGTACTCCACAACTCTTTGAAAGTGTTAAAGCTGGTATGTTTCTTACAGTGCTGGACGCATGCAGAGATTGCTCTCCTCAAAAAAGACATGCGTTCCTCTGAGAACTTCAGGTCTCTTTTTATCTCCCTCTCAAATACATATGCATACAGTTTCACAATATAGTTTATGGGTTTCGTGTGACATTTGGCACTAGTTCCTTTTTATCTGAAAGAATTCCGAGGTCAGGCTGACTTGCCCTTACAGCAGTCCCTGTCTCTCCCTGTCATCTTCTGTCTCCCCCCCTTTATCTCTGTCCTTCGCTGAAATAACTTCACTGAGCTTAGGCCTTGCTGTCTAGCTAAATAACTACGGTTTCTAAATGCAGACTTTACTCAAAAATGTACATTTCACCTAAATTAAAATGAATGTCTATCTTGGAAAATTTTCATTTTGCCTCATTCTCCCCTTTCCTAAAAGGGGGAAGTAAATTCTTTTATTTTGTTCAAATTCTTATTTGTACAAAGTAAAAGAACAACAAGTGTACTTTAGTGCTTTACCATGTACGTTTCACAATGGATAATCTTAAACTTATTCTAACTAACATTAACAAAACTACAGTAGGATGACACAACTTATTAAAGATTCTATTTGCAGTTGGTGACTTCTTAAAGACCACATCTCACCAGTGATGATCTGCATTTTGTTTTACTCTTTGCAGAATTCTAGCTATTTCTTTTTGTATCACATTGGACAGTTCTCTCTGCTTCTTTGAGTTTTTCTTTAGGATCTTTAGTAGGTCTTGGTGCTTAATTAATTGTTTTACTAATCTAAGATCCATTCTAATAAGAGTAGGTGATAGTCTGTGATTCATTGTGTAATTGCTTTCAATCAACTGGTGGGATGTCACTCGGTCTAAGTACGAAAAACTACACTTGATAATTTTAATAAATTACAAATACAGAAATTAGAATGATTTCTACTAGAAAAAATAACATCATTGCTATCAATTTTTACAGCAGCACAAGCAGTTCTCAGGCACACACACTCTTTTCTAGCATATACAAGCACAGTTTTTGGTCAGTGACTGGATGAACTTCGAAGTGACAAATACTCTGTTCAGTGTCTAAACACATTTCTTGGGCATTAATAGTATTGCTTTCACAAATGAATCTCATCTGTTCTCTAGTAATGCAGGATTCTAAGTTTACTGTCTGCACTTTTCATTCATCTTTTGTGCCCACACTCTATGTTCTGAAGGGTAGAGTATTGTTTTTTCATGGTTTAATCTTAGTGCAACGACGGGATGGATATCATAAACAGTGGCATTACGTATGGTAAGCACAAAGGCAGTGGCCACATTAGAAGCAGGATCATAGGTGAAATTCACCATAGCCCACCATGATTGAAACTTCCTTTCAAAATCAATTGCGCTATCTCAAACAATTTTCTAAATTTCAGCAGGAAAATTACTTTCACCCCTTTCCCCTATGATCAGAGCTGCTGTTGCTTGCATCTATAACTGTGCTTGTATACAACTGAAAGCTAAAGACACATTATCCTGAACTTTACTAAGTGCTTTTGCTATTAACTTGTGGTCTTGGTCCCTGGCTTTTTCGTACTTTCTTACTTTGGCAGTACTTTTGAAATCTGCCACTGGCTAGTTCTTAATGCCAATAGAGATGACTGTAAAGGCTGCTTCAATTTTGTTACGCTACCTGCTGCAGTGGTCAGTTTATTCATCAGTATTTTTGAATCAATTCCATTTAAAACTGTTAATCTTGTCCTTAATATCTCAGTTAGATCTTTTCTTATTCTGCTCTGGAGATATAGTTGTCTTTGTGACTTCGTTGTCTAGCCTTCAAAGGATGTTTTTAAGAAGGAGGAGCAGTCTGGTTGGATTTTTGAGATGTTAATTTGCATTAGCAACTCAACACTTTTGAGAGACCATTCTGGATTGAATAATAGTTATTGTTCTCTTACATTCTTTACTACGTAGGGGCCTATTTCATACACTTTAGGTTCAAGTTTGGGTTGAGTCTGAACTATTTGTGTCCTAGTATGGGTTGTATAAGGCCCTGCTCTCGTTAAAAGTGCAGTGTCTACTTTGAATTTAAATGAAAGTCTGATAGCAACTCGAGCTCAAAGGTAGGTCACTTCTACAGGCTGTATTAAGATGAAATTACACCAACAGTCTGATTGACTTAGGCTATCACAAACTTCCTGGTGTTCGTATACACCAGGAGAGGTTGAGTCAGTAATTGCATCTGGTCTCTCATAAGCCATCTTATTGATGATCTGGCACCTTACTTTGATTTCTTCTCCTCTGATTCTTTGAAATGCCCACAGTTCTCATTCCTGCCATTCTTGCTTCTCATATATCTGATTCCCGTGGATTACTACAGTAGATACATTTAAATCTTTTATCTCAGGAAGTTCTCTCATGGATCCAGTATACTGATCAAAAGCCTGGGACCAAGGCCATTCAGCATTGCTTCGGATAGAGGTACTCTCTAGTTCTGAAACTTCAGTTATAATTACATACAAAACAATTCTGTAAACTAAATTATGAACTACCCCCGACTGCAATATACTCATTTTGCCCGAGTAAATTATAGTCTCAGTTCATTGTCTTCTGGTGTCACTGGTGTCACTCTCCAAGGGACTTTAGGGCTTTCTTCACTCGAGAGTGATGGATCCAGGCATTCTGCTCTTTGATTTTGATTGCAGTGAAGGTGATGAGAATTACTTGCAGTGGTCTTTCCCACTGTGGTTCCAAAGTATTCTCTGTAAGAGACTTAACATATACACCATCCCCAGGTTAACTCTTTGCTCTGAGTTCCAGCCACATGTTTCTCAAATTCTCTGAGTTAATTGCTTAAAGCCACCATGTAGGTGGCCAGGGTTATCACCCTAATGTGGGTGGACCTTCCTTTTGTATTCCATATGGTCTTCTATAATGCATTTCAAAAGGATTCAGCATTCTTTTAGCTCAAGTTTTAGTTCAAATTCACAATAGTGCCAGTGGAAGAGCTTGGGGTTAGGGTAGATGAACTTCTTGCCCCAGTCTTACAATCTGCTGCTTAATCAAATGATTCATTTTCTCTACCTGGCTACTTGATTGGGGCGGTGTGGAGTGTGAAGTTCCTAATCTATGCTCAGGTGGCTACTAATCTGTTGCACTGCTTTGGAAATTAAATATGATTCTCCATCTGAGGATATTGTGGCTGGAACTCTGAAGCGTGGTATTATTTCTTGTAACAATACTCTGGGCACCTCTTGGGCTTTGACAGTTCTAGTGGGGAATGTTTCTGGCCACCTTGAAAATGTATCTATCAATACTAGTAAATAATGATACCCCCCTTTCCTTGGGAGTTCTGAAAAGTTAATTTGCCACTGCTGTACAGGCCCGTGGCCTCTCTCAGTCTGACTGAATTTTGGCCTGGGGTATTTTTGGGGTTTGTCTGGAGGCAAGGATCACATTGTCGGCTCACCTGAGTGATAGTGGCATATAAATTCCTGACAACAATAAATTCTTTCAATCAGATGTATGTTCTAGAAAGCCAGTGGAAATTACTACTTCAAAGCCAACACTTCATTTCAGTGCACTCTGTATCACTAGCAGCCTTGGTCATTTTGGGAAAGGAGCCACACTCTATAAAAAGCTTTTAATCAGTTAGGCCCTAGTGTGTTTTCTAGTGCTCTTCCTTTGCTAGTAACCATGAAAATGGGAAGGGATTACTAGCTCTCTTTCAATGGTAGCCCACCCCTTGCAGCTGTACGTCTCTTTTGATTAGTATTATTGTAGTATGGCTTACCTTCGAGGAAAATCTGTCTATAATTACCTCACCCTTTGCTGCTTTCTTTGCCTCTCCATCTGCCAGCTCATTTCTTTCTTCTAATTTTAAGCTCACTCTCTGGTGTTCCTTAATATGCTCTTTCAGGTAGCTGAACTGCTTCCAGCAGCCGCATTGTCTCTTCTTCCTTTGTGAGGTCAGCAGTCCCCTCTCCTTCCAGATGGCTCCATGTGCGTGCACGACTCTGAATGCCTTTTGCTGTTTCTAAGGCATGGGTCAATGCATTTATCTCAGCCTTCTGTGCAGAGGTACCTGTTGGTAAGGGTCCAGACTCTATTACCTCTCTGCAGGTAGTCACTGTGCACTTTGCATGTTGCTTTTCACTGGCAATGTAGCTGCTCCCGTCAGTGAACCAGGCCTTGGCATCGTCTAAAGGAGTGTCCATTAAGTCTGTGCGGCTGGAGAAGGTAGCTTCAATGGTTTCTAGGCAATCATGGTGTACTGCTTCTCCTTGATTCCACTGAGAAAAGAAGCTGGGTTGACAATATTAGTCACCACTATCTCTACATCATCTTGCTCTACCATGATGGCCTGGTATTTCAGAAACCTCTGTGGTGAAAGCCAGTGGCCACCCTTTACTTCCAGTACTGCGGACACTGTGTGGGACACTAGCAACAGTCATTTTTGTCCTAGGGTAGACTTGGGTGCCTCTTGAATGTTCAGCACAACTGCTGCTACACCTCTGGGGCAACCTGGCCATCCTTTGGCTGTTGCATCTAGTTTCTTAGAGAATTAAGCAACTGCCCTTCGATATGGACCCAAGTGCTGTACCAGTATTCCCAGGGCAATTCCTTGCATGGAAAAATAGAAAGAATGGTTTACTTACATCTGGAAGTCTCAAAGCTGGAGCTGACATGAGGGCACTCTTTAGCTGGTGAAAGGCCCGTGTGGCTCCTTTTGTCCACTGGAGATCTCTCTTTCCATTGGCAATAAGAGCATAAAGGGGTCTGACGAGGAGTCTGTAATTATAAACCCACAGCTGGCACAACCTTGCCATGCTTGCCATGCTAAGAAGGTTTGGAGTGCCTTTGTTGTCTGGGGTTTTGGGGTTTGGCATATGGTTTCCATGCCTTAAAGTCTGCTGCTCAGCACTCACTTCTTACCCCAGGTAGATTACTTTCTGTTTCACTACCTGTGCCTTTTTCTTTGATATCTGTATCCTTGGAGTCCTAGGAAATACAAAAGGCTTACCATCCAGGCTTCCCTTGTCCAAGTGGTGACTAGAAGATCATCTATATACTGCAACAGCCTCCTTTCCTCTTGTGGAGCTTCCCGGGACTCTGGGTCTTTGCAAGCTGTTCTCCAATTGGAGTGGGGAATTTTTGAAGCCTTTGGGCACATGGACCATGTGAGCTGTGTTTGAATGCAAAAATTTTCTGGCTGGCTTCGTGGATAAGGAGGCAAAAGAAGGCCTCTCTGAGGCCTAAAACAGTGAACCAGGTTAGCTCAGGTGTTAAACAAGTTAGTAAAGTATATGGATTTGCTACCACAGGCTATAAATTCTGTGTTATCTTATTGACAGCCCTCAATCCAGTGCTATCAATAACGGGGCTGATTCCTTCCTTATCTTCCTTTTGAGGGTACTGCTCAATTCTCACTGGTTGTGTTCTTTCCTTAAGCTTGATTACTATGTGGGGGCATTTTTCACCGTCCCTGGTACAGCAGAGGCCCATACCCTCGAAAACACTTATTTATTTATTCTAATATCTCTTTACTAATGTCTTTCTTAATTTCAATGGCTGTTAATGTTAAGCCTAACATCTTTATATCATTTGCCTCCAGAGTAACCTTTCTCTTTTGAGACTGTTTAGCGAATTGAGTTGAATTGTACAAAAGCTTCTAAGTACACATAGTACTCATGTTACTTTAAAGGTTTGCAAAAGTATTCCTTCTCAGACTGGCCAGTTGTTCCCCACACTACAGCATAAACATTCTCCACAGGTACTAAAGCTTTATTTAAAACTGAATATATGGCCTTGTGTTGACTAAAATTCTACCCTTTTCTTTCTTCTGATCTCACTGCCTCTCACAGAGGGGTCGGTTACCTCCTGGTTCTGGATGAAATTGAACTGCCAGGAGGGGGATGGGTTCGAGTGGGTATACTTTTGGAGCCTAAGTCTTCTTCCCTTTTGGGGAGGTCATCTTTATCCTTCCTCCCTTACCTTAGGAGGAGCCTTTAACAAATCATATGTACTCATTTTACAAACTGTAATCGCTTTGCATTTCAGAATGATAATCTTTGTCTGACTTCATACATTGCTATCTTATGCTGCACGCTGAACAACACGTTTGATTTGCTTTCTCTTTGCCTTGTTTTCCTTTTCAAGGGCCAAGACCAGAGGGCTGTCTGATCTCACAGTCTCTTTGCCATTCTGGGTGGTTTCTTAAAACAAAAACACATATCAGCATACAAAACTCCATCCCATTTACCTTCCTATTTTAAAACAGTTTAACTGCAATGAAGTATTATAAATCTTTTTATTTTCTGAGCTGCTCCTACTGGCAGCCTTCTCCCAGTCAGCCCTCCTAAAAGGGGCTAATTTTGGAACTTCTTTGCTCTGGTCAGTTCTCATTATCTCTTTCTCCTTGCCCTATCTCACCTCCACCCCAACTTCTCTTTACAAAGCTTCACAGTAGTTTCTTAGTCTTCCTCCCACTCTCCCACAAACAGCTCCAGGTAGCAGGTATCAGATGTGATTTCTCACACATGAGCTTTAAGATCTTAGGTTTTGAATCAGCTTGATCAGAAAACTTTAATTTCGACTCGGGGCATGTGCCCTGACGCGTATTAGAACAGCAATACCAGCGTCTCCCACAAACTCTGCACTGCAATAATACTAACGCAGCGTGACAGCCTCTTGATCCACCAAAGGCTCTCAGGAATTGCCGGCAGAGGCAGGTTATTCGGTTTATTACAGAGAACTCTAAATCCCCTACGGCAGGCTGTTCCCAGTCCAGACTTACTATAGTACCAGCTGAAGTCTACAAACTCTTTCATCTCTTCTATCTAAACTCTGTTTTACAAAATATCAGCCTTTTCTAGTTCTCTTCTTGCACAATCTAATTAAGCACTGTGTCTACTTACCCTCATTTTACTGCCTTGCAAAAAGGCTGTGCTTGTCACAGCAGAAACTATGATATGCCCACAGACACAGACACACGCACCCACCTCCCCCCCCCCCTTAATCTCAAATTCACTAGAGCCAAGACTTGAATTGCTATTGGGGGGAGAATTCTTGCAATTCCTTTAATTTGCTTTACCATAGTTAAACATAAATCACCATACCATAGTTCTTCTGTGTAAAATGCTATCCTTGTTTCAAACAAAATCTTAAAATCTCCACAAACACCACTATAAAATTCGAGAATCAAATTACCACAATGCAGTGGAAGAAAATCACCACACAAAATCACTGGGAAAGGGCATATCTCTCAAAGTGCCCTCTTTTCTCAACACAACACAGCATACGATAATGCAGCATTTACTCCCATCAGTTTTCCCTGGACACAATCAAAATAACATCACACAGTCCAGAGATCAAGTCCAAACATCCAGGGCAAAGGAACTCTCTGAGCTCGTACTCATGGTTAAAATATACCAAATCTACACAAATCACTGCATTTAAACACAATAAATACTGTTGCTGATGTTCCTCCACTTGTTCCACTTCTCTGCGGGGCAGTACCCCCCCCCACACCCTGCTGCAGCCAGCACCTCAGGCCTCACTCAGCTGCTCAAACATGGGTAGTACTCACACCCCCGCGCCATGGGTGACCTCACTTGTTTGCTTTCTCTTTCACATACCACACACACACAATTACAGACATATTCACATTAACCACACAATGCATTAACCATATAATGATACAGTGTCTGACACACATACGCACATAGAGATTCACTCGACTCACCCCCAGGGTCGCTCGCGGTCCACCTTATCAGACAATGAACCCCTGTCGCTAATCCAGCTGCTCCATCAACTGCATCCATAGGCTGAGCATCCAGATGTCTCTGAGTGATTTACACCCTAGCTCTCTTTTTCCCCGGGGGCCGCTCAGTACATACTGTATCTGCCGCAGGCCAGCAGGTCCTTGTCTGTCCTCACAGGAGGCAAATCGAGACTAGCAGAACCCCACCAAGAAAAAACCCTAGGGTGAGCCTTGGAGGTCTGTCTATCTCCCCTGCCCCTGCGGGGACAGAGAAGTCCCATCTAGGGTGCCATAATATTTTGCGGAAAAAAGAAAAAGTACCCCACAACTTTGTAAAAGTTGTAAAGCTGGGTATGTTTCTTACAGCACTGGATGCATGCGGAGATTGGTCTCCTCAAAAAAAGGCATGTGGACCTCTGAGAACTTAAGGTCTCTGTTTATCTCTTTCTCAAATACATATGCATACAATTTCACAATAGGTTCATACATATTCATTTTTATGGGTTTCGCGTGACATTTGCCTCTAGTTCCTTTTTATTAGAAAGAATTCTGAGATCAGGTTGGCTTGGCCTTACAGCAGTCCCTGTCTCTCTCTATCATCTTCTGTCTCCCTGCCTTTATCTCTGTCCTTCACTGAAGTAACTTCACTGAACTTAGGCCTTGCAGTCTGGCTAAATAACTATGGCTTCTAAACATAGACTTAACTCAAACATGTAGATTTCACTTAAATTAAAATGGGTACCTATAGTGGAAAATTTTCACTTTGCCTCACAGCACTGTTGGTTTTTGTGGCAGTTATAACGGTGGCCAGCAGGGGGCGCTGCAGGGAGCACTCCCGGCCAGCAGGGGGCGCCCCGGTCCAGCTGCATCCCCTCAGGGGACATGGCAGCCTCGGACGGGAGGCAGGAGGGGAAATCGCTCCTTCTGCAAACTCACAGGCACCAATCGCTGCCAGCACCACCACCGGCAGCGGGCAGAGGCCGCCAAGACAGCAGTGCCCACTGGCAGCGTAGCAGTGTCCCAGGCTCAGGCATACGCCCTGCACAACATCAGTGGCTGCTCTCCATGAATCCAAATGGAAGGAAGGCAGAGCCCGAGGCCAGACAGGTCTCAGGTCCACAGCAGCACCTCTGGTGGCTTTATGCCACAATTTCTGCAAACCCTCACCCCTTCAGTCAGGTGAGGAGGGCAGGGATTGAGCAGCTTTGGGGACACCTGGAATCTACACAGGGTCACTCCCCACAGCCCCACCATGGCTGTGGCCAGAGCCCCTGCTCGGTATTTCCACACTGTTCAATCCTTTCTGCTGGCCATGGCCTGAAGCCAAACATTCTTTCCATGAGGTTCCAGAAGGCTGCAGGTTTAGTTCAAGAAAGAGGGTCCTGGTCAGGTTGTTGAGCTGAGCGTTGTGGATTGTGCAGTAGTTTTGTGGTTCTCTCGGTACCTTACAAAGAGGAACAAATGAACAATTGCTGCATTTCCAGACTGGTTCCCTCTCAGCTACCACTGCAGGGGCGGTTTCCAGCCAGCCCTGCTCTGAAAACCAAGGAGAGACTCTCAAAAGAGCCACTCCCTGGGCTCCGTTTGGAGTTTGTGCTTCTTGCAGGGCTGAGCAAACCACAGGCAGGCCTTTTTCCCCCATAGAATTCTCACCTCTGCAGCAGCTCCACAGCATAAGAGCCTCTTAGAATCTGTCTGGAGTCATACCCAGTCTGCCAGCAACTAATGGGGGCTGTGCTGGGCCCTAGGTCACACCAAAATCTGAGGCATCGAGGGAAGGAGTTGAGACCCATGGGTCCATCCAGGCACAACCCATCCCTGGCGCTCCTATTCCCCTGGAAACCAAATTATGGGAGTCCGATTCCTTAGGTCCCACCATGCCTGGGACTCCCATCATAGTCCTCAAATTCCCCAGGATCTCCATGGCCCAGGACCCCATTCCAAGGAACCCTCTCCCATTCATTAAAACATTTGAAATCTCCCTTTCCCCACAACTTTGATTCTCCCAGGACCCTCATTCCTACGGGACCCCTCATTTCCCCGGTATCCTCATTGCATGACCCCAAAACGCTGGAATCCCACATTCCCCTGGGACTCCCATCCCTGAGTCCCCTCAGCCCTGGGGAATCTCATTATCATGGCAACCCCATCCCTGGTGACTCCCCCTCTTCAGGATCTCAATTCCCAGGGACCCCATCCCTGGGACTCCCTATTCCCCTGGATATGAATTCCTGGCTCCCTAAAGCCACTGAGCCACCCACACCTGGGAACCTCCTGTCCCACTGTGTCACATCCAACCTTGTCCTCATCCTGTTCCCACCTTGCCCACAGACTGTGCCCAGCTTGTGGCCACCCTGCCCCCACCAAGGGCCACCTACACATGAGGGTGAGATCTGACCTCGCTTTCTTCCCCTTTGGCCAAAGAGCCACCACCCAGGGGACAGCCACCCCCAGTAGCAAGTCACAGCCAGTGCACATGGCTGGGGACACCGGGATGCCCGGGAAGGTGGTGCTGCTCCTGCAGGGTGACTGCCCCAGGGTCTGACAGCCCAAGGATGGGGAGGAGAGGGGGCACAGGGGGGCTGTGGGGTCCCCTGAGGTCCCCAATGCCAGCAGAGCCAGTTCATGGTACCCACAGTGGACCTTGGTGGGACTGGGGATGTAGGGTGGCTTTGGGGACAGGAAGACGGGGCAGGAATTTGGGGATGGGGATTTGGGGACAGGAATGTGGGGACTGGCACCTTTGGGCTTAGGGAGCTCTGGGGATAGGGACAAGGGAACTGGGATACAGGGACAGAAGGGGACAAGAACGGTGAAGATGTGGCCATAGAAATGGGATCATGGGGATTGGATCATGAGCTGGTGGAGGTGACCTGGGCCAGCATGGGCTGTGTCCATGGTGTCCTTCTGCCCAGGGTATCCACAGTATCCCCATGTTCTGCCCCAGCCCAGGGTGGCCTCAGTGTTGCTGTTCCCAAGGTGTCTGTGCCACAGGGATGTGGTGCACGGGTGGCTGTGACACAGACATGTCCCCCTGCCTCTCCAAATCTTTTGGGGTCCACCCACGCATATTTTCCCATAAGAACTGCTGTCCCCACGGGGACAGATTGGGGACAGCCCCCACACCCCCTGTGCCCCATGTGTCTCTATCCCCACGGAGGTACCCTCACTGATCACTGTCCCTTGTCCCTTCCAGCCCAGACCATCAGCCTCGCTGGTGAGTCCTCAGGGGATGCCATGTCCCCACCTCGCTGTCCCCAGCCCCATGCTGGTCCTGGCAGTCTGTTATCCCCTGTCACCCACAGGTTCCCAGACCACCCAGATCCTGGTGGAGCCCCCCTGGAGGCCAGCGGTTCTGTGGGACCGGGTGACACTGACCTGCCAGGGCTCGGGGACCACCAGTACCACCACCTGGTACAAGGACGGGCAGCACTGGGGGCAGGGACATGACAATGTCACTGTCACTGAGAGTGGCATGTACAAGTGTGACAGACTTGGCACAGGGCACAGCTCCCCCGTGAACATTTTATATGTTGAGGGGATGTTTGGGTGTCTCCAACCTGGCAACTGTGGGGACCCCGAGGGTTCTAGGTGGGCTCCTCTGCATGGTCACCTCCTGTGTGACCAGAGCCCATCCACTGCTCTGGGGACTGCCCAGAGCATCCCAGTGGGGGGGGATTCCTGGTGCTCAGGGTGTGACCCAATGGGGAGTCCTGGTGCCATCAGGTGTGTAAGGACCCATCTGTCCCCCAGACTCGCTGGTGCTGCAGGTGCTGTTGGGGGCGCTGCTGGAGGGGGACTCAGTGACACTGCGCTGCCAGGGTTGGCAGAACCGCACGGTCAAACTGATGTCCTTCTACCACGAGGAGAAGAAACTGGAGGGGCTCTGCAATGGGACCAAGCTGTCCCTGTCTCCTTTGCAGCTAAACCACAATGGCCGCTATCGCTGCAGGGGCTGGGAGAGGTCCTGGTTCTTGGAGGTCCAGTGCCGGTGACAGTGACAATGCAGGGTGAGCATCCCAGAGCATCTCAGTGTGCGAGGACTCGTGTTGAAATAGGGGATTTCTGGTGTGCTGCGTGTGACCCAATGTGGGGATCCCCATGAAAATGGGACCTCCAGTGTGACAGGACAGCCATGTCCCACAGCCTGGTTGGTGCTGCAGGTGTCGTCGGGGGAGCTGCTGGAGGGGGACACAGTGACACTGCGCTGCAAGCACTGGCAGGACATGTCGGTCACTGGAATGTGATTCTACCGTGGGAACAAGAAGGTGGAGAGGTCCTTCAATGGGACCGAGCTGTCATTGTCCCACCTGAAGCTGCACCACAGCGGCCGCTACTGCTGCAGGGGGCTTGGTGGACTCTGAAATGTCACCATGGGCACGGTCGGCACCAGTGACAGTGCACAGTGAGCACCCCCACAGATGGAACTCCAACCTCCTGCAAACCCAAAAGCCACTTCCCAGCAGATTCAAAGTCACAGTCCTCACCTCCCCTCTCCTTCCCTGAGCTCTTCTCGGTGCCGGAGCTGGAGGGTCCCTCCGAGACCACCATGGGGTGCCCCCCCTGAATCTCAGCTGCCTCAGCAGCCCCAGCCTCCTGCGGCCCCGAGCCCCCCTCCTGCACGTGTTCTACCGGGATGGGCAGGTGGTGGGGGGCCCGCAGGGGTCCCTGCAGCTGCTGGTGCCCGCCGTGGGGGTCTCCCACTCAGGGAATTACAGCTGCCAGGTGTGCTCTGAGGGAGGGGCCGCGTGGAAGAGCAGCGCCCGGCTCCGCATCACGGTGCACAGTGAGTGTGGGGATGGGCACGGGGAGCCCCGACAAGCACGCCGGATTCCCTGCCTGGGCACCTCCATGTCCTCCTGACCCTTTTTGGGGTCCCTCCACCTCTGCCCTGTGTGTCCTCACCCCTTCCTGGTGTGACCCCATCCCCAACATCCTCCATCACACCCATCCCCCCGCCCCTATCCCCCCACACCAGCTGCCAGCCACTCCCTGTGGCCTCAGCCATGTCTGTCTCCCTACAGTGCCCGTGGCCAATGCCATCATCACACCCATACCCCTGTCACACCAGGTGCGTGCAGGTGACAACGTGACCCTGCACTGCTCAGTGCAGGTGGACTCAGCCCCTGTCACCTTCACCTGGCTGCACAATGGGCAGGAGGTGGCCCAGGGCCCCCTCCTGAAGCTCAGGGACATCCATGTGGGACATTCAGGCACCTACCAGTGTGTGGTCACCAGTGGGATCACACAAGGTGGTTGGGGGGTTCCGGATGCCTACAGTTCAGAGTGACCCCAGTATGTCCTCCTCTGTCCCCAGCAGTGGCTGTGAATGGCAGCAGTACCCTCCTGTTCCTGCTCCTGCCCCTGGCTGTCATCGGGGGCTGTCACTGGTGGCACCACCAGGGTGGGTGACAATGGGGTGATGGGCATCCTGGAGAGAGAGGGAGGTCCCAGACTGGGGACAGAGATCAGCAGCACCCAGGGCCCCTGAGCTGGGGGACACTGAGCCCGCAGTGACCTTGACTGGGGGTCCTGGGGATTTGGGGCATATTTGGAGAGTCTTGGTTGGGCTCCAGGGCCATCCCTGGCTGGGCTTTGAGGAACATTGTGGTGCACTGGGAGCTCCTGGAGTGTTTGGGGAGGTCCTGGAGGGCTGTGCAGGGATGTTGGGGGATCTTTTTGTATCCTGGGGGAGTTTGGGGATCCCCCTCCCTGCCAGGCTTGGGGTTCTCGGGACCAAGAGGGTTGGGGGCACCAGGAGGGGAGTTGGGGCCCTGCAGTGGTGCAGAAGTTCTGGGGGCTTCAGCGGTGCTCTGAGTGTCCGGGGGAGTCAGGGGTCCTTTGGGAATCAGGGCTGCAGTGGGGATTTGGGGATCCCATGGGTAGTTGGAGCTGCCGAGGTCCCAGGAAGAATCAGGGGTCCTGGTGTCCACACGGTCACCCCCTCCCCTTTCCCTTGCAGCCATGAGGAAGCTCCAGGACAGGTGAGTGGGGGTCTCGGGCTCGGACTCCCCTTTCCCTCTCCCCAAACACCATGCAGACCCCCCCTTATTTCCACAGGATCCCCACGGAGCAGGGGGCTGTGCACAACACCCACATCATGGGCACTGAGTGGGCAGTGGGAGAACTCCAGGGGGGGACAGGGTCACATCACCAACATGTGTCACCTCCCTACCAGGTTCCCACAACCAGTGTCACTCTCAGGGCCCCCACAGGCGTCCCCCAGCCCTGCCCCACCTTGGGATCCACAAGTGACCAATGCAGAGCTGTTGGGACACCAGAAGGGACAACAGGACCCCCGTGACTACAAGAGCGTGCTGTGACACTGGGGGGAACTGGAGGGTACTGGGGGGCACTGGGGGCATCGATTCCCCTCAGGGGTCTCTTCTTCCTTTTCACTGCACCCCATGGGGCTCCTCATTCCCCCTTCCAGTTTTGAAAGAGCACACAACGTTTTTCCATCTAATTGTACCCAAAATTCAGTTTTTTGGTCAAACTGTGTGAGAAACAAGGCTCACTCTGTAAATTTCTTAAATGGTTAATAAGGGATAAAAGGGACAGCAAACAGCATGCTGGGTGCTTGGCAACTGCCAGAGGCACATGGATAACTACAGCAATTCTCCTTACATATCTTTTCATTGTATTGGCGAAATACATACTCAGGAGTGTTATACATATTCAAATATTCTTTCCAGTTCACATGTTCTGGGAATTCCTTTTGCTTGGTTTGACCCTTGATTCATTTTCATGAAGCACATGCCATAGTGCAGATTGAATTTATTTATTTCATGTCCTCACAAGGCCCCCCTGTTCTGTGGTTTGACAGTTCTTGATAGCCCAAGAGTCAGTGGTAAATTCCTGTTTGCATTCCTTCATTTGATGTTTATTTATTTGCTACTTTTCAATGTATTCTTCTCATACAGATGAGATACTCCACCAGTACATTAAATCAACAATATCTATTTCACAAATTATCTGAGTTATTCTCACCGTTGTCACTTAATTACACAAATAAAGGCATTAGCTACTTATGTAACAGTTAATGTTGTACTGCACAATGTCTCTATCTTGATATTTTGGGAGAGCCTAAACTATAATGTATTTATCACACTAAAATATATGTTCTACACAGGGATTAGAGTAAACAGGCTGACAAATTGTCAAATCAAAAGCAGTGAAAAAGTGATTCCAACCTGTATTATATCAAAATAATTTGGAAAAACCAATAGAATAGTGAAAACCAATGACTACAAAATTATTCATAACAGGGAGAAGGTACATGGAAGGTTTTATTTGACTTCTCCTTATCCTGTTCTGATTTTATCAGCAATATATTCAATTCATATCTCTAATTCTGAGGCAGTTTTACCTATGACAGGATTTGATGAGTGATCTCTCCTGGTCGTTGTCTCAACCCAGGAACCCTTTGCTCAATTTCCTCTCCCCATGCAGGTGTGGAGGGCAGTGAGAGAGCGGCTGTGGTGGGTGCGGGGCATGCGGCCACTGTCCATGCACGGCAAGGTAGGGAGGAGGAGGAGGGTCCAGGTCAGGTTGTTGAGCAGATTGCTGTGGGATTTGCAATAGTTTTGTGGTTCTCTCAGTCCCTTAACCAGAGGAGCAAATAATCTGTATGGAGCTGTATTTCCAGACTGGTTCCCTCACAGCTGCCCCTGCAGGGGTGGTTTCCAGCCAGCCCTGCTCTGAAAACCATCAAAGGCCCTCACAGAGCCACTGCTTGGGCTCCCTTTGGCTTTTGTTCTTCTTTCATGGCTGAGCAAACCACAGGCAGGCCTTTTTCCCCCACAGAATTCTCCCCTCTGCAGCAGCTCCACACACCCAGAGCCCCTAGGTATCTGTCTGGGGTGACCCCCAGGCCACCAGCACCTTGTAGAGGCTGTGCTCACCCCTGGGTCACCCCAAAATCTGAGGCACTCAGGGAAGGAGCTGGGACCTATGGGCCCATCCAGCCACTGCCCATCCCTGGCACCACCATTCCCCGTAAAATCAAATCATGAGTACCTCATTTCTTATGTCCCCACTCTCTCTGAAACCCATATCCCTGTACTGACATTCCCCAGGAACTCCATGGCCCAGGGTCCATCATTCCCAAGGAACCCTCTCCTACTTGTTCCATCCCCTGAAATCCTCCTTTCCCCAGGGCCTTGATTCTCTCCGGAACCTCCCATTCCCATGCGAACTCCCATTCCCCCAGCATCCACATCCCATGACCCCAAATCCCTGGAGCCCATGTTCCTCTGGGACTCCCATCCCTGAGGCCCCCCAGCCATGGGACCCCCATTCCCAGTGACTCCTCCTCCTCAGCTCCCCCATTCCCAAGGACCACAATTCCTTAGGGACCCTCCATTCCCCTGGACACCCATTCCTGGGACCCCAAACCCCCTGAGCCCCACACTCCTGGGAACCCCATGTCCCACTGTGTCACATCCAGCTTTGTCCCCATCCTCTCCCCTCCCTGTCCACAGCCTGTGCCCAGCTTGTGGCCACCCTGCCCCACCAAGGGCCACCTACGCATGACGTGACCTCGCTTCCTTCCCCTTTGCCCAAAGAGCCACCACCCAGGGCACAGCCCCCCTGGCAGTGTGTGACAGCCAGTCGACATGGCTGGGGACACCGGGATGGCCGGGAAGGTGGTGCTGCTCCCTTGAGGTGAGTGCCCTGGGCACGGGCCTGACACCCTGGGGATGGGGAGGGGGCACAGAGGGGCTGTGGGGTCCCCTGAGGTCCCCAATGCCGACATTCCAGTCCATGTTACCCACAGTGGACCTGAGTGGGAACAGGGATGGAGGGTGGCTTTGGGGACAGGAAGAAGGAGGCAGGAATTTGGGGATGGGGATGTGGGGACAGAAATGTGGGCCTGGCATCTTTCGGCTGAGGTATCTCTGTGGATAGTGAGAAGTGAACGGGAATGCAGGGACTGGAGGGGACAAGAACAGTGAGGATGTGGCCATGGGGATGGGATCATGAGCTGGTGGTGGTGACCTGGGCCAGCGTGGGCTGTGTCTGTGGTGTCCTCAGGCCCAGGGTGTCCACAGTGTCCCCTTGTTCTGCCTCAGCCCAGCGTGACCTTGGTGTCCCTGCTCCCAAAGTGTCTGTGCCTCATGGATGTGGTGCATGGGTGGCTGTGAAGCAGACATGTCCCCCTGCTTCACTAACTCTTTTGGGGAGCACCCCCATGCACTTTCTCAAAAGAACTGCTGTCCCCATGGGGACTGTCCTCACACCCTGTACCCCTGTGCTGCTGTCTCCCTGGCTCCACCTTCACCCAGCCCTGTCCCTTCTCCCTTGAAGCCCAGACCCTCAGCCTCACTGGTGAGTCCTCGGGGGATGCCATGGCCCCACCACGCTGTCCCCAGCCCCCATGCTGGTCCTGGCAGGCTGGTGTCCCCTGTCACCCGTAGGTGCCCAGACCACCCAGCTCCTGGTGGAGCCCCCTTGGATGCCGGCGGTGCTGTGGGACCTGGTGACACAGACCGCCAGGGCTTGGGGAGCGCCGGTGCCAGCACCTAGTACAAGGACGGGCAGCACTGGTGGCAGGGACAGAACACTTTCCGTGTCCCTGAGACTAGCCACTACACGTGTGACAGACCCGGCATGGGCTCAGCCTCCCCGTGAGAGTCTCAAACGATGAGGGGATGTTTGAGTGTCCCCAGGCTGGCACACGCAGGGATCCCAACGGCTCTGAGTGAGCTTCGCTCCATGGGTCACCTCCTCTGTAACCAGATCCTTTCCCCTGCTCAGGGGACATCCCAGAGCATCCAAGGGTGGGTGGAACTCGTGTTGGAATCGGGGAGCCCTGTGCACAGGGTGTGACCAAATGGGGGTGTCCCGCTGCTCTCCCCCAGACTGGCTGGTGCTGCAGGTGCTGGCACAGGCACTACTGGAGGGGGACATGGTGACACTGCGCTGCCGGGGCTGGCAGGAAAGCACGTTTACCTCGGTGTCCTTCCACTAAGAGGAGATGGAATTAGGGGTGCTCTGCGGTGGGACCGAGCTGTCCCTGTCCCCTCTGCAGCTGCACCACAGTGGCCACTAAAGGTGCAGGGGCTGGGTGGGATCCTGGGGGTGGCAGGAATCAGCACCAGTGACAGTGACAATGCAGGGTGAGCACCCTACAGCCACCACCCTGACACCCCCACAGCCCCTCCCCAGAGACTCGGGTTCTCAAATTCCCCTCTCCTCCCCTTCCCAGAGCTCTTCTCGGTGCCGCTGCTGGAGGGTCTCCTTGATCCCACCGTCGAGTCCCCCCTTGTCGGAGAATGACTTAAAGAAAAGGCCATGAGACATAAAATTGAGAGAAAAGTATAAGGGAAAAGTAAGGCCGTTTCTAACAGTTCTCAGCCTTCTGACTTGTATAAACAATTAGACTCTCTCAGGCATCACTCTATAAACAATAAAGTTCTCAGCTTGTCTTCCCATGGCAAGCAGAACACCGTCCTTGGGAAGGCCTGTTATCCTGAGAACAGATGTAGAGGTTTTGGGAACACTAGTTTCTGTTTTAGTTTCTGGTTTCTGTTTTGGTTTCTGTCTTTAATAAACAATTGTAGGTATTCTAAAACAAAGGGAGTGGTTAGAAGTTTCTCTGTTAGCCTATCATGACATTGGATTACAGAATATTCATGGCGTTCGTTAGCACTGTTATTTAAGGTGATTGATTGATCAATAAAGTCGGACTTCGATGCATTACCAGGATGGTCGTTCTCCCCTTCACTTCAATACCCCCTGACTCTCAGCTGCCTCAGCAACCCGAGCCCCCTGCGGCCCCGAGCCCCCCTCCTGCACATGTTCTACCGGGACGGGCAGGTGGTGGGGGCCATCAGGGGTCCCTGCAGCTGCTGGTGCCCGCTATGGGGGGCTTCTCCTCAAGGAATTACATCTCCGAGGGCGGGGCCATGCGGAACAGCAGTGCTCAGCTCTGCATCACGGTGCCCAGTGAGTGTGGGGATGGGCAAGGGGTGTGCCCAGAGACCCCCCAGGTCCCCTGGTTGGGTACCTCCATGTCCCCCAGAAATATTTCTTTTCTCCCCCCACCTCTGCCCTGGGTCCCCTCACCCCTCTGTGGTGTGACCCCATCTCCAACATCCACCACCACACCCATCCTCCCGTCCCCATCCCCTCACACTTGCTGCCCTCCCTGTGGCCACAGCCCTGTCTGTGTCCCCGCAGTGCCCGTGGACAATGCCACCATTACACCCAGTGTCCTGGAGGTGACACCGCAGGAGACAGGGACACACAGGGACATGGTGGGGTCACTCAGGGTCACCAGGGAGTAGAGGACCCTTGGGGTGATGGGTGACCCTGATATGTCCCCCTCACAAAGGGTCACCAGGGACTGCAGCACTCCAGGGGTGATGAGTGACCCTGATGTGTCCCCCTCTGTTTCTTGCAGTGGGTGCAGGGGTCAGTGGAGCCCTTTTGTTCCTGCTCCTGCTCGTGGCTGTCAATGTGGCCTGGCACCGGTGGCACCGTGTGGGTGGATGACAATGGGGGGACAGAGGTCGTGGAGAGAGGTGGGAAGGGCCCCAGAGAAGGGGGGCCATAGGGCAGCACCCACAGCCCCTGACTTGGGAGGGGCTGAGCCCCCAGTGACCATGGCTCAGAGCCCTGGGAGCTGTTGGAGGGTCCTGCAGGGATGTTGGGGCTTCTATCAGGGTTCCCCCTCCCTGCTGGGCTCGGGGGTCTGGGAGCTCAGGGTGTTGGTACAAGTGGGGTGGTTCAAGGATACTGCGGGGGGCATCAGGGATACTGAGGGGCATCAGGGATACTGGGGAGGCGTGGGGAGAATTGTGTGTCTGGTGGTGGTTCAGCATTGCCAAGGGTGGATGGTGGCCCCTGGGTCTCCAAAGTCACCCCTCCTTTGCAGATGTCAGGAAGCACCAGGAAAGGTGAGTGCAGCCTCCAGCCATGATACACCTTTTACCCAAACCCCCAGCACTTCCCATCTCCTTCCACACACCCCCTTATTCCCACAGGGCCCCCCAAGACCCCCTGGCACCCCCAGTGGAGGATCCTCAGGTGATGTACATGGAGCTGCAAAGGCAACCGTTGGAACCCAGTGACATCTATGACAATCTACACCAAAAGTTGTGATGCTCTGGGAAGTGGGAGGCACTGGGTGTCTCTGGGGGTGCTCCCTCCATGGCTCCTGTGGTTCCCCATCCTTCCAAGGGAGGTGGTCATGTCTCAGGGGAAGGCTACACAGGGCACCCTCTGCTTCCCCTTTCCTCTCCCAGTACCCCCAAGGGCTCCCCCATCCCTTTCCTCATACCTGCAGGGGCTCCCCAGCCCCATCCAAGTGCCCAAGTACCCTCAGAGACTGCCCCATTCTCTCCCCACCGTGCTTGCAGTACACCCAGGGCTTCCCCATTCCCCCTCCCACTACCCCTGTCCCATCCCACTGTAAAAGGGGAGTCGAGGAGGATTCTTGCTGAAAGGTTTCTAAGGTGAAAATGAAGCACAAACATGGAAATATTATATCAGAGAACTGTTTATTGAAAAAGGAGGATAAGTGTTCTTAGTGAATGTGGAGAGAAGGGACTAGAAAGGGGAAAGGATAGAGAGAGAAACAGAAGACAGGAACAGTGTTGCCGCAAGGAGCCTGGGCGCTCTGTGGGCATCAGCTGGGCAGATGGAGTGTGTGTGCTGCATGCCAGGGCAAGCCCACATGGCTTTTGTGAGTGGCTGGGCGTGATTTCCAAGGACGGTACCTGTGTGTCTCTGGCATGGGCGAGCGATGGCTGCAGGCTGGCTGGTGTGGGCTGGCTGCGGGCTGGGGCTGCGGTGGGCAAGTGCAGCAGGCTCGGTGCTGTGGGCAGCATGGGAAACGCGGCAGAGGCGGTGGGTGGGTGCAGGCAGCATCTGCTCGGTTGGGGCAGCAATGAAGGAATGTCCAGGACGAGCAGGAATGAGCTGCCTCATGGAAGCAGCAAAGCAGGGAAGAATGGATGCAGGTAGGAGAGAAGGACCACCGGGAGGAAAAGGCAAGTGGGGGTAGTATTGGTGATAATTTTGCCCAATGTCTGGGAGGAATGATGCATCTGACTTCATCTTATCAGATGGCTAATTAAGTACTTTATTATACTGTATTATTCTATATTATATTACATTACATTACATCTAAACTGAATCTGCCAAGGACTCAGCTGCACTCCACTGCACACTATCTCATGACTGTCAGCCGACAGTCCCCACACACACACACCTGGATTCAACTGCTCAGTGAATCAAAATTCTCACATCAGAATCCAATCACCGATTCCCTTCAGGTAAACAACCTACCACAATGCATTCCATATGTGAACAACACAGGGGCAGAAAAGGAGATAAGAATTGTTTGGATCATTCTTTGCCTCTCCCACTGCTTCTCTCAGATTCAGAGAATGTGAATCCCACAGGGGAGGAGGGCCAAACTGACCCTCTGAGCGAGCCCCTGATCCCTGCAAGAAACCCAAAGCAAAACACTCCTGTTTTGTCACAGTTACCTGCTTTTATATGCAAAGTCTCATCCCACAGCCTGATTTCCCTGGCGTTTTATCATAGATATTTTTCCTCAGGCATCTGTCCCACCAGCCAGTGGGGGTCACTCACATCCCGATCACTGAAGCTTTCTCTCCCCTGATTCTTGGTTGTGTGAAGCCTTGACAGGGACTGGGTTTCCAGCACATGTAAAACCCACAGAGGTTTTTTTCACCTCATGTGTAGCATATGTTGAGACATAAATCAAAATCAGATTTGATCCTCTTAACTCCAGTGTGCTCAGTGGCTCTGCAGTCCCCCTCCCAGTGCTCCCAATGAGGTGGCTTACTGGTGCCCATCCAGTTGCTAGGGGACACAGGACCTGGTTCCCTGCTCCTGGGACAAAAATGCAGCTCTTTGGTTAAACTGGCAGAAATGGTGTTTCTTTCTTCAGCTGTGTCAAGGAAGCTGAACAAGGTGGGAACCTCGCTTGGAATGGAAAATACCACCCCCTTCTCTCTGAACTATTGTAACTTTGGAAATTACAGGGCTTTTACGTAAAGATGTGGGAACAGGAATAACAGTTATTTACGGGTATATATTGACAGAAACAAGTTAATGGAAGTTGACTTTTACTGGATATTATATGAATTGATATTATATTATTGATTATACTGTTGAATAAATATTGTGATGTTGTTCAGGTAGTGAAAAGTATTTTGGAGTGGCTGATGTTGTTGTGGTGGCCGGGAGTGCTCCCTGCAGCGCCCTCCGCTGGCCGCGCCTATTACTGCCACAAAAACCAACAGGGCTGAGCGGCAGGGAAAGTTCTGGGTTTGTGTTGTTGGTTCTGTTCTTGTTTATCAATTTCCCAGAAAGAGCTGTTATTCCTTGTCCTACACTTTGGGCTGGAAGCCAGATCATCTTTGAAATTAAAAAAAATTTCTGAGATGGGTTTTCCATTCCAGGAATTTTCCCCAGATTCCTTGGCAGATATTTCTCATTTAAATGAGTTGCCAACTTCTGGGTTCCAGTGTGGAGGGGACAGGCACCCCATGAGCAGATAGGGCCAGGGACTTGGCTACCTCATGCTCTGCCTTTTAAGCCAGTTTTGTTACCAAGGGCCCTCTCCCCAGCTGGCATTTCTGGTCACCTGGCCACTCAGGAGCTGGCTTTGTCAAAGTGTCACGCTGTCCCCAGTGTGCCATGGCTGACAGATGATGGACAGACGGGGCCCTGTCTTACCAAAAGGAAGGCCTGACCCATCCCAGCCACACACAGCTGTTCCAAAATGTCTCCAGACTTCAAATTTTTCCTGTCTCTGACACCCCACCCTGTGCCATGGCCTGATTCTGACTGCCCTGGGAAAGGGGGAGGCTCAGGGACCTCCTCAGCGCCTTTGTGAGATCCTCATGTGGGGAACATGGCAGAGGAGGGGTTTGGGACAGGGGACAAGAGAATCCAGAGCCTCCTGAAGCCACTTTGGCCATCAGAGCAAGGAAGGTCCAGGGCTCTGCCAGATTCCTCTGGTGGAGGAAACGTGATGGGGGGGGGGGGGGGGGGGAGTGTTCGGGGATTGTTCTTTGTTGGTGGTTTTCCCTGGAAATCGTTCCTTGTGTGACAATTTGGGCTCTAAACCTTGTTGCTATTGCTGTTGATTTTGTTCTTTCATTGCTGATTCTGGAAATTTTTCTTTCCTCAGACTTTTGGAATATTTGTGCCTCCATGGGGAGTGGTAGGAAAGGGGCAGCAGCCCCTGGTTTTAGTGGCAACCCAGAACTGGAGAATCCCATTCCTAAAGCCCCACAAAGCTGAACAAACACCATCTCTGCCAGGTTAACCAAAAAGTTGCCTTTTGGACTAAATAAGAAGGAAATGGGTCCAGCGTCCCCTGGCACTGGGAGGAGCCTGGCGAGCCATGGGTGTACTGGGAGCACTGGGACGGGGAAAGGGCTACCCTAGGTGCCCTGTGCAGCCCCCCCGACTCATGGCCATTACCCCAAGCAGGATGGGCCACCATGGGAGCCATGGGATGGGGACTCCCAGCGTTCCCCAGTGTCACAGCACGTTCCCATGGATGTCACTGGTGTTCTGCAGTCGCCCATGTGGTCCTGGCAGCTCTGCGTGGGTCACCTGGGGGTCCTTGGAAGGGACAGTAAGAGACACCTGGCTTGGGGTGACACCCATGGGTGACATGTCCATGTCCCCACACATCCCCAATGCCTACCCCCTGCCCCCTCATGTCCAGCCCCTCCCCCACCTGCAGGGGATAAAGGGGTTCTGGGGAGCCCTGTGGGGATAAGGGGGGTTCTGAGGGGTGTCTGGGTAGGGGGTCAGGCAGAGTCATGGCTGGAACTCCCCACTCACCTGTCCTGGGATTTCCTGAGAGCTGCAAGAAAAAGAGGATGGGGTGATCATGGGGTGTCCCCTGGTCCCCAACCCCACCTGGGACCTTTAAAGGCCCACTGGAGCCCTGAGCCCCCACCAGACACTGATTTCTACTGGACTGCCAGGCCCCTGCACCCCAAAGCACCCCTGAGGAGCCCCAGAACACCTGAGGTCCCCAGGTACTCCAACCCCCTCCCCAGGAACCCTGAACCCCTGAGCACCCCTCAAGCCTCAAGGAACCCCAAGAATGGAATGCAGGTAAGCCTCCAAACTGCTCCATGATCCCTGAAGAGCTCTCAACATCCCTGCACAACTCTCCAACACATGCCTAAAAGCCCCCAGGAGATCCTAGTGACACCCCAATATTCTTCAAGGCCCTTCCTGGGACAGCCCAGGACCTTCCAAAAGGCCCCCAAAGCTGTGAGCACCCCAAGCAAAGGTCACTGGGGGCTCAGCTTCCTCCAGCTCAGGCGTTTTGGGTGATGCCCCAACTGCCCCCCCACTGTGTGGGGCTTTCCCCCAGTTCCTGTAGGACCTTGTCCCCCCCCTCCATTGTCACCCACCCATGTGGTGCCACCAGTGACAGCCCCCGATGACAGCCAGGAGCAGGAGCAGGAACAGGAAGGTCCTGTCGACATTCACAGCCACTGCTGGGGACAGAGGGGGACACATTGGGGTCACCCTGAACTACAGGGGCCCTGAACCCCCCAGCAATCCTGTGTGACACCACCTGTGACCCAGGGTGAGCCAGGTGTCACCTCCAGTACCAGCTCAGGGCTGAGTGCCCGGAATATGCGGTGCCCATCCTGTCCCAGCTGGTTGGTGGCCATGCACTGGTAGGTGTCCGAATGTCCCACATCGATGTCCCTGAGCTCCAGAGAGGACCCTGGGCCACCTCCTGCCCATTGTGCAGCCAGGTAAAGGTGACAGGGGTTGAACCCACCTGCACCGAGCAGCGCAGGGTCACGTTGTCACCTGCATGCACCTGGTGGGACAGGGCACTGAGGGTGATGGTGGCATTGGCCACGGGCACTGCGGGGACAGAGACAGGGCTGGCACCTGGTGAGGTGGGATGGGGTTGCTTTGGGTTCGGTCACCCTCAGCCCGAGGGTCCCGCTCACCCAGGACGGTGACATTCAGGGGGTCACTCTCGGCCACGCTGTCCCCGTCGCTGACCCGGCACCGGTACTGGCCGCTGTCATTGTCCCCAACGTGGTGCAGCTCCAGGTGGGGGCTGATGCCCAGCAGTGCCCCCGAGCCCTCCCGGTGCCAGGAGAAGGACAGGAGACCTGTCCTCATGACCACCTCACAGCTCACCACCAGGCTGTCCCCCAGTGTCACCTGTCCCCCGGGTGGATGCACTGACAGGGACACCCCTGGGAGTGGGACACCTGTGGACGGACACAGAAGAGATTGGGGACCCAGGAAGCATGGGAGACACGGGAGGGAAAGGAAAGGATTGGAGGGTAGCAGAGAGGATCCCAGTGAAGAGAAGGGGACCCTGGGAGGCATGTTGGGATATAGGGACAATGGTGAGACCCCATGGAAAGGTGCAGAGACCCGGGCAGGGATGTGGAACCACAAGAGAGACTGAGGAGACTCTGGGAATGATTTGGGGTTTATAGATGGGCTGCAGGACCCATGGAAGGAAGGGAGAGCAGAGGGTGGAGCAGGGACCTTGGAAAGGGTGGGGAATCCAGGGAGGGATGGGGAGGACAAAGAGAGGGATGAGGGATCAGGAAGCGGAACTGGGCAGTCATGGGGGAAACCAAGAGGGACTTGGGAAATTTCGTATGACCCAGAAAGGAGTAAAGAGAGGGATGAAGGATTCAGGCAATGGTAGGAAATCCTTGGAGGATGTCGGGCATCCCTGTCCCCATCATTGCACTCACTGTGTACTGTCACTGTAACCCTCTTTGACACCCTCCACTTTGACACCACTTTGCTCACCCAGCCCTCACAGTGGTAGTTGCCGCTGTGGTGCTGCTGCAGAGGGGACAGGAACAGCTCGGTGCCATCACGGAGCCCCTCCAGTTTCTTCCCCTCATGGTAAAATGACACCGAGGTGACCATGTTGTTTCGCCAGCTCCGGCAGCGAAGTGTCACCATGTCCCCCTCCAGCAGCGTCCATGCTGGCGCCTGCAGCACGAGCCCGTCTAGGGGTTGGAGGGGTCATGTCGTACTTGATGGCGCCAGGACCCCCCCATTGGGTGCACCAGGAGTCCCCAATTCCAACAAAGTGTTCCCCCACAGTGGGGGTGTTCTGGGATGTCCCCAGAGCAGGGGCCAGGCTCTGGCCACAAAGGAGGTGACCCATGGAGAGGAGCCGACCCAGAGCCCTTGGGGTCCCTGAAGGTGCCAGCCTGGGGACACCTGAAGTCCCCTCACAATCTAAGACTCTCACAGCAGGGCTAAGCCCGGTGCCGGGTCTGTCACAGGTGTAGGTGCCACTCTCGGTGACAGTGAGGCGGTCAGGTCCCGGCTGCCCCCAGCGCCATCCGTCCTTGTACCAGGTGGTGGCACTGGCGGTCTCTGAGCCCTGGCAGGTCAGTGTCACCTGGTCCCACAGCACCGCCGGCCTCCAGGGGGGCTCCACCAGGAGCTGGGTGGTCTGGGAACCTGTGGGTGACAGGGGACACCAGCCTGCCTGGGCCAGCATGGGGCTGGCGAGAGCGGGGTGTGGCCATGGCATCCCCTGAGGACTCACCAGCGAGGCCGAGGGTCTGGGCTGGAAGGGAGAAGGGACAGGGCTGGGTGGGGGTGGCACTGTAGGGGAAACAGCACAGGGGCAAGGGGTGTGGGGGCTGTCCCCAAACTGTCCCTCTGGGGGCAGCAGTTCTGGTAGGAAATTGTTTCTGGGTGGTCCCCAAAAGATTTGGAGAGGCAGGGGGACATGTCTGTGTCACAGCCACCCATGCACCACATCCATGTGGCACAGACACCGTGAGAACAGGGAGACTGAGGCCACGCTGGGCTGAGGCAGAACTTGGGGCACTGTGGACATCTCGGGCGAGAGGACACCATGGACACAGCCCATGCTGGCCCGCGTCACCCTCACCAGCCCATGATCCCAACCCCATGGCCACATCCTCACTGTTCTTGTCCCCTTCTGTCCCCACATCCCAGTTCCCTTGTCCCTATCCCCAGAGCTACCTGAGCCCAAAGGTGACAGTCCCCACATTCCTGTCCCCACATCCCCATCCCCAAATTCCTTCCTCCCTCTTCCTGTTCCCAAAGCCACCATACATCCCCAGTCCCACCAAGGTCCACTGTGGGTAACACAGGGTGGCACTGCTGGCATTGGGGACCTCAAGGGACCCCACAGACCCCCTGTGCCCCCTTCCCTCCCCATCTCCAGGGTGTCAGGCCCATGCCTGGGGCACTCACCCCACAGGAGCAGCGTCACCTTCCCGGCCATCCCGGTGTCCCCAGCCATGTGCACTGGCTGTCACTCGCTGCTGTGGCCACTGCTCCCCTGGCTGGCGGCTCTTCGGATGAAGGGGAAGGAAGCGAGGTCACGTCTGTCCTCCCATGTAGGTTGCCCTTGGTGGGGGCAGGGTGGCCACAAACTGGGGACAGGCTGGGGACAAGACTGGGTGGCACATGGTGGGAAATTGGATTCTCACACGTGGGGAGCTCAGGGGGTTTAGGGACCTGAGGATGGGTGTCCGGGGGAATGGGGGATCCCAGGGATGGGGTCCTTAAAATGGGGGGAAATCACTGGAGATTGAGGTACCATGGGAATGGAGGTTCCTTTTGATGTTTATTTACTTGCTACTTCTCCATGTGTTCTTCTCATACAGATCAGATACCCCACCAGTACATTAAATCAACATTAGCTATTTCACAAAATTATCTGAGTTATTCTCACCATTGTCATTTAGTTACACAAATAAAGGCATTAGCTACTTATGCAACAGTTAATGTTAAACCACACAGAAAATTGTCTCTATCTTGATAGTTTTTGAGAGCCTAAATTATAATATAATAATCACACTGAAATATATATTCTACACAGCGATTAGGGTAAAAAGGTGAGAAATAGTAGTGTATCAAAAGCAGTTAAAAATAGATTACAAACTGTATTATATCAAAATAATTGGGGGAAACCAATATATTGAAAGGCAATGAATACAAAGTTATTCATAATGCGGAGAAGGTGTATGGAAGGGTTTATTAGACTTCTTATCCTGCTCTGATTTTGACAGCAATAAATTCAATTCATATCTCTAATTCCGAGGCAGTTTTGCCCATGACAGGATTTGATGAGTGATCTCTCCTGGTCCTTGTCCCAACCCAGGAACCCTTTGCTCAATTTTCTCTCCCCATCCAGGTGTGGAGAGCAGTGAGAGAGCAGCTGTGGTGGGTGCGGGGCATGCGGCCACTGTCCATGCACGACAAGGCAGGGAGGAGGAGGAGGGTCCAGGTCAGGTTGTTGAGCAGATTGATGTGGGATTTGCAGTAGTGCTGGGGCTCTCTCAGTCCCTTGGGCACCGGCACAAAATGATCAATTGCTGCATTTCCAGACTGGTTCCCTCACAGCTGCCTCGGCAGGGGGGGTTTCCAGCCAGCCCTGCTCTGAAAACCATCAAAGGCCCTCACAGAGCCCCTGCTTGGGCTTGCTTTGGAGTTTGTGCTTCTTGCACAGCTGGGCAAACCATAGGTAGGCCTTTTTCCCCCCACAGAATTCTCACGTCTGCAGCAGGATCTTCAAAGACCCAGAACCCCTCAGAATCTGTTTTGGGTCACCCGCAGGCTGCCGACGCCTTGTGGGGGCTGTGCTGGGCTCTGGATCACCCAAAATCTGAGGCTCCCAGGGAAAGAGCTGAGACCCATGGGCCCATCCAGCCACTGCCCATCCCTGACACCTCCATTCCTCTGGAAATCAAATCATGGGTACCATATTTCTTATGTCTCCCCCTCTCTGGAACCCGTATCCCAGTACTCACATTCCCCAGGATCTCCATGGCCCAGGAGCCCTCATTCCCAAGGAACCCTCTGCTGTTCATCCCATCCCTAAAATTCCCTTCCCACAGGACCTTGGTTTTCACAGGACCTCCATTCCCACAGGATCTCCCATTTCCCCAGCATCCCCATCTGATGACCCCAAATCCCTGGAACTCATGTTCCTCTTGCAGTCCCATCCCTGAATCCCCTCAGCTGTGGGGACCCCCATTCCCAGTGACTCCCCCTTCTCAGCACCCCCATTCCCAGGGACCCCATCCCTGGGACCCCCCATTCCCCTGGACACCCATCCCCACCTCCCCAAATCCCCTGAGCCCCCCTACTCCTGGGAACCCCATGTCCCACTGTGTCCCACCCAGCCTTGTCCCATCCTGTCCCCACCCTGTCCACAGCCTGTCCCCAGCTTGTGGCAACCCTAATCCCACCAGGTGACACCTACCCATGACGACAAGACCTGACCTCGCTTCCTTCCCCTTTGCCCAAAGAGCCACCACCCAGGGGACAGCCACCCCTGGCAGTGAGTGACAGCCAGTGCGCATGGCTGGGGACACCAGGATGGCCGGGAAGGTGGCGCTGCTCCTGTGGGGTGAGTGCCCTGGGCACGGGCCTGACACCCTGGGGATGGGGATGGGGAGGGGGCAGAGGGGGCTGTGGGGTCCCCTGAGGTCCCCGATGCCAGCACGGCATGGAGCCCAGTGTGACCAGAGTTTTGGGGTAGCTTTGGGGACAGAAACAGGAGACAGGATTGTGGGGACAGGGAGATGAAGATGTGGGGACAAGGATGTGGCAGAAGGAACCTTGGGGCTGGGGCAGCTGTTGGGACCAGGACAGGAACACAGGAATGCAGGGACAGGGACAAGGGGACAAACACCATGTTGGTCGGCCATGGGGACAGGTGCCATCGGAAATGGCCCATGGGCACAGGGCCATGGGGATGTGGCTGTGGGTCTGGCAGGGGTGACCTGTGCCAGCACAGCGTCTCCATGCCTGACCAAGGGTTGGCTACTGCGTCCCTGTCCTCAAGAAATCTGTGCCACACCATTGCCCCCACTGAGACATTTTGGGAACTGTCCCACACTCCATGCCCCCATGCTGCTGTCCCTGGAGTTTCACCCTCACCCAGCCCTGTCCCTTCTCCCTTCAAGCGCAAACCCTCGGCCTCGCTGGTGAGTCCTCGGGGGATGCCATGGCCCTACCCCACTGTCCCCAGCTACATGGTGGCCCAGGCAGGCTGGTGTCCCCTGGCACCCGCAGGTGCCCAGACCACCCAGATCCTGGTGGAGCCCCCTGGACACCACTGGGTCTGTGGGACCAGGTGACACTGACCTGCCAGGGCTCGGGGACTGCCAGCACCACCACCTGGTCAAAGGACGGGCAGCGCTTGTGGCAGGAGAGACAGGAGCGCGTCACTGTCACCGAGCGTGGCACCTACTGGTGTGACAGACCCAGCACCGGACGCAGCCCCCTCGTGATAGTCTTACAACGTAAGGGGGGTTTGGGTGTCCCCAGGCTGGCACCCATGGGGACTCTGATAGCTCTGGATGGGCTCTGCTCCATGGGTCACGTCCTGTGTGACCAGAGCCTGTCCCCTGCTCTGGGGACATCCCAGAGCATCCCAGAGTGGGGGAAACCGTGTGGTAACTGCGGACCCCTGGTGTGCTGGGTGTGACACAATGCAGGGGTCCTGGTGCCATCAGGTGTGACAGGTCCCCTCTGTCCCCCAGACTGGCTGGTGCTGCAGGTGCCGGGGCGGTCGCTGCTGGAGGGGGACACGGTGACACTGCGCTGCCAGGGCTCGTGGAACAGAACGGTCACCTCAGTGTCCTTCTACCGAGAGGAGAAGGAACTGGGGAGGCTCCGCTATGGCACCGAGCCGTCGTCCCTGCCCCCCCTGCAGCTGAACTACAGCAGCAGCTACAGCTGCGAAAGCCGAGTGAAATTTGGGACATCAGAGAGGTCGTGGCGGTCAGTGCCGGTGAGAGTGACAGTCCATGGTGAGCACTCCACAGCCCCCACCCCGACACCCCCACAGCCCCTCCCCAGGGATTCAGGCTCACAAATCCCCCACCCCTGTCCTTCCCAGAGCTCTTCTCGGTGCCGGTGCTGGAGGATCCCCCCATGGCCACCCAGAGGTCCTCCCTTACTCTCATCTGCCTCAGCACCCCCAGCCCACTGCGGCCCCAAGCCCCCCTCCTGTACGTGTTCTACCGGGATGAGCAGGTGGTGTGGGGCCTGCAGGGGTCCCCACAGCTGGTGGTGCCTGCCGTGGATGTCTTCCACTCGGGGAATTACAGCTGTGAGGTGCAATTCGAGGGTGGGGCCGCGCGGAACAGCAGTGCCCGGCTCCATGTCACAGTGCACAGTGAGTGTGGAGATGGGAACGGGAAGCCCCCAGAGCCTCCTCGTGTCCCCTGCCTGGAGACGCCCAGTCCTTCCTGACACCTGACCTGTGGCACCTAAGATTCCCATATCCTTCCCTGGCTCCCCTACTCCTTTCTCTGGTCCCTCCCCGGATCCCACATGGGTACCCCCATCCTTCCCTGGCACTTTTTCCGTGTCCTGCCATTGCTGACCCGGGTCCCTCCTCAGGTCCCTCCATTCTTGGCTTGTGTCCACCCATCGCTCACTGGGTCCCCAGACCCCTCCCTGCATCCCGCCACCCCTCTCTGAGGGCCCCACTCATTCCCCAGGTCCCACCATCCTCTCCCTGTATCCCTGTACCCTTCCTGGTGTCGCCCCCATCTCTCTTCAGGTGTCCCTTCCCTGAACCCCCTATCCCCCTGTTTCCAAATCCCCACCCATCTCTGCACCCCCTCTCCCTCACTGGGATTCTCCTGCCCCTGTCCGACCACCCAGGTCCCTCACTGTCCCCTGCTGTCCCCCCCTCCTACAGGGGTCCCACCCTCGGGGGTGTCCCTGTCAGCACAGCCCCCCGGGGGATAGGTGGCACTCGGGAAGAGCCTGTTGCTGAGCTCTGTGGTGGCCGAAGGGACAGGTCCCCTGTCCTTCTGGCACCAGGAGGGCTCGGGCGCAGTGCTGGGCACCAGGCTCCACCTGGAGCTGCCCCACGTTGGGGACAATGACAGCGGTCAGTACCGGTGCCAGGTCAGAGATGGGGACAGTGTGGGTGAGAGTGACCCCCTGAATGTCACCGTCCTGGGTGAGCGGGACCCTCGGGCTGGGGGTGACCCCACCCATGGCACCCCCATACCATCTCACCAGGTGCCAGCACCATCTGTGTCCCCACAGTGCCCATGTCCAATGCCACCATCACCACCGGTCCCCTGGCACATCAGGTGCATGAAGGTGATAACGTGACCACCGGTCCCCTGGCACATCAGGTGCATGAAGGTGATAACGTGACCCTGCGCTGCTCGGTGCAGGTGGGCTCAGCCCCTGTCACCTTTACCTGGCTGCACAATGGGCAGGAGGTGGCCCAGGGTCCCCTCCTGGAGCTCAGGGACATCCATGTGGGACATTCGGACACCTACCAGTGCATGGCCACCAACCAGCTGGGACAGGATGGGCGTGTTCTGGGTACTCAGCCCTGAGCTGGCCCTGGAGGTGACACCTAGCTCACCCTGGGTCACAGGTGGGGTCACACAGGGTTACGTCCCTGTCCCGTCCCCAGCAGTGACTGTGAATGTCGGCAGGACCCTGCTGTTCCTGCTTCTGCTCCTGGCTGTCATCGCGGGCTGTCACTGGTGGCAGTGCTGTGGTGGGTGACAATGGGGGTGTCACAAGGTCCTACAGGAACTGGGGGGAAGCCCCACACACTGGGGGGGGGCAGCTGGGGCATCACCCAAAGCCCCTGAGCTGGAGGAAACTGAGCCCCCAGTGACCTTTGCTTGGGGTGCTCACTGCTTTGGGGGCCTTTTGGAAGGTCCCGGGCTGTCCCAGGAAGGGCCTTGAGGAATATTGGGTTGACACTGGGGTCTCCTGGGGGCTTTTTGTGAGGTATTGGAGAGTTGTGCAGGGATGTTGAGAGCTCTTTAGGGATTCTCGATAAGTTTGGAGGCTTCCCTGCATTCCATTCTTGGGGTTTCTTGAGGCTTGAGGGGTGCTCAGGGGCTGTGTGAAGAATCAGGGTCCTGAGGGGGTTCAGGGGTCCTGGGGAGGGGGTTGGAGTACCTGGGTGCTTTAGGTGTTCTCAGGCTCCTCAGGGGTGGCTTGGGGTGCAGGGGCCTGGCAGTCCAGTAGAAATCAGTGTCTGGTGGGGGCTCAGGGCTCCAGTGGGCCTTTAAAGGTCCCAGGTGGGGTTGGGGACCAGGGGACACCCCATGATCACCCCATCCTCTTTTTCTTGCAGCTCTCAGGAAATCCCAGGACAGGTGAGTGGGGAGCTCCAGACATGGCTATCCTTGACCCCCTCCACAGACACCCCTCAGACCCCCCCTTATCCCCACAGGGCCCCCCAGAGCCCCTTTATCCCCTGCAGGTGGGGGAGGGGCTGGACATGAGGGGGCAGGGGGTGAGTATGGGGGATGGGTGGGGACACGGACATGTCACCCATGGGTGTCACCCCAAGCCAGGTGTCTCTTACTGTCCCCCCCAAAGACCCCCAGGTGACCCACGCAGAGCTGCCAGGACCACATGGGCGACTGCAGGACACCAGTGACGTCCAGGGAACGTGCTGTGACTCTGGGGGACACTGGGAGTCCCCATCCCATGGCTCCCGTGGTGGCCCATCCTGCCTGGGGTGATGACCACAAGTCAGGGGGAGCTGCACAGGGCACCCAGTGCTCCCCTTTCTCCCTCCCAGTGCTACCAGTACACCCATGGCTCCCCAGGCTCCTCCTAGTGCCAGGGGGCACAGGACCCTTTCCTCCTTATTTAGTCCAAAATGCAGCTGCTTGGTTAAACTGGCAGAGATGGTGTTTGTTCAGCTTTCTTGGACTTTAGGAATGGGATTCTCTAGTTCTGGGTTGCCACTAAAACCAGGGGCTGCTGCCCCTTTCCTACCACTCCCCATGGAGGCACAAAGATTCCAAAAGTCTAAGAGAAGAAAAATTTCCTGAATCAGCAATGAAAGAACAAAATCAACAGCAACAGCAACAAGGTTCACAGTCCAAATTGTCACACAAGAAATAATTTCCAGGGAAAGCCACCAACAAACAATCCCCGAACACTTCCCCCCCCCACCCCCCAACACGTTTCCTCCACCAGAGGAATCTGGCAGAGCCCTGGACCTTCCTTGCTCTGATGGCCAAAGTGGCCTTCAGGAGGCTCTGGATTCTCTTGTCCCCTGTCCCAAACCCCTTCTCTGCCCTGTTCCCCACACGAGGATCTCACAAAGGCCCTGTGGGGTTTCAAAGCCTCCCCCTTTTCCAGGGCAGTCAGGATAAGGCCATGGCACAGGGTGGGGTGTCAGAGACAGGAAATGTTTGATGTCTGCACACATTTTGGAACAGCTGTGTGTGGCTGGGATGGGTCAGGCTTTGCTTTTGGTGAGACAGGGCCCCACCTGTCCATCAGTCTGTCAGTTATGGCACAGTGGGGACAGTGTGACGCTCTGCCAAAGCCAGCTCCTGAGTGGCCGGGTGACAAGAAGTGCCAGCTGGGGAGAGGGCACTTGGTGGCCGAACTGGCTTAAACGGCAGAGCATGATGTGACAAAGTCCCTGACCCTGTCCCCTGTTGCAGTGTCTGTCCCATCCAGGCAGGAACCCAGGACATGGCAACTCATTTAAATGAGAAATATCTGCCAAGGAAAGTGGGAATATTCCTGGTACTGAAAGGATATGCATGTCTAAAACATTTTTTAGTTGCAGAAATGATGGGGCTTCCACGCAGAAGTGTAGGAAAAGGAATAACAGCTCTTTATGGAGAAATTTATAAACAAGAACAGAACAAACAACACAAACCCAGAACTTTTGCTCCTGCTCAGCACTGTTGGTTTTTGTGGCAGTTACAACCGTGGCCAGCTGGGAACGCTTCAAGGAGCACTCCCAGCCAGCAGGGGGGCTGCAGGGAGAACTCCCGGCCAGCAGGGGGCGCCCCCGTCCAGCTGCATCCCCTCAGGGGCCATGGCAGCCTCGGACGGGAGGGAGGAGCGGAAATCGCTCCTTCTGCAAACTCACGGGCACCAATCGGTGCCAGCATCACCACCGGCAGCGGGCAGAAGCCGCCAAGGCAGCAGGTTGGATCCCAGTGCCCACTGGCAGCGTAGCAGTGTCCTGGGGCCAGACACACACTCTGCACAACACCCACAATGGCTCTCATGATCCCAAATGGAAGGAAGGCAGCGCCTGACCCCAGGCAGGTCTCGGGTCCACAGCAGCACCTCTGGTGTCTTTACACCACAATTCCTGCAAACCCTCAGCTTTTCCCTCAGGTGAGGGGGGCAGGGATGGAGCTCCTTTGGAGACACCTGTAATGCAGACAGGGTCACTCCCCACAGCCCCACCATGGCCTCTGGCAGAGCCCCTGCTCAGCATTTCCACACATTTCCCTCTTATCTGGCAGCCGAACCAGAACCCAAATATTCTTCCTGGGCTGTTCCAAAGGGCTGCAGGCTTGACACAGGAAGGAGGATGGACCCAGTCAGGTTGTTCAGAAGATTCTTGTTGTTTTTGCAGGGTTTTGGGGGCTCTCGCAGACCCTTGCTGCAAGGGACAAAATGATCAATTGCTGCATTTCCGGACTGGTTGCCTCTCAGCCACCCCTCCAGGGGGAGTTTCCAGCCAGCCTTTTTCTGAAAACCATCATAGGCCTTCACAGAGCCACTGCTTGGGCTCTTTTTGGGGGTTTGTGCTTCTTGCAGGTCTGAGCAAACCACAGGCAGGCCTTTTTCCACCCACAGAATTCTCAGCTCTGCAGCAGCTTCACAGACCCAGAGCCCATCAGAATCTGTCTGGGGTGACACCCAGACTGACGGCACCTTGTGGATGCTGTGCTGGGCCCTGAGCCAACGAAAAAATCTGAGGCACCTAGGGAAGGAGCTGAGACTCATGGGTCCACCCAGACACTTCCCTTCCCTGGCACATCCATTCCCTTGGAAATCAAATCATGGGAGTCCCATTCCTTATGTCCCACCTTGCCTGGGACCGCTATCCCAATATTTACATTCCCCAGGATCTCCATGGCCATGCACCCCATTCCCAAGGAAGCCTCTCATGTTCATTTCATCCCCTGAAATCCTCCTTCTCCCAGAACCTTGATTCTCTCAGGACCCCAATTCTTATAAGACCCCCCCCATTCCCCCAGCATCCTCATCCCATGACCCTAAATTCCTGGAGCCCACGTACTCCTGGGTCCCCAATCCCTGAGGTCACCCATTCCTATGGCACCACCATTCCTAGTGGCTCTTCCTCTTCAGCACCCCCATTCCAAGGGCCCCAAATCCCTGGGACCTCCCCATTTCCCTGGATACGCAGACATGGCTCCCCAAACCCTCTGACCTCGCCACCCCTGGGAACCCCATGTCCCACTGTGTCCCACCCAGGCTTGTCCCCATCCTGTCCCCACCCTGCCCCCAGCCTGTCCCCAGCTTATGGCCACCCTGCCCCCACCAGGTGCCACCTACGCATGACGACAAGACCTGACCTCGCTTCCTTCTCCTTTGGCCAAAGAGCCACCACCCAGGGGACAGCAACCCCCAGCAGTGAGTGACAGCCAGTGCACATGGCTGGGGACACCGGGATGGCCGGGAAGGTGGCGCTGCTCCTGTAGGGTCAGTGCCCTGGGCAAGGGCCTGACGACCTGGGGATGGGGAGGGGGCACAGGGGGGCTGTGGGGCCTCTTGATGTTCCCAATGTTGGCAGTGCCCTCCATGTAAAACACAGCAGACCTTGCTGGGGCTCTGACTGATGCAGGAATTTGGGAATGGGGCTGAGGGGAAAGGAATGTGGGGACTGGCACCTTTGGGCTCAGGGAGCTCTGGGCATAAGGACAAGGGAACTGGGATGCAGGGACAGAAGGGGATGAGAACGGTGAGGATGTGGCCATGGGGATGGGATCATGGGGATGGGATCATGAGCTGGTGGGGGTGACCTGGGCCTGCATGGGCTGTGTCCGTGGTGTCCTCATGCCCAGAGTGTCCACAGTGTCCCCATGTTCTGCCTCAGCCCAGGATGGCCTCAGTCTCCCTGTTCCCAAAGTGTCTGTGTCACAGGGATGTGGTGCACAGGTGGCTATGACACAGACATGTCCCTTGCTTCTCCAAATCTTTTGGGAACTAGCCCCACACACTATCCCACAGGATCTGCTGTCTCCATGGGGACAGTTTGGGGACAGCCCCCACACCCTGTGCCCCATGTGTCTCTGTCCCCATGGTGCCACCCCCACCCAGCCCTGTCCCTTCTCCCTTCCAGCTCAGACATCTTTTCTGTGTCCTGCAATCCCTGCCCCGGGTATGTTCCTAGGTCCCCCATTGCTGGCTTGTGTCCCGCCATCCCTCAGTGGGTCCTCTCACCCCTCCCTGGGTCCCTCCACCCCTCTCTGAGGTCCCTGCAAGTTCCCCAGATCCCACCATTTCCTCCGTGGTTCCCTGGGTCCCCTTTCTATTGTCAGACCCCTCCCTCTCCAGGTGTCTCCTCCCTGAACTCCCCATCCCCTGTGGGCTTCCTTTCCAAGCTCCCCCCAGTCTCTGCACTCCTTATTCAATGGTGTCTCCCTGTCTCTCCTCAAACCTCCTCAGGTCCCTCACTGTCCCCTGGTGTCCCCTCCTCTCACAAGGATCCCACGCTCGGGGGTGTCCCTGTCAGAGCAGCCCCCTGGGGGACAGGTGGCGCTCAGGGACCTCCTGGTGCTGAGCTGCACAGTGGCTGTGGGGACAGGTTCCCTGTCCTTCTCCTGGCACTGGGAGGGCTCAGGGGCACCGCTGGGCACTGGCCCCCACCTGGAGCTCGGGCATGATGGGGACAATGACAGTGGCCAGTACCGGTGCGGGGTCAGCGACGGGGACAGCGTGGCCGAGAGTGATCGCCTGAATGTCACCGTCCAGGGTGAGCGGGGCCCTTAGCCTGGGGATGACCTCACCCACAGCACCCCCATTCCCACCTTGCCAGGTGCCAGCACTGTCTGTGTCCCTACAGTGCCCGTGGCCAATGCCACCATCATCTCTGGTCCCCTGGCACATCAGGTGCATGCAGGTGACAAGGTGACCCTGCACTGCTCGGTGCAGGTCGGCCCAGCCCTTGTCACCTTCACCTGGCTGTACAACGGGCAGGAGGTAGCCGGGGATTCCCACCTATGGCTCGGGAACATCGATGTGGGACATTCAGGAACCTACCAATGCATGGCCACCAACCAGCTGAGACAAGACGGGCACCGTGTGTTCCGAGCACTCAGCCCTGAGCTGGCACTGACGGTGAAAACATGGGGACACACAGGCAGAGGTGGGGTCCCACAGGGACACCAGGGAGTGCAGGACCCCTGGGGTGATGGGTTATCCTGATGTGTCCCCCTCTGTTTTTTGCAGTGGCCACAGGGGTCGGTGGGGCCCTTTTATTCCTGCTCCTGCTTGTGGATGTTATTGTGGCCTGGCATTGGTGGCACCGTGTGGGTGGGTGATAATTGGTGAACGGGGGACATGGAGAGATGTAGGAAGGCCCCCAGAGAAGGAGGGCCCTAGGGCAGCACCCACAGCCCCTGACTTGGGAGAGGCTGAACCCCCAATGACCATGCCTCAGAGACCTGGAGAGCTGTTGGAGGGTCCTGCAGGGATGTTGGGGTTCTATCAGAGGTCCCCCTCCCTGCCAGGCTTGGGGTTCTGGGGACTCAGGGTGTTGGTGCAAATAGTGTGGGTCAGGGATACTGGGGGCATCAGGGATACTGGGGGGACCTGGGGAGAATTGTGTGTCTGGTGGTGGTTCAGCATTCCCAAGGGTGCATGGGGGCCCCAGGGTCTCCAGAGTCACTCCTCCAGTTTTCCTTTGCAGATGCCAGGAAGCACCAGGAAAGGTGAGTGCAGGCTTCAGGCATGATATGCATTTTACCCAAACCCCCAGCACCTCCTATCTCCTTCCACACACCCCCTTATTCCCACAGGACCCCCCAAGACCCACTGGCACTCCCAGTGGAGGATCCTCAGGCCATGTACATGGAGCTGCACAGGCAACCGTTGGAACCCAGTGACATCTATGACAATCTACACCAAAAGTTGTGATGCTCTGGGAAGTGGGAGGCACTGGGTGACATTGGGGGTGCTCCCTCCATGGCTCCTGTGGTTCCCCATCCTTCCAAGGGAGGTAGTCATTGGTTTGGGAAGGCTACACAGGGCACCCTCTGCTCCCCATTTCCTCTCCCAGTATCCCCAAGGGCTCCCCCATCCCTTTTCTTGTACCTGCAGGGGATCCCCAGCCCCATCCAATTGCCCAAATACCCTCTGGGACTGCCCTATTCTCTCCCCTACTGTTTGCAGTACACCCAGGGCTTCCCCATTCCCCCTCCCACTATCCCTATTCCATCCCACTGTAAAAGGGGGAGTCGGGGAGGATTCTTGCTGAAAGGTTTCTCAGATGAAAATGAAGATCAAACATGGCAATATTACATCAGAGAACTGTTTATTGAAAAAGGAGGGTAAGTGTTCTTACCAAAGGGGGAGAGAAAGGAGTAGAAACAGGAAAGGATAGAGAGAGAAACAGAAGACAGGGACAGCGTTACCACAAGAAGCCCGGGTGCTCTATGGGCATCAGCTGGGCAGATGGAGTGTGTGTGCTGCATGCCAGGGCAAGCCCACATGGCTTTTGTGAGTGGCTGGGCGTGATTTCCAAGGACGGCACCTGCGTGTCTCTGGCATGGGCGAGCGATGGCTGCAGGCTGGCTGCTGTGGGCTGGCTGCGGGCTGGTGCTGCGGCACTGGTGACTCTGGGCTGGCTGCTGCGGGCTGGGGCTGCGGTGGGCAGGTGCAGCAGGCTCGGTGTTGTGGGCAGCATGGGAAACGTGGCAGAGGCGGTGGGTGGGTGCAGGCAGCATCTGCTCTATCGGGGAGGCAATGAAGGAACGTCCAGGACGAGAAGGAATGAGCTGCCTCGGGGAAGCAGCGAAGCAGGGAAGATAGGATGCAGGCAGGGAAGAAGGACCACGGGGAGGAAAAGGCGAGTGGGGTTAGTATCGGTGATATTTTTGCCCAATGACTGGGAGTAATGATGCATCTGGCTTCATCTTATCAGAAGGCTAATTAAGTACTTTATTATACTGTATTAATCTATATTATATTCCATTACATCTAAACTGAATCTGCCAATCACTCAGCTGCACTACACTGCACACAATCTCATGACTGTCAGCCGACAGTCCCAACACACACACACACCTGGATTCAACTGGTCAGAGAATCAAAACACTCGCACCAGAATCCAATTAGCAATTCCCTTCAGGTAAACAATCTTCCACAATGCATTCCACGTGTGAACAACACAGGAGCAGTAAATGAGATGAGAATTGTTTGGATCATTCTTTGCTTCTCTCACTGCTTCTCCCAGGTTCAGAGAATGTGAGTCCCACAGGGGAGGAGGGCCAAACTGACCCTCTGAGCGAGCCCCTGATCCCTGCAAGAAACCCAAAGCAAAACACTCCTGTTTTGTCACAGTTACCTGCTTTTATATGCAAAGTCTCATCCCACAGCCTGATTTCCCTGGCGTTTTTTCATAGATATTTTTCCTCAGGCATCTGTCCCACCAGCCAGTGGGGGTCACTCATAGCCCGATCACTGAAGCTTTCTCTCCCCTGATTCTTGGTTGTGTGAAGCCTTGACAGGGACTGGGTTTCCAGCACATGTAAAACCCACAGAGGTTTTTTTCACCTCATGTGTAGCATATGTTGTGACATAAATCAAAATCAGATTTGATCCTCTTAAGCCCAGTGTGCTTAGTGGCTCTGCAGTCCCCCTCCCAGTGCTCCCAATGAGGTGGCTTACTGGTGCCCATCCCAGTTCCAAGGAGGCAAAGGACCTGGTTCCCTGCTCCTGGGACAAAAATGCAGCTCTTTGGTTAAACTGGCAGAAATGGTGTTTCTTTGTTCAGCTCTATCAAGGAAGCTGAAAAAGGTGGGAACCTCCCTTGGAATGGAAAACCCAATCCCCTTCTCTCTGAACTATTATAATTTTGAAACACAGGGCTTTTACGTAAAGATGTGGGAACAGGAATAAGAGTTCTTTACTGGCATATATTGACAGAAACAAGTTAATGGAAGTTGACTTTTACTGGATATTATATGAATTGATATTATATTATTGATTATACTGTTGAATAAATATTGTGATGTTGTTCAGATAGTGAAAAGTATTGTGGAGTGGCTGATGTTGTGGTGGCCATCCAAGGGTGGGGCCCAGCCATGGCCCAGCCCCACTGCACAGGGATGGCCACTGCCCAGCCCTGCTCTGGCCAGCCCCAAGCGGCCAGCCATGACTTGAAGGTCCCCCCTGCCCCCTTGGCTTTGATTCTGGCAGCTTTAGAGCTGCTGCAGGGGTGAGAATTCTGTGGGAGAAAAAAAACTGCCTGTGGTTTACTCGGCACTTCAAGAAGCACAAAACCCAAAGGGAGTCCAAGCAGTGGATCTGTGAGGGCCTTTGATGGTTTTCAGAGCAGGGCTGGCTGAAAATTGCCCCGACAGGGGCAGCTGTGTGAGAACCAGTCCAGAAAGGCAGCAATTGATCATTTTGTCCCTTGCAGCAAGGGTCTGAGATAGCCCCAAAAACCTGGAATATTGCGCAACAATCTGCTCAACAACCTGACCGGTTCCCTCCTCCTTCCTGCCTCAAACCTGCAGCCCTTTAGAATGGCCTGGGAAGAGTGTTTGGATTCTGGCCGTGGCTGCCAGACAAGAGGGAAAAGTGTGGAAATATCAAGCTGTGGCTCTGTCTGCAGCTGTGGTGGGTGTGTGGGGAGTGATCCTGTGTGGATTCCAGGCGTCCCCAAAGCTGCTCCATCCCTGCCCTCCTCACCTGAGCGAGAGGCTGAGCGTTTGCAGGAATTGTGGTGTAAAGCCACCAGAGGTGCTGCTGTGGACCCGAGATGAGCCTGAGATCAGGCGCTGCCTTCCTTCCATTTAGGATCATGGACAGCGCTCGTGAGTGTTGGGTAGGGTGTGTGCCAGACCCCGGGACACTGCTATGCTGCCAGTGGGCACTGGGATCCAACCTGCTGCCTTGGTGGCTTCTGCCCGCTGCTGGTGGTGGTGCCGGGACCGATTGGTGCCCGTGAGTTTGGAAAAGGAGCGATTTCCGCTCCTCCCTCCCATCCGAGGACGCCATGACCCCGGAAGGGATGTAGCTGGACCGGGGCGCCCCCTGCTGGCCGAGGGTGCTTCCTGCAGCGCCCCCTGCTGGCCGCACTTATTACTGCCACAAAAAGCAACAGGGCTGAGCGGCAGGGAAAGTTCTGGGTTTGTGTTGTTGGTCCTGTTCTGGTTTATCAATTTCCCGGGAAAGAGCTGTTATTCCTTTTCCTTCACTTTGGCCTGGAAGCCAGAACATATTTGAAGTTTAAAAAAGTTTCTGAGATGGGTCTCTTTCTATTCCAAGATTTTTTCCCAGTTTCCTTGGCAGATATTTCTCATTTAAATGAGTTGCCACGTCCTGTGTTCCTGCCTGGATGGGACAGACACCCCATGAGCAGATAGGGTCAGGGACTTGGCTACCTCACGCTCCTCCTTTTAAGCCAGTTGGGTCAAGAAGGGTCCTCTCCCCAGCTGGCATTTCTGGTCACCCGGCCACTCAGGAGCTGGCTTTGTCAAAGTGTCACACTTTCCCCAGTGTGCCATGGCTGACAGATGATGGACAGACAGGTCCCTGTCTCACCAAAGGCAAGGCCTGACCCACCCCAGCCACACACAGCTGTTCCAAAATGTCTCCAGACTTCAAATTTTTCCTGTCTCTGACACCCCACCCTGTGCCATGGCCTGATTCTGACTGCCCTGGGAAAGGGGGAGGCTCAGGGACCTCCTCAGCGCCTTTGTGAGATTCTCATGTGGGGAACCTGGCAGAGAAGGGGTTTGGACAGTGGACAAGAGAATCCAGAGCCTCCTGAAGGCCACTTTGGCCATCAGAGCAAGGAAGGTCCAGGGCTCTGCCAGATTCCTCTGGTGGAGGAAACGTAATGGGGGGGGGGGGGGGGGGGGGGAAGTTTTCGGGGATTGTTCTTTGTTGGTGGTTTTCCCTGGAAATCGTTCCTTGTGTGACAATTTGGGCTCTAAACCTTGTTGCTGTTGCTGTTGATTTTGTTCTTTCATTGCTGATTCTGGAAATTTTTCTTTCCTCAGACTTTTGGAATATTTGTGCCTCCATGGGGAGTGGTAGGAAAGGGGCAGCAGCCCCTGGTTTTAGTGGCAACCCAGAACTGGAGAATCCCATTCCTAAAGCCCCACAAAGCTGAACAAACACCATCGCTGCCAGTTTAACCAAAAAGTTGCCTTTTGGACTAAATAAGAAGGAAATGGGTCCAGCGTCCCCTGGCACTAGGAGGAGCCTGGGAAGCCATGGGTGTACTGGGAGCACTGGGACGGGGAAAGGGCTACCCTAGGTGCCCTGTGCAGCCCCCCTGACTTGTGGTCATCACCCCAGGCAGGATGGGCCACCATGGGAGCCATGGGATGGGGACGCCCAGTGTCCCCCAGTGTCACAGCACGTTCCCATGGGTGTCACAGGTGTCCTGCAGTCTCCCATGTGGTCCTGGCAGCTCTGCGTGGGTCACCTGGGGATCCTTGGAAGGGACAGTAAGAGACACCTGGTTTGGGGTGACACCCATGGGTGACATGTCCATGTCCCCACACATCCCCAATGCCTACCCCCTGCCCCCTCATGTCCAGCCCCTCCCCCACCTGCAGGGGATAAGGGGGTTCTGGGGGGCCCTGTGGGGATAAGGGGGGTTGTGAGGGGTGTCTGGGTAGGGAGTCAGGCAGAGTCATGGCTGGAACTCCCCACTCACCTGTCCTGGGATTTCCTGAGAGCTGCAAGAAAAAGAGGATGGGGTGATCATGGGGTGTCCCCTGGGCCCCAACACCACCTGGGACCTTTAAAGGCCCACTGGAGCCCTGAGCCCCCACCAGACACTGATTTCTACTGGACTGCCAGGCCCCTGCACCCCAAAGCACCCCTGAGGAGCCCCAGAACACCTGAGGTCCCCAGGTACTCCAACCCCCTCCCCAGGAAACATAAACCCCTGAGCACCCCTCAAGCCTCAAGGAACCCCAAGAATGGAATGCAGGTAAGCCTCCAAACTGCTTCAGGGTCCCTGAAGAGCTCTCAACATCCCTGCACAACTCTCCAACACATGCCTAAAAGCCCCCAGGAGATCCTAGTGACACCCCAATATTCTTCAAGGCCCTTCCTGGGACAGCCCAGGACCTTCCAAAAGGCCCCCAAAGTTGTGAGCACCCCAAGCAAAGGTCACTGGGGGCTCAGTTTCCTCCAGCTCAGGGGCTTTGGGTGATGCCACAGCTGCTCCCCCACTGTGTGGGGCTTTCCCCCAGTTCCTGTAGGCCCTCGTCCACCTCCTTTGTCACCCGCCCTGGTAGTACCACCAGAGACAGCCCCCGATGACAGCCAGGAGCAGGAGCAGGAACAGGAGGGTCCTGCCGACATTCACAGCCACTGCTGGGGACAGAGGGGACACATTGGGGTCCTCCTGAACTGCAGGAGTTCTGAACACCCTGGTGACCCCATGTGACCCCACCTGTGACCCAGGGTGAGCCAGGTGTCACCTCCAGGGCCAGCTCAGGGCTGAGTGCCCGGAACACGTGGTGCCTGTCCTGTCCCAGCTGGTTGGTGGCCACACACTGGTAGGTGCCCGAATGTCGCACATCGATGTCCCTGAGCTGCAGGAGGGGACCCTGGGCCACCTCTTGCCTGTTGTGCAGCCAGGTGAAGGTGACAGGAGCTGAGCCCACCTGCACTGAACAGCGCAGGGTCACGTTGTCACCTGCACGCACCTGGAGTGACAGGGGACCAGGTGTGATGGTGGCATTTGCCACGGGCACTGTGGGGACAGAGACAGGGCTGGCACCTGGTGAAGTGGGATGGGGGAGCCGTGGGTTGGGTCACCCCCAGCCTGAGGGTCGCACTCACCCAGGATGGTGACATTCAGGGGGTCACTCTTGGCTGTGCTGTCCCCATCGCTGACCCAGCACCGGTACTGGCCACTGTCATTGTCCCCAACACGTTTCAGCTCCAGGCGGGGGCCGGTTCCTGGACGCGCCCCTGAGCCCTCTCGGTACCAGGAGAAGGACAGAGGACCTGTCCCTACAGCCACTGTGCAGCTCAGCACCACGCTGTCCCCGAGTGCTACCTGTCCCCTGGGGGGCTGCGCTGACAGGGACAACTCTGTGGGCGGGACCCCTGCAGGAGGGGGGGACAGCAGGGGACAGTGAGGGACCTGGGTGGTCAGGGAGGGGCAGGATGATCCCAGTGGGGGGTGGGGGCGGGGAAGAGATGGGGGGGGGATTGGAAATAGGGGCATGGGGTTTTCAGGGAAGGGACACCTGAAGAGGGAGGGGGGTGACACCAGGGAGGGTATGGGGACACAGGGAGAGGATGGCAGGACCTGGGGAATGTGTGGGGACCTCAGAGAGGGGTGGCGGGATGCAGGGAGGGGTCTGGTGAAGCCCCAAAATGGATAGCCTTCAAGAAATAATGAGTTAAAACATGGAATGTGAAACATTCAAAGAAAGCTTAGCACTTAGGAAACATATAGAGCAATAAATCAGTTAAAGCATGGAACACAATGACAAGAAAGAGAGATACGGATAGAGGAACTGATGGGCTAAGCATGTTCAGAGCCAACAAAGTCAAACTAACCCTAATAGCCTTGCCAAGCCATGGGACCAAGCCAAGTACACCGGGAATTGGCCATATTAGGATAGGAGTTCAAAAGTTTAAGGAGGAAGACTCATCAGGTGACCCCATCCCACGATGAAGGCAACCGGAACGACCACCAAAATGATCCTCAAAAGAGATGTCTCCGCCCACGCTCCGCCCACACCATGCCTCTTATGAATATGTATGCAAAAACATGATTATGCATGTGATATGATGTAACTTCATAATCAAAACTGTATAAAAGGCTTACTTCGGTTACGAGATACTCAGAAATCCCTTTTGTGATTTCTCTGATGCGTCGTAATAAAATACCTCCTGTCTATGCTGACTTAAATTGAGTCTCTCAGGCAGTTATTCTCGCCTTTTGGGGCAAAATTCGGCATCATATCTGGCGACCCAGATGGGATGAACAGACGGGAGATCGGGGCCTTAAGGAGTCCCCCGGAGCCGAGCCCGGGGCTGGGACCCTCCGGGCGCCCCTGACAGATTTTGTCAGAGGAGACTCCCCCCCCGGACCAGTGCTCTTTGGTGGACGAAGGGTTTCCTGCATCTCCTGCTCCAATTAAGAGGTATTTTAATTGTTTATTGCTTATTGATTTTGGAATAAAGCGCTTTAATTGGGAAACGGGGACCAGACGTGGTCACCTGATGGGAAAGCCAGGGGACACCTTGGCAAAATCCCATTTGGAATCGGGGTCAGAGACCCCATTTGGAATCGGGGTCAGAGACCCCATTTGGAATCAGGGTCAGAGACCCCATTTAGAATCGGGGTCAGAGACCCCATTTGGAATCGGGGTCAGAGACCCCATTTGGAATTGGGGTTAGAGACCCCATTTGGAATCGGGATTGTGTAGCCCCATTTGGAATAGGAGTATTTGTTAAAAGAGTGTGTTTTTCTTTCGTCTTAAATGTTGTTGCTCTGTTTGAATCTCTAAATGTTGTTGCTTTGTTTAGATCTTTGAACTACGCCCGGGAACGTATCCAGCCAAGCCCGGGACCCTGTCCAATTTTTCCCTTTCCCTGATAAGGTTTTGAGGAAATATTTGTGTTATGCTTTTGTCTAATATTGTTATGTTGTCTGCAAGCATTTTGTGATTTGCTAAGACGTGAGTTCGAATTGCGGGACAAGGATTCGATATTTTGTGTCAACTGTAATTCTTGTATATGTAAGAATTTATTGTGATATTATCTGCAAACTGTACCTTGATTTACAGCTGTTTTTACGGTTGTGTGTGACAGCCCGAAGTTGACCAGTATCGGTACTATACGGTTTGCCAGCGACATCTCGTGGTAAAGCATTGTACTTTGATAGACCGGAAAGGTAGGACAGTTTGGATTAAAGAATGTGGGTATGAGTGGGAGCGAATGACCGATTGGAAATTGTGTCTATGAAGTGTTAAAATAAATTGGCATACAGTGTTTGCGAGAAAGAGATTAAACCAAAAACACAGACGTAGAGAATAGCCATGGGAGGTCAACAGAGCAAGGACGTGAATATGAAAACCCCCTTAGGATGTATCCTAAAGCACTGGAAGGACTTGGGAGGAATTCCGGGGGGAAACATAAGTAAGAAAACACTCCTTAAATATTGCACACAGTGGTGGCCATTGTATAAATTAGATGACAATGAGAAATGGCCGCCGGAGGGAACAACTAATTATAATACTATTTTACAGCTAATGCTTTTCCTTCGCCAGCTTAATAAATGGGACGAGGTGATGTATGCTGACATGTTCTTTACCCTAAGAAATAAACCAGAGTGGCAGAAAGAATGCGGGGTAAACGTGGCACCTCAGGACCCTCTAGTGTTAGCCCTGGAAAAAGATAAGAAAGGTTCAAAGCCTAAAGAACGTTGCTGTGATGCATGTAGCATTGGGCAACAATGTCTTAAGTTAACAAGAAGAGACAGTAGAAAGGAGAGCGAAATAAGCCTGTGAGAATACCATCCCTTTGCTCCAGGGCGGGAAGGACCTCTTCCCAGGCCAAAAGAGGAACAAGGAGATCCTAGCCTATTAAAGGAACTGGATCGATGGTAGAAATCTAAGTTTGGGCACAGCCCCCAGAGACTAGACAACAATTAGGAAGAAAGTACCCCATTAAAATCAGAGATCAATGAAGAGAAAAACAGCCCTCAAAAACTAAAAAGTCCACAGGGATCGGGGAGTTACATGGATGCTGACAGCCCACCCAGACTGGAAATCGAAGGGGAAGAAGGCAGTCCATCAAGAGCAGAGAGCCGAAGGGAGACACATAGCCTGCCCGAGCTCAGTCCATATGGAGATAACAACCCATCCAGAAGTGGAGGCATCTGTAGAATGGAGACCAGCACACCAAGAACTGGGGACAAAAATAACTCACTGGGAAGCGACCTCTCTAAATTGAGAGGCGACGTCTGTGAATTAAGAGACAGTGAGAGGAGTAATAATGAAATAGGTGAAAAGGAGGTAGAGAGCAACTCACAGAAACTGAATATAATAATACAGATAGAAGATAAGAAGGATGAGAAAAGATCAGAGGACGAGAGGGACAGCAGCCCGGAACAGGATTGGAGCCGGCAGATGCGAGAAGAAAGGCGACAGATGCAGAGCGAGAGGCGGTTGGACTGTGTAAACCATGCTAGGAGAGTAGTAGGAAAAGAGTTGACAGAAATTGAATGTGAAGATGAAGAACAAGGAAAGGGAAAGAGAAATAGGGAAGACACTGAGGCACAAGAAGAAGATCCCGGGGAGGGGATCAGTCACTCGTATTATACCAGATCTGTGGCACGAGGGGAAGCAGAGCAAAGGGAGAAAGGGAACCATACGATAGCCCCTCTCTGACAGCTTATGCCAATGGTGGGGGAGAAGACTAGAGTAAAGGTGCCATTCTCGACAAGTGATCTAAACAATTGGAGGGATGAGGCAAAGAATTTCAGGAGGAATCCAGAGGGGGTAGCGAAGAGATTTGAGTTGATGGCAAAAAATTTAGATATTGATTGAGAAGATATAGAGGTGATGCTGTCGGAGTTGACGGATACAGAAAGAGAACTCGTATTGGAAACAAGAAGACGACATGCTCAAGTACTATCAGGGAGACTAGAAGATAATTTTCCCAGTAGTAAACCAGAGTGGGACCCAGGCAATGCAGAGCACTATCAGCGATTAGTGCAGTATAGAAAACTGATAGCGATGGGCTTGTGTAATGCGATTCCTAAGGCTATCAATTGGTCAATGCTATATGACATCAGACAGGAAAAAGATGAGACCCCATCAGAGTTCCTGGATAGGCTTAGGGCAGCGATGAGACAATACACACCCCTGGACCCAGCAACAGAAGAAGGGAAACAGCACTTGTTAGGGTTGATGATGGGACAGAGTAACCCAGACATCAAGAAGAAATTACAAAAGCTCGAGCATCCAGCAAATAAGAACCTGGAGACACTACTGAATGAGGCATGGAAGGTATACAATAATAGAGAAGTTGAGGAGAAGAAAAAAGAGGACAAGAGGATAGCTCGAGTAGTGGCTGTAGCAGTGGCAGCTCAGAAGACAGGTTACTCGGAACCTGGAACTAGGGGAAGAGGTAGAGGCAATCCAGTAAGAGGGAGGGGGAGGCTCCAACCCCACGTGACTAGAGTAGGGCCAGATCAGTGTGCTTACTGCCTAGGGATGGGACACTGCAAGCAAGAATGCCCCCGACTAAAGGAAAGGTTGATGGCCACCACTACTACCACACATCAAGATAGCGAATGAGGGGGACTGGTGGGCCGTACCCTAGCAGACCCACTGGTTAAAATGGAGCTAGGGGAAGGTAAAAAGGAATTGAACTTTTTGATTGATACTGGAGCAACCTTTTCGGTTTTAAATCAGGAATTGATACCCAAAAGTGATGAATTTGTACAAGTTGTGGGAGCAACAGGCCAACCAGAAAAGGCTTACTTTTTGAAACCTATTAAATACAAAATCAGGAAACAAATGGGAATTCACCAATTCCTGTATTTACCAAATTCGCCAAAGCCCTTATTGGGGAGAGACCTGTTGGAAAACCTGGGAGCCATAATAAAGTTCAACAAAGACAAATTGGAATTTCAAGTAAATGAGGAACAACTGATTACAGCTTTAAGTCTAACAATCAGTTGTGTGGAATCCAAACCTGAGAATCACAATTCCGAGCGAATTCTAAGCGAGACATACTCATTAGTCTGGGCTACTGATATACCAGGAAGATCAAAACAAGCAACACCGATTGTTGTTGAACTTAAAGTTGGGGCAAAACCGGTGAAAAGAAAACAATACCCTCTGAGGATAGAAGATAGGAAAGGGATGGAACCTATAATCAGAAGGTTTTTAGAACTAGGGTTATTGGTAGAATGCGAATCAGATTTTAATACGCCAATCTTGCCAGTAGCGAAACCTAATGGGGCTTATAGGCTAGTTCAAGATCTGAGAGCAGTAAACGAAATAACCAAGACATTACATCTGGTAGTTGCTAACCCATACACGCTTCTAACTAGACTAAAAGATAATTTGGCCTGGTTCACTGTATTAGATTTGAAAGACGCATTCTTCTGCCTTCCCCTAGCCCCCGAGAGTCAAAAGATTTTTGCTTTTGAGTGGGAATCTGCAGATAGAAGAAGAAAGACTCAACTTACCTGGACGGTATTGCCCCAAAGATGGAGCAATTCCCCCACGATTTTTGGGAACCAGTTAGCCAAAGAATTAGAACAGTGGGAAAGGCCGCTGGGAGATGGCACCCTTCTGCAGTACGTAGACGACCTCCTAATAGCAACAGTGACAGAGGAAGAATGCATTGAATGGACTATTTCCTTACTAAATTTCCTGGGTTTAAGTAGATATCGAGTCTCTCAACAGAAAGCACAGCTGGTGCAAAAAGAAGTAGTGTACCTAGGATACGAAGTCTCCAGAGGAAAGCGATCCCTGGGAGCAGCTAGAAAAGAAGCCATCTGTCAGATGCCTAAACCAGAGGCGGTGAGAGATCTACACGCCTTTCTGGAGATGACAGGTTGGTGTCGGCTACGGATCTACCAGTACGGGATACTCGCTAAACCACTGTATGATTTGTTGAAGGAAACCGAGAATGTCCTAGTTTGGACTCCCGAAGCAGAAGGGGCCTTCAAGAAGTTGAAGCTGGAGCTAATGAGAGCACCAGCCTTAGGTCTCCCAGATGTATCAAAACCATTTTGGCTGTTCTCCCATGAGCGACAAGGGATGGCCCTAGGAGTCCTAGCACAGCAGTTGGGACCACATAAGAGAGCCGTGGCCTACTTCTCCAAGCAGCTAGATGAAGTAAGTAAAAGATGGCCAGGCTGTCTGAGGGCAGTAGCCGCAGTGATAATTAACATAGAAGAGGCCAGGAAGCTCACGTTGGGTCAGAAAATGACTGTGCTAGTATCTCACGCTGTGTCGGCTGTGCTGGAACAGAAAGGCAATCATTGGTTGTCGCCCTCCAGATTCCTAAAATACCAGGCCATCCTGGCTGAATCAGATGATGTAACTATTCAGATGGCTAACATTGTGAACCCAGCTTCATTTCTAGAAGGGAGAGCCCCAGCAGAACCCATCGAACACGACTGCATGGAAACAATTGAAGCCGTCTACTCCAGTCGCCCGGACCTCAAAGAAGAGCCAGGTCCGTTCGAAGATGCAGACAACTGGTTTTCGGATGGCAGCAGCTTCGTGAAGCAGAGAGTAAGAATGGCTGGCTACGCAGTCACTACCACAGAAAGAGTAATTGAGTCAAACCCTTTGCCTGCAGGGACTTCAGCCCAGAAAGCAGAGCTAATAGCTCTGACTCGAGCCCTGGAATTGGCAGAGAACATGCAAATTAATATATGGACAGACTCTAAATATGCCTTTTCCGTTGTACATGCTCATGGAGCCATCTGGAAAGAAAGAAGACTGTTGACTACACAAGGGAAAACAATCAAGCATGCAGAGGAAGTTCTGCGACTGCTAAAGGCGGTCCAACTCCCAGCACAAGTGGCCATAATACATTGTAAGGGACACCTGAAAGGTAATACTATTCCAGAAATAGGGAACAGGAAGGCAGATACAGAAGCCAAATTAGCTGCCACAAGGGCTAGGGAAGTGAAAGTAACGGCCCTAATACCAGGAGAACTGGATACCAACATACAGCCAAATTACCAGGAATCAGATCATAAATGGATTCAAAGAAATAAGGGCAAAATATTAGAGAATGGTTGGAGTCAACTGGAAACAGGACAGTTAGTAATACCAGGAAACGTGATGTGGCAGTTTATAAAAGCAGAACATGAGAAAGCCCACTGGGGCTTGGATCCGCTCTATCAGTACCTGCAAGCTATGATAGCAGGACCGAAATTATTTACCACCATAAAACGTGTCACATCCCAGTGTGAGTGATGCTTGAAGAACAACCCGAATACAGGGACTAAGATACACCAGGGAGCAATAAATCGAGGTAAATTTCCAAGTGAGGTATGGCAAATTGATTTTTCTGAACTCCCAAGAAAAGGGGGGTTTCAGTACTTGTTAGTATTAACTGATACATTTTCTGGGTGGCCTGAAGCATTCCCTTGCAGGACAAATAAGGAAAGAGAAGTGACTAAAGTATTGTTGAATGAAATTATTCCACGGTTTAGAGTACCGAAGAGCATATCTTCAGATAGGGGTACACATTTCTTTGCAAAAGTAGTGAGAGCAATAAACAAAGCATTACAAATTAAATAGCAATTACACACACCTTACCGTCCACAGGCCAGTGGGCAAGTGAAAAAGATGAATCATCTTATCAAACAGCAAATTGCCAAAATATGCCAGGAGACTAATTTGCAGTGGTATCAAGCTTTGCCTATTGCTCTGCTGAGGCTGAGAGTCAAACCAAGATCAAAAGAAAGGTTAAGCCCTTTTGAAATTTTGTATGGTAGACCTTATGCTATGCAAGTTGTAAATGGGGACGCCATAGACCAAATTGGTAATCAGTACATTTACGATTATGTAATTACGGTGGGGAAACAGTTTGATAAAAATGCTACTGTAATGATGGAGCACCAACCTAAACAACCTGATTGCAAATTGCATCTGTTTAATCCCGGTGATCAGGTGTATGTTAAGAATCTTTTAGGAAAACCCCTACAAGAGAAGTGGGAGAGACCTTTCCAAGTGCTGCTGACTACCTTCACCGCGGTTCGGATCAAAGAGCGACCTACGTGGATCCATTACTCACGGGTCAAGAAAACTCCGGAGAACAAACAAGAGGAGTAGACATCATGATCCTGACTCCACCTCAAACCTTTACAACTCTGATCATTGGACTCTTGATAAGTATAGCCTTTCCCCAAGACTCTGCCCCAATAGACCCATGGTCTTATGCACACCAGTGTATCCACCCGGAGTTGGGAATGAGGGGACCCTATTTCGAAGTTTATGCTCTGCGTAACAATAAGCCATACCCGAGTAAAGTATAGGATCGGTCCTCCATGGTAGCATACAAGGGAGACCAAATCCAAATTGAGTGTCAAGAGCTTGACCCGGTAGAAGGAAAAACCAGGCGGCTAGTATTAACAATTAAACCCTTGATGCCAGCCTCTGAACATAACCTAATTACCTTTAGTCCAGTGAAGATGGGCCAGCCCACAGTCTGGACCCAACAAAAGAGCCCAATCTCATGCCAGTGGAGTGACTTCCGGGAAGATCCACCCGGAACACAACCCCAAAACTCGGTAATCTATACAGAAGATTCGCTTAGAGAACTGCATCCTCGAAACATAACCCTTGACCTCCACCCTCTTCTCTCCCCTGCGGGAAAGATCGTAGTATCTAGTAGTCCTGAAGAAGGGAGAGCGCAGTGTGAGATGGCATTTAGATTAGACCAGTCGGTGACGTTCACATGCGAAAGGGAGTTGAAAACGCTACAGCGGGGTTTTGGCTTCCCTAGGCGTGCTGTCCAATATGAGGTGGCATTATCGGGAGACATGATCCCATTGTATCCAGATCTAGACTTGCCCCAAGAAACCACCCCACCGGTAGAATGTAAAATAGTGCATAACCTGACCTTTATAGAGCCTCAGGTGATAAGGAAATCTAATTAACTAAAATTATTGTTAGACCCCACTTATTCTCTGAAAAAGGTGCGGATGAACATTCATGCCGATGTTACACATTTGCAGAAAGATTGTCTACCATTTATACAGCAAAGCCTCAAGAGATAGAATGCATGGCTAGTGGCAAGGTCTTATCACAGAAGGGCACAAAGAGATCTGAGTGAGCGGGTTAGTACCAGATTTAGTATATTAAACACGATAGATCAGGAGGTGTTAGTGAACAAATTAAGTACTGTCACGACGAACCTGGGAAAGCTTAAGATGCCCCTCAGTTCATCCATGCTTACATTAGCAGAAACACAATCGCTAGTAGTAAAACTGCTAACCATGGTAGCAAACCATACTGCAGAAGATTTTGTGAAGCTCGCTGATTGCACAGGGGAACTCAGCAAAGACATTGCACTAGCTATTCAGTGCTCTCAGACGCAACAATGGGTACAATCCGTAGCGGCAAGAATAATGAGAGAAGGAATGTCAGGTATATTACCTCAAGATATAAGAGAAACAATATTAAAGGACAATCATACTACACAATTTGAGAAGGACCGCCAAGCCTGGTGGCAATTAGTAAATTTCACTTATGAACCCCAACAAGAACACATTGAAGCCTATGTCCTCACCATTAGTGCGGCAGAAGAAAGAGCTATCTTTCCTATCCTCACTCTAGGGACAATACATCAAGATGTCATTGTCAGGCCAATAGACCATAATGTCTGGGCCAGTTATGACTATACCAAAAAGAGGTGGCAATCGATTAGCACAGAAGCATGTATACCTAGAGGACAATTAGGCTATGTTTGCAAAAATGCTGTGGTAGAAGCAGAAGATTTATGCTTAGATGCCGAGAATAGTCTATGTACCTTTGAAATGCTTCCACATAATAGAACACAATCACAAGTTTACTATATAGGGAATGGGTGTGCTTGCGTGAGGACAACTTGTGACACCACACTATAGATAGTTGCCAGGAAGAGACTAACAATACTAACTTTTGTGTATGCAACTTTACCAAAATAGTAGGTTGTGATTTTCATTATACTGTCCCAATCAGCTAATTAACGCAGATTTTAACCTATATCAAGAGATTCCCAAATTACAAATAGAGATGGACGTTAAAATTCTTAAAACAATGCTCGCACATCCCAAAGTTAAGGAATTAGTGCAAAAGGTGAATCAAACGACTAAACGAATAGTATGGCAGGTAGAACATGATTCAGAGAAAATAAAAGATGTCCTGACCAAAGTAGAACAAGTAGGCCAGCATCATTGGTGAGATATCTTTACAGGATACTCCCCAACAGCTACACAAGTCTTCAACTAGCTGGTGCACCCAATGCTAATAGTAATTGTAGCTCTGTTACTACTAACTCTCACAAATATTTGTATGTGGTGGAGACTAAGAATTATTATGAAAAGGACCCAAATGGTTTGGGCTATGGTACGAGCGTATCAGCGCCCTATAAGATCAGGACTTGACGAAAGAATTCGTAAGTTATAAGAAAAGGGGGGAAATGAAGCCCCAAAACGGATAGCCTTCAAGAAATAATGAGTTAAAACATGGAATGTGAAACATTCAAAGAAAGCTTAGCACTTAGGAAACATATAGAGCAATAAATCAGTTAAAGCATGGAACACAATGACAAGAAAGAGAGATACGGATAGAGGAACTGATGGGCTAAGCATGTTCAGAGCCAACAAAGTCAAACTAACCCTAATAGCCTTGCCAAGCCATGGGACCAAGCCAAGTACACCGGGAATTGGCCATATTAGGATAGGAGTTCAAAAGTTTAAGGAGGAAGACTCATCAGGTGACCCCATCCCACGATGAAGGCAACCGGAACGACCACCAAAATGATCCTCAAAAGAGATGTCTCCGCCCACGCTCCGCCCACACCATGCCTCTTATGAATATGTATGCAAAAACATGATTATGCATGTGATATGATGTAACTTCATAATCAAAACTGTATAAAAGGCTTACTTCGGTTACGAGATACTCAGAAATCCCTTTTGTGATTTCTCTGACGCGTCGTAATAAAATACCTCCTGTCTATGCTAACTTAAATTGAGTCTCTCAGGCAGTTATTCTCGCCTTTTGGGGCAAAATTCGGCATCACTGGGGACCCAGTGAGCGATGGGTGGACACAAGCCAAGAATGGAGGGACCTGAGGAGGGACCCGGGTCAGCAATGGCAGGACACGGACAAAGATCCAGGGAAGGATGGGGGTACCCATGTGGGATCCGGGGAGGGACCAGAGATAGGAGCAGGGGAGCCAGGGAAGGATACGGGAAACTTAGGGGCCACAGGTCAGATGTCAGGAAGGGCTGGGAGTCCCCACACAGGGCTGGGGGAGCCGTGGAGGCTGTGGGGGCTCCCTGTGCCCATCCCCGCACTCACTGTGCACGGTGCTGTGGAGCCGGGCGCTGCTCTTCCTCACAGCCCCACCCTTGGATTGCACCTCACAGCTGTAATTCCCCGAGTGGGAGACCCCCATGGCGGGCACCAGCAGCTGCGGGGCCCCTGCGGGCCCCCCACGACCTGCTCATCCCGGTAGAACACGTGCAGGAGGGGGGCTCGGGGCCACAGGGGCTGGGGGTGCTGAGGCAGCTGCTAGTCAGGGGGGACCCCACGGTGAGCTTGGGGGGATCCTCCAGCACTGGGACCGAGAAGAACTCTGGGAAGGACAGGAGAGGGGGATTTGTGAGCCTGAATCCCTGGGGAGGGGCTGTGGGGGTGTCGGGGTGGGGGCTGTGGATTGCTCACCATGGACTGTCACTCTCACCAGCACTGACCGCCACGACTTCTCTGATGTCCTGAATTTCATCTGGCCCTCGCAACTGTAGCTGGCGCTGTGATTCCACTGCAGAGGGGGCAGGGACGACGGCTCAGTGCCATAGCGGAGCCTTCCAAGTTCCTTCCCCTCTCGGTAGAAGGACACTGAGGTGACCGTTCTGTTCCACGAGCCCCGGCAGTGCAGTGTCACCGTGTCCCCCTCCAGCAGCGCCTGCCCTGGCGCCTGCAGCACCAGCCAGGCTGGGGAACAGAGGGGACCTGTCACACCTGATGGCACCAGGACCCCCGCATTGTGTCACACCGAGCCAACCAGGGTTCCCAGTTATCACACAGTTTTCCCGCTCTGGGATGCTCTGGGTTTTCCCCAGAGCAGGGGACAGGCTCTGGTCACACAGGAGGTGCCCCATAGAGCAGAGCCCATCCAGAGCCATCGGAGTCCCCATGGGTGCCAGCCTGGGGACACCCAAACCCCCCTTACGTTGTAAGACTATCACGAGGGGGCTGCGTCCGGTGCTGGGTCTGTCACACCAGTAGGTGCCACGCTCGGTGACAGTGACGCGCTCCTGTCTCTCCTGCCACAAGCGCTGCCCGTCCTTTGACCAGGTGTTCGCACTGGCGGTCCCCGAGCCCTGGCAGGTCAGTGTCACCCGGTCCCACAGTGCCAGTGGTGTCCAGGGGGGCTCCACCAGGATCTGGGTGGTCTGGGCACCTGTGAGTGCCAGGGGACACCAGCCTGCCTGGGCCACCATGTAGCTGGGGACAGTGGGGTGGGGCCATGGCATCCCCCGAGGACTCACCAGCGAGGCCGAGGGTCTTGACTGGAAGGGAGAAGGGACAGGGCTGGGTGAGGTTAATACTCCAGGGACAGCAGCACGGGGGCATGGAGTGTGGGACGGTTCCCAAAATGTCTCAGTGGGGGCAATGATGTGGCACAGATTTCTTGAGGACAGGGACGCAGTAGCCAAACCTTGGTCAGGCATGGAGACGCTGTGCTGGCACAGGTCATCCCTGCCAGACCCACAGCCACGTCCCCATGGCCCTGTGCCCATGGGCCATTTCCGATGGCACCTGTCCCCATGGTCCACCAAAATGGTATTTGTCCCCTTGTCCCTGTCCCTGCATTCCTGTGTTCCTGTCCTGGTCCCCACAGCTGCCCCAGCCCCAAGGTTCCTTCTGCCACATCCTTGTCCCCACATCTTCATCTCCCTGTCCCCACATTCCTGTCTCCTGTTTCTGTCCTCAAAGCTACCCCAAAACTCTGGTCACACTGGGCTCCATGCCGTGCTGGCATCGGGGACCTCAGGGGACCCCACAGCCCCCTCTGCCCCCTCCCCTCCCCATGCCCGGGATGTCAGTCCCTTGCCCGGGGCACTCACCCCACAGGAGCAGCGCCACCTTCCCGCCCATCCCCGTGTCCCCAGCCATGTGCACTGGCTGTCACTCACTGCCAGGGGTGGCTATCCTCTGGGTGGTCGTTCTTTGGCCAAAGGGGAAGGAAGCGAGGTCAGGTCTCACCCTCATGCGTAGGTGGCACCTGGTGGGATCAGGGTGGCCACAAGGTAGGCACAGGCTATGGGCAGGGTGGGGACAGGATGGGGACAAGTCTGGGTGGGACACAGTGGGATATGGGGTTCCCAGGAGTGGGGGGTCTCTGGGGATTTGGGGAGGTGGGGATGGGTGTCCAGGGGAATGGGGGGTCCCAGGGATGGGATCCCTGGGAATGGGGGTGCTGAGAAGGGGGTGTCACTGGGAATGGGGGTCCCCACAGCTGAGGGGTCTCAGGGATGGGAGTGCCAGAGGAACGTGGGTTCCAGGGATTTGGGGTCATCGGATGGGGATGCTGGGGGAATGGGGGAATCCTGTGGGAATGGAGGTCCTGTGAAATTCAAGGTCCTGTGGGAAGGGAATTTTAGGGATGGGATGAACAGCAGAGGGTTCCTTGGGAATGAGGGATCCTGGGCCGTGGAGATCCTGGGGAATGTGAGTACTGGGATATGGGTTCCAGAGAGGGGGAGACATAATAAATGGGGTACCCATGATTTGATTTCCAGAGGAATGGAGGTGTCAGGGATGGGCAGTGGCTGGGTGGGCCCATGGGTCTCAGCTCTTTCCCTAGGAGCCTCAGATTTTGGGTGATCCAGAGCCCAGCACAGCCCCCACAAGGCGTCGGCAGCCTGCGGGTGACCCAAAACAGATTCTGAGGGGTTCTGGGTCTTTGAAGATTCTGCAGCAGACGTGAGAATTCTGTGGGGGGAAAAAGGCCTGCCTGTGGTTTGCCCAGCTGTGCAAGAAGCACAAACTCCAAAGGCAGCCCAAGAAGTGGCTCTGTGAGGGCCTTTGATGGTTTTCAGAGCAGGGCAGGCTTGAAACCCCCCCCTTGGAGGGGCAGCTGTGAGGGAACCAGCCTGGATATGTGGCAATTGATCATTTGTTCCTCTTTGTAAGGGACAGAGAGAACCACAAAACTACTGCACAATCCACAACATTCTGCTCAACATCCTGATCTGGACCCTCCTTCTTGAACAAAACCTGTAGCCTTCTGGAGCCTCATGGAAAGAATGTTTGGGTTTGGGATGTGTCTGCCAGATAAGAGGATGAAGTATGGAAATACCAAGCAGGGAATATGCCCACAGCTGTGTTGGAGCTCTGCGGAGTTACCCTGTCTGGATTCCAGGTGTTCCCAAAGCTGCTCCATCCCTGCCCACCTCACCTGAGTGAAAGGCTGAGGCTTTGCAGGAATTGTGGTGTAAAGCCACCAGAGGTGCTGCTGTGGACCCGAGACCTGCCTGGGGTCATGTGCTGCCTTCCTTCCATTTGGGATCATGGAGAGCAGTCACGGGTGTAGCGCAGTGCGTGTGTCTGGCCCCGGGACACTGCTATGCTGCCAGTGGGCACTGGGATCCAACCTGCTTCCTTGGCGGCTTCTGCCCGCTGCCGGTGATGGTGCCGGGATCGATTGGTGCCCGTGAGTTTGCAGAAGGAGCGATTTCCCCTCCTGCCTCCCGTCTGAGGCTGCCATGTCCCCTGAGGGGATGGAGCTGGACCGGGGTGCCCCCTGCTGGCCGAGAGTGCTCCCTGCAGCGCCCCCTGCTGGCCGTGGTTATAACTGCCACAAAAACCAACAGCGCTGAGCGTGAGGGAAAGTTCTGGGTTTGTTTTGTTTGTTCTGTTGTGATTTATTAATTTCCCAGTAAAAAACTGTTATTCATTCTCCAACACTTTGGTATCCCCATAATCTTGGAAATTAAAAGAAGTTTAGAGATGGGTCTTCTTTCCATTCCAGGAACATTCTCAGTTTCCTTGGCAGATATTTCTCATTTAAATGAGTTGCCAACTCCTGGGTTCCAGCGTGGATGCGACAGACACCCCAAGAACAGACAGGATCAGGGACTTGGCCACTTCATGCTCTGCCTTTTAAGCCAGTTGGGCCACCAAGGGCCCTCTCATCTGATGGCACTTGTCACCCGACCACTCCGAAGCTGGCTTTGGCTGAGCATCACACTGTCCCCAGTGTGCCACAGGTGACAGACTGATGGAAAGATGTAGCCCTGTCTCACCAAAAGCAAGGCCTGACCCACCCCTGCCACACATAGGTGTTCCAAAATGTCTTCAGACATGAAATCTTTCCTGTCTCTTACACCCCACCATGTGCCATGGTCTGAACCCAACTGCCCTGGCAAAAGGGGAGGCTCTGGAACACCCACAGGGCCTTTGTGACATCCTTGTGTTGGGAACAGGGCAGAGGAGGGGTTTGGGACAGGGGAGAAGAGAATCCAGAGCCTCTTGAAGGCTGCTGTGGCCATCAGAGCAAGGAAGGTCCAGAGCCCTGCCAGGTTCTTCTGGTGGAGGAAACGTGCTTGGGGGAGTGTTTGGGGTTTGTCCCTTTTTGGGTGCTTTCCCTGGAAATCTTTCCTTGTGTGACCATTTGGAGTCTGGACCTTGTTTCTGTTACAGTTGGTTTTATTCTCTGTCGTTGCTGTTTCAGGAAATTGTTCTTCTCTCAGCCCTTTGGGATCCTTGTGCCCCCACAGGGAGGCAGAGGGGCAGTTTTTAGTGGCAGCACACACACATGAGTGGGTGCCCATGGGTGGGGGCTCCCTGTGTCCTCCCAGTGTCACAGCGCATTCCCGTAGATGTTCACCAAGTTCCCGCGGTCGCCCCTGGGGTCCCCGCAGCTCTGCGTAGGTCACCTGGGGATCCTGGAGGGTGGTGGCACGGGGGGACGCTGCGAGAGACATGGGCTGTGGGATCTGGGTGGGGTGACCCTTGTGGGTGACGTGTCCCCCTGTGTGTGTCCACCCCGTACTCACCCCCTGCCTTCTTGGTGACCACGACGTGGGTGTACAGCACCTCCCCCTCCTCTGGGGGCGCCGGGGGATCCGGGGAGGTCCTGAGGGAATAAATGGGATGTGGGGGAGGGGATGGGAGGTCTTGGAGGTTGGGGTAAAAGGGGAGAGTGTGGTTTTAGCCCCCCACTCACCTTTCCTGCGTCTTCCTGTCGGCTGCAATGGAAGCAGGGGAGGAGTGACTGTGGGGTCCCAGGGTCCTGACCCCTCTCAGGATTCCTGGACCCCTTCAAGACCTCCAAGTATCCTTGAAGCCCCCCAGAAACCATGAGCCTCCGCAGTGTCCCCAAACAACTCACACTCAAGAACCCAAATCCCAGGATAAAAAGAGACTTCCCCAGAAAACCCCAGGGCCTTAGAAAGAATCCCCAACATCCCTGCAGGACCATCCAGCACGTCCCAAAACCCCACAAGATGTCTAGCCAAAGTCACAATTTTGGTGCTGTGGGTATTTCCCTATGGTTTCTCCAATTCTGTGGGCCTCTACAGCTCCCTGGAGCCCCCATCCCCCCATTGTCACCCACCCACACGGTGCCACCGGTGCCAGGTCACAATGACACCCACGAGCAGCAGCAGGAACAAAAGGGCCCCACCGACCACTGCGGCCACTGCAAGAAACAGAGGGGGACACATCAGGCTCACTCATCACCCCATTGGTCCTGCACTGCCTGGTGACCCCACCTGTGTCACTCCACCTGTGACCCAGGGTGAGCCAGGTGTCACCTCCAGGGCCAGCTCTGGGCTGAGTGCCCGGAACACGCGGTGCCCGTCCTGTCTCAGCTGGTTGGTGGCCACGCACTGGTAGGTGCCCGAATGTCGCACATCGATGTCCCTGAGCTCCAGGAGGGGACCCCGGGCCACCTCCTACCCGTTGTGCAGCCAGGTGAAGGTGACAGGGGCTGAGCCCACCTGCACTGAGCAGCGCAGGGTCACAGGGTCACCTGCATGCACCTGGTGTGCCAGGGGACCAGAGGTGATGGTGACATTGGCCACGGGCACTGTGGGGACAGAGACAGGGCTGGCACTGGGCGAGGTGGGATGGGGGTGCTGTGGGTGAGGTCACCCACAGCCCGAGGGTCCTGCTCACCCAGGACAGTGACATTCAGGGAGTCACTCTCGGCCAAGCTGTTTCCGTCACTGACCCAGCACCGGTACTGGCTGCTGTCATTGTCCCCAACGTGGCGCAGCTCCAGGTGAGGGCCAGTTCCTGGCAGTGCCCCCAAGCCCTCCCAGTGCCAGGAGAAGAACAGGGGACCTGTTCCCGTGGCCACCTTACAGCTCAGCACCAGGCTTTCCCCGAATGCCACCTGTCCCCTAGGGGGCTGCGCTGACAGGGGCACCCCCGAGGGCAGGACCCCTGCAGGAGAGTGGGACACCAGGGAACAGTGAGGGACCCAGGGGGGTGTCAGGGAGGGGCAGGGGAACTCCAGTGAGTGAGAGGGGGTGCAGAGATTGGGGAAGGGGGACCTAGAAAGGAACCCTGAGAGATGATAAGGGGGTCAGGGAGGGAACACCTGGAAATGGAGGTGGGCAACACCAGGAAGGGTATGGGGACCATGGGAGGGGATGGTGAGAGTTGGGCAATGTGCAGAGACCTCAGAGAGGGGTGGAGGGACCGAGGGATGGGGGAGGGGACCCAACGAAGGATGGAGGGAAACACAAGCCAGGAATGGGGGGACCTTAGGACCGACCCGGGGCAGCGATGGCAGGACACAGAAAATGCACCAGGGGAAGGATGGGGGTACCCATGTAGGGGCTGGGGGTTCCAGGGAGAGACCCAGGAAAGGATGGTGGGAGCCAGGGAGGGATCTGGAAAAGGTTGGGTGTCCCAGAGCAGGCATCAGGGAGAGCTGAGGGGTGCCAGGCAGTGTGGGGGACCTGAGCCATCTGTGAGGGCTCCCTGTGCACATCCCCACACTCACTGCACACCGTGACGAGGAGCCGGTTGCTGCTCTTCTGCACGGACCTCCCCTGGGAGTGCACCTCAGAGCCATAATTTCCTGAGTGGGAGACCCTCACAGCAGGCACCAGCAGCTGCAGGGACCTCTGCGGGACCCCCACCACCTGCCCGTCCCAGTAGAACACGTGCAGGAGGGGGGCTCCGGGCCGCGGGGGCTGGGGGTGCTGAGGCAGCTGAAATTTCGGGGGGGAACCCACAGTGAGCTCGTGGGGACCCTTCAGCACCGGCATCGAGAAGAGCTCAGGGACTGAGAGGAGAGGTGAGGACTGTGAGTCTGAGTGCACTGGGAAGTGGCTTTGGGGTTGTCAAGATGTTGGAGTTCCAGCCATGTGGGTGCTCACCATGCCCTGTCACTGTCACTGCTGCTGACCGTGACTGCCAGAACCCCACCAAGCCCTCACATCAGTAGCGGCCGCTGTGGTGCATCTGCAGAAGTGAAAGGGACAGCTTGGTCCTCCTGAGGGACCCCCTGAGATCCTTCTCATCCCGGTAGAATCGCACCCTGGTGAGATGGTTGTCCTGCCGGCACTGGCAGCGCAGTGTCAAGGTGTCCCCCTCCAGCAGTGGCTGCACTGGCACCTGCAGCACCAGCTGGTCTGTGGGACAGGAAAGTCACATCTCACTGATGGGACTGGTCTGGGGTGGGTGCCCATAGCACCTGAGGACATGTGGGTGCTCTGGGGTGCTTTGGGGTGCACTGGGATGTCCCAGTGTGCAGGGCACAGGCTCTTGTCACATAAGGGGTGTGAGGCCATCCACGTAATGGAGCCCATCCTTGCTGCTCTGGGGCCCCCATGATCATTAAAAATCTCCCCCTACCATCTAAGACTGTCAAAGGGGGGCTGCACCCAGTGCTGGGTCTGTCACATGTGTAGGTGCCACTCTCGGTGACAGTGAAGCGGCTGTGTCCCTCCTGCCACCAACGCTGCCTGTCCTTGTACCAGATGGTGGCACCAGCTGTCCCCGAGCCCTGGCAGGTCAATGTCACCCGGTCCCACAGCACTGCTGGCCTCCAGGAGGGCTCCACGAGGAGCTGGGTGGTCTGGGCACCTGCGGGTGAAAGGGTACACCAGCCTCCCAGGGCCAGTGTGGGGTGGGGCCATGGCATCCCCTGAGGACTCACCAGCAAGGCCGAGGGTCTGGACTGGAAGGGAGAAGGGACAGGGCTCAGTGGGAGTGTCACCATGGACACAGAGGAACATGGGGTACAGGGTGTGGTGGCTGTCCCCGAACTGTTCCCGTGGGGACAGATGCTCTTGTGGGAAAGTGTGTGGTTGGTCCCCAAAAGTCTAGGCAGGGGGACATGTCTGTGTCACAGCCACCCGTGCACCACATCCCTGTGGCACAGACACCTTGGGAACAGGGAGAGTGAGGCCAACCCGGGCTGAGGCAGAACATGGGGACACTGAGAACACCCCGGGCACGAGGACACCAAGGACACAGCCCATGCTGGCCCACGTCACTCCCACCAGCTCATGATCCCATCCCCGTGATCCCATCCCCATGGCCACATCCTCACTGTTCTTGTCCCTGCATCCCAGTTCCCTTGTCCCTATCCCCGGAGCTGCCTGAGCCCAAAGGTGCCAGTCTTCACATTCCTGTCCCCACATCCCCATCCCCAAATTCCTGCCCTCTCTTCCTGTCCCAAAAGCCACCCTACATCCCCAGTCCCACCCAGGTCCACTGTGGGTAACATGGACTGGCACTGCTGGCATTGGGGACCTCAGGGGACTGCACAGCCCCCTGTGCCCCCTCCCCTTCCCCAGGGTGTCAGGCCCGTGCCTGGGGCACTCACCCCACAGGAGCAGCACCACCTTCCCGGCCATCCCAATCTCCCCAGCCATGTGCACTGGCTGTCACTGGCTTCTGTGGCCACCGCTCCCCTGGGTGGTGGCTCTTTGGATGAGGGGGGAGGAAGCGAGGTCACGTCTCGACCTCATGCATAGGTGGCCCTTGGTGGGGGCAGGGTGGGGACAGGCTGGGGACACGGGTGGGTGTGACAAAATGGGACATGGGGTTCCCAGGAGTTGGGAATTTGGTGGTTTTGGGGAGGCAGGAATGGGGTCACTGGTAAATGGGGTCCTGAGGAGGGGGAATATCCGGCAATGGGGGTGCCATTGCAATGAGCGTCTCCATACCTGGGGGGACTCAGTGATGGGAGTCCAAGGGGAATGTGGTCTCCAAGGATTTGAGTTCATGGGATGGGAGAATGGTGGGTCCTAGGAAGATTTCAGGGGATGGAATGAAGGAGAAGGTGTTCCTTGGGAATGGGGTGCTGGGCCATGGAGATCTTAGGGAATGTCAGTGTTGGGATGGGGGCTGAGAGAGAGAGTGGGACATAAGGAATGGAGGTCCCATGTTTCCGTTCCCAGGGGAATGGGGGTGCCAGGGATGGGCAGTGGCTGGGTGAGCCCATGGGTTGCAGCTCCTTCCCTGGGTACTTCAGATTTTGGGGTGACCCAGAGCCAGCACCATCCCTACAATGTGCCGGTGTCCAGGGTGTCACCCCAGACAGATTCTGAGTTGCTCAGGGTCTGTGTCCCCCAGCCTCCAGTGATTTTTCCCTCTCTTTATTCCATTTCCATCATTTTACCCCTCAATTTCACAACCCCCCAGTTCGTGCCTTGATGGTCCTTGGGGGCACCTGGAGCAGGCTGGGGGAAGCCCAGGGTGGGGGAAGCCCAGGGTGGGGAAAGCAGGGGTGAGGGGTCTGCAGGAAGGGCTCAGGGGGTCGTGGGGGGTGGGGCAGTGCAGTTTTTACCCCCCAACACTTTCACTTTCTTTCTCCCGCAGAAGAAGGAAAAGGCCATTTGACACCTTTCTCACATGGGGGGAAGGGTTCTGTCCTGAGGGGGCACATCCAGGAGGCTCCTGTCCTGGGGGAATCCTGTCCCAGGGGGGACACATGCCGGGGAAGAGGGTCCTGTCCTGGAGCTTGGCAGCTTCGGAGGGGTCCAGACTTCTCCATTCTTGCTCGTCCCCTGCAGGATCTGAGCCAGCAAGAGCAGCTGGGGAATGGAACCCAGAGCAGGAAGGAGGCCCCAAACTCCTGCTCCTTGAAGCCAGTGGCCATCCAAGGGTGGGGCCCAGCCATGGCCCAGCCCCACTGCACAGGGATGGCCATTGCCCAGCCCTGCTCTGGCCAGCCCCAGGTGGCAGCCAGCACCTGAGGGTCCCCATTGCCCCCTTGGCTTTGATTCTGGCAGCTTTAGAGCTGCAGCAGAGGTGAGAATTCTGCGTGGGTGGAAAAGGCCTGCCTGTGGTTTGCTCAGCCCTGCAAGAAGCACAAAACCCAAAGAGAGCTCAAGCAGCGTCTCTGTGAGGGCCTTTGATGGTTTTCAGACCAGGGCTGGCTGGAAACCCCCCCTGCAGGGGCAGCTGTGGGGGAACCAGCCTGGAAATGCAGTAATTGATCATTTGTTGCTCTTGGTAAGGGACTGAGAGAACCTCAAAATTACTGCAAATTGCAGAACAATATGCCAGCAACCTTCCTGGGAACCTCCTTCTTGAACAAAATCTTCAGCCTTGAGGAACCTCATGTAAAGAATTCTTGGATTCCGACTTTGTCCACAAAAATAGAGAGAAAAGTATGGAAGTATCGGTCAGTGGCTCTACCCGTGGCCGTGGTGGGGCTGTGGGGAGTGACCCTGTCTGCATTCCAGGTTTCCTCAAAGCTGCTCCATCCCTGCCCACCTCACCTGAGGGAAAGGCTGAGGGTTTGTAGTAATTGTGGTGTAAAGCCACCAGAGGTGCTGCTGTGGACCCAAGACCTGCCTGGGGTCAGCTGCAGCCTTCCTTCCATTCAGGATCATGGAGAGCAGTCACGGGTGTAGCGCAGTGCGTGTGTCTGGCCCCGGGACACTGCTATGCTGCCAGTGGGCACTGGGATCCAACCTGCTGCCTTGGCGGCTTCTGCCCGCTGCCGGTGGTGGTGCCAGGACTGATTGGTGCCCGTGAGTTTGCAGAAGGAGCGATTTCCCCTCCTGCCTCCCGTCTGAGGCTGCCATGGCCCCTGAGGGGATGGAGCTGGACCGGGGCGCCCCCTGCAGGCCAGGAGTGCTCCCTGTAGCGCCCCCTGCTGGCCGAGAGTGCTCCCTGCAGCGCCCCCTGCTGGCCGGGAGTGCTTCCTGCAGCGCCCCATCCTGGCCGCGGTTATAACTGCCACAAAAACCAACAGCTCTGAGTGGGAGGGAAAGTTCTGGGTTTGTGTTGTTTGTTCTGTTCTGGTTCATAAATTTCCCCGTGAAGAGCTGGTATTCCTTTTCCTACACTTTTGCTTGGTATCCCCATAATCTTTGAAATTAAAAAAAGAGCTTTAGAGATGGGTCTTCTTATTCCAGGAAGGTTCCTACTTACCTTGGCAGATATTTCTCATTTAAATGAGGTGCCAACTCTTGGGTTCCAGCGTGGATGGGACAGACACCCTAAGAGGAGACACAGTCAGGGATTTGGCTACCTCATGCTCTGCCTTTTAAGCCAGCTTGGACACCAAGGGCCCTCTCCCCAGCTGGCACTTCTGGTCACCCAGCCACTCAGAAGCTGGCATTGTAAGAGCGTCACACTGTTCCCAGTGTGCCACAGGTGACAGACTGATGGACAAATGGAGCCCTGTCTCTTTAAAAGCAAGGCCTGACCCATCCCTGCCACTCATAGGTGTTCCAAAATGCCTCCAGACATGAAACTTTACCTGTCTCTGGCACCCCACCCTGTGCCATGGCCTGATCCTGACTGTCCTGGAAAAGGGGGAGGTTCTGGAACCCCCACAGGCGCTTTGTGTCATCCTGATTTGGGGAACATGGCAGAGGACAGGTTTGGGAGAGGGGAGAAGAAAATCTAGAGCCTCTTGATAGCTGATTTGGCAATCAGAGCAATGCAGGTCCAGGACCCTGCCAGGTTCTTCTGGTGAAGGAAACGTGCTGGGGGAAATGTCTGGGGTTTGTCCCTTACTGGTGGCTTTCTCTGGAAATTGTTCCTTTTGTGACCATTTGGAGTCTGAGCCTTGTTGCTGTTGGTGTTGGTTTTATTCTCTGTCGTTGCTGTTTCAGGAAATTGTACTTCTCTCAGCCCTTTGGGATCTTTATTCCTCCACGGGGAAGGAGAGGGACAGTTTTTTAGTGGCAGCACACACATGAGTGGGTGCCCATGGGTGGGGACCCCCAGTGCCCCCCAGTTTCCCCCAGTGTCACAGCACATTCCCGTAAATGTCACTGGGTTCCCATGGTCGCCCCTGGGGTCCCCGCAGCTCCGCGTAGGTCACCTGGGGATCCTGGAGGGTGATGGCACGGGGGGACGCTGCGAGAGACAGGGGCTGTGGGATCTGGGTGGGGTGACACTCGTGGGTGATTTGTCCCTCTGCCTGTGTCTGCCCTGTATTCACCCCCTGCCCTCTTGGTGACCACGATGTGGGTGTACAGCACCTCCTCCTCCTCCTCTGGGGTGGCCGGAAGATCTGGGGAGGTCCTGAGGGAATAAAGGGGATGTGGGGGAAGGGATGGGAGGTCTTGGGGGTTGGGGTAAAAGGGGAGAGTGTGGTTTGAGCCCCCGACTCACCTTTCCTAGTTCTTCCTGGCAGCTGTAGAGGAAAGAGGGAAGGGGTGACTGTGGGGTCCCCAGGGCCCTGACCCCTCTCAGGATTCCTGAACCCCCACTGGACCCTCAATTCCCCTCAGGGGCCCCAAGCATCTCTGAAGCCCTCCAAAATTAATGAACAACCCCAGTGGCCTCGACCAACTCAGCCTCAAGAACCCAAATCCCAGCAGGGACAGAAACTCCCAGATACCCCCAGGAGTCCTGAAAGAACCCTCAACATTCCTGCAGGACCATCCAGTGTCTCCCCAAACCCTTCAGGACCCCCAGACATGGTCACAGTTTTGGGGCTGTGGGTGCTGCCCTATCACTCCCCAACTCTGGGGGCCTCTACAGCTCCCTGGGACGCCCGTCCCCTCATTGTTACCCACCCACATGGTCCCCCTGATGCCAGGTCACAATGACACCAACAAGGAGGAGCAGGAAGAAAAGGGCCCCACCGACCCCTGTGGCCACTGCAAGAAACAGAGGGGGACACATCAGGATCACCCATTAGCCGAAGAGACCAGCACTCCCTGGTGACCCTCTGACCGTGCGCTTCTCAGTACACGTGGGCTCAGCCCCTGTCACCTTCACCTGGCTGCACAACGGGCAGGAGGTGGCCCAGGGTCCCCTCCTGCAGCTCAGGGACATCGAAGTGCGACATTCAGGCACCTACCAGTGCATGGCCACCAACCAGATGGGACAGCACGGGCACCGCATGTTCCAGACACTCAGCCCTGAGCTGGCCCTGGAGGTGACACCTGGCTCACCCTGGGTCACAGGTGGGGTCACATGGGGTCCCATGGAAGGAAGGGAGAGCAGACGGTAGAGCAGGGACCTTGGAAAGGGTGGAGAATCCAGGGAGGGATGGGGAGGACAAAGAGAGGGATGAGGGATCAGGAGGGGGAACTGGGCAGTCATGGGGGAAATCAAGAGGGACCTGGGAAATTTTGGGTGACCCAGGGAGTAGTAAAGAGAGGGATGAAGGATTCAGGCAATGGTAGGAAATCCTTGGAGGATGTTGGGCTTCCCTGTCCCCATCGTTGCACTCACTGTGTACTGTCACTCTCATCGTCTTCGACACGCTCCACTTTGACACCACTTTGCTCACCCAGCCCTCACAGTGGTAGTTGCCGCTGTGGTGCTGCTGCAGACGGGACAGGGACACCTCGGTGCCATCGCGGAGCCCCTCCAGTTTCTTTACCTCATGGTAAAATGACACCGAGGTGACCGTGTTGTCCTGCCAGCTCCGGCAGCGCAGTGTCACCGTGTCCCCCTCCAGCAGCATCCGTGCTCGCACCTGCAGCACCAGCCGGTCTAGGGGACAGAGGGGTCCTGTCGTACCTGATGGCACTGAGACTCCCCAGTTGGGTGCACCAGGGGTCCCCAATTCCAACAAAGAGTTCCCCCACAGTGGGATTCTCTGGGATGTCTTTAGAGCAGGGGACAGGCTCTGGTCACACAGGAGGTGACCCATGGAGAGGAGCCGACCCAGAGCCCTTGGGGTCCCCACAGGTTCCAGGCTGGGGACACCTGAAGCCCCCTCACCATTTTAGACTCTCACAGCAGGGCTACGCCCGGTGCCGAGTCTCTCACACGTGTACGTGCCACTCTCAGTGACAGTGAGGCAGTCAGGTCCCTGCTGCCCCCAGTGCCGTCCGTCCTTGTACCAGGTGGTGGCACTGGCGGTCCTCAAGCCCTGGCAGGTCAGTGTCACCCTGTCCCACAGCACCGCCGGCCTCCAGGGGGGCTCCACCAGGAGCTGGGTGGTCTGGGCACCTGCGGGTGACAGGGGACACTAGTCTGCCAGGGCCAGCGTGGGGCTGGGGAGAGCAGGGTGTGGCCATGGCATCCCCTGAGGACTCACCAGCAAGGCCGAGGGTCTGGACTGGAAGGGAGAAGGGACAGGGCTCAGTGGGGGTGGCACTGCAGGGAAAACAGCACAGGGGCAAGGGGTGTGGGGGCTGTCCCCAAACTGTCCCTCTAGGGACAGCAGTTGTTGTAGGAAAGTGTGTCAGAGTGGTCCCCAAAAGATTTGGAGAGGCAGGGGAACATGTCTGTGTCACAACCACCTGTGCACCACATCCCTGTGGCACAGACACCTTGGGACCATGGACACTGAGGCCACCGTGGGCTGAGGAAGAACATGGAGACACTGTGGACACCCTGGGCATGAGGACACCACGGACACAGCCCATGCTGGCCCAGAGGCCACCTACCAGCTCATGATCCCATCCCCATGATCCCATTCCTATGGCCACATCCTCACTGTTCTTGTCCCCTTCTGTCCCTGCATCCCAGTTCCCTTGTCCCTATGCCCAAAGCTACCTGAGCCCAAAGGTGCAAGTCCCCACATTCCTGTCCCCACATCCCCAAATTCCTTCCTCCCTCTTCCTGTCCCCAAAGCCACCCTACATCCTCAGTCACACCAAGGTCCACTGTGGGTAACATGTACTGGCAATCCTGGCATTGGGGACCTCAGGGGACCCCACAGTCCCCCTGTGCTTCCTCCCCTCCCCATCCCTGGGGTGTCAGGCCTGTGCCTCGGGCACTCACCCCACAGGAGCAGCGCCACCTTGCCAGCCATCCCGGTGTCCCCAGCCATATGCACTGGCTGTCATTTGCTGCTGTGGCCACTGCTCCCCTGGCTGTCAGCTCTTCGGATGAAGGGGAAGGAAGCGAGGTCACATCTTGCCCTCCTGCGTAGGTGGCACCTGGTGGGGGCAGGTTGCCCACAAGCTGGGCACAGGCTGGGGACAAGGCTGCATAATCTGGGGACATGGTGGCGGATGCTATTGCCAGGTCTGGGGGCTCAGGGGATGTGGGGAACCAAGGATGGGTGTCTAGGAGAATGGGGGTCCAGGGGAATTGGGGTCTCCAGGCCTGGGGGGATTCAGAGATGGGGGTGCTGTGGGAACATGGTCCCCAGGGATTTGGGGTCATGGCATGTGGGTGTCAGGGTTGGGGGTGCAGGGGGAAAAAGGGGACCCTTGGGAATAGGGTTTGTGGGGGAAGAAGTAGCCCATGGGATGGGATCAAGGCAATGGTGGTGCTGGGCAATGGCAGTCCTGGGATGGGGGTCCCCAGGGAGGAGAGAAAGCAAGGTAATGGGGTCCCATGGTTGGGTTGGCAGGAAAATGGGGGTTTCAGGGATGGGCAGTAGCTGGGTGGGCACAGGGGTCACAGCTCCTGCCCTGGGTGCCTCAGATTTTGGGGTTACCCACAGCCTAGTAAAGCCAACCTGGGGTGCTCTTTCCTGCGCAGGCATCACATGGGTAGTCCTGGATAGCTCTGCCGCTGTGTCCTCACCCGCCATTGAATTTTTCCTCTCTTTTTATTTCTCTTATTTCCTTTTTTTCCTCACTTTTGTCGCAGGGGCCATCACCCCCAGTTTCTGGCTCAGGAATCCCAGGGAGCACCTTAGCAGGGAGTGGGTTGGGGGGCGACAGGGGAGGGGAAAAATTTGGTTTAGGGCGTGCTGGGAAGGGTGGGGAGGCTGTGAGTGATGGAGGTGTTGGGCTGTGCCCTCTCAACAGTTTCACTTTCTTTTCCTTGGAAAAGAAGGAAGCGGCCGTTTGTGCTGAGAGTCAGATGGGAAAGGGAGGGGGTTCTGTCCTGGGGGGGCACATCCAGGAGGGTCTTGTCCTAGGAGGGTCCTGTCTTAAGGACTGACACATCCTGGCATGGGGGGTGTCCTGCCCCAGGGGTGTCAGTTCCAGAAATGTCCCTGCACATTCCTGGCCGTGTGCCTCTCCCAGGGGTGGCATGTCCTGGGGACCCCTGTCAATGCAAGGCTGGGGCCCAGCCATGGCCCAGCCCCACTGCACAGGGATGGCCATTGCCCAGCCCTGCCCTGGCCTGCCCTAGGTGGCAGCCAGCACCTGAGGGTCGTCCCTGGCCCCTTGGCTTTGATTCTGGCAGCTTTATAGCTGCAGCAGAGGTGAGAATTCTGTGGGGGAAAAAGGCCTGCCTGTGGTGTGCTCAACTCTGCAAGAAGCACAAAACCGAAAGGGAGCCCAAGCAGTGTCTCTGTGAGGGCCTTTGATGGTTTTCAGAGCAGGGCTGGCTGGAAATGCCCTGCAGGGGCAGCTATGGGGGAACCAGTCCGGAAATGCAGCAATTGATCATTTTGTCCCTGTCCGGAAGGGACTGAGAGACCCCCAAGAACTACTGCAAATCCCACAACAATCTGCTCAACAACCTGACCTGGACCCTCCTCCTCCTCCCTGCCTTGCCATGGATGGACAGTGGCCGCATGCCCCGCACCCACCACAGCCGCTCTCTCACTGCCCTCCACACGTGGATGGGGATAGAAAATTGAGCAAAGGGTTCCTGGGTTGAGACAACGACCAGGAGAGATCACTCATCAATTCCTGTCACAGATAAAACTGCTTCGGAATTAGAGATCTGAATTGAATTTATTGCTGACAAAATCAGATCAAGATAATGATAAGTCAAATAAACTCTTCAATACACCTTCCCTCTGTAGAGAATAACTATGTAGTCATTGGCTTTCTCTATTATATTGGGGTTTTTTCAAAATATTTTGATACAATACAGTTTGTATGCACTTTTTAACTGCTTTTGATACTCCACAATTTGTCAGCCCTTTTACCCTAATCCCTGTGTAGAACATATATTTTAGTGTGATAAATAATAAAGTTTAGGCTCTCACAAAAGATCAAGATAGAGACAATGTGCTGTGTCTTACACCATTAACTGTTGCAGATGTAGCTAAAGCCTTTATTTGTGTAACTAAGTGACAATGATAAGAATAAGTAAAATAATTTTGTGAAATAGCTAATGTTGATTTAATGTACTGGTGGAGTATCTCATCTGTATGATAGGAACACATTGAAAAGTAGCAAATAAATAAACATCTAAAGAGAGAATGCAAAAAGGAATTTACCACTGACCGTTCAGTTATCAAGAACTGTCAAACCACAGAACAGGGGGGCCTTGTGAGGACATAAAATATATAAATTTAATCTGCAGTATGGCATGTACTTTATGAAAATGAATCAAGGGTCAAACCAAGCAAAAGGATTCCTGGAACATGTGAACTGGAAGGAATGTTTGAATATGTATAAGCCTCCTGAGTATGTATTTAACCAATACAAGGAAAAGGTATGTAGGAAGAATTGTTGTAGTTAACAGTGTGCCTCTGGCAGTTGCCAAGCACCCAGCAGGCTGTTTACTGTCCCTTTTATCCCTTACTAAACATTTACAAATTTTAAAGAGTGAGCCTTGTTTCTCACACAGTTTAACCAAAAAATTGAATTTGGGTACAATAAGAGGTAAAAACATTGTGTGCTCCCCCAGCACTGGGAGGGTAAATGAAGAGCCCCGTGGGGTGCTGTGAGGAGGAAGAAGAGACCCCTGAGGGGGAATCGATGCCCCCCAGTGCCCCCCAGTGCCCCCAGTGCCCCCTGTATCACACCACGCCATCGTAATAACGGGAGTTCCGCTGTCCCTCCTGGGGCCCTGACAGCTCCGTGTTGGTCACTTGTGGATCCCGAGGTGGGGCAGGGCTGGGGGACACACGTGGGGGCCCTGAGAGTGACACTGGTTGTGGGGACCTGGGTGGGGGTGACACATGTAGGTGATGTGCCCCAGTCCCCCCCTGTACTCAACCTCTGCCTACTCTGTTCACAGCCCCCTCCTCCGGGGGGGGTGGTCTAAGGGGGATGGGGAGGGGGAAAGGGGAGTCCCAGCCCGAGACCCCCACTCACCTGTCCTGGAGCTTTCTGGTGGCTGCAAGGGAAAGGGGAGGAGGTGACCAGGGGGAGCCCAGGATCCCTGAACCTTCCTGGGACCTCAGTAGCTCCAACCACCCATGGGACACCCAAATCCCCACTGGAGCCCCCATTCCCAATGGACCCCTGATTCCCCCTGAACACTCTGATCACCTCTGAATCTCCCAGAACTTCTGCATCACTGCAGTTCCCCCAGTCCCCCTGTTGCCCACAACCCTCTGTGTCCCCAGAACTCCAAGCCTGGCAGGGAGGGGGACCCCCAAAACACCACCAGGACCCAAAAAGATCCTCCAACATCCCTGCACAGCCCTCCAGGACCTCCCCAAACACTCCAGGAGCTCCCAATGCACCACAATGTTCCTCAAAGTCCATCTGGGGATGGCCCTGGAGCCCAACAAAGACTCTCCAAATTCCCCCCAAATCCCCCTGGACCCCCAGCCGAGGTCACTGCGGGCTCAGTGTCCCCCAGCTCAGGGGCTCTGGCTGCTGCTGATCTCTGTCCCCACACTGGGGGCTTCCCCTCACTTCAGGACCCCCATTCCCCATTGTCACCCACCCCGGTGGTGCCACCAGTGACAGCACCCGATGACAGCCAGGAGCAGGAGGAGGAACAGGAGGGTCCTGCCGACATTCACAGCCACTGCTGGGGACAGAGGGGGACACATTGGGGTCACCCTGAACCCTGGGGGTCCTGAACACCCTGGTGACCCCGTGTGACCCCACCTGTGATCCAGGGTGAGCCAGGTGTCACCTCCAGGACCAGCTCTGGGCTGAGTGCCTGGAACACGCGGTGCCCGTCCTGTCCCAGCTGGTTGGTGGCCACACACTGGTAGGTGCCCGAATGTTCCACATTGATGTCCCCGAGCTGCAGGAGGGGACCCTGGGCCACCTCCTGCCCGTTGTGCAGCCAGGTGAAGGTAACAGGGGCTGACCCCATCTGCTCTGAGTAGCACAGAGTCACATTGTCACCTGCATGCACGTGGTTTGCCAGGGGACCGGTGGTGATGGTGGCATTGGTCACGGGCACTGTGGGGATACAGACAGGGCTGGCACTGGGCAAGGTAGGATGGAGATGGGGGTTCTGTGGGAGTGGTCATCCTCAGCCCAAGGGTCCTGGTCTTCCAGGACAGTGACATTCAGGGGGTCACTCTCGGCCAAGCTGTCCCCTTCGCTGTCCCCACACTGGTACTGGCCGCTGTCATTGTCCCAAGAATGGCACAGCTCCAGGTGGGAGGTGGTGCCCAGTGGTGCCCTCGAGCCCTACCAGTGCCAGGAGAAGTACAGGGGACCTCTCCCTGTGGCCACTGCGCAGCTCAGCACGAGGTGGTGCCCCAGTGCCACCTTTCCCCCGGGGGGCTGCACCACAGTGAGACCGGGACCCCTGCAGGAGGGGGTGACTGCAGGGGAAAATGGGGGACCTGTGGGGGGCAGGTGGGAGAGGGGAAGGGGGACCCCACTGAGGGAGAGGCGGCGCAGAGATGGAAGGGGGCTTGGAAACACACCCCAAGGAAGGATGGAGGGTTCAGGGATCTGTCATCTGGAGAGAAAGATGGGGAGACCCCAGGAAGGGTATGTAAACCCAGAGAGGGAATGGTGAGACCTGAGGACCATGGGGGGAGATCAGAGAGGGCTGTGGTTGAACCAGGGTGAGATGAAGGGATCCCAGTGAGGAATGGGGGGACACAGAGGGTGATTCCAGCAGGAATGAGAGGATGTGGAAAAAGATTGCAAGGGAATATGGGGTACCCACATAGAGGTTGGGGGATCCGGTGAGATACCCAGGAAAGGATGGGGACTCTGGCATTTATGGGGGAACCCAGGCAGTGTAGGGGACCCAGGGAGGCTGTGGGAGCTCCCCGTGCCCATCCCAGCACTCACAGCACACTGTGATGTGGAGCCGGGCGCTGCTCTCTTGCATGGCCCCACCCTCAGAGCACACCTGGCAGCTGTAATTCCCCGAGTGGGAGACCCCCATGGCGGGCACCAGCTGCTGCGGGGACAACTGCGGGCCCCCCACCACCTGCCCGTCCCGGTAGAACACGTGCAGGAGGGGGGCTCGGGGCTGCAGGGGGCTGGGGGTGCTGAGGCAGCTGAGAGTCAGGGGGGACCCCACGATGAGCTTGGGGGGACCCTCCAGCACTGGGACTGAGAAGAGCTCTGGGAAGGAGAGGGGAGGGAGATTTGCGAGCCCGAGTCCCTGGGGAGGGGCTGTGGGGATGTCAAGGTGGCAGCTTTGGGGTGCTCACCATGCACTGTCACTGTCACTGGATCCGAGAGTTCCCACGGTGCCACCTCAGAGTCCACCCAGCCCCTGCAGCTGTAGCGGCCACTGTGGTTCAGCTACAGAGGGGACAGGGACAGCTCAGTCCCATTGAGGGACCTCTCGACCCCTTTGTCCCCATGGTAGAATTGCACCCCAGTGACCGACATGTTCTCCCAGCACCAGCAGCGCAGTGTCACCGTGTCCCCCTCCAGCAGCTCCTGCGCCAGCACCTGCAGCACCAACCGAGCTGCGGGACATGGGAGTCTTAGGATACCTGGGGCATTCCATTTTCTCAAAGAACCCACAAACTGGAACATATCCATTGCACCAGCGGTCCCTGAATCCAGAACTGGAGTCTGTCTGCTCTGAGATGCTCTGGGATCTCCCCGTGTACAGGGGATGGGCTCCGGTCACACAGGAGGTGACCCATGGAGAGGAGCCCACCCAGAGCCCTCGGGGTTCCCGCAGGTGCCAGGCTGGAGACACCCAAATCCCCCTCACCATTTGAGACTGTCACGGGGAGGCTGAGCCCACTGCCGGGTCTCTCACATGTGTAGGTGCCACTCTCAGTGACAGTGAACTGATCATGTCTCTCCTGCCTCCAGCGTCGCCCTTCCTTGTACCAGATGGTGGCTGTCCCAGTGCCCTGGCAGATCAGTGTCACCTGGTCCCACAGCACCGCTGGCCTCCAGGGGGGCTCCACCAGGATCTGGGTGGTCTGAGCACCTGTGGGTGACAGGGGACACCAGCCTGCCAGGGCCAGCATAGGGCTGGGAACAGCAGGATAGGGCCATGGCATCCCCCGAGGACTCACCAGAAGGCCAAGGGTCTGGGCTGGAAGGGAAAATGGACAGGGCTGGGTGAGGATGGCATCACAGGGACATTGGAAGGGAGGCACATGGGGTGTGGGGGCTGTCCATAAACTGTCATATTGCGGCAAGGACCCCTTGGGGACAGAGACACACCGACTAGCCCTTGCTCAGTTAGGACATGGGGACACACTGGACACCCAGAAATGGAAACTCAGCAGTGGTTGCAGTGGTCACCCCCACCAGCCCCATGATAGTTCCCCAAATCCCTGTCCCCCCATTATTGTCCCCCTTTTCCTGTCCCCACAGCCCTGGTCACCTCATGCTCTGCCTCTGCGGCCTTTCAGGACCTCAGGGGACCCCACAGCCCCCCTGTGCCCCCTCCCCTCCATGCTCTGCCTCACCAGGGCTCATCCCCAAGGTGTCAGGCCCGTGCCCGGGGCACTCACCCCACAGGAGCAGCGCCACATTCCTGGCCATTCCGGGTGTCTCCAGCCATGTGCACTGGCTGTCACTCGCTGCTGTGGCAACCGCTCCCCTGACTGGTGGCTCTTCGGATGAAGGGGAAGGAAGCGAGGTCATATCTCGTCCCCATGTGTTGGTGGCCCTTGGTGAGGGCAGGGTGGGGACAGGATGAGGCAGGGTGGAGACCTTGTGGGACATGGTGGGGCCAGAATTTGGAGTCTGAGGTGGTGTAGGGAGCCAGGGATGGGTGTCCAGAGGAATGGGGTGCCCCAGGATGGGGTCCCATTGGAATGGGGGTCCCAGTGGATGGATGGACTCAGACTTGGGGATGAGGGTGCCAGAACAATGTGGTCTCCTGGGATTTGTGATCATGGGATGGGGGCCATGGGATGGAGGTGCCAGGGGAAAGGGGGACCCTGTGAGAATGGGGGGTCCTGGTGGAATCAATGTCCCCAAGGGAATGCGGCTCCCAGGGACTGGAATTACCAGGATGGGGTTCTTTGGGGTAGGAGATTGTGAGGAATTGCAGTCCAGGGAAGAGGTCTTAGGGAAGGAGGGAGAAAAGGAAATCAGATTCCCATGGTTGGGGTCCCAAATGAATAGGGGTGTCAGGGATGGGCAGTGGCTGGGGGGGCATGGGGGTCACAGCTCCTTCCCTGGGTGCCTCAGATTTTGGGGTGACCCTTGGCCAGGTGATGCCCCCTTGGGATGTTCATTTCCTGTGCAGGTATCTCATGGGGGTCCTGGGTAGCTCTGCTTCTGTGCCCTCCCCTGCCCTTGATTTTCTTTTTTTATTTATATTTTTTTCCTTATTTTCCTCACTTTTATGCCATGTCTCCTCAACCCCAGTCCCTGGCTCAGCAATCCCAGGAGTAACCTGAGCAGGGAACACATTGAGAGGAGCCAGGGGAGGGGGAGAGTGGGGAGCAAGGAGTGCAGGGAAGGGTGGGAAGGCTGTGGGGGATGGAAGTGTTGGTCTGCGCCCCCACAACATTTTCACTTTCTTTTTCCTGGACAAAAAGGAAGAGGCCGTTTGTGCCATTTGAGAGTCAGATGGGTAAGGGAAGCAGTGTCTGTCCTGGGAGGGCACATCCAGGAGGATCCTGCCCTGTGAGGTCCTGTTGTGGGGTTGATCTGGGGGGAACCAGTCCAGGGTGTGACACATCCTGGCATGGCGTGTCCTGGTGGTGGCAGATCCAGAAATGTCCCTGCACATTCCTGGCCGGGTGCCTGTCCCAGGGGTGGCACATCCTGGGGACCCCTGTCAATGCAAGGGTGGGGCCCAGCCATGGCCCAGCCCCACTGCACAGGGATGGCCATTGCCCAGCCCTGCTCTGGCCAGCCCCAGGTGGCAGCCAGCACCTGAGGGTCCCCCCTGCCCCCTTGGCTTTGATTCTGGCAACTTCAGAGCTGCTGCAGAGGTGAGAATTCTGCGGGGGAAAAGGCCTGCCTGTGGTTTGCTCAGCCCTGCAAGAAGCACAAAACCCCTAAGGGAGCCCAAGCAGGGGGTCTGTGAGGGCCTTTGGTGATTTTCAGAGCAGGGCTGGCGGGAAAATCCCCATGCAAAGGCAGCTGTGGAGGAACCAGTTCGAAAATGTGACAGTTGGTCATTTTGTCCCTCTCAGCAAGGGACTGCGAGAGCCCCAGCACTACTGCAAATTCCACAACAATCTGCTCAACAACCTGACCCCGAGCCCCCCTCTTGAACAAAACCCGCAGCCCTTTGGTACTTCCAAGAAAGAATGTTTGTGTTCTGGATGTGCGCAGCAGAAGAGAGGAAAAAGTGTGGCAATATTGAGCAGGGGCTGCACACGAGGGGCTGGGGTGCAGGGGTGTCACAGCAGGACCAGGGAGTTCCCAAGCAGGGGAATTCAGGGCAGGCTGGAGTGGATTTACCAGGCAATCAGACCCTGAGGCACACCCTGGGTCACCCCCTGTGGGATCTCAGCCTCTCAGGGCTGAGGGCAGAGTGACCAAGACAACCCCTGGGGGGCTCGGGAGTCCTGGAATGCTGCCAGAAATGTCTGGTGGCTAGACTTTGATCCCACACGAGAGATGACATCAGTATGAGGATAGGAGGATTTCACTGGGGTGAATGGTGAAGGGATAAGTTAATTGGAGTGTGAGATACAGGGTTTAAGATTTCTTTACAGGGGGGTCTAGAGAAGTAAGATGGAGGAATTGGGGCCTGCCCTTCTCCTTCTTCTTCTTCCTCTTGGCCTCCATCTTCTGTGGTGATGTTGGCACTATGGGATTGGTCCTTACTAAAAGTGTACTGGTTAATAAGGGTAGAGGGTATTGGAGAAAAATGATAAATATTGTATACGTAACTCCGAGTATAAAGATAGGTGGCCGCCCCAGGGGCTCTCAGTGTGTGCCCATGGCTGACTGCTGAGCAGAACTCTGTCAGGCCAAGAGAAAATCTTTTAGATAAGCAACTAATAAACACCGAGACCGAGAAAAGATCTGAGGTCCCTTCTCGTCCTTTGGAGCGCGGGCGGCCCAAGGCCACCTCGGGCCTTCCCAGACCATCTAAACAGCCAAAAATCCGACAACCCCCAGCCCGATGGTCCCACTCACCCAGGACGGTGACATTCAGGGGGTCACTCTCAGCCACACTGTCCCCGTTGCTGACCCGGCACCGGTACTGGCCGCTGTCATTGTCCCCAGCGTGGAGCTCCAGGCAGGGGCTGGTGCCCAGCAGTGCCCCCGAGCCCTCCCGGTGCCAGAAGTACAGGGGACCTGTCCCTGCAGCCACCGCACATCTCAGCACCTGGAGGTGCCTGAGTGCCACCTGTTCCCCGGGGAGCTGCGCCCACAGTGACACCCCCGAGAGAGGAACCCCTGCAGGAGGAGGTGACAGCAGGGGACAGTGAGCGACCCAGGGGGTCGGGGAGGGGCAGGAGGATCCCAGTGAGGGAGAGGGGGCGCAGAAATGGGGGGGGCTTGGAAACAGGGAGATAGAGGGTTCTGTGAGGGGACACCTGGAGAGGGAGGGGGGCGAAACCAGGAAGGGTATGGGGACCCAGGGAGAGGATGGTGTGGCCTGAGGAATGTGTGGGGACCTCAGAGAGGGGTGGGGGGATGCAGGGAGGAGTGAAGGGACCCGGTGAGGGATGGGGAGACACGGGCCAGGAATGGAAGACCTTGGGAGGGACCCGGGGCAGGAATGGCAGGACAGAGAAGAGGTGTCGGGGAGGATGGGGGTACAGATGTAGGGCTGAGGGACCCGGAGAAAGACCTGAGAAAGAATGGGAGAGACAGGGAGGGATCCAGAAAAGGTTGGAGGCCACAGGGCAGGTGTCAAGGAGGTCTGAGGATCCCTAGGCAGTGCTGGAGTAGCCAAGAAGGCTGTGGGGGCTCTCCATGCCCATCCCACACTCAGCAGTGCACACCATGACGCAGAGGCCCCCCCTCAGAGTGCACCTGGCAGCTGGAATTCCCCGAGGGGGAGACCCCCACGGCGGGCACCAGCAGCTGCATGGACCCCTGTGGGCCCCCCACCACCTGCCCATCCCTGTAGAACACGTGCAGGAGGGGGGCTGGGGGCCGCAGGGAGCTGGCGGTGTTGAGGCAGCTGAGAGTCAGAGGGAACCCCTCTGTGGTCATGGGGGGACCCGCCAGCACCAGCACCATGAAGAGCTCTGGGAAGGAGAGGGGAGGTGAGGACTATGACTCTGAGTCTGCTGGGAAGTGGCTTTGGGGTTTTCAGGAGATTGGAGTTCCAGCCGTGGGGGTGCTGACCATACACTGTCACTGTCACTGGCACCGAATGTGCCCACATTGACATTTCAGCATCCAGCCAGCCCCTGCAGCTGTAGTGGCCACTGTGGTGCAGCTGCAGAGGGGACAGGGACAGCTCTGCCCCATAGCAGGCCCTGCCCACCTCCTTGTCCTCATGGTAGAATCGCACTCCTTTTCCGCCAGCACCGGCAGTGCAGTGTCACCATGTCCCCCTCCAGCAGCTCCTGTGCCAGTACCTGAGTGTCAGACCCGTGCCCAGGGCACTCACCCTACAGGAGCAGCGCCACCTTCCCAGCCATCCCGGTGTCCCCAGCCATGTGCACTGGCTGTCACTCGCTGCCAGGGGTGGCTGTCCCCTGGGTGGTTTCTCTTTGGCCAATGGGGAAGGAAGCGAGGTCAGGTCTCATCCTCATGTGTAGGTGGCACCTGGTGGGATCAGGGTGGCCACAAGGTGGGGACAGGCTGGGGGCAGGGTGGAGACAGGATGCAGACAAGCCTGGGTGTGACACAGTGGGACATAGGGTCTCCAGGAGTGGGGGGCTCAGGGGGTTTGGGGATGTGGGGATGGGTGTCCAGGGGAATAGGGGGTCCCAGGGATGGGGTCCCTGGGAATGGGGGTGCTGAGGAGGGGGAGTCACTGGGAAAGGGGGTCCCCACGGCTGAGGGGACTCAGGGATGGGAGTGCCAGAGGAACATGAGTTCCAGGGATTTGGGGTCATGGGATGGGGATGCTGGGGGAATGGGGGATCCTGTGGGAATGGGGGTCCTGTGAAAATCAAGGTCCTGTAGGAAGGGAATTTTAGGGATGGAATAAACAGCAGAGGGTTCCTTGGGAACGAGGGCTCCTGGGCCATGGAGATCCTGGGGAATGTGAGTACTGGGATATGGGTTCCAGAGAGGGGGAGACATAAGAAATGGGGTACCCATGATTTGATTTCCAGAGGAATGGAGGTGTCAGGGATGGGCAGTGGCTGGGTGGGCCCATAGATCCCAGCCCCTTCCCTGGGTGTCTCAGATTTTTGGGTTACCCAGGGCCCAGCACAGCCCCACCCAGGTGCCAGCAGCCTGGGCATCATCCCAGACAGATCCTGATGGGCTCTGGGTGTGTGGAGCTGCTACAGAGGTGAGAATTCAGTGGAGAAAAATTGCCTGCCTGAGGTTTGATCAGCCCTGCAAGAAGCACAAACTCCAAAGGCAGCCCTAGCAGTGGCTCTGTGTAGGGCCTTTGATGGTTTTCAGAGCAGGGCTGGCTGGGAACCCCCTCCGTCAGGGGCAGCTGTGAGGGAACCAGTCCGGAAATGTAGCAATTGATCATTTGTTCCTTTTTGTAAGGGACAGAGAGAACCACAAAACTACGGCACAATCCACAACATTCTGCTCAACATCCTGACCTGGACCCTCCTTCTTGAAGAAAACCTGTAGCCTTCTGGAGCCTCATGGAAAGAATGTTTGGGTTCGGGATGTGTCTGCCAGACAAGAGGGAAAACTTTGGAAATACCAATCAGAGGCTCTGCCCACAGCTGTGCTGGAGCTGTGGGGAGTGACCCTGTCTGGATTCCCAGTGTCCCCAAAGCTGCTCAATCCGGGTCCTCCTCACCTGAGTGAAAGGCTGAGGCTTTGCAGGAATTGTGGCACAAAACCACCAGAGGTGCTGCTGTGGACCAAAGACCTGCCTGGGGTCAGGTGCGTCCTTCCTTCCATTTGGGATCATGGAGCCACGGGTGTTGTGCAGGGCATGTGCAGGCCCCGGGACACTGCTACGCTGCCAGTGGGCACTGGGATCCAACCTGCTGCCTTGGCGGCTTCTGCCCGCTGTCGGTGGTGGTGCCGGGAGCGATTGGTGCCCGTCAGTCTACAAAAGGAGTGATTTCCCCTCCTCCCTCCTGCCCGAGGCCACCATGGCCCCTGAGGCGGATGGAGCTGGACCGGGGTGCCCCCTGCTGGCCGGGAGTGCTCCCTGCAGCGCCCCCTACTGGCTGCGGTTATAACTGCCACAAAAACCATCACTGTTGAGGGGGAGGGAAAGTTCTCGGTTTGTGTTGTTTGTTCTGTTCTGATTAACAAATTTCCCAGTAAAGAGCTGTTATTCCTTTTCCTACACTTTTGCCTGAAAGCCAAATCATTCTTCAAATTCAAAAAATTTTAGACATGGGTCTCCTTTCCATTCCAGGAACGCTCCCACTTTCCTTAGCAGTTATTTCTCATTTGAATGAATTGCCAACTCCTGGGTTCCAGCGTGGATGAGACAGACACGCCAAGAGCAGACATGGTCAGGGACATGGCCGCCTCATACTCTGGCTTTTAAGCCAGTTGGGCCACCAAGTGCCCTCTCCCCAGCTGGCACTTCTGGTCACCCAGCCACTCCGGAGCTAGCTTTCGCAGAGCCTCACACTGTCCCCAGTGTGCCATGGCTGACAGACTGATGGACAGACGGGGCCCTCTCTCACCAAAAGCAAGGTCTGATCCACCCCTGCCACACACAGGTTTTTCAAATTGTCTCCAGACATCAAACTTTTCCTGTCTCTGACATCCCGCCCTGTGCCATGGCCTGATTCCAACTACCCAGGAAAAGGGGGAGGCCCTGGAACACCACAGGGCATTTGTGACATTCTTGTGTGGGAGAAACAGGGCAGAGGAGGGGTTTGGGACAGAGGTCACGTCTGTCCCCATGAGTAGGTGACCCTCGGTGGGGGCAGGGTGAGGACAGAATGGGGGCAGGGTGGGGACTTTGTGGGACATGGGGGTGATGGTGGGACATGATGGGGACATGGTGTTGCCAGAATTTGGAGGCTGAGGTGGTGTAGGGAGTCAGGGATGGGTGTCCTGGGGAATGGGATGCCCAGGGATGGGGTCCTAGCGGAATGGGGGTCCCAAGGGTTGGGTGGAGTCAGACTTGGGGATGAGGGTCCCAAACCAACATGGCCTCCAGGGATTTGTGATCATGAGATGGGGGCTATGGCATGGGGCTGCTAGTGGAAAGGGGGTCCCTGTGAGAATGGGGGCCCTGGGGAAATCAATGTCCCTAAGGGAAGAGGTGTCCCAGGAAGTGGAATTACTGGGATGGGGTTCCTTGGGGTTGGAGATCATGGGAATTGCACTCTAGGGATGGGGGTCCCAGGGAACGGGGGGCTGAAGGAAATTGGGTCCCAAGGTTGGGGTCCCAGGGGAATGGGGGTGCCAGGGTTGGGCAGTTGCTGGGGGGGGGCACAGGGGTCACAGCTCCTTCCCTGGGTGCCTCAGATTTTGGGGTGATGCGAGGCCCTAAAAAATCACCCCAGGGTGTTCGTTTCCTGGCCAAGCATTGCACGGTGGTCCTGGGTAGGTCTGCCTCTGTGTCCTCCCCTGCCCTGGACTTTTTCCTCTCTTTATTTCTCTTTTTTCCTTATTCTTCTTACTTTTTGCCACATTCCCTGACCCCTGGTTCCTGGCTCAACAATCCTAGGGTGCACCTGAGCAGGAAAGGGGTTGGAGGACCCAGGGGAGGGGGGAAAATGGGGAACAGGAGGTGCAGGGAAGGGTGAGGAGGATTTGAGGTATGGAGGTGTTGGGCTGTGCTCCCTCAACACTTTCACTTTATTTATCCTGGATGAGAGAGAAGAGGACATTTGTGCTGAGAGTCAGATGGGAAAGGGGAGTGTTCAGTCTCTGCTCCTGGGGGGGCACATCCAGGGGGATCCTGTTCTCTAAGGTCTCTGTTCCAGAGTTCAGCTGGGGGAAACCAGTCCAAAGGGTGACACATCCTGGCATGGGGGGGTCCGGTCCCAGGGGGTGACACATCCTGCGGACCCCTCTCAATGCAAGGGTGGGGCCCAGCCATGGCCCAGCCCCACTGCACAGGGATGGCCATTGCCCAGCCCTGCTCTGGCCAGCCCCAGGTGGCAGCCAGGACTTCATGGTCCCCCCTGCCCCCTTGGCTTTGATTCTGGCAGCTTTAGAGCTGCTGTAGAGGTGAGAATTCTGTGGGTGGAAAAGGCTGTAGTTTGCTCAGCCCTGCAAGAAGCACAAAACCCCAAAGGGAGCCCAAGAACTGTCTCTGTGAGGGCCTTTGGTGGGTTTCAGAGCAGGGCTGGCTGGAAACTCCCCCTGCAGGGGCAGCTGCGAGGGAGCCGATCCGGAAATGTGGCAATTGATAATTTTGTCCCTCTCAACAAGGGACTGAGAGAACCCCAGCAGTACTGCAAAGACAACAACAATCTGCTCAACAACCTGATTTGGACCCTCCTTCTTGAACAAAACCTGCAGACCTTTGGAACCTCAGGGAAAGAATGTTTGTGATCTGGATGTGCACACCAGAAGAGAGGAAAAAGTGTGGAAATACAGAGCAGGGGCTGCACATGAGGGTCTGGGGAACAGGGGTGTCACAGCAGGAGCAGGCAGTGCCCAGGCAGGGGAATTCAGGGCAGGCTGGAGTGGATTTACCAGGGAATCAGACTCTGAGTCACACAGGGGCATTTCCACAGATTCCTGTGCACTGTCCCAAGGATGGGCAGAGCTTCTCCCCTTCCCCTTCCCCTTCTCCCCTCCCCTTCCCAAAGGGAAGTCAATCAAGTCTCAGGGTGGGAATGAGAAACATGAGGAGAGTTCCTAAAGATGGCCAGAGAAAAGGCTTCCTTAGGGGCTGGGTTGCTGCCCAGCAGGCAGAGAACAATCCCATGGAGCTGTTGGACACTCAGGGAGATTCCACACTCTGTGTTATCCACAAACAAACACTTCTGGGGAATGCACCAAGGGGCTGATAAAGGGAAGCAAAAAGTCTCATTTCATTGTGATTTGTTTGTGTTTTTATTGTGAGGGACTTGTTGGGAAAGCAATGGATTCTCTGAACCAAAATATTTTATACCTTGCCAGTTTGTATTTTACTGGGAAAATAAGTGGTGTGGGAAAGAGTTTTGCTTTTATTCTATGGATATGCAATTTTGACTGAACCATTTGAGCATCAAGTGTTGCCTGGTATGGCTGAGCCAGGAAACTGGGGGACCTGACCCCAGTGTGTGTGGAGCAAGGACCCAGAGACTCATTCGACAGCCCTAGGGTGCCCCAGGGTGGGGACTTTTCCAGCCTCTGTGTAATCCCAAAATCTGAGGCACCCCATGAAATAGTTGTGACCCCTGTGCCCACCCAGACACTGTCCATCCCTGAAATGCCCCTTCCTCTGGGACCCCCATTGCCTTGGTCTCTCCTCCCTGGGGACCCCCATCCCAGGACTGCCAGTGCCCAGCACCACCATTGCCTTAATCCCATCCCATGGGCTGCTTCTTCCCTCAGAACCCCTATTCCCGAGGGTCCCCTTTTTCCTCCTGCACCCCCAACCCTGCAACCTACATGCCATGACCCCAAACCCCTGGGGACTGTGTTCCTACAGCACCACCATCCCTGAATGCCCCCAGGCATGGAGACCTCAAAACCCCTGGACCCCCATTCTCCTGGACACCCATCCTTGGTTCCCCACATCCCCTGGGCCCCCCCAGTCCTGGGAAGAGCATTCCTCGCCATGTCACCAGAATATGCCGCCTTGTCCCCAGCTTGTCCTCGGCTTGTGGCCACCCTGCCCCCACCAAGGGCCACCTACATGTGGGTACGGATGTGACCTCGCTTCCTTCCCCTTCATCTGAAGAGCCGCCAGCCAGGGGAGTGGTGGCCACAGTAGCGAGTGACAGCCAGTGCACATGGCTGGGGACACCGGGATGGCTGGCAAGGTGGCGCTGCTCCTGTGGGGTGAGTGCCCCGGAAACGGGCCTGACACCCCAGGGATGGGGAGGGAAGGGGGCACAGGGGGTCTGTGGGGTCCCTTGAGGTCCCCAATGCCACCAGTGCCAGTCCATGTTACCCACAGTGGACCTTGTTGGGACTGGGAATGTAGGGTGGCTCTGGGGACAGACAGAGGGGGCAGGAATTTGTGGATGGAGATGTGGGGACAGGAATGTGGGGACTTGCACCTTTGGGCTCAGGTAGCTCTGGGAATAGGGACAAGGGAACTGGGATGCAGGGACAGAAGGGGACAAGAACAGTGAGGATGTGGCCATGGGGATGGGATAATTGGGATGGGATCATGAGCTGGTAGGGGTGACCTGGGCCAGCATGGGCTGTGTCCGTTGTGTCCTTGTGCCCGGGGTGTCCACAGTGTCCCCATGTTCTGCCTCAGCCCAGGGTGGCCTCAGTGTCCCTGGTCCCAAGGCATCTGTACTACAGGGATGTGGTGCACGGGTGGCTGTGACACAGACACGTTCCCCTGGAATCTCAAAATCTTTTGGGGATCACCAAGACATACTTTCTGACAAGAACTGCTGTCTCCACGGGGACAACAGTTTGGGGAGAGCCCCCATACCCTGTGCCCCCATGCTGCTGTCCCTGTAGTGCCACCGCCACTGAGCCCTGTCCCTTCTCCCTTCCAGCCCAGACCCTCGGCCTCACTGGTGAGTCCTCAGGGGATGACATGGCCCCACCTCGCTGTCCCCAGCCTCACACTGGCCCTGGCAGGCTAGTGTCCCCTGTCACCCACAGCTGCCCAGACCATCCAGATCCTGGTGGAGCCCCCCTGGAGGCCGACGGTGCTTTGGGACCGGGTGACAGTGACCTGCCAGGGCTCGGGGACTGCCGGTGCCACCATCTGGTAAAAGGATGGGCAACGCTTGTGGCAACAAGGAAGCGATCACTTCAAGCCCAACACGAAAGGCACCTACCAGTGTTGCAGACCCAGAACCGGGCACAGCCTGCCTGTCATCGTCTCTGAGCATGAGGGGGATTTGCGTGTCCCCAGCCTGGCACCCACCAGACCTTTAGGCTTCTGGGTGAGCTCTGTTCCATGGGTCACCCCCTGGTGTGACCAGAGCCTGTCCCCTGCTCTGGGCACATGCCAGAGAATACCAGTCTGGGGGTAACCGTGTTGAAATCAGGGATACCGGTGCACTGGATGTGAACCAGTGTGGGTTTCCTGGTGCCATTGGGTGTGACAGGACCCTTCTGTCCCCCAGACTGGCTGGTGCTGCAGGTGCCGGTGCAGGCGCTGCTGGAGGGGGACACGGAGACACTGCGCTGCCGGGGCTCGCGGAACAACACGGTCACCTCAGTGTCCTTCTACCACAAGGAGAAAGAACTGGAGGGGCTCCACAATGGGACAGAGCTGTCCCTTTCCCCTCTGCAGCTGCACCACAGTGGCAACTACAGCTGCAAGGGCTGGGTGGACTACTGGGGGTGGAAGGAGTCAGCGCCGGTGCCAGTGACCGTGACAGTGCATGGTGAGCAGCCCACAGCTGCCACCCTGATGCCTCCACAGCCCCTCCCCAGAGACTCGGGGCCACAAGACTCCCACCCCTCTCCTGCCCTGAGCTCTCCTTGATACCGGTGCTGGAGGGTCCCACAGAGCCCACCCTGCTGTCCCCCCTGACTCTCAGCTGCCTCAGCACCCCCAGCCCCCTGCAGCCCCAAGCCTCCCTCCTGCACTTTTTCTACAAGGACAGGCAGGTGATGATGGGCCTGGAGGGGTCCCTGCAGCTGCTGGTGCCTGCCGTGGGAGTCTCCCACTTGGGGAATTACAGCTGCCAGGTGCGCTCCTACAGGGGGGCCATGTGGAAGAGCAGCGCCTGGCTCCGTGTCATGGTGCTCAGTGAGTGCGGGGATGGGCATGGGGAGCCTCCCGGAGTCCCCTGCCTGGGTACCTCCATGTCCCCCAGACACATTTCTTGGGTCCTTCCATCACTCTCCATTTCCCCTCACCCCTCTGTGGTGTGACACCATCCCCAAACGTCCCCCACCACACCCATCCCTGCCCATCCCCATGCCCCCACTCCGGCTGCCATCCCCTCCTTGTGGCCTCAGCCCTGTCTCTGTCCCCGCAGTGCCCCAGGGCAATGTCACCATCAGGCCTGGTGTCCTGGAGGTGACACCACAGTATAAAGGGACACACAGGGAAACAGGTGGGGTCCCTCAGGTTCGCAAGGGAGTGCAGCACCCCTGGGGTAATGGGTGACTCTGATGTGTCCCCCTCTGCTTCTTGCAGTGGCAGCAGGGGTTGGTGGAGCCCTTTTGTTCCTGCTCCTGCTCGTGGGTGTCATTGTGGCCTGGCACCGGTGGCATCGTGTGGGTGGGTGACAATGGGGGTACAGGGGTCCCAGGGAGCTGTAGAGGGGAACTGGGGAGGTTCATGGATTCTGGGGGCTTCTGGGATACTTAGGGGTCCTGAGGGAAATTGAGGGTCCTGGGGGCGTTCAGGAATCCTGAGAGGGTTCAGGGCCCTGGGACCCCTCAGTCACCCCTCTCCTCTTTCCTTTGCAGTTGCCAGGAAGCAGCACAAAAGGTGAGGGCTCAAACCACACTCTCCCGTTCTATCCCAACCCCCAAGACCTCCCATTCCCTCCCCCACATCCCCTTTATTCCCTCAGGGGCCCCCCGGATCCCCTGGCCCCCCAGAGGAGGGGGAGGTGCTGTACACCCACATCGTGGTCACCAAGAGGGCAGGGGGTGAGTACGGGGGGGACACACGCAGAGGGACACGTCACCCACGAGTGTCACCCCACCCAGATCCCACAGCCCGTATCTCTTGCAGCGTCCCCCCGTGCCACCACCCTCCAGGATCCCCAGGTGACCTACACGGAGCTGTGAGGACCCCACGCGCAACGGCAGGAACCCGGTGACATCTACGGGAATGTGCTGTGACACTGGGGGGAACTGGGGGGCACTGGGGGTCCCCAGCCATGGGCACCCATGCGTGTGTGTGCTGCCACAAAAACTGCCCCTCTCCCTCCCAGTGGGGGCACACAGATGCCAAAGGGCTGAGAGAAGAACAATCTCCTGCAACAGCAATGAGAGAGAATAAAACCAACAGAAACAGGAACAAGGTTCAGTGTCCATATGGTCAGATAAAGAACGATTTCCAGGCAAAGCCATCCAAATAGGAACAAACCCCAAACACTTCCCCAAGCACGTTTCCTCCACCAGAGGAACGTGGCAGGGCCCTGGACTTGCTTTGCTCTGATGGCCAAAGCTGCCATCAGGAGGCTCTGGATTCTCTTGTCCCCTGTCCCAAACCCCGCCTCTGATGTGTTCCCCACACGATGCTCTCACAAAGGCCCTTTGGGGGTTCCAGAACCTCCCACTTTGCCAGGGCAGTCAGGATCAGGCCATGGCGTAGGGCAGGATGTCAGAGACAGGAAAAGTTTGATGTCTGGAGACAATTTGAAAAACCTGTGTGTGGCAGGGGTGGATCAGACCTTGCTTTTGGTGAGAGAGGGCCCTGTCTGTCCATCAGTCTGTCAGCCATGGCACACTGGGGACAGTGTGACGCTCTGCGAAAGCCAGCTCCTGAGTGGCTGGGTGACCAGAAGTGCCAGCTGGGGAGAGGGCACTTGGTGGCCCAACTGGCTTAAAAGCCAGAGTATGAGGCGGCCAAGTCCCTGACCATGTCTGCTCTTGGCGTGTCTGTCTCATCCACGCTGGAACCCAGGAGTTGGCAATTCATTCAAATGAGAAATAACTGCTAAGGAAAGTGGGAGCGTTCCTGGAATGGAAAGGAGACCCATGTCTAAAATTTTTTGAATTTGAAGAATGATTTGGCTTTCAGGCAAAAGTGTAGGAAAAGGAATAACAGCTCTTTACTGGGAAATTTCTTAATCAGAACAGAACAAACAACACAAACCGAGAACTTACCCTCCCCCTCAACAGTGATGGTTTTTGTGGCAGTTATAACCGCAGCCAGTAGGGGGCGCTGCAGGGAGCACTCCCGGCCAGCAGGGGGCACCCCGGTCCAGCTCCATCCGCCTCAGGGGCCATGGTGGCCTCGGGCAGGAGGGAGGAGGGGAAATCACTCCTTTTGCAGACTGACGGGCACCAATCGCTCCCGGCACCACCACCGACAGTGGGCAGAAGCCGCCAAGGCAGCAGGTTGGATCCCAGTGCCCACTAGCAGCGCAGCAGTTTCCCGGGACCAGGCACACACCCTGCGCAACACCTGTGACTGCTCTCCATGATCCCAAATGGAAGAAAGGCAGCGCCTAACACCAGGAATGTCTCGGGTCCACAGCAGCACTTCTGGTGGCTTTGTGCCACAATGTGTGCAAACCCTCAGCCTTTCACTCCTTTTTCCTTTTCCAGCCCTGGTACAGCAGCTCTGGGAATGTTGAATTGCCTTGGGATTGTCAGCACTGAGCACCTGAGGAAAGCTTGTGCTCAGTGCTGACTCTGACAGAGCTTGTCAGGGGCCTCCAGAGCACGATTGGAGTTCCTGCTCCTCCTTGGCCACTGCTGATCCCCACACAGTAGCCGCAGGGGGAGGAGGAGAAGAAATAGAGCAGAGCCACAGCCCCGAGGGCTCTGCAGCTGCAGCTGGAGCACAGGGACAGCCCAGGCTGGGATCAGTGCTTTGGGAAGACAAAATGGGGCAAACTTGGATCTGTGTTGGTCAATGCCCCTGTTCTCCTCTGGGAGCTGCACACCCTTATGGAGTTGTTGTAATTAGGGACGGGATTCCTGTAATTTAGCCATGCTTCTAAAGCATCCCTGTGCACAAACAGACGGCTCCGCTGCCTCTCCCAGGGATTTTTGGATTCTGTGGCTGAGGCGGGAGCGGCTGGATGAGGTGGCCCACGGGAACAGCACCGGGCCATGCAGGTGGAGCAGAAGCACCAGGAATTCTGCAGGGTGCTCAGGTGAGGCCCACGGGGCAGGGACATGGTGGGACACCACTTGCCATTCCTGCTCCACCCAGATTTCGAGACAGAGCAGTGACACCCATAAGGCTCCCAAACCCCTCAGGGCTCAGGCGCAGCCTCACAGGAGGTCCTGGCCCAGGCCTTGGGGATGATTCGGATACTCCTGGGCTTGTTCCCGACAAAGGGCAGTGCTCCAGGAGCAGTTGGCACATCCCAAAGGAACAGCCCAGGGCTGCTGAAGCCCGAGTGCTGTGGGAAGGACGGCCTGAGGGAGGCGGGCCCCGCTCAGCCAGCGCTGCCCCAGGAATGTCTCATCCTGCAGGGGCTCAGCAGCGTCTGCCGGTGCCGGCCCCGGGTCTGTCGGGGGGCATGGCCGGAGGGGCCGGGGGGGCAGCGGGTGGGAGGGGCCAGGATGGAGGGACCGGGACCCCACTGGGGAGCCCGAGCATGGAGGGAGTGAAACTGCAGAGGGGAGACCCCGGGACAGGGGGGAGCAGAGACCCTGTGGTGGGGTCTGCGGAAAGGGGGGACAGCAATGGTGGTCCTGGAGCACCAGGAAGGGGCCCAGCTGCCATCGCACTGCGAGTGCCGGGACGGTCACAGGGTGTCCAAACCGACTGTGGCAGCGTGTCCAAAGCCACTGTCGCGATGTGTCGGGACCGAGCGTTGCCGGGGTAAGGCCCCCACAGCTCCGGGAAGTGGAGGGGTACCCTGGAAGGGGCGCAGCAGGTGTGGGGCAGAGCCCTGTCTATTCCCTGTGCCCTGTGCGGGTGAGGAGGGCAGGGATGGAGCAGCTTTGGGGACACCTGGAATCGAGACAGGGTCCCTGCCCACCAACGCCATGGGGTAGAGCCCCTGCTCAACATTTCCATTCTTTTCTCTCTTGTCTCCCAACTGAGCCAGCACCCAAAAATACCTTCCAGGATGTTCTAAAGGGCTGCAGGTTTGAGACAGGAAGGAGAAAGAGGGTCCTGGTCAGATTGTTGAACAGATGGTTGTTGTCTTTGCAGGATTTTCGGGTCTCTCCCAGTCCCTTGCCTAGAACGATAAAGTGATCCATTGCTGCATTTCTGGACTGCCTCCCCCACAGCTGCCCTTGTAGGGGCAGTTTCCAGTCAGTCCTGCTCTGAAAACCACCAAAGGCCGCCTCAGAGCCACTTCTTGGGCTCCCTTTGAGGTTTGTGCTTCTTGCAGGGCTGAGCAAACCACAGGCAGGCCTTTCTCCCCCACAGAATTCTCATCTTTGCCATATGTGAAAAACATGTTCTCTCTCCCGTGAAAATTTTAGAAGTTTAAAAAAGGACAATAGGAGGCAGGGACCATAGAGCAAAGAGCAAAGGTTGTTATGGGTGGGTGCATCTTGGCACTCAGCCAAGAGCACACTGTTCTCTTTGGCGATACCTCTTAGATACCTTTTCCCTTACATCAGCTTGTTGCATATTCATATATACTTTGTCATGGTTTCGGCCTGGCACAGAGCCAGTGTCCCCATGAGTATACCTTCTCTCTGGTGCCTGCTGTGAGATGTGACCAGGAATAAGCAAAGCAGGCTCCAGCTTAAACATAAAGAAAACTTTATTACCTAAACTACAAGAAAAGAAAGAAAAAAAAAACTGTAAGAGAAAAAATTGAAAACCTTACAAAAAACACTTTCCTCCTCCCCACCACCAAAATTTCCCAATCCGATACATTCCCCCAAATCAACAACTGCCCAGTCTGGCACCACCCTTTAGAATACTCAATCTTCAGTCCATGAAGAGGAGAGGAGTCTTTCTTGCACCATAGGCTTCCCCTGGAAACACGTTGAAACCTCGTGTGCTTCCATGTCACTCGGCACCACCCGGAAAAAGTCCTTTTGCCGCTTGTGACATCTTCCTTCCATGCCCAGTGCTCTCACCACTGTGCATGGACTAGAGCTGCTTTTAGGGTTGTCTTTTAAGGATACCTTGTCTCACTCCAAAAAGGCACAGTCTCTCTTTTGGGACATCTGTCCCCCCCCATTTTTTTCCAACCCCCTGGGGCCGAGGGGTCCCCACAATGAACCCTCCTGGTTCTGAGGCACTGCCTCCCCCTAAGTGCAGTCTCTGTGTCACAGGAATAAAACTGAGTCTATGGCTACACAAGAAAAGTCCAGCCAAAAGGCCACTCCAATCATCTCTCTCTCCACTCAGCCAGCCTTCTCCACGTCCTTCGGGCCAGGTCCTTGGTTATCTCATCTCTTATCTTTCTTCTTATCCAGCTCTGAGGAGGATCAGCATTTTTGCGAGGTCCCAGTCATGAAAGAAAGGGGTTACAATTCAGTCTCTGCCTGTTCCAGAGCTCCGGCACTCCCACATTCGCTACTGCTCCGGCCGGGCACCTCCTCCCTCTCTGCATTCCCCCCCTTTCTCCTCCTGTGCTGGCTGCTATCACATTCGTTGTCGCCGGCTCTCCCTCTCTCTCTCCTGGGGGGGGGGGGGGGGGGGCTGCCCGATGTCTCTTGGGGCTCCTCCACCCTTCCATCCTCAAGAGCCTCCTCAACCCCATCTCTGTCCAGCCCAAGGCCTACCACATGGCTGCCCCTCCCCCGCCCAGCAGCAGCTGGACGAGGGAGGGCAATCCGTCCTCTTTGCCTCGAAGTCCCAAGAGAGCCTCCCAGGGCTGAAGCTCTGGTTTTAACCCCTGTGTGTTCTCGGAGGTGTGTCCAAACCCAACTGGCCACACCAGGTGCCAATATCAAAATCTGAGCACCCATTGGTTTGACCACAGCATCCCAGAATTCCCACTTCTTCCTCGTCAAACCACCACACACTTATGCATAGAAAACTTTTTCCCCAAACTAATTTACATTCCAAGAATTGTTTAGCATGGCTCATCCTTGGGTCCGCCTTTTTAAAGCATTATTCCTTGGTTGTGCTTTTAGCCATTTCTTATCATCATCTTCATTTCTGGGCCTGGGTCCACACTGTCTTCAGGCGGTGAGTGCTGATGGTTGGCATATCTGTAGCAGGTGTCCTCATCCTGTGCTCATCAGATGTTATCCCATCCAAGCAGGCATTTTAACACAAGCATCCTTATATCAGCTATTTCACAAAGCTTAATTAACAACAGAAATAAAAACTATATCTTTGTAACAAAGTTACTTTAACATTACAGATATAAATTCCATTTTAACATTTGTGAAAATCCAGTAATATATCTATGTATTTACAATACTTGGTGCACCAGTTTGACCAGGAAGAAGTGGGAATTCTGGGATGCTGTGGTCAAACCAATGGGTGCTCAGATTTTGATATTGGCACCTGATGTGGCCAGTGGGGTTTGGACACACCTCTGAGAACACACAGGGGTTGAAAGCAGAGCTTCGTTCCTGAGAGTTTCTCTTGGGACTTCAAGGCACAGAGGTCGGATCTCCCTTCCCTGTCCAGCTGCTGCTGCTGGGTGGGGGAGGGGCAGCCATGTGGTAGGCCTGGGGCTAGACAGAGATGGGGGGGGTGAGGAGGCTCTTGAGGATGGAAGGGTGGAGGAGCACCAAGAGACATCAGGCAGCCACACCCCCCCCAGGAGAGAGAGAGGGAGAGCCGACGACGGCCCAGGAGGAGAAGGGGGGAGTGTGGCGAGAAGGTGCCCAGCAGGGCAGTGTGGGAGTACCGGAGCTCTCCGAGAGAATGAAATTTTTAACCCTTTCCTTACATGATTGAGACCTTGCAAAAATGCTGATCCTCCTGGAGCTAAATAAGAAGAGAGATAAGAGATGAGGTAACAAAGACTAGGCCCGAGGGAAGTGGAAAAGACTGGCTGAGTGTAGGGAGAGATGACGGAGTGGCCTTTTGGATAGACTATTCTTGTGTAACCATAAACTGAACCATTTTTATTCCTTTGACACAGAGACTGCATTTAGAGGGAGGCAGTGCCTCAGAACCAGGAGGATTCAGTGTGGGTACCCCTCGGCCCCAGGGGGTGAAAAAAAATGGTGGGGACAGATGTCCCAAAAGAGAGACTGTGCCTTTTTGGAGTGAGACAAGGTATCCTTAAAAGACAACCCTAAAAGCAGCTCTAGTCCATGCACAGTGGTGAGAGCACTGGGCATGGAAAGAAGATGTTACCATGGCAAAAGGACTTTCCGGGCGGTGCTGAGTGACATGGAAGCACACGAGGTTTCAGCGTGTTTCCAGGGGAAGCCTATGGTGCAAGAAGGACTCCTGTCCTCTTCATGAACTGAAGATTGAATATTCTAAAGGGTGGTGCCGGACTGAGAGTTAGTGATTTGGGAGAATGTATTGCATTAGGAAATTTGGTAGTGGGGAAGAGGAAAGTGCTTTTGTAACGTTTTCATTTTTTTTTATTCCGTTATAGTTTTTTCCCTCTTCTTTTCTTGTAGTTTAGTTAATAAAGTTTTCTTTATGTTTAAGCTGGAGCCTGCTTTGCTTATTCCTGGTCACATCTCACAGCAGACACCAGAGAGAAGGTATTCTCGTAAGAACACTAGCTTTGTGCCAAGCCTAAACCATGACACTTGGTGAGAGGGACAAAGTGATCAATTGCTGCATTTCTGGACTGGTTGCGTGACAGCTGGCCCTGCACGGGGGCTTTCCAGTCAGCCCCGCTCTGAAAATCATCAAAGACCCTCACAGAGCCGTTGCTTGGGGTCCCTTTGGGTTTTGTGCTTCTTGCAGGGTTGAGCAAACCACAGGCAGGCCTTTTTCCCCCACACAATTCTCACCTCTACAGTAGCTCTGAAGTTGCCAGAATCAAAGCCAAGGGGGCAGGAGGGACCCTCTGGTCCTGGCTACTACCTGGGGCCTGGCAGAGCAGGGCTGGGCAATGGCCATCCCTGTGCAGTGGGACTGGGCCATGGCTGGGCCCCACCATTGGATGGCCACGGGCTTCAAGGAGCAGGAGTTTGGGAGCTCCTTCCTGCCCGGGGCTCCATTCCCCAGCTGCTCTTGCTGCCTCAGATCCTGCAGGGGACGAGCAAGAATGGAGAAGTCTGGAAACACCAGGAGCTGCCATGCCCCAGGACAGGCGCCCCTTGTCCAGCATGTGTCCCCCCTGGGACAGGATCCCCCCAGGACAGGAGCCCCCTGTATTTGCCCCCGCCAGGGCAGAACCCTCCTCCCGTGTGACACTCAGCACAAACGGCCTCTTCCTTCTGCTACAGGAGAGAGAAAGTGAAAGTGTAGGCAGGGGGAAAGCTGACTCCTCCATCCCCCACAGCTTCCCAGCCCTCCCTGCAGACCCCTCACCCCTGCTTCCCCCACCCTGGGCTTCCCCCAACTCGTTCCCTGCTCAGGAGTTCCCCAGGATCATCAAGGCATGAACTGGGAGGTTGTGAAATTGAGGGATAAAAGGAAGGAAATGGAAATGAAGAACGGGAAATGCCCCTGGAGGTTGTGCTGGCACAGACCCAGAGCACCTCTGAATCCCCTCTTGTTGCCCCCCCCAAATCATGGGCAACCCAGCAGGCAGCGCTAGCCCCTGGGTCACCCCAAAAACTAAAGGCACCCAGGGATGGAGCTGTGACCCACTTGCACATCCCATCACAGTCCATCCCTGGCAAATTCATTCCCCTGGGAAGCTGACCATGGGACCCCCATTCCTTCTCTCTCCCCTTCCCTGAGACCCCCATCCCAGGGCTGCCATTGCCCAGGATCTCCATGGCCCAGGACCCCATTCCCAAGGAACCCTCTCCCATTCATTCCTTCCCCTGAAATCCCCCTTTCTACTGGGACCTTAATTCTCCCAGGTGCCCCCATTCCCCCTGGACCCCATCCCTGGCACAAAAATCCCCTGATGAGGGATTTATTACTAATAAATTGATTACAATTAAAAATTTTTCTATATACCCTTTTAAACTTTTTAATCTACTTTACCTTTCTCCTAGTGTCATCTCAAAAAAAAAAGAAATAAATACATTCTGATAAATGCACTAATAATTAACCAACACTAAACCCTCCACATTAATTATTACATTAACTGAAATATCTCAAATTAGCAAATGAAAACCATGACACCAAATCCCTGAAGCCCACCTTCCCCTGGGACTCCCATCCCTGAGTCCCCCCAGCCATGGGGACCCCCATTCCCATGGCATCCCAACCCCCGTGACTCCCCCTCCTCATGACCCCAATTGCCCATGGACCCATTCCCTGGACCCCCATTCCCTGGACTCCCCATTCCCCTGGACACCCATCCCTGGCTCCCCAAACCCGCGGAGTCCCCCTGTTCCTGGGAAGCCCATGTCTCACCGACCCAGAGACAGCCTTGTCCCCAGCATGTCCCCACCCTGCCCACAGCCTGTGCCCAGCTTGTGGCCACCCTGCCCCCACTAGGTGCCACCTACACATGGGGACGAGATGTGACCTCGCTTCCTTCCCCTTCCTCCGAAGAGCCGCCAGCCAGGGGAGCGGTGGCCACAGCAGCGAGTGAAAGCCAGTGCACATGGCTGGGGACACCGGGATGGCTGGGAAGGTGGCACTGCTCCTGTGGGGTGAGTGCCCCGGGCACAGGCCGCACTGGTAGCACCCCGGGGATGAGCGCTGGTGAAGCAGAGAGTGGTGAGGAGGGGGCACAGGGGAGCTGCAGGGTTCCCTGAGGTTCCCAATGCCAGAAGAGCCAGAGCATGAGCCGACCAGGGTCATGGGGTGGCCGTGGGGACAGGAGAGGGTGAACAGAGCTGGAGGGATAGGAATGTGGGCAGAGGCATCCTGGGGCTTGGGCAGCTGTGGGGACAGGGACACAGGGATGCAGGGATGCAGGGACACGGAGAAGAAGACAAGCACAATGTGGATGAGCCATGGAGACAGAGGCCATGGGGCTGTCGGGGGAGACCTGTGCTAGCACAGTGTCTCCATCGAGACATCTGTGCCACACCAATTCCCTCAGGGGTACAGTTCAGGGGCAGCCCCTATGACCCATTCCCCTGTACATAACTGTCCGCATGGTGCCACACTCACTGAGCCCTGTCCCTTCTCCCTTCCAGCCCAGACCCTTGGCCTTGCTGGTGAGTCCTCAGGGGATGCCATGGCCACACCCTGCTCTCCCCAGCCCCATGCTGGACCAGGCAGGCTGGTGTCCCCTGTCACCCGCAGGTGCCCAGACCACCCAGCTCCTGGTGGAGCCCCCCTGGAAGCCGGTGGTGCTGTGGGACTGGGTGACAATGACCTGCCAGGGCTCGGGGACTGCCGGTGCCACCACCTGGTACCAGTATGGGCAGCACTGGAGGCAGGAGGCACACAACCGCCTCACTGTCACTGAGAGAGGCAACTACACATGTGAGAGACCCGGCACTGGGCTCAGCCCTCCTGTGAGAGTCTTAGGTGGTGAGGGGGGTTTGGTTGTCTCCAGTCTGGCATCAGCAGTGACCCCAGGGTTCTGGGTGGGCTCTGCTCCATTGGTGAACTCCTGTGTGACCAGAGCCTGTCCCCTGCTCTGGGGATCCGCCAGGTGTAAGAGGACCCCCGTATCCCACAGCCCCATTGGTGCTGCAGGTGCCGGCGTGGGCGCTGCTGGAGGGGGATACGGTGACACTGCGCTGCCGATGCTGGCAGGAAAACACAGTCAACTCAGTGTCCTTCTGCCACAAGGGGAAGAAACTGCAGGAGCTCCGCGATGAGACCGAGCTGTCCCTGTCCCCTCTGCAGCTACAACACAGCGGCCACTACAGCTGCAGGGCCTGGGTGAAATCTACGGTATCACGGGGATGGGAGAAGTTGGAATCAGTGACAGTGACAGTGCATGGTGAGCACTCCACAACTGTCACTCCTACCCCTCCCACAGCCCCTCCCTAGTGACTGGGGCTCACAAATCTCCCTCCCCTCAACTTTCCAGAGCTTTTCACGGCGCTGGTGCTGGAAGTTCACTCTGAGCCATGACTCTCAGCTGCCTCAGCATCCCCAGACCCCTGCGGCCACGAGCCCCTCTCCTGCACGGGTTCTACCGGGACAGGCGAGGGATGGGGGACCCGCAGGGGTCTCCGCAGCTGCTGGTGCCCACCGTGGGGGTCTCCCACTCAGGGAATTACAGCTGTGAGGTGTGCTCCGAGGGGGGGACCATGTGGAAGAGCAGTGCCCAGTTCCACGTCACGGTGCGCAGTGAGTGCTGGGATGGGCATGCGGAGCCCCCACAGCCTCATCGGGTCCCCTGCCTGGGTACCTCCACTACTGCCCCCGTCCCCCCATCCCTCACTGGGTCCCTTCACCCATCTCTGAGTCAACCCCACCCCTCTCTGCTGTTTCCCCGCAGTCCCCAAGTTCCACCACACTCTCTCTGGGTCTCCATACCCGCACTGGGGTCTCCCCATTCTCGTCTCCATGTGTCCCCTCATTAAACCCCCCATCCTCTCCCCCCCCCAACAGCTCTGCACCTCCTCTCCTCTCCCTCGCTGGTCTCTCCCTGCCCCTCCCTGACCTCCCCCCAAGTCCCTCAATGTCCCCTGGTGTCACCCCCTCCCGCAGGGGTTCTGCCCTAGGGGGTGTCCCTGTCAGTGCAGCCTTGTGCTGAGCTGCACAGTGGCCACAGGGACAGGTCTCCTGTCCATTTCCTGGTGCCTTGGAGGGCTCAGGGGCACAGCTTGGCACTGGCCCCACCTGGAGCTGCACCACACTGGGGACAAGGGCAGCAGCCAATTCCAGAGTAGGGACAGCATGGCTGAGAGTGACCCCCTGAATGTCACTGTCCTCTATGAGCGGGAACCCCCAGACTGGAAGCGACCCCACCCAAGGCACCCCCATCCACCTCGCCAAGGTGCCAGCCCTGTCTGTGTCCCCACAGTGCCCGTGGCCAATGCCACCATCACCCTCAGTCCCCTGTCATATCAAGTAAGTGCCAGTGACCCTGTGACCCTGCGCTGCTCAGTGCAGGTGGGCTCAGCCCCTGTCACCTTCACCTGGCTGCACAATGGACAGGCGGTGGCCCAGGGTCCCCTCCTGGAGCTCGAGGGCATCAGTGTAGGACATTCAGGTACCTACTAGTGCGTGGCCACCAACCAGCTGGATGGACACCGCGTGTTCCAGGCACTCAGCCAAGAGCTGGCCCTGGAGGTTACAGCACGCATACCCTGGATCACAGGTGGGATAACACATGGTCACCAGGGAGTGCAGGACCCTTGGGATGATGGGTGATCCTGATGTGCCCCACTCTGTTTGTTGCAGTGGCCGCAGTGGTCAGTGGGGCCCTTTTGTTCCTGCTCCTGCCCATGGCTGTCATTGTGGCCGGACACCGGTGGCAACGTGTGGGTGGGTGACAATGAGGGGACAGGAGTCATGGGGAGAGGTTGGAAGGACCCCAGAGAAGGGGGGCCCTAGGGCGGCACCCACAGCCCCTGACTTGGGCAGGGCTCAGCCCCCAGCGGCCATGGCTCACTGCCCTGGGGAGCTGTTGGAGGGTCCTGTAGGGATGTTAGGGGTTCTATCAGGGGTCCCCTCCCTGCCGGGCTCGGGGATCTGGGGGCTCAGGATGTTTGTGCAAGTGGGATGGGTAAGGGATACTGGGGGCGCATCAGGGATACTGGGAGGTTCTGGGGAGAATTGTGTGTCTGGTGGTGGTTCAGCATTCCCAAGGGTGGATGGGGGCCCAGGGTCTCCAAAGTCACCCCTCCAGTTTTCCTTTGCAGATGCCAGGAAGCACCAGGAAAGGTGAGTGCCAGCCTCCAGCCATGATACACCTTTTACCCAAACCCCCAGCACCTCCCATCCCATTCCACACACCCCCTTATTCCCACAGGGCTCCCCCAGACCCCCTGTCACCCCCAATGGAGGATCCTCAAGCGATGTACATGGAGCTGCAAAGGCAACCGTGGGAATCCAGTGAGATCTATGACAATCTACACCAAAAGTTGTGATGCTTTGCAAAGCGGGAGGCACTGGGTGACTGGGGGTGCCCCCTCCATGCCTCCTGTTGTTGCCCATCCTTCCAATGGAGGTGGTCATGGGCCAGGGGAAGCTACACAGGGCAACCTGTGCTCCCCATTTCCTCCCCAGAATACCCCCAAGGGCTCCCCCATCCCTTTGCTCGTACCTGCAGGGGCTCCCCAGCCCCATCTGAGTGACCAAGTACCCTCTGGGACTGCCCCATTCTCTCCCCACAGTGCTTGCAGTACACCCAGGGCTTCCCCATTCCCCCTCCCACTACCCCTGTCCCATCCCACTGTAAAAGGGGGAGTCGGGGAGGATTCTTGCTGAAAGGTTTCTCAGAGGAAAATGAAGCACAAACATGGCAATATTATATCTGAGGACTGTTTATTGATAAAGAAGGGTAAGTGTCTTTACCAAAGGGGTAGAGAAGGGAGTAGAAAGGGAAAAGGATAGAGACAGAAAGAGAAGATAGGGACAGCGTTACTGCAAGAAGCCCGGGCGCCCTCTGGGCATCAGCTCGGCAGATGGAGTGTGTGTGCTGCATGCCAGGGCAAGCCCACATGGCTTTTGTGAGTGGCTGGGCGTGATTTCCAAGGACTGCACCTGCGTGTCTCTGGCATGGGCGAGCGATGGCTGCAGGCTGGCTGCTGCGGGCTGGCTGCGGGCTGGTGCTGCGGCACTGGTGGCTCTGGGCTGGCTGCCGCGGGCTGGGGCTGCGGTGGGCAGGTGCAGCGGTGGGCAGCATGGGAAATGCGGCAGAGGCGGCGGGTGGGTGCAGGCAGCATCCACTCCATCGGGGAGCAATGAAGGAATATCCAGGACGTGCAGGAATGAGCTGCCTCGTGGAAGCAGCTAAGCAGGGAAGATAGGATGCAGACAGGGAAGAAGGACCACCCAAAGAAAAGGCAAGGGAGGGGAGTGTCGATGATATTTTTACCGGATGTCCAGGAGGCATGATGCATCTGACCCCATCTTAGCAGAAGGCTTATTAAGTACTTTATTATACTATATTATTCTATATTTTATTACATTACATCTAAACTGAATCTGCCAAGCACTCAACAGATGTGTAGTCATCTGTTCAGCACTACACTCCACTGAACACAATCTCATGACTGTCAGCCGACAGTCCCCACACACACACCTGGATTCAATTGGTCAGTTAATCAAAACACTCGCACCAGAATCCAATTACCAATTCCCTTCAGGTAAACAATCTCCCACAATGCATTCCATTTGTGAAAATCACAAGAGCAGAAAATGAGATAAGAATTGTTTGGATCATTTTTTGCTTCTCCCACTGCTTCTCTCAGGTTCAGCGAATGTCAATCCCACAGGGGAGGAGGGCCAAACTGACCCTCTGAGTGAGACCCTAATCCTCCAAGAAACCCAAAGCAAAACGCTCCTGTTGTGTCACAGTTACCTGCTTTTCTTTGCAAAGGCTCCTCCCACAGCTCAATTTCCCAGGCATTTTTTCCCAGAAATTTTCCCCCAGCATCTCTCCCACCAGCCAGTGGGGGTCACTCACAGCCCAATCACTGAAGCTTTCTCTCCCCTCATTCTTGATTGCGTGAAGCCTTGTTGGGGAAGCGCTTCCCAGCATCTGTAGAACCCACAGAGTAACTTTTCACCTTATGTGTAGCATATGTTAGGAAATAAATCAAAATCAGATTTGTTCCTCTTTACCCTCATGTGCTTAGTGGCTCTGCAATCCCCCTCCCAGTGCACCCACTAAAGTGGCTTACTGGTGCCCATCCCAGTTCCAAGGGGGCACAGGACCTTGTTCGCTGCTCCTGGGACAAAAATGCAGCTCTTTGGTTAAACGAGGCAAAAATGGTGTTTCTTTGTTCAGCTGTGTCAAGGAAGCTGAACAAGGTGGGAACCTCCCTTGGAATGGAAAATACAACCCCAATCTCTTTGAACTATTATTTCTTTGAAATTACAGGCCTTTTAGGCAAAGATGTGGGAACAGGAATAAAAATTCTTTACTAATATGTATTGTGAGAAACAAGTTAATGGAAGTTGACTTTCGCTGGATATGATATGAAATGATATTACATTATTGATTATATTGTTGATTAAATATTGTGATGTTGTTACTGCTGGGACAGTGATGTGTATTGTGGAGTGGCTGATGTTGTTGTGGTGGCCATCCAAGGGTGGGGCCCAGCCATGGCCCAGCCCCACTGCACAGGGATGGCCATTGCCCAGCCCTGCTCTGGCCAGCCCCAGGTGGCAGCCAGCACCTGAGGGTCCCCCCTGCCCCCTTGGCTTTGATTCTGGCAGCTTTAGAGCTGCAGCAGAGGTGAGAATTCTGTGGGGGAAAAGGCCTTGCTGTAGTTTGCTCAGCCCTGCAAGAGGCACAAAACCCAAAGGGACCCCAAGCAGTGGCTCTGTGAAGGCCTTTGATGATTTTCAGAGCAGGGCTGGCTGGTAACCGGCCCTCCAGGGGAGGCTGTGAAAGACCCAGTCTGAAAATGCAGCAATTGATCATTTGTTCCTCTTGGTAAGGGACTGAGAGAGCTGCAGCACTACTGCAAGTCCCACAACAATCTGCTCAACAAGCTGACCTAGACACTCCTTCTTGAACAAAACCTGCAGCCTTCTGGAACCTCTTGGAAATAATGTTTGGGCTTAGGCTGTGGCCATCAAAAAAGAGGGAAATGTTTGGAAATATCGCACAGGGGCTCTGGCACTGGCCGTGGAGGAGCTCTGGGGAGTGACCCTGTCTGGATTCCAGGTGTCCCCATAGCTGCTCCATCCCTGCCCTCCTCACCTGAGGGAAAGGCTGACGGTTTGCAGGAATTGTGGTTTAAAGCCACCAGAGGGGCTGCTGTGGATCTGAGACCTGCCTGGTTTCCTTCCATTCGGGATCATGGAGAGCGGCCACGGTGTTGCCATGGGTGTCTGACCCCGGGACACTGCTACGCTGCCAGTGGGCACTGGGATCCAACCTGCTGCCTTGGCGGCTTCTGCCTGCTGCCGGTGGTGGTGCCGGGACCGATTGATGCCCGTGAGTTTGCAAAAGGAGCGATTTCCCCTCGTCCCTCTGGTCCGAGGCCGCCATGGTGCCCCCTGCTGTCCGGGAGTGCTCCCTGCAGCGCCCCCTGCTGGCTGCGGTTACAACTGCCACAAAAATCAACAGCGCTGAGCGGGAGGGAAAGTTCGTGTTGTTTGTTCTGTTCTGGATTATAAACTTCCCACTGAAGAGCTGTTATTCCTTTTCTTACACTTTTGCCTTTAGGCCCCATCAGTTTTGAAATTAAAAAACCTTTTTGACATGTGCCTTCTTTACGTTCCAGGACAATTCCCAGTTTCCTTGGCAGATATTTCTCATTTAAATGAGTTGGCAACTTCTGGGTTCCGGGGTGAATGGGACAGACACTCCTAGAGGAGACATGGTCAGGGACTTGCCCACCTCATGGTCTGCCTTTTAAGCCAGCTGGGCCGCCAAGGGCCCTCTCCCCAGCTGGCTCTTCTGGTCACCCGACCACTCTGGACCTGGCTTTGGCAGAGCATCACTCTCTCTCCAGTGTGCCATGGCTGACAGACTGATGGACAGACGGGGCCCTATCTCTTCAAAAGCCAGGCTGGACCCACTCCTGTCACACGCAGGTGTTCCAAAATGTCTCCAGACATCAAACTTTTCCTGTCTCTGACACCCCACCCTTTGCCATGGCCTGATCCAGACATCCCTGGAAAAGGGAGATGCTCCAGAACCCCCAGAGGGTCTTTGTGACATCCTTGTGTTGGGAACATGGCAGAGGAGAAGTTTGGGACAGGGGAAAAGAGAATCCAGAGCCTCCTGAAGACCATTTCTGCTATCAGAGAAAGGAAGGTCCAGGACCCTGCCAGGTTTCTCTGGTGGAGGAAATGTGCTGGAGGAAATTTCTGGGATTTGTTCTTTGTTCTTGCTTTCGCAGGAAATCATTCCTTTTGTGGCCCTTTGGACTCTGGACCTTGTTGCTGTTACAGTTGGTTTTATTCTCTGTCGTTGCTGTTTCAGGAAATTGTTCTTCTCTCAGCCCTTTGGCATCTTTGAGTCTCCACGGGGACGGAGAGGGGCAGTTTTTAGCAGCAGCATATACATGAGTGGGTGCCCATGGGTGGGGACCCCCAGCGCCCCCCAGTTCCCCCCAGTGTCACAGCACATTCCCATAGATGTCACCAAGTTCCTGCAGTCGCCCCTGGCGTCCCGACAGCTCTGCGTAGGTCACCTGGGGATCCTGGAGGGTGGTGGCACGGGGGGACGCTGCAAGAGACACGGGCTGTGGTATCTGGGTGGGGTGACACTCGTGGGTGACGTGTCCCTCTGTGTGTGTCCCCCCTGTACTCACCCCCTGCCCTCTTGGTGACCATGACGTGGGTGTACAGCACCTCTCCCTTCTCTGGGGGGGTCGGGGGATCCGGGGTGGCCCTGAGGGAGTAAAGGGGATGTGGGGGAGGGAATGGGAGGTCTTGGGGGTTGGGGTAAAATGAGACAGTGTGGTTTGAGCCCCCCACTCACCTTTCCTGGTACTTCCTTGCAGCTGCAAAACAAAGAGGGGAGGGGTGACTGTGGGGTCCCAGGGCCCTGATCCCTCTCAGGATTCCTGAACACCGATAAGACTCTCAATTTCTTATAGGACCCCTAAGCATTCCTGAATAACCTCAAAATTCATGAACTACCCCAGTGGCCCCAAACAAATCACCCTCAAGAACCCAAAGCCCAGCAGGGACAGAGACCCTCCAAACACTCACAGGGCCACTGAAAGAACCCCCAACATCCCTGCAGGACCCCACAGCTACTCCCCAAAATCTGCAGGACTCCCAGCCAAAGTCATAATTGAGCGTCTTTGGGTCGTTCCCTATGGTTCTCCAATTTCTGAGCCTCTACAACTCCCTGGGACCCCCCCATCCCCCATGGTCACCCACCCACATGGTGCCACCAGTGCCAGGCCAAAATGACACCCATGAGGAGGAGCAGGAACAAAAGGGCCCCACCGAGCCCCGCGGGCACTGCAAAAAACATCAGGATCACCCATCACCCCAGGGGTCCTGCACTCCCTGGTGACACCACCTCTGACCCCATCTGTGACCCAGGATGAGCCAGGTGTCACCTCCAGGGCCAGCTCAGGGCTCAGTGCCCGGAACACGTGGTGCCCATCCTGTCCCAGCTGGTTGGTGGCCACGCACTGCTAGGTGCCCGAATGCCCCACATCGAAGTTCCTGAGCTCCAGGAGGGGGCCCTGGGCCACCTGCTGCCTGTTGTTCAGCCAGGTCAAGGTGACAGGGGCTGAGCCCACCTGCACCGAGCAGCCCAGGGTCACGTTGTCACCTACACACACCTGGTGTGACAGGTGACTAGGCGTGATGGTGGCATTGGCCACGGGCACTGTGGGGACACAGACAGGGCTGGCACACGGTGAGGTGAGAAGGGGGTGCTGCGGGTGAGGTCACTCCCATCCCGAGGGTCCCACTCACCCAGGACGGTGACATTCAGGGGGTCACCCTGGGCCACTCTGTCACCTTCACTGACCTGGGCCGCTGTCATTGTCCCCAATGTGGTGCAGCTCCAGGTGGGGGCTGGTGCCTGGCAGTGCCCCCAAGCCATCCCAGTACCAGGAGGAGGGCAGGGGACCTGAACCTGTGGCCACAGAGCAGCTCAGCACCAGTTGGTCCCTGAGTGCCACCTGTCCCTTGTGGGGCTACACTGACAGGGACACCCCTGCGGATGGGACCCCTGCAGGAGAGGGGGACATCAGGCAAAAGTCAGGGAAACAGAGGGTTCAGGAGGGGCAGGAGGACCCCAGTGAGGGACAGGGGTGGCAGAGATTGGGGTGGTGGGTCTTAGAAAAGGACCTCGAGGGATGATGGGGGTTTTAAGGGAGGGAACACCTGGAGAGGGAGGTGAGAAACACCAGGAAGGGTATGGGGACCCAGGGAGGGGATGGTGTTACGTGGAGAATGTGCGAAGACCTCAGAGAGAAGTGAAGGCACCCAGACAGGGGTGAAGGGACCCAATATGAGATGGAGGGAAACATGAGCCAGGAATGGGGGGACCTTGGGAGGGACCTGGGGCAGTGATGGCAAGACACAAAAAATGTACCAGGGAAGGATGAGGGTACCCATGTAGGGGTGGGGGACCCGGTGAGGGACCTGAGAAAGGATAGAGGGAGCCAGGGAGAGATTTGGGAAAGGTTGGATACCCCAGAGCAGGTGTCAGGGAGGGCTGGGGGATGCCAGGCAGTGTGGGGGACCCGAGGCATCTGTGGGGGCTCCCTGTGCCCATCCCCGCACTCACTGTGCACCATGACGTGGAGCCGGCCACTGTTCTTCCTCACAGCCCTACCCTCGGAGCGCACCTGGAAGCTGTAATTCCCTGAGTGGGAGACCCCCACGGCAGGCACCAGCAGCTGCGGGGACACCTGTAGGCCCCCCACCACCTGCCCGTCCCGGTAGAACACGTGCAGGAGGGGGGCTTGGGGCCGCAGGGGGCTGAGGGTCCTGCTGCAGCTGAGATTCAGGGGGGACTCCACGGTGGGCTCGGGGGGACCCTTCAGCACTGGCACTGAGAAGAGCTCTGGGAAGGAGAGGGGAGGTGAGGACTTTGAGTCTGAGTGCACTGGGGAGTGTCTTTGGGGGTGTCAGGAGATTGGAGCTCCAGCTGTGGGGGTGCTCACCGTGCACTGTCACTGTCACTGCTGCTGACCGTGACTGCCAGAACCCCACCAAGCCCTCACATCACTAGCGGCCCCTGTGGTGCAGCTGCAGGGGGGACAGGAACAGCTCGGTCCTCCTGAGGGACCCCCTGAGATCCTTGTCCTCCCGGTAAAATCGCACCCTGGTGAGATGGTTGTCCTGACAGCACTGGCAGCGCAGTGTCAAGGTGTCCCCATCCAGCAGTGCCTGTGCTGGCACCTGCAGCACCAGTGGGTCTGTGGGACAGGAAGGTCACATCTCACTGATGAGACTGTTCTGAGGTGGGTGCCCATAGCACCGGGGACATGTGGGTGCTCTGGGGTGCTCTGGGGTGCACTGGGATGTCCCTGTGCGCACGGCACAGGCTCTTGTCACACGAAGGGTGTGAGGCCACCTACGGAGTGGAGCCCACCCTGACCTCTCAGGGACCACCCTCACAATTTAAGATCCCCCCCTCACCATCTACGAATGACACTGGGGGGCTGCACCCAGTGCTGTGTCTGTCACATGTGTAGGTGTCACTCTCAGTGCAAGTGAAGTCGTCAGGTCCCTCCTGCCACCAGCAACGCCTGGCCTTGTACCAGGTGGTGACACTGGTGGCCCCCGAGCCCTGACAGGTCAGTGTCACCCGGTCCCACAGCACTGTCAGGAGCTGGGTGGTCTGGGCACCTGCGAGTCACAGGGGACACCAGCCTGCCAGGGCCAGCATGGGGCTGGGCATAGTGGGGTGGGGCCATGGCATCCCCCGAGGACTCACCACCAAGGCCAATGGTCTGGGTTGCAAGAGACAAGGGACAGGGCGCCGTGCAGGTGTGGCACTGCAGGGATGGCAGCCTCATGGTAAATGGTGTGTGGTGGCTGTTCCCAAACTGGGGGGACAGCAGTTCTTGAGGGAAAGTGAGTGTGGATGGTCCCCAAAAGATTTGGAGTGGCAGGGGGACATGTCTGTGTCACAGCCACCCATGCACCACATTCATGTGAAACAGACACCTTGGGGACAGGGACACTAAGGCCCCCCTGGGCTGAGGAACAGTCCATGCTGGCCCAGGCCACCCCCACCAGCTCATGATCCCATCCCCATGATCCCATCCCCATGGCCACATCCTCACTGTTCTTGTCCCATCCAGTCCCTGCATCCCAGTTCCCTTGTCCCTATGCCCCAAGCCACCTGACCCCAAAGGTGCCAGTCCCCACATTCCTGTCTTCACATCCCCATCCCCAAATTCCTGCCCCTCCTCCTGTTTCCAAAGCCACCCTACATCTCCAGTCCCACCCAGGTCCACTGTGGGTAACATGGACTGGCACTGCTGGCATTGGGGACCTCAGGGGACCCCGCAGCCCCCCTGTGCCCCCTCCCCTCCCCTTCCCCTGGGTGTCAGGCCCGTGCCTGGGGCACTCACCCCACAGGAGCAGCACCACCTTCCCGGCCATCCCGGTGTCTCCAGCCATGTGCACTGGCTGTCACTCGCTGCTGTGGCCACCACTCCCCTGGCTGGCAGCTCTTCGGATGAAGGGGAAGGAAGCAAGGTCAGGTCTCGACCTCATGCGTAGGCGGCCCTTGGTGTGGGCAGGGTGGGGACACAGGTGGGTGGGACAAAGTGGAACATGAGGTTCCGAGGAGTGGGTGGCTCAGTGGGTTTGGGGAGGCAGGAAGGGGGTCACTGGGGAATGGGGGTGGTGAGTAGGCGAAATTTCCGGCAATGGGGGTGCCATGGGAATGGGCATTCCCGTAGCTGGGCGGACTGAGGGATTTGAGTTCATGGGATGGGGGAATGGTGGGTCCTAGGAGGATTTCAGGGGATGGAATGAACGGGAGGGGATTCCTTGGAAATGGGGTCCTGAGCCATGGAGATCCTGGGGAATGTCAGTACCGGGATGGAGGCTGCAGAGAGGGTGGGACATAAGGAATGGGGGTCCCATGGTTGGGTTCAAAGGGGAATGGGGTTCCAGGGATGGGCAGTGGCCGGGTGAGCCCGTGGATCAAAGCTCCTTTCCTGCATGCCTCAGATTTGGGGTGAACCAGAGCCAGCACAGCCCCCATGAGTTAGCCAGCACAGCCCCCATGAGTTGCTGGCGGCCTGGGGGTCTCCTCAGACAGATTCTGAGCTGCTCTGGGTCTGTGTCCCCCGGACTCCAATGACTTTTCCCTCTCTTTATTCTATTCCCATCATTTTACCCCTCAGATTCACAAGCCCCCAGTTCGTGCCTTGATGGTCCTTTGGGGCACCAGAGCAGGGAACAGCTTGGGGGAACCTCAGAGTGGGGGAAGCAGGGGTGAGGGGTCGGCAGGGAAGGCTGAGGAGGCTGTGGGGGATGTGGGTGTTCAGCTCCCAATACTTTCACTTTCTCTCTCTTGCAGAAGATGGAAGAGACCGTTCTGACACATTTCTCACATAGGGGATGTGTTCTCTCCTGGTGGGGCAAATACAGGGGGCTCCTGCCCTGGGTGGATCCTGTCCCAGAGAGGAGACACATGCTGGACAAGGGGCTCCTTTCCTGGGGCATGGCAGCTCCAGGGGGGTCCAGACTTCTCCATTCTTGCTCAACGCCTGCTGGATCTGAGCCAGCAAGAGCAGCTGGGGAATGGAGCCTCTGAGCAGGAAGGAGCTCCGAAACTCCTGCTCCTTGAAGCCAGTGGCCATCCAAGGGTGGGGCCCAGCCATGGCCCAGCCCCACTGCACAGGGATGGCCATTGCCCAGCCCTGCTCTGCCCAGCCCCAGGTGGCAGCCAGGACCTGAGTTTTCCCCCCCACCCCCTTGGCTTTGATTCTGGCAGCTTTAGAGCTGCTGCAGAAGTGAGAATTCTGTGGGGGAAAAGGCTTCCTGTGGTTTGCTCAGCTATGCAGGAAGTACAAACCACAAAGGGAGCCCAAGCAGTGGCTCTGTGAGGGCCTTTGATGGTTTTCAGGGCAGGGCTGGCTGGTAATGCCCTGTAGGGGCAGCTGTGAGGGACCAGTCCAGAAATGCAGCAATTGATCATTTTGTCCCTGTCCCCAAGGGACTGAGAGAGACCTAGCACTACTGCAAATCCCACACTAATCTGCTCAACAACTTGACCTGGACCCTCCTCCTCCTCCCTGCCTGGCCATTGATGGGCAGTGGCCGGATGCCCTTCACCCACCACAGCTGCTCTCTCACTGCCGTCTGCACCTGGATGGGGAGAGAAAACTGAGCAAAGGGTTCCTGGGTTGAGACATGGACTAGAGGAGATCACTCATCGAATCATGTCATGGGTAAAAGTGCTTCAGAATTAGAGATATGAATTGAATTTATTGCTGACAAAATCAGAGCAGGATAATTCAAATAAACCCTTCAATACACCTTCCCCCTGTTATGAATAACTATGTAGTCATTGGCTTTCTCTATTATATTGATTTTCCAAAATATTTTGATATAAGAATATTTTTAATCAGTTTTCAACTGCTTTTGATACACTACAAATTGTCAGTCTTTTTACCCTAATCCCTTTTTAGACTATATATTTTAGCGTCATAAATTTATTATAGTTTAGGCTCTCCCAAAAAATCAAGATAGAGACAATACGCTGTGTATTAAAACGTTAACTGTTTCAGAAGTAACTAATGCCTTTATTTGTGTGACTAAGTGATAATGGTGAAAATAACTCAGATAATTTTGTGAACTAACTAATGTTGATGTAACGTACTGGTGGACTATCTCATCTGTATGAGAAGGACACATTGAAAAGTAGCAAGTGAAAAAACATCAAAAGAAAGAATGCAAGGGGAAACTTACCACTGACACTTCGGACTGTCAAACCACAGAACAGGGTGGCCTTGTGAGGACATAAAATATATAAATTTAATCTGCAGTATGATGTTTACTTTATGAAAATTAATCAAAGGTCAAACCAAGCAAAAAAATTCCCAGACCACGTGAACTGGAAAGAATGTTTGAATATGTTATATGTACTCTCCTGAGTATTTATTTCACCAATACAATGAAAATATATGTATGAAGAATTGTTCTAATTATCCGTGTGCCTCTGGCAGTTGCCAAGCACTCAGCATGCTGTTTACTGTCCCCTTTATCCCTTATTAAACATTTACAAATTTTAAAGACTGAGCCTTGTTTCTCACACAGTTTGACCAAAAACTAATTTTAAGTACAAGAGGAGGGAAAAATGTCGTGTGCTCTCCCAGCACTGGGAGGGGGAAGGAGGAGCCCCATGGGATGCTGTGAAGAGGAAGAAGAGACCCCTGAGGCGAATCAATGCCCCCCAGTGCCCTCAGTGTCGCAGCACATCATCGTAGTCACAGGGATCCCGCTGTCCCTCGTGGGGTCCCGACAGCTCCATGTTGGTCACTTGTGGATCTCAAGAAGGGGCAGGGCTGGGGGACACACGTGAGGGCCCTGACAGTGACATCAGTTCTGGGGACATGGGTAAGGGGGTGACACTTGTGAGTGATGTGTCCCGGTCTCCCCCTGTACTCATCCCGTGCCCACTCAGTGTCCATGATGTGGGTGTTGAGCACAGTCCCCTCCTGCGGGGAGGTCCGGGCGGGGGTGGAAGGGGTGGTCCGGATGGGGTCTGGGGAGGGGGAAAAGGGTGTCTCACCCTGAGCCCCCCCACTCACCTGTCCTGGAAATTCCTGGCGGCTGCAATGGAAAGGGGAGGGGGTGACCGAGGGGACACCAGGACCCCTGAACCTTCCTGGGACCTCAGCAGCTCCAACCACCCATGGGAGCCCAAATCCCCACGGGACCCCAATTCCCACTTGATTCCTGATCTGTGCCCCCACTGCGGGGGATTCTCCTCACTCCAGGACTCCCTATCCCCCTCAATTGTTACCCACCTCAGCGGTGCCACCGGTGACAGCCCCCGATGACAGCCAGGAGCAGGAGCAGGAACAGAAGGGTCCTCCTGACATTCACAGCCACTGCTGGGGACAGAGGGGGACACACTGTGGTCACCCTGAACCCCAAGGGTCCTGAACACCCTGGTGGCCCCCTGTGACCCAGGATGAGCCAGGTGTCACCTCCAGTGCCAGCTCAGGGCTGAGAGCCCGGAACACACGGTGCCCGTCCTGTCCCAGCTGGTTGGTGGCCAAGCACTGGTAGGTGCCTGAATGTCCCACATTGATGTCCCCAAGCTCCATGAGGGGACCCCGGGCCACCTCCTGCCTGTTTTACAGCCAGGTGAAGGTGACAGGGGCTGAGCCCACCTGCACCGAGCAGAACAGGGTCACGTTGTCACCTGCTTGTACCTGGTGTGACAATGGACTGGGTGTGATGGTGGCATTGTCCACGGGCACTGTGGGGACAGAGATAGGGCTAAGAGCACAGGGAGGGGCTGGCAGTCGGTGTGAGGGGATAGGGATTGGAGGGGATGGGTGTGATGGGGGATTACAGGGATGGGATCACACCATGGAGGGGTGAGGGGACACAGGGCAGAGGCACAGGGGCCAGGCCAGGTGTCTGGGAGACATGGAGGTCCCCAGGTAGGGCACCCAAGGAGGGTCTGGGGGCTCCCAGTGCCCATCCCCGCACTCACTGCGCACCGTTAAGCGGAGCCGGGCGCTGCTCTTCTGCATGGCCCCCCGCTTGGCACTCACCTGGCAGCTGGAATTCCCAGAGTGGGAGACCCCCACGGCGGGCACCAGCAGCTGCGGGGACCCCTGTGGGCCCCCTATCACCTCCCCATCCCAGTAGAACATGTGCAGGAGGGGGGCTGGGGTCGCAGTGGGCTGAGGGTGCTGAGGCAGCTGAGAGTCAGGGGGGACCCCTTGGTGGGTTCAGGGGACCCTCCAGGACCGGCACCAAGAAGAGCTCTGGGAAGGAGAGGGGAGGTGAGGACTGTGACTCTGAGTCCACTGGGAAGTGTCTTTGGGGGTGTCAGGAGATTGGAGTTCCATCCGTGGGGGTGCTCACCTTGCACGGTCACTGTCACTGCTGCTGACCATGAAAGAATGGACCTCCCCAAACCCTTGCTACTGTAGCTGCCACTGTGGTTCAGCTGCAGAGGGGACAGGGACAGCTCAGTCCCATTTATGAGCCCCCCCAGTTCCTTCTCATCCTGGTAAAATCGTACCCTGGTGACTGTGTTTTTCAACCTGCCCCGGGAGTGCAGTGTCACCGGGTCTCCCTCCAGCAATGTCTGTGCTGGCACCTGCAGCACCAGATCATCTGTGGGACAGGAGGGTCCCAAATCACTGAGGGGTCGAGACAGGTCCAAGGTGGGTGCCCATGGCACCAGGGATATCTGGGTGCACTGGGATGAACTGGGATGTCCCTGTGTGCAGGGCACAGGCTCTCGCCACACAGGGGTTTTGAGGCCACCTACAGAGTGGAGCCCATCCAGACCTGTTGGGGGCCACCCTGACCTGTTGAGATTTATGAATCTCAACAGATACCCTCTACCATTTGAGACTGTCACGGGGGGGCTGAGCCCAGTGCCAGGTCTGTCACATGTGTAGGTGCCTTTCTTGGTGACAGCGAGGCGGTTCTGTCCCTCCTGCCACCAGCTCTTCCTGTCCTTGTACCAGGTAGTGGAACCAGCAGTCCCCGAGCCCTGACAGGTCAGTGTCACCCTATCCCATAGCACCACCGACCTCCAGAGGGGCTCCACCAGGATCTGGGTGATCTGGGCACCTGTGGGTGACAGGGGACACCAGCCTGCCAGGGCCAGTGCAGGGCTGGGGACAGTGGGGTGAGGCCATGGCATCCCCTGAGGACTCACCAGCGAAGCTGAGGGTCTGGGTTGGAAGGGAGAAGGGACAGGGCTGGGTGGGGCTGGTTCTGAAGGGACAGCAGCACCTGGAGTACAGGGTGTGGTGGCTGTCCCCAAACTGTCCCCGTGTGGACAACACTACTTGTAGGAAACTGTGTCTGGGTGGTGCTCAAAAGATTTGGAGAGGCAGGAGGACATGTTTGTGTCACAGCCACCCGTGCAGCACATCCCTGTGACACAGACACTTTGGGAACAGGGAGACTGAGGCCACCCTGGGCTGTGGCAGAACATGGAGGCACTGTGGACACCCCGGGCATGAGGACACCACGGACACAGCCCATGCTGGCCCAGGTCACCCCCACCAGCTCATGATCCCATCCCCATAACCCCATCCCCATGGCCACATCCTCACTGTTCTTGTCCCATCCAGTCCCTGCATCCCAGTTCCCTTGTCCCTATGCCCAGAGATACCTGAGCCCAAAGGTGCCAGTCTCTACATTCCTGTCCCCACATCCCCATCCCCAAATTCCTGCCCCTGTTCCAGTGTCCAAAGCCACCCTACATCCACTGTCCCACCAAGGTTCACTGTGGGTAACATGGACTGGCACTGCTGGCATTGGGGACCTCAGGGGACCCCTGTGCCCCCCTGTGCCCCCTCCTCTCCCCATCCCCAGGGTGTCAGGCCCGTGCCTGGGGCACTCACCCCACAGGAGCAGCACCACCTTCCCGGACATCCCGGTGTCCCCAGCCATGTGCACTGGCTGTCACTCGCTTCTGTGGCCACCGCTCCCCTGGCTGGCAGCTCTTCGGATGAAGGGGAAGGAAGCGAGGTCAGGTCTCGACCTCATGCGTAGGTGGCCCTTGGTGTGGGCAGGGTGGCCACAAGCTGGGCACAGGCTGGGGACATGGTGGGGATGGTGTTGCCAGGAGTAGGGGGTTCAGGGGATGTGGGGAACCAAGGATGGGGTTCCAGGAGAATGGAGGTCAAGGGGAATTGGGGTCTCCATGCCTGTGGGGATTCAGGGATGGGGGTGCTCTGGGAACATGCCCCCCGAGGGATTTGGTGTCATGGAATGTGGGTCCCAAGGTTGGGGGTGCAGGGGAAAAAAGGGGACCCTTGGGAACAGGGATTCTGAGGGAAGAAGTAGCCCATGGTATGGGATCAATGCAATGGTGGTTTCGGGGAATGGCAGTCCTGGGTATGGGGTGCCCAAGAAGGAGAGACCAAGGCCATGGGGGTCCCATGGTTGGGTTGCTAGGGGAATGGGGGTGCCAGGGGTGGGCAGTGGCTGGGTGGGAATGGGGGTCACAGCTCCTTTCCAGGGTGCCTCATATTTTGGGGTGACGCAGAGCCCAGAAAAGCGCTATACCTGAAGCACCCCAGGGCTGTCCTGGGAGTCTCTGTGTCCCTGCTCCACACACCCCTGGGTCAGGTCCCCCCGTTTCCTGGCTCAGCAATCGCAGGCAAGACTTGAAGACCAGTTGGTTCAGACCAAAGCCATACAATAAAACAAAAAGTCTTTCCCACACCATTATATTCCCAATATGTAAAAACTCAGTGAAAATACAACTGACAAGGTATAAATTCTCTGCTTTATAGAATCTATTGCTTTCCCACTAAGCCACTCACAAACAAACCACAAACAAATCACAATGAAATGAGAGTTTTCAGTACCCTTTAGGAGCCCATTGGTACATCCCACAGCAGCATTTGCTTGTGGATAACACAGAGTGGGGAATCTCCCTGAGTGTCCAACAGCTCCGTGGGATTGTTCCCTGCCTGCTGGGCAGCAACCCTGCCCCTAAGGAAGCCTTTTCTTGGGCCATCTTTAGGAACTCTCCCCATTTTGCTCATTCCCACCCTGAAACTTGATTGACTTCCCATGGAGGAAGGGGAGAAGCTCTGTCCATCCTTGGGACAGTGCACAGGAATCTGTGGACATGCCTGTGTGTGCCTCAGGTTCTGATTCCCTGGTAAATCCACTCCAGCCTGCCCTGAATTCCCCTGCCTGGGCACTGCCTGCTCCTGCTGTGACACCCCTGTTCCCCAGACCCTCATGTGCAGCCCCTGCTCTGTATTTCCACACTTTTTCCTCTCTTCTGGTGTGCACATCCAGATCACAAACATTCTTTCCCTGAGGTTCCAAAGGTCTGCAGGTTTTGTTCAAGAAGGAGGGTCCAAATCAGGTTGTTGAGCAGATTGTTGTTGTCTTTGCAGTAGTTCTGGGGCTCTTTCAGTTTCTTGGGGAGAGGGACAAAATGATCAATTGCTGCATTTCTGGACTGGTTCCCTCAAAGCTGCCCCTGCAGGGGTTTTTCCAGCCAGCCCTGCTCTGAAAACCATCAAAGGCCCTCGCAGAGCCACTGCTTGAGCTCCCTTTGGGGTTTTCTACTTCTTGCACAGCTGAGCAAACCACAGCTCAGCTCATCCTGTGGGGGGGCCTTTTTCCACCCACAGAATTCTCACCTCTACAGCAGCTCTAAAGCTGCCAAAATCAAAGGCAAGGGGGCAGGGGGGACCCTCAGGTTCTGGCTGCCCTCTGGGGCTGGGCAGAGCAGGGCTGGGCAATGGCCGTCCCTGTGTAGTGGGGCTGGGCCATGGCTGGGCCCCATCCTTGCAATGACAGGGGCCTCCAGGATGTGCCACCCCTGGGAACAGACACCCAGCCAGGAATGTGCAGGGACATTTCTGGAACTGCCACCCCCCAGGACAGGACACCCCATTATAGGATGTGTCACCCCCTGGGACAGGATCCCCCAGCTGAACTCCAGATGAGAGACCTTAGAGGACAGTAGCCCCTTGTATGTGCCCCCCTAGAAACAGAGAATGCCTCCTTTTCCCATCTGACTCTCAGCACAAACGGCCTCTTCCCTTTCCTCCAGGACAAAGAAAGGGAAAGTGTTGAGCAGGCACAGCCCAGCAACTCCATCCCCCAAAGCCTCCTCCCCTCCCCTGCACCCCCTGCTCCCCATTTCCCCCCTCTCCTGGGTCCCTCAACCCGTTCCCTGCTCAGGTGCACCCCAGGATGTCTGATCCAGGAACCAGGGGTGAGGGGATATGGCAAAAAGTAAGAAGAATAAGGAAAAAACAGAAATAAAGAGAGGAAAAAGTCAGGGGCAGGTGAGGACACAGAGGCCGAACTACCCAGGACCCCATGCAATGCCTGACCAGGAAACGAACAATCCAGGGGTGATTATGCGGGGCCTAGCCTCACCCCAAAATCTGAGGCACCCAGGGAAGGAGCAGTGACACCAATGTTCCCCCCCACACTGCCCAACCCTGGCACACCCATTCCTCTGGGACCCCAACCTTGGGACTCAATTTCCTTCTGCCACCCCTTCCCAGAGACCTCCATCCCTGGACTGCATTTCCCCAGGATCTCCAACCCCAAGGAACACCATCCCAGTAATTCCAGACCATGGGACACCACTGTCCTTGGGGACCTTGATTCCCCCAGGACCACCATTCTCACAGGGTCCCCCTTTCCCCTGGCACCCCCATTTCATGATCACAAATCTCAGGAGGCCACATTGTTCTGGGATCCTCATGCCCAAGTCTGAGTCTACCCAACCCTTGGGACACCCATTTACCTGGGACCCCATCCCTGGGCACCCCATTCTCCTGGACACTCTCCCTGGCTCCCTACACAGCCTTAGACTCCAAATTGTGGAAACACAATGTTCCCACCATGTCCCACCATCCCCCACCATGTCCCCAGACTATGCAGCCTTGTCTCCAGCCTGTCCCCATCCTGTCCCCACCCTGCCCCCACCAAGGGGCACCTACACGTGGGGACGGACGTGACCTCGCTTCCTTCCCCTTTATCCGAAGAGCTGCCAGCCAGGGGAGCGGTGGCCACAGCAGCGAGTGACAGTCAGTGCACATGGCTGGGGACACCGGGATGGTGGGGAAGTTGGCCCTGCTCCTGTGGGGTGAGTGCCCCGGGCACGGGCCTGACACCCTTGGAATGGGCCGTGGTGAGGCAGAGACTGGTGGGGAGGGAGCCCAGGGGGGCTGTGAGGTCCCCTGAGGTCCCCAATGGCAGCAGAGGCAGAGCAGGGCATGGAGCTCAGTGTGACCAGAGATTTAGGGTGGCTTTAGGGACAGAAATAGGGGAACTGGAATGTGGAGACAGGAAGAGGGGGATAGAGATGTGGGGACAAGTATGTGGCAGAAGGAGCCTTGGGGTTTGGGGACTGTGGGGATTGGGACAGGGGAACCGGGATGCTGGGACATGGAATGGGGCCACGTAACATACAGATGTCACCTGGCCATGGGGAAAGGTGCCATTGGAATGGGATCATGGGCACAGGACTGATGAAGTGAAGGGAGACGACCATCCGATTGATGAGCATCGAACTCCGATTTATTGATCAATCATGCACATTTTTATAACCGTGTTAATCAGGTTCATACATATTGCAAAACTCGAGCTCATCATTGGTTACAGATCAAACACTAACCCCTCCTTTTGTTTTCAATACCTGTGGTTTGTTTCTTGAAACCAAGATTTGTGTTCTCACCCTGATATGAAGGGTTCTCAAAACCTCCATGTCTGTTTCCAAAACAGCCAAGGACAGAATGTTTACCTGTTATGAGAAGACTGCCTGAGAACCCTGCTGTTTAGAAAAATATTCCTGAGAACCCAGTTATTTACAGAAACAGGCTTGGGAACTGCTGCTTACAGCTGCCTTTTACTTTTCCATCAGCTGTATATTTTCATGGCCTCTTTCTTTAAGCCATTTTTGAACCAAGCTCTCCACACAGGACCATGGGACTTGGCCATGGGGACAGGTGCCTAGGGCTGGTGGAGGTGGGCAGTGCAAACATAGGGTGTCCACAGTGTCCCCATGACCCTCACCCAGCCCTGTCCCTTCTCCCTTCCAGCCCAGATCCTCAGCCTCACTGATGAGTCCTCGGGGGATGCCAGGTCCCCACCCCACTGTCCCCAACCCTGCAATGGCCCTGGCAGGCTGGTGTCCCCTGTCACTCACAGGTGCCCAGACCACCCAGCTCCTGGTGGAGCCGCCCTGGAGGCCGGCGGTGCTGTGGGACTGGGTGACACTGACCTGAAAGGGCTTGGGGACTGCTGGTGACACCGCCTGGTACAAGCATGGGCAGTGTTGGGGGCAGAAGGAAGGCGACCATTTCACTGTCACTGAGAGAGGCAACTACACGTGCGAGAGACCTGGAAGTGGGTGCAGCCCGCCTGTGAACGTCTCAGACGGTGATGGTGGTTTGTGTCCCCAGCTTGGCACTCACAGGAGCCCTGAGGATGCTGGATGAGCTCTACTCCATGGGTCACCCTCTGGTGTGACCAGAGAGTGTCCCCTACACAGGGGGACATCCCAGAGCATCCCAGTATGGGGGGACCCTTGTGTTGAAATTGGGGAAACCTGGTGTGCTGGCTTTGACCCAATATGGGGGTCCTGATGATATCAGCACCCTCCAGACCCCTGTGATTTGACGGCACCCCTCTGCCCCCCAGACCAGCTGGTGCTGCAGGTGCCAGCGCGAGCACTGCTGGAGGGAGAAATGTTGACACTGCACTGCCGGTAGAGGCAGGAAAAGTGGACCAGTCCGGTGTTCTTCTACCGCGAGGAGATGGAACCGAGAGGGCTCCACAATGGGACCGAGCTGTCTCTGTCCCCTCTGCAGCTGAACCACAGCGGCCGCTACCACTGCAAGGCCTGGGTGAACAACGGTGTATCATGGGGATGGGAGGAGTCAGTGCTGGTGACAGTGACAGTGCATGGTGAGCACCTCACAGCCTCCACCCTGACAGCCCCATAACGCCTCCCCAGGGATTCGGGGTCACCTTTCCCAAAGCCCCCCATTTCCTGCCCTGAGCTTGTCCGGGGACCAGTGCTGGAGGGTCCCCCCGAACCCACCCAGGGGTCCCCCCTCACTCTCAACTGCCTTGCTTCAGCTTCCCCTGCCCCCTGCGGGCCGGGCCATCATCCTGCACCTGTTCTACTGGGGCAGGCAGGTGGTGGGGGGCCCACAGGGGTCCCCGCAGTTTCTGGTGCAGGCCATGGGGGTCTCCCACTCTGGGAATTACAGCTGCCAGGTGTGCACCGAGGGGGGGCCGTGTGGAAGGGCAGCACCCAGCTCTGCGTCACAGTGCACAGTGAGTGTGGGGATGGGCACAGGGAGCCCTCACAGCCTCCTCGAGTCCCCTTTCCTCGGCATCTGCATGTCCCCCAGACACCATGCTTGTGTCCCCTGCCTCTGCCCTGTGTCGTCTCACCCCTCTGTAGTGTGAACCCATCCACAACATCCCCCATCACACCAATCCCCCTTGTCCCTACCCACCCACACCAGCTGCCAGCCCCTCCCTGTGCTCTCAGCCAAGTCTCTGTCCCCACAGTGCCCGTGGCCAATGCCACCATCACCCTTGGTACCCTATCACACCAGAAGCGTGCAGGTGACCCCATGACCCTGCGCTGCTCGGTGCAGGTGGGTTCAGCCCTTGTCACCTTCACCTGGCTGCACAATGGGCAGGAGGAGACCCAGGGTCCCCTCCTGGAGCTCAAGGCAGTTGATGTTGGACATTCGGGCACCTACTAGTGCATGGCCACCAACCAGCTGTGACATGATGGGCACCGCATGTTCCGGGCACTCAGCCCAGAGTTGGCCCTGTTGGTGACACCGTAGAGACACAGGGACACAGGTAAGGTCACACAGGATCATTCAGGGTCAAAGGACCTTTGGGATTCTGGGTGAACCTGATTGTCCCCCTCTGTTTCTTGCAGTGGCCGCAGGGGTCGGTTGGGCCCTTTTCTTCCTGCTCCTGCTCGTGGGTGTCATTGTGGCCTGGCACCGGTGGCACCGTGTGGGTGCGTGACAATGGGGGACAGGGGGTCCTAGGGAGCTGTAGAGGGCCCCAGAGTGTGGGCATGATAGGGTAGCACCTATAGCCCCAGAATTGTCACCTTGCCTGGGGGTCCTGTAGGGTTTGGGGAGGTGCTGGAGGGTCCTGCAAGAATGTTGCGGGTTCTTTCAGGGGCCCTGGTGGTGTTTGGAGAGTCTCTGTCCCTGCTGGGCTTTGAATTCTTGAGGCTGAGTTGGCCCAGGGCACTGGGGAGGCTCATGAATTCTGGGGGGCTTTAGAGATGCTTGGGGGTTTTGAGAGGAATTGAGGGTCCTGTGGGGGTTCAGGAATCCTGAGAGGGGTAGGGCCCTGGGACCCCACAGTCACCCTTGCCCTCTTTCCTTTGCAGCTGCCAGGAAGCAGCAGGAAAGGTGAGTGGGGTCTTCAACCATGCGTGCCCCTTTTCCCACATGACACAAGTCTCCATAGCCTCCCACACATTGTCTTTATCCCTACAGGCCCCCCCCCCGATCTCCTGGCCCCCCCAGGCGAGGGAGAGGTTGTGTACACTCACGTTGTGAGCACCAGACATGTGCAGTGTAAGTACTGTAGATTGGGGGGACAGTGACAGTGGTGTCACCCCTTCCCCTTTGGTCCCCCCAACCGTTCTGTCCTGCAGGGCCCTCAGGCATCACCGACCACCAGTAACCCTGGGTGGACTGCATGGAGCTGCGGGGACCCCACAGGTGACCAAGAAATCCCAGTGACATCAATGAGGTTGTGCCGTGACACTGGGGGCAACTGCGGTGCACTGGGTGTCCCCACCCATGGGCACCCACTCGTGTGTGTGCTGCCACTACAAACTGCTCCTCCCTGTGGAAGCACACAGATGCCAAAGGGCTGAGAGAAGAACAATTTCCTGAAACAGCAATGAGAGGGAATAAAACCAAAAGCTACAGAAACAAGGTTCAGATTCCAAATTTTCACAAAAAGATCAGGTTCCTGGGGAAGTCCCCAAAAGGAACAAACCCTGGAAACTCTCCCCTGCACAATTCCTCAACCAGAGGAACCTGCAACATGCGGCTCTGATGGCCAAAGCAGCCTTCAGGAGGCTCTGGATTCTCTTGTGCCCTGTCCCAAACTCCTCCTCTGCCCTGTTGTCCCCACGAGGATGTCACAAATGACCTGTGGGGGTTCCAGAGCCTCCCCGTTCTTCAGGGCAGGTCAGGATCCGGCCATGGTACAGGGTGGGATGTCAGAGACATAGAAAAGTTTGATATCTGGAGACGTTGTGGAACACTGTGTCTAGCAGGGATGGGTCAGACTATGCTTTTGGTGAGATCGGGCCCCATCTGTCCATCAGTCTGTCAGCCATGGCACACTGGGGACAGTGTGATGCTCTGCCAAAGCCAGCTCCTGAGTGGCCGGATGACCAGAAGTGCCATCTGGGGAGAGGGCCCTTGGTAGCCAAACTGGCTTAAAAGGTAGAGCATGAGGTTGCCAAATCCCAGACCCTGTCTTTCTTGGAATGTGTGTCTCATCCCAGGAGTTGGCAACTCATTTAAATGACAAATATCTCCCAAGGAAAGTGGGAACTGTCCTGGAATGAAAAGAAGACCCATGCTAAAACTTTTAGTAATTTCAAAAATGATGGGTCTTCCAGGCCAAAGTGTAAGAAAAGGAATAACAGCTCTTTACTAGGAAATTTATAAACCAGAACAGAACAAACAACACAATCCCAGAACTTTCCCTCCCGCTCAGCACTGTTGGTTTTTATGGCAGTTATAACTGCATACAGTAGGGGGCGCTGCAGAGAGCCCTCCCGGCCAGCAGGGGGCGCTGCAGGGAGGACTCCCGGCCAGCAGGGGGCGCCCCACTCCAGCTCCATCCCCTCAGAGGTCATGGCGGCCTCGGACAGGAGGGAGGAGGGGAAATCGCTCCTTTTGCAAACTCACGGACACCAATCGCTCCCGGCAGCACCACCAGCAGCGGGCAGAAGCCGCCAAGGCAGCAGGTTGGATCCCAGTGCCCAGTGGCAGCGTAGCAGTTTCCCAGGGCCAGGCCCAAACCGTGCACAACAGCCGTGGCCGCTCTCCAGCATCCTGAATGGAAGGAAGGCAGCACCTGACCCCAGGCAGGTCCCGGGTCCACAACAGCACCCCCAGTTGGCTTTACACCACAATTCCAGTAAACTATCAGCCTTTCAGTCAGGTGAGGAGGGCAGGGATGGAGCAGCTTTGGGAACACCTGGAATCCAGACAGGGTCACTCCCCACAGCCCCACCACGGCTGTGGGTGAGCCCCTGTTCGATATTTCCATACTGTTCCCTCATGTCTAGCAGCCGTAGTCAGAACCCAAAGATTCTTCTCAGGCTGTTACAAAGGGCTGCAGGTTTGAGACAGGAAGGATGATACACCTGATCAGGTTTTTGAACAGATTGTTGTTGTCTTTGAAGGATATTTGGGGCTCTCTCAGAACCTTGGGCAAAGGGAGAAAATGATAAAATGCTGCATTTCTGGACTGGTTCTCCCGCAGCTGCCCCTACAGGGGTTTTTCCAGCCAGCCCTGCTCTGAAAACCATCAGAGGCCCTCGCAGATTCACTGCTTGGGCTCCCTTTGGGTTTTGTGTTTCTTGCACGGCTGAGCAAGCCACAGACAGGCCTTTTTCCCCTACAGAATTCTCACCTCTGCAGCAGCTCCACAGACTCAGAGCCCCTTGGAATCTGTCTGGGGTGATGCCCTGACTGCTGGCTCCTTGTGGAGGCTGTGCTGGGCCATGAGCCTCCCAAAAATCTGAGGCTCCCAGGGAAGCAACCTGAGACCCATGAGTCTGTCCAGCCACAGCCCATCCCTGGGACTTCCATTCCTTTGGAAATCAAATCATGGGAGTCCCATTCCTATATGTTCCGCATTGCATGGGACCTCTATCCCCATATTTACATTCCCCAGAATCTCCATGGCCCAGTATCTCATTCCCAAAGAACCCTCTCCTATTCATTTCATCCCCTGAAATCCTCCTTTCCCCAGGACCTTGACTCTCCAAGGACCCCAATTCCTACAGGACCCCACATTCCCCCAGCATCCCAATTTCATGACCCTAAATCTCTGCAGCCCACATTCCCCTGGGACTCCCATCTCTGGGTCCCCCCATCCCTGGGGACCCCTATTCCCATGGCACCCCCATCCCTGGTGATTCCCCCTCTTCAGGATCCCCATTCCCAGGGCCCGCAATCCCTGGGACCCCCAATTCCCCTGGACACACATCCTCAGCTCCCAAAACTCTCTGAGCCCCCCACTCCTGGGAACACCATGTCCCACTGTGTTCTGTCCAATCTTGTCCCCGCTCTGTCCCATCCCTGCCCACAGCCTGTGCCCAGCTTGTGGCCACCCTGCCCCCACCAAGGGCCACCTACACATGGGGATGAGACCTGACCTCGCTTCCTTCCCCTTTGGCTGAAGAGCCACCAAAAAGGGGACAGCCTACCCCGGCAGTGAGTGACAGCCAGTGCATATGGCTGGGGGCACTGGGACGGCTGGGAAGGTGGCACTGCTCCTGTGAGGTGAGTGCCCTGGGCATGGGCCTGACACCCTGGGGATGGAGAGGGGACGGGGCACAGGGGGGCTGTGAGGTCCCCTGAGGTCCCCAATGGCACAGAGTCAGTCCATGTTACTCACAGCAGACCTTGATGGGACTCTGACTGATGCAGGATTTTGGGGATGGGGATGTGGGAGACAGGAATGTGGGGACTGGCACCTTTGGGCTCAGGTATCTCTGGGCATAGGGACAAAGGAACTGGGATGCAGGGACAGAAGGGGACAAGAACGGTGAAGATGTGGCCATGGGGATGGGCTCATGGGGATGGGATCATGAGCTGGTGGGGGTGACCTGGGCCAGCATTGGCTGTGTCTGTGATGTCCTCATTCCCAGGGTGTCCACAGTGTCCCCATGTTCTGCCTCAGCCCAGGGTGGCTTCAGTGTCCCTGTTCCCAAGGTGCCTGTGCCACATGGACGCGGTGCATGGGTGGCTGTGACACAGACATGTCTCCCTGCTTCGCCAAATATCTTTTGGGGACCACCATCACACACTTTCCCACAGGATCTGCAGTCCCCAGGGGGACAGCTTGGGGAAGCCATCATGCCCTGTGCCCCCAGTGGCTCTGTCCCCACAGTTCCACCCCCACTGAGCCCTGTCCCTTCTCCCTTCCAACCCCGACCCTTGGCCTAGCTGGTGAGTCTTCAAGGGATGCCATGGCCCCACCTTGCTCTCCCCAGCCCCACTCTGGCCCTGGAAGACTGGTGTCCCCTGTCACCTGCAGGTTCCAGGTGCCCAGACCACCCAGTTCCTCGTGGAGCCCCCCTGGAGGCTGACAGTGTTGTTGGACTGGGTGACACTGACCTGCCAGGGCTCAGGGACAGCTGGTGACGCTACCTTGTACAAGGACAAGGAATGCCTATAGCAGGAGGAACGTGACCACTTCACTATTAACGTGGAAGGCACCCACATGTGTGACAGACCTGGCACTGAGTGCAGTCCCCCCATGCCATGACAGTCTCAGACGGTGAGGAGTTTTGGGTGTCCCCAGCCTGGCACTCACGGGGACCCCAAGGGCTCTTGGTGGTCTCTGCTCCATAGGTAATCTCCTGTGTAACCAAAGCCCGTCCCCCTCCTCTGTGGACATCCCATTGCATCCCATTGTGGAGAACCCCATGTTGGAATTGGGTACCCCTGGTTCCCTGGGTGTGACCCACTGGGGGGACCCTTATGAAAATGGGACCCCCGGTGTGACAAGACCCCTGTGTCCCGCAGCCCGATTGGTGCTGCAGGTGTTGGCATGGGCACTGCTGCAGGGAGACACGGTTACACTGTGCTGCCAGCACTGGCGGGACATACCACTCACAGAGGTGCGATTCTACCATGGGGACAAGGAGGTGGGGAGGTCCCGCTATGGGGCCGAGCTGTCCCTGTCCCCTCTGCAGCTGCACCACAGTGGCCACTACACCTGCAGGGGCTTGGTGGACTCTGAAATGTCACCATGGGAACAGTCGGCACCAGTGACAGTGACAGTGCACGGTGAGCACCCCCATGGCTGGAACTCCATCTCCTGACACCCCCAAAGACACTTCCCAGTGCAGAGTCACAGTCCTCACCTCCCCTCTCCTTCCCAGAGCTCTTCTTGGTGCCGGTGCTGGAGGGTCCCCCCAGCCCACCGTGGGGTCCCCCCTGAATCTCCGCTGCCTCAGGACCCCCAGCCCCCTGCAGCCCCGAGCCCCCCTCCTGCACATGTTCTACCAGGACGGGCAGGTGGTGGGGGGCCCACAGGAGTCCCCGCAGCTGCTGGTGCCCACCGTACAGCTGCCAGGTGCACTCTGAGGGGGGGCCATGCAGAAGAGCAGCGCCCGGCTCTGTATCACGGTGCACAGTGAGTGTGGGGATGAGTGCAGGGAGCCCCCACAGTCTCCTTGGGCCCCCAGCACTGCATGGGGACTCCCAGTGCTCCCTGACACCTGCTCTGTGGCCCTAACCTTTCCCAGATCTGTCCCTGGCTCCCCTCCTCCTTTCTCGGGTCTTTCCCCAGATCCCCCAGCCCTACATGGATACCCCCATCCTTCCCTGACACCTTTTCCATGTCCTGCCCTCCCTGCCCCAGGTCCCTCCCCAGGTGCCCCATTCCTCGCCCATGTCTCGCTATCCCTCACCGGGTCCCTTCAGTCCTTCTTGCTTCCCCCCACCCCTCTTTGAGGTCCCCGCACATTCCCCAGGTCCCACCATCCTCTCCCTGTGTCCCCATGCCCTCCCTAGTGTTGCCCCACTCCCTCTCCAGGTGTCTCTCCTCCTGAAAACCCCATTCCCCTGTTTCCAAGCCTCCCCATCTGTGTGCCCCCTTTCCCACATTGGGGTCCTGCTGCCCCTCCCTGACTGCCCCGGGTCCCTCATTGTCTTCTGCTGTCCCCCCGTCCCACAGGGGCCCCGCCCTCGAGGGTGTTCCCCAGGATGACAGGTGGCACTTGAGGACAGCCTGGTTCTGGGCTGCGCAGTGGCCGTGGGGACAGGTCCCCTATCCTTCTCCTTTCACCGGGATGGCTCAGCGGCACTGCTGGGCACTTGCCCCCGCCTGGAGCTACGCCACATTGGGGACAATGACAGCGGCCAGTACCTATGCCAGGTCACCGACGGGGACAGCGTGGCCGAGAGTGACCCCCTGAATGTCACCGTCCTGGGTCAGCGGGACCCTCGGTCTGGGGGTGACCCCCTACCCACAGCACCCCCATACCACGTCGCCAGGTGCCAGCCCTGTCTGTGTCCCTGCGGGGAATGTGTCCAATTTATGCCAAAAGCCCACGCTAACCGAGGAAACCATTGGCCGCGGCAACGACGTCCAGTTATGGACAACACAGGACAAACCGGACCAGGGACATCAGCTCCTTTTATTATTTTCAGCACATCAGTCTCAAGACATTGTTAAACAATGGAGACAGGATGTTAACAGCTCTCTGATCCACAGGGAATGCCAAGGAGGTGTGGCATTACAGCATAGCATAAAACCATCTCAGCCTAGATTTCAGCCAATCATACATAGAACAACACATATTGACAAGCATTCTATCCAATCTTATAAAACACACATAATGGTAGTTAAAACAGACTGGCTCATAAGAGACAAAGAACAGAGCTCTATTCATGCTAACTTTCGAAAGATATACATTAAATAACCTTGTTGCCATCAATAAGCCAATTCTACAGAGGCCTATTGTTATTTGACACGTATGCTCTACTGCTTAGAAAACTTTTTTGCTGTGTTTGCAATGCTAACAAAACTTCAGTCTGAGGCCTATCCTTTTTTAACCATTTCCTAAAACCCTCTAACTTTATGAATTCCAGCATGTCCCCACAGTGCCTGTGGCCAATGCCACCATCACCCTCAGTCCCCTGTCACAGCAGGTGCCTGCAGGTGACAACGTTACCCTGCACTGATCAGTGCAGGTGGGCTCAGCCCCTGTCACCTTTACCTGGCTGCACAATGGGTAGGAGGTGGCCCGGGGTCCCCTCCTGGAGCTCAGGGACATCGATGTGTGACATTCAGGCACCTACCAGTGCGTGGGCACCAACCAGCTGTGACATGATGGACACCGCGTGTTCTGGGCACTCAGCCCTGAGTTGGCCCTGGAGGTGACACCTGGTTCATCCTGGGTCACAGGTGGGGTCACACAGGGTCACCAGGGTGTTACTGACCCTCATGGTTCAGGGTCACCTCAGTGTGTCCCACTCTATTCCCAGCAGTGGCTGTGAATGTCAGGAGGACCCTCCTATTCCTGCTCCTGGCTGTCATCGGGGGCTGTCACTGGTGGCACTGCAAGGTTGGTGACAATGGGGGGGATGGGGGGTCCTGGAGTGAGGGGGAGACCCCAGAGGAGAGTCAGAGTTCGGCACCACCCAGGGCCCCTGAGCTGAGGGAAACTGAGCCTGCAGTCACCTCGGCTGGAGGTCCTGGGCATGTGGGGGGAATTTGGACGGTCTTGGTTGTGCTCCAGGGTCATTGCTGGGTGGGCTTTGAGGAACATTGGGGTGGCACTGGGAGCTCCTGGAGGGTTTGGTGAGCTCCTGGAGGGCTGTGCAGGGATGTTGGATTTTTGGGTCCTGGGGGAGTTTGGGGATGCCCCTCTCTGCAAGGCTTGGGTTTCCAGGGACAAAGAGGTTTGGGGGCACCAGGTGATTAGGGCCCTGCGGTGGTGCAGAATTTCTGGGGGCTTCAGGGGTGCTTAGAGTGTCCAGGAAGAATCAGGGGTTCATTGGGAATTGGGGTTGAAATGGGGATTTGGGGGTCCCGTGTGTGATTGGAGCTGCTGAGATCCCAGGAAGGTTCAGGGGTCCCACTGCCCCTTGGTCACCCCCTCCCATTTTCCTTGCAGCTACCAGGAAGCTCCAGGACAGGTGACTGGGGGGCTCAGGCTGGGACTCCCCTTTCTCCCTCCCCAGACACCACCAGTGCCCCCCTTATCCCCACAGGACCCCCCAGGAGGAGGGGGCTGTGCTCAATAACCACATTGTGGGCACCGAGTGGGCAAGGACTGAGTATGGGGGGGCAGGGACACATTTGTTTTGTGGAGAAAAGAAAAAGTACTCCACAACTTTTTGAAAGTGTTAAAGCTGGTATGTTTCTTACAGTGCTGGACGCATGCAGAGATTGCTCTCCTCAAAAAAGACATGCGTTCCTCTGAGAACTTCAGGTCTCTTTTTATCTCCCTCTCAAATACATATGCATACAGATTAACAATATAGTTTATGGGTTTCGTGTGACTTTTGCCACTAGTTCCTTTTTATCTGAAAGAATTCCGAGGTCAGGCTGACTTGCCCTTACAGCAGTCCCTGTCTTTCTCTATCATCTTCTGTCTCCCCCCCTTTATCTCTGTCCTTCGCTGAAATAACTTCACTGAGCTTAGGCCTTGCAGTCTGGCTAAATAACTACGGTTTCTAACCACAGATTTTACTCGAAAATGTGCATTTCACCTAAATTAAAATAGATTTCTATCTTGGAAAATTTTCATTTTGCCTCATTCTTCCCTTTCCTAAAAGGGGGAAGTAAATTCTTTTACTTTGTACAAATTCTTACTTGTACAAAGTAAAAGAACAACAAGTGTACTTTAGTGCTTTACCATGTACATTTCATAATGGATAATCTTCAACTTATTCTAACTAATATTAACAAAACTACAGTAGGATGACACAACTTATTAAAGATTCTATTTGCAGTTGGTGACTACTTAAAGACCACATCTCACAAGTGGTGATCTGCATTTTGTTTTATTCTTTGCAGAATTCTAGCTACTTTTTTGTATCACATTGGACAGTTCTCTCTGCTTCTTTGAGTTTTTCTTTAGGATCTTTAGTAGGTCTTGGTGCTTAATTAATTGTTTCACTGATCTAAGGTCCATTCTAATAGGAATAGGTGATAGTCTGTGATTCATTGTGTAATTGCTTTCAATCAACTGGTGGGATGTCACTCGGTCTAAGTACGAAAAACTACACTTGATAATCTTAACAAATTACAAATACAGAAATTAGAATGATTTCTACTAGAAAAAATAATATCATTGCTATCAATTTTTACAGCAGCACAAGCAGTTCTCAGGCACACACACTCTTTTCTAGCATATACAAGCACAGTTTTTGGTCAGTGACTGGATGAACCTTGAAGCGACAAATATTCTGTTCAGTGTCTAAACACTCATCTTGGGCATTAATAGTATTACTTTCACAAATGAATCCCATCTGTTCTCTAGTAATGCAGGACTCTTAAGTTTACTGTCTGCACTTTTCATTTATCTTTTGTGCTCCCACTCTATGTTCTGAAGGGTAGAGTATTGTTTTTTCATGGTTTAATCTTAGTGCAATGATGGGATGGATAACATGAACAGTGGCATTACATATGGTAAGCACAAAGGCAGTGGCCACATTAGAAGCAGGATCATAGGTGAAATTCACCATAGTCCACCAGGATTGAAACTCCCTTTCAAAATCAATAGCATTATCTCAAACAATTTTCTAAATTTCAGCTGAAAAATTACTTTCACCCCTTTCCCGTATGATCAGAGCTGCTGTTGCTTGCATCTATAACTGTGCTTGTATACAACTGAAAGCTAAAGACACATTATCCTGAACTTTACTAGGTGCTTTTGCTATTAATTGTGGCCTTGGTCCCCGGCTTTTTCGTACTTTCTTACTTTGGCAGTACTTTGAAATCTGCCACTGGCTAGGGCTAGTTCTTAATGCCAATAGAGATGACTGTAAAGGCTGCTTCAATTTTGTTAGGCTACCTGCTGCAGTGGACAGTTTATTCATCAGTATTTTTGAATCAATTCCATTTAAAACTGTTAATCTTGTCCTTAATATCTCAGTTAGATTCTTACTTATTCAGATCTGGAGATATAGTTGTCTTTGTAACTTCGTTGTCTAGCCTTCAAAGGATGTTTTTAGGAAGGAGGAGCAGGCTGGTTGGATTTTTGAGATGTTAATTTGCATTAGCAACTCAACACTTTTGAGAGACCATTCTGGATTGAATAATAGTTGTTGTTCTCTTATATTCTTTACTACGTAGGGGCCTATTTCATACACTTTAGTTTCAAGTTTGGGTAGAGTCTGAACTATTTGAGTCCTAGTATGGGTTGTATAAGGCCCTGCTGTTGTAAAATGTGCAGTGTCTACTTTGAATTGAAATGAAAGTCTGATAGCAACTCGAGCTCAAAGGCAGGTCACTTCTACAGGCTGTATTAAGGTGAAATTACACCAACAATCTGATTGACTTAGGCTATCACAAACTTCCTGGTGTTCATATACACCAGGAGAGGTTGAGTCAGTAATTGCATCTGGTCTCTCATAAGCCGTGTTATTGATGACCTAGCACCTTACTTTGATTTCTTCTCCTCTGATTCTTTGACGTGCTCACAGTTCTCATTCCTGCCATTCTTGCTTCTCATATACCCGATTCCCGTGGATTACTACAGTAGATACGTTTGAATCTTTTATCTCAGGAAGTTCTCTCATGGATCCAGTATACTGATTAAAAGCCTGGGACCAAGGCCATTCAGCATTGCTTCAGATAGAGGTACTCTCTAGTTCTGAAACTTCAGTTATAATTACATACAAAACAATTCTGTAAACTAAAGTATGAACTACCCCGACCACAATATACTCATTTTGCCCGAGTAAGTTTAAGTCTCAGTTCATTGTCTTCTGGTGTCAATGGTGTCACTCTCCAAGGGACTTTAGGGCTTTCTTCACTTGAGAGTGATGGATGTAGGCATTCTGCTCTTTGATTTTGATTGCAGTGAAGGTGGTGAGAATTACTTGCAGCAGTCTCCCCCGCTGTGGTTCCAAAGCCTTGTCTGTAAGCGACTTGACATATACATCATCCCCAGGCTGTCTAACTCCCTGCTCCGAGTTCCAGTCGCATGTTTCTCAAATTCTCTGAGTTATTTGCTTAAAGCCACCATGTAGGTGGCCAGTGTTATCACCCTAATGTGGATGGACCATCCTTTTGTATTCCATATGGTCTTCTATAATGCATTTCAAAAAGATTCAGCATTCGTTTAGCTCAAGGTTTAGTTCAAATTCACAATAGTGCCAGTGGAAGAGCTTGGGGTTAGGGTAGATGAACTTCTTGCCCCAGTCTTACAATCTGCTGCTTAATCAAATGATTCATTTTCTCTACCTGGATACTTGATTGGGGCAGTATGGAGTGTGAAGTTCTTAATCTATGCCCAGGTGGCTACTAATCTGTTGCACTGCCTTGGAAATGAAATATGATTCTCTATCTGAGGATATTGTGGCTGGAACTCTGAAGCGTGGTATTATTTCTTGTAATAATAATCTGGGCACCTCTTGGGCTTTGACAGTTCTAGTGGGGAATGTTTCTGGCCACCTTGAAAATGTATCTATCAATACTAGTAAATAATGATACCCCCCTTTCCTTGGGAGTTCTGAAAAGTTAATTTGCCACTGCTGTACATGCCCGTGGCCTCTCTCAGTCTGACCGAGTTTTTGCCTGGGGTATTTTTGGGGTTAGTCTGGAGGCAAGGATCACATTGTCAGCTTACCTGAGTGATAGTGGCATATAAATTCCTGACAACAATTCTTTCAATCAGATATATGTTCTAGAAAGCCAGTGGAAATTACTACTTCAAAGTCAACACTTCATTTCAATGCACTCTGTATCACTGGCAGCCTTGGTCATTTTGGGAAAGGAGCCACACTCTATAAAAAGCTTTTAATCAGTTAGGCCCTAGTGTGTTTTCTAGTGCTCTTCCTTTGCTAGTAACCATGAAAATGGGAAGGGATTACTAGCTCTCTTTCAATGGTAGCCCACCCCTTGCAGTTGTACGTCTCTTTTGATTAGTATTATTGTATTCTGGCTTACCTTTGAGGAAAATCTGTCTATAATTACCTCACCCTTTGCTGCTTTCTTTGCCTCTCCATCTGCCAGCTCATTTCTTTCTTCTAATTTTAAGCTCACTCTCTGGTGTGCCTTAATATGCTCTTTCAGGTAGCTGAACTGCTTCCAGCAGCCGCATTGTCTCTTCTTCCCTTGTGAGGTTAGCAGTCCCCTCTCCTTCCAGATGGCTCCATGTGCATGCATGACTCTGAATGCCTTTTGCTCTTTCTAAGGCATGGGTCAATGCATTTATCTCAGCCTTCTGTGCAGAGGTCCCTGTTGGTAAGGGTCCAGACTCTATTACCTCTCTGCAGGTAGTCACTGTGTATTTTGCATGTCTCTTTCCACTGGCAATGTAGCTGCTCCCATCAGTGAACCAGGTCTCTGCATCGTCCAGAAGAGTGTCCTTCAAGTCTGGGCAGCTGGAGTAGGTAGCTGCAATGGTTTCTAGGCAATCATGGTGTACTGTTTCTCTTTGATTCCACTGAGAAAAGAAGCTGGGTTGACAATATTAGTCACCACTATCTCTACATCATCTTGCTCTACCATGATGGCCTGGTATTTCAGAAACCTCTGTGGTGAAAGCCAGTGGCCACCCTTTACTTCCAGTACTGCGGACACGGTGTGGGACACTAGCACAGTCATTTTTGTCCTAGGGTAGACTTGGGTGCCTCTTGAATATTCAGCACAACTGCTGCTACACTTCTGAGGCAACCTGGCCATCCTTTGACTGTTGCTTAGAGAAGTAAGCAACTGCTTAGAGAAGTAGGCAACCTGGCCATCTAGTTGCTTAGAGAAGTAAGCAACTGCCCTTCGGTATGGACCCAAGTTCTGTACCAATATTCTCATGGCAATTCCTTGCATGGAAAAATAGAAAGAATGGTTTACTTACATCTGGAAGTCCCAAAGCTGGTGCTGACATGAGGGCACTCTTTAGCTGGTGAAAGGGCCATGTCGCTCCTTTTGTCCACTGGAGATCTCAGTTTCCATTGGCAATAGGAGCATAGAGGGGTCTGATGAGCAGTCCATAATTATAAACCCATAGCTGGCACTACCCTGCCATGCCTAAGAAGGTTTGGAGTTCCTTCGTTGTCTGGCGTTTCAGGGTTTGGCGTATGGCTTCCCTGCCTTAAAGTCTGCTGCTCAGCACTCACTTCTTACCCCAGGTAGATTACCTTCTTAGATTACCTTCTGTTTCACAACCTGTGCCTTTTTCTTTGAGACTCTGTCTTGGAGTCCTAGGAAATTCAAAAGGCTTACCGTCCGGGCTTCTCTCGCTTCCCTCATCTGAGTGGCTACTGAAAGATCATCCATGTACTGCAACAGCCTCCTTTCTTCTTGTGGAGCTTCCCAGGACTCTGAGTCTTTGCAAGCTGTTCTCCAATCGGAGTGGGGAATCTTGAAGCCTTCAGGCACATGGACTATGTGAGCTGTGTTTGAATGCAAAAATTTTCTGGCTGGCTTCATGGATAGGGAGGCAAAAGAAGGCATCTCTTAGGCCTAAAACAGTGAACCAGGTTAGCTCAAGTGTTAAACAGGTTAGTAAAGTATCTGGATTTGCTACCACAGGGTATAAATTCTGTGTTATCTTATTGACAGCCCTCAATCTAGTACTATCAATTATTGGGCTGATTCCTTCCCTATCTTCCTTTTGAGGGTACTACTCAATTCTCACTGATTGTGTTCTTTCCTTAAGCTTGATTACCATGGGGGGGCATTTTTCACTCTCCCTGGTACAGCAGAGGCCCATACCCTCGAAAACACTTATTTACTTATTCTCGTATCTCCTTACTAGTGTCTTTCTTAATTTCAGTGTCTGTTAATGTTAAGCCTAACCTCTTTATATCATTTGCCTCCAGAGTAACCTTTCTCATTTGAGAATGTTTAGCAAATTGAGCGAATTGTACAAAAGCTTCTAAGTACACATGGTACACATGTTACTTTAAAAGTTTGCAAAAGAATGCCTTCTCAGACTGGCCAGTTGTTCAGTTGTTCCCCACACTACAAGATAAACATTCTCCACAGGTACTAAAGCTTTATTTAAAACTGAATATATGGCCCTTGTGTCGACAAAAATTCTACCCTTTTGGGGAGGTCATCTTTATCCTTCCTTCCTTACCTTAGGAGGAGCCTTTAACAAATCATATGTACTCATTTTGCGAACTGTAATCGCTTTGAATTTTAGCATGATAATCTTTGCTTGACTTCATACGTTGCCATCCTATGCTGCATGCTGAAAAACATGTTTGATTTGCTTTCTCTTTGCCTTGTTTTCTTTTTCAAGGGCCGAGACCAGAGGGCAGTCTGATCTCACAGTCTCTTTGCCATTCTGGGTGGTTTCTTAAAACAGAAAAACATATCAGCATACAGAAACCCCATCTCATTTACCTTCCTATTTTAAAACAGTTTAACTGCAGTGAAGTATTATAAATCTTTTTATTTTCTGAGCTGCTCCTACTGGCAGCCTTGTCCCAGTAAGCCCCTCCAAAAAGGGGCTAATTTAGGAACCTCTTTGTTCTGGTCAGTTCTCATTATCTCTTTCTCCTTGCCCTATCTCACCTCCACCCAAACCTCTTTTCACAGACCTTCCCAGTAGTTTCTCAGTCTTCCTCCTACACACACACAGCTCCAGGTGGCAGGTATCAGATGTGATTTCTCACACACGAGCCTTAAGATCTTAGATTCTGAATCAGCTTGATCAGAAACCTTTAATTTACACTCAGGACATTTGCCCTGACACTTATGAGGACAGCAATGCCAGCGTTTCTCACAAACTCTGCACTGCAATAATACTTAATGCAGCGTGCCAGCCTCTTGATGCACCAAAGGATCTGAGGAATTGCCCGCAAAGGTAGGCTATTCCTTATTACAGAGAACTCTAAATCCCCTACGGCAGGCTGTTCTCAGTCCAGACCTACTATCGGACCAGCTTAAGTCTCATAAACTCATTCATCTCTTCTATCTAAACTCCCTTTTACAAAATATCAGCCTTTTCTAGTTCTCTTCTTGCTCAATCTAATTAGGCACTGTGTCTACTTACCCTCGTTTTACTGCCTTGCAAAAAGGCTGTGCTTGTCCCAGCTGAAACTCCGCCCACAGACACAGGCACACACGCACCGCCCCGCCCCCCCCGCCCCCCCCCCCCACCCCTTATCTCAAATTCACTAGAGCCAAGGCTTGAATTGCTGTTGGGGGAAGAATTCTTGGAATTCCTTTAATTCGCTTTATCATAGTTGAGCATAAATCACCATACCATAGTTCTTCTGTGTAAAATGCTACTCTTTTTGCAAACAAAATCTTAAAATCTCCACAATCACTACTATACAATCTGAGAATCAAATTACCACAATGCAGTGGAAGAAAATCACCACACAAAATCACTGGGAAAGGGCATATCTCTCAAAGTGCCCACTTTTCTCAACACAACACAGCATACCCTAATTCAGCATTTACTCACATCAGTTCTTCCTGGACACAATCAAAATAACAGCACACAGTCTAGAGATCAAGTCTAAACATCCAGGGCAAAGGAACTCTCTGAGCTCGTACTCACGATTAAAATGTACCAAATCTACACAAATCACTACATTTAAACACAACAAATACTGTCACTGATGTTCTTCCACTCGCTTCTCCGCAGGGAACTTCTCTCCCTGCTCCCACAGCCTGCTGCAGCCAGTGCCTCAGGCCTCGCTTGGCTGCTTCAAAGACGGGTAGTACTCACTTCCCTCCGCACTGTAGAGCACTGTAGATCTGCTCTCTTTTATACACCATGCACTTACACACTTGCACGATTAGAAACACAGTGCACTGACCACACAATGCATTAACCATACAGCCACACAGTGTTTGACACACACACGCATATAGATTCATTCGACCCACCCCCAGGGTCGCTAGAGGCTGCTCCATCAGACAATGAACCCCCATACAGTGTCCAGACACCACACATACACACACACATAGAGATTCACTCGACCCACCCCCAGGGTCGCTAGCGGTCTGCCCTATAAAAACAATCACCCCCATCTCTACTCCAGTTGCTCCATCAGCTGGACCCAGACATCTCTGAGTGATTTACTCCCTAGCTCTCTTTTCCCGCGGGGACCCCTCAGTATATACCATATCTTCCTCCACAGCCAGCAGGTCCTTGTCTGTCCTCACAGGAGGCAAGTTGAGACGAGCGGAGCCCCACCAGGAAAAAAAATTCCTAGGGTGCACCTTAGGGGTCCGTCTATTCCCCCTGCCCCTGCAGGGACAGAGACCTCCTGGGCTGGTTCGCCATAATGTGTTGCGGAGAAAAGAAGAAACCTCACAACTTTGTAAAAGTTGTAAAGCTTGGTATGTTTCTTACAGCGCTGGACACATGCAGAGGTTGCTCTCCTCAAAAAAAGGCATGCGTACCTCTGAGAACTTCAGATCTCCTTTTATGTCCCCTTCCAAATATATATGCACACAGTTTCACAATAGGTTCATACATATTCATTCCACGTGACATTTATCACCAGTTCCTCTTTATCAAAAGAATTCCTAAGCCAGGGCAGATTGGCCTTGTAACCGTTTCTGGTTTTTTTTTTGTGTGTGTGTCTCCTCACTATCCTTGTCCTGCAGTGTTCCCTTCAGCTTTGGCCTTACAGACTTTTCACCTCTCCTAGACACTTCACCTAATTCAAAATGGATTTTTACTCGGGGGGGATTTTCACTCTTTCTCACAGCTGAGGTTCCATCCAGCAAGACAGTCCAGGCACTCTGCCTGCCCCCAGGCCGATATTATGTCTTTATATTAAAAATTACGTATACAATGTTTACAATTACTTTCCAATACCTATCACCTACGTTAGACAGTGAGCTTCTACTCTAGGCCAATCTAAAAGTGCCAACATCACAGCAGATTATGGAGGCCAAGAAGAAGAAGGAGAAAGGCTGAACACATCCAGTTCCCTCCATCTTTCCCCCTGAACCCCATTCTGGAAAACCCCAAAATCTACTTTTTCACCCCATGATAAATTCACTATCATTCTACTTAACTGTTGTGGCTTGTAGATCTTCATCTAAAGTTGGTAACTTGCTCCACAGGTCATAATCAAAACCACACAGGCATTTGGGTCTCAGTGCCAGGTCTCTGAGCCCCTTGCAGGGGTCTTGGCTGCTCAGGACAGCCAGAGGGATGTCCTGGGTTCCAACAGGAACCTGTTAAACTTCTGGCATTGGTCTCCTCCTCACAGCAGATTAAGCTGGTGGGTTGTGGTGTCCTTTCTCTCATTGGTTCATCTTTTCCTGAGCTTTTGGGCTGACTGGGGCAGCTCCTGCAGGCTCCTGGTTGATCCTGGTTGGTCTAGGCAATTGCTTGATCTCAGACCAAAACTAAGCTCAACAGTTCGAAAGGAAACTAAAACAGAAGCCACCAAAGGATTGATACTGCAGACTCTGCAGGCTAGGGGAAGGAAAAAAAATAAAAGCTTCTTGCTAACAAAAAACCAAGCTAGCTAAGCCACAAAATAATGTTTGACACTGCACCCAGCATGCTCCAGAAGGAGGCTTTAAACCAAGCCTGTGCAGAAGCTCCAAGGCTGCCACCCTCTCCCAGATCCACTTTAAATATACAGCAGCCATTGCTGGGCATAAAGCAGAGAATCAGGTACAGGGCATAATCATAAACCCACCCCAAGACATACCCCATGCTGCCAGTGGCTCCCCATTGCTCCTCCCAATGCCAGGGAGGCACAGAGCCCCTGCTATTGGCCCAAAATGCAGCTTTTGGGTTAGACTGGCAGAAATGGGGTTTCTTTGTTCAGCTCTGGGATTCTCCAATTCTGGGCTGCCACTAAAAACCAGGGGCCGCTGTCCCTCCCGCTCCCAATGGAGGCACAGAAGGCAAAGGGCTGAGAGAAGAACAGTTTCCAGCAAACAGCAACAAGAGAACAAAACCAACAGCAACAGCAACAGGATTCAAAATCCCAAGGGTCAGAAAAGGAACAATTTCCAGGGAATGCCCCTGACAAGAGCCCCCCATGGCCAGAGCATGAGTCCAGTGAAGAGTGAACACTGACTGGGACTGTAGGGGCTGGAACCAAGTGCCAGTGCCACTGAAATAGGCTGTGCAGGACATGCCAGAAGTCCAGAACAAGCTGGAGTGCGAGGCAAACAAGTGGTGTCCCCATGGACATTGCCAAAGCCTTTGCCCCTATTCCTGTGGCAGCAGAGGGAAGGACACAGCTTGCCTTGACCTGGAGGGGTATCCAGAGCTCCTGGAAGTAACTGGAAACTCAGCCCCACCCTGTGCCATGGCCTGATCCTGACTGTCCTGGAAAAGGGGGAGACTCTGAAACCCCCACAAGGCCTTTGTAACATCCTCGTGTGGGGAACATGGCAGAGGAGAGGTTTGGGACAGGGGACAAGAGAATCCAGGCCTCCTGAAGACCGCTTTGGCCATCAGAGAAAGGAAGGTCCAGGGCCCTGCCAGATTCCTGTGATGGAGCAAATGGGCTGGGGAAAATATCCAGGGCTTGTTCCTTGTTGGGGACTTTCCCTGGAAATTGTTCCTTTTGTGACCCTTTGGATTCTGAATTTTGAGAACTGAGAAGGATTGGTTCAACAACCTGACTGGGACCCTCCCCCTTCCTGACCCGAACAGGGCAGAGCTGAACAAACAAAAACCATATCTCCTGGTTTAATCAAAAAGCTGAGTTTTGGGTCCCATAAGAGGGACAGGGTTGCTGTGCCCCCTGCCACTGGGTGAGGGAATGGGGAGCTCCATGGGTACTAGGAGCACTGGGAGCACTGGAATGGGGAGCCCTTGGCATCCCCCACTCGTGGCCACCCCCTGGGCACAGTGGGTACCCATGGGAAATGGGGTGTGGGGGACACACAGGGGGTGCCCTAGGGCAGGGACCCCCAGTGCCCCCAGTGTCCCCAGCACGTTCTCGCAGATGTCACTGGGGTCCCGCTGTCACCCGTGGGATCCCGGCAGCTCAGAGCAGGTCACCTGGGGGGATGAGGCACAGGGGGGCCCTGTGAGAGACACCAGTTGTGGGCAAGTGGATGGAGTGACACACGTGGGTGGTGTGTCCCTGTCCCTCCGCTTTACTCACACTCTGCCAGCTCAGTGCCCACGACATGGGGGTCCAGCACTGCCCCCTCCTCTGGGGGGGGTTCTGTGTGGATAACAGGGCTCTGGTTGGTTTCAGGGGAGGGGGAAAGAGGAGTCCCAGCCTGAGCCCTCCCCTCACCTGTCCTGGGGCTTCCTGGTGGCTGCAAGGGAAAGGGGAGGGGGTGACCGTGGGGACACTGGGAACCCTGAACCTTCCTGGGACATCAGCAGCTCCAACCACCCACGGGATGCCCAAATCCCCACTGCAGCCCTGATTCTCACTGGACTCCTGCTTCCCCCAACTCTCCGAGCATCCCTGAACTTCCCAGAACTTCTGCACCACTGCAGTGCCCCCAATCCCCACAGTGCCCCAAACCCTCTGAGCCCCCAGAACCCCAAGCCTGGCAGGGAGGGGTACACCCAAAACTCCCCCAGGATGCCAAAAAGATTCCCTAACAACCCTGTACAGCCCGCCATTAACTCCACAAATCCTCCAGGAGCTCCCCATGCACCCCAATGTTCCTCAAAGCCCACTCAGCGATAACCCTGGAGTCCAACCAAGACCCTCCAAATTCCACCCAAATCCCACAGGATGCCCAGCTGAGGTCACTGCGGGCTCAGTGTCAGCCAGCTCAGAGGCCCTGGGTGGTGCCGATCTCTGACCCCACTCTGGGGGCTCTCCCTCATTCCAGGACCTCCATCCCTCCTAGTGTCACCCACCCTGACGGTGCCACCAGTGAGAGCCGCCAATGACAGCAAGGAGCAGGAGGAGGAACAGGAGGGTCCTGCCAACATTTGCAGCCACTGCTGGGGACAGAGGGGGACACACTGGGGTCACTCTGAACCCTGGAGGTCCTGAACACTCTGGTGACCCTGCGTGACCCCACCTGTGACCCAGGGTGAGTGAGGGGTTGCCAACAGTGCCAGCTCAGGGCTGAGTGCCCGGAATATGCGGTGCCCGTCCTGTCCCAGCTGGTTGGTGGCCATGCACTGGAAGGTGCCTGAAAGTCCCATATCAATTTCCCTGAGCTCCAGGAGGGGACCCCGAGACACACGTTGTGCAGCCGGATGAAGGTGACAGGGGCTGAGCCCACCTGCACTGAGCAGCTCAGGGTCACATTGTCACCTGCACGGACCTGGTGTGACAGGGAACTGGGGTTGATGGTGGCATTGGCCACGGGCACTGTGGGGACACAGAGGGGGCTGGCACCTTGGCGAGGGGGGATGAGATGCTGTGAGTGGGGTCATCCTTCGCCAAAGGGTCCCACTCACCCAGGACAGTGACATTCAGGGAGTCACTCTCGGTCACGCTGTCCCTGTCGCTGACCTGGCACCGGTACTGGCCGCTGTCATTGTCCCCAATGTGGTGCAGCTCCAGGCGGGGTTCAGTGCCCAGCAGTGCCCCTGAGCCCTCCCGGTGCCAGGAGAAGGACAGGGGACCTGTCCCCACAGCCACCGTGCAGCTCAGAACCAGTCCATCCCCGAGTGCCACCTGTCCCCAGGGAGCTGTGATGACAGGGACACCCCCGAGAGCGGGACCCCTGCACGGTGACAGAGAAGGGATTGGGGACCCAGGAGGGGTGGGGGACACGGGAGGGGAATGAGGGGGACTGGAGGGGAGCAGAGAGGATCCCAGTGAGCAGAGGGGGACCCTGGGAGGCATTTTGGGACCTGGGGACAGTGGCGAGACCCTGTTGAAAGGCGGAGAGACCCAGGCAGGGATGGGGAACCACACAAGAGGCTGAGGAGACTCAGGGAATGATTTGGAGTTTAGAGATGGGCAGGTGGACCCAGGGAAGGAAGGGAGACCAGCGAGTGGAGCAGGGACTTTGGAAGGGGTCCCTGAGAATCCAGGGAGGCCTGGGGAAGACAAAGAGAGGGATGAGGCATCTGCAGGGTGAACTGGGCAGTCATGGGGAAAACCAAGAGGGATTTGGCAAATTTTGTGTGACCCAGGGAGTAGTAAAGGGAGGGATGAAGGATTCAGGCCATTGTGGGGAAACCCTTGGAGGATGTTGGGCTTCCCTGTCCCCATCTCTGCACTCACTGTGCTCTGTCACTGTCACCAGGTCCAACTCTCTCCACTGTGACGGTACTCAGCCCCCGCAGAGGTAGTGGCCGCTGTGGTGCAGCTGCAAGGGGAACAGGGAGAGCTCAGTCCCATCATGGAACTCCTCCAGTTTCTTCCCATAGTGGTAGAAGTACACAACCGTGAGTGGTTTGTTCTGCCAGCTCTGGCAGCGCAGTGTCACCATGACCCCTCCAGCAGTGCCCGTGCTGGCACCTGCAGCACCAGCGAGTCTGGGGGACAGAGGGGTCCTGTCACACCAGGAGCATCAGGAGCACCATGATGGCACTGAGAGGCACCAGAAGCCAACCAATGTGAGAGAAGTCTCCTTGCACAGGAATGCTCTGGGATGTTCCCAGAGCAGAGGACAGGATCTGGTCACACAGGAGGTGACCCATGGAGCGGAGCCCACCCAGAGCCCCAGGGTCCTTGTGTGTGCCAGGCTGGGGACACTCAAACCCCCCTCACCATGTAAGACTGTCACAGGGGGGCTGTGCCCAATGCCGGGTCTGTCACACCTGTAAGTGCCACTCTCAGTGACAATGAGGTGGTCCTGTCCCTGCTGGCCCCAGCGCTGCCTGTCCTTGTACCAGGTGGTGGCACTGGTGGTCCCTGAGCCTTGGCAGGTCAGTGTCACCCTGTCCCCCAGCACCACCGGCCTCCAGGTGGGCTCCACGAAACTCTGGGTGGTCTGGGCACCTGCAGGTGACAGGGGACACAAGTCTGCCAGGGCCAGTGTGGGGCTGGGGACAGTGGAGTGGGGCCATAGCATCCCCGGAGGACTCACAAGCAAGGCCGAGGGTCTCGTGGAAGAGACAAGTGACAGCAATCAGTGGGGGTGGCACCGTGGCGACAGAGGCTTGGGGACAAGCGGTGTGAGGGCTGTCCCCAAACTTTCCTTGTGTGACATGGACCCCTTGGGGACAGGGGACACTGCAGCCACCCCTTGCTCAGGCAGGACATGGGGACACTGTGGACACCCCTGAACTGGGGATGCCACAGCCACCCCATGCTCGCAGAGGTCACCCCCTCCAGCCCCATGATGCCTCCCCAAATCCCTGTCTCCCGGTTATTGTCTCCAGATTCCTTTCCCCCTTCTCCTGTCCCCACAGCCAGCCCACGACCCCAGTCACCTCTTGCTCTGGCTCTGCTGGCCTTGGGGACCTCAGGGGACCCCCTTTGCCCCCCTCTGCCCCCTCCCCTCCCCATCCTAGGGATGTCAGGCCCGTGCCCACGGCACTCATCCCACAGGAGCAGCACCACCTTCCCGGCCATCCCGGTGTCCCCAGCTATGTGGACTGGCTTTCACTCAATGCTGGGGTTGGCTGTCCCCTGGGTGGGGGCTTTTTGGCCAAAGGGGAAGGAAACAAGGTCAGATCTTGTCCTCATGTGTAGGTGGCCCTTGGTGGGGACAGGGTGGTCACAAGCACAGGATCATGGAGATGTGGCCATGGGGACAGGTGGGTGGGAACAGTCTGGGGACATGGCTGGGTGGGACACAGTGGGAAATGGGGTTCCCAGGAGTGGGGGGCTAAGGGGTTTGGGGAGCCAGCGATGGGGTCCCTGGGAATGGGAGTCCTGGGAGAATCAAGGTCCTGGGTGAAAGAAGATTTCAGGGGATGGAATGAACTGGAAAGGGTTCCTTGGGAATGGGGTGCTGGACCATTCATATCCTGAAGAATGTCACTATGAGGATGAGGGTTGCAGAAGGGAGGGGCACAAAAAATGGGGGTCCCATGATTTGATTTCCAGGGGAATGGAGGTCTCAGGGATGGGCAGTGGCTGGTGAGCCCGTGGTTCACAGCTCCTTCCCTGGGTGCCTCAGATTTTGGGGTGACCTAGGGCCCAGTGCTGCCCCCACAAAGTGCCGGCAGCCTGTGGATCACCCCAGATGGACTCCTAGGGGCTTTGAGTCTGTGTCCCCCCATCTCCCAGGGACTTTTCTCTCACTTCATTTCCATTTCCATCATTTTACCCCTCAATTTCACAAGACCCCAGTTCCCACCTTGATGATCCTGGGGGGCACCTGGGCAGGGAACAGACTGGGAGAAGCCCAGGGTGGTGTAAGCAGTGGTGAGGGGTCTGCAAGGAGGGCTGGGGAGGCTGTGGGGGATGGGGGAGTCCAGCTTTTACCCCCCCCAACACTCTCACTTCCTCTGTCCTGCAGCAGAAGGAAGAGGCCGTTTGTGCTGAGCGAGTGTCACATGGGGGGGGGGACACACAAGGTTCTGTCCTTAGGGGGCACAACAAGGGGGCTCTTGTCCTGGGGGGGATCCTGTCCCAGGGGGGACACATGCTGGACAAGGGGCTCCTGTCCTGGGGAATGGCAGCTCCAGGGGGCTCTAGACTTCTCCATTCTTGCTCGACGCCTGCAGGATCTGAGCCAGCAAGAACAGCTGAGGAATGGAGCCTCTGAGCAGGAAGGAGCTCCGAAACTCCTGCTCCTTGAAGCCAGTGGCCATCCAAGGGCGGGGCCCAGCCATGGCCCAGCCCCACTGCACAGGGATGGCCATTTCCCAGCCCTGCTCTGGCCAGCCCCAGGTGGCAGCCAGCACCTGAGTTTTCCCCTCCACCCCCTTGGCTTTGATTCTGGCAGCTTTAGAGCTGCTGCAGAGGTGAGAATTCTGTGGGGGAAAAAGGCCTGCCTGTGGTTTGCTCAGCTCTGCAAGAAGCACAAAACCCAAAGGGAGCCCAAGCAGCAGCTCTGTGAGGGCCTTTGATGGCTTTCAGAGGAGGGCTGCCTGGAGGCCCCCCTACAGGGGCAGCTGTGGGGGAACCAGTCTAGAAATACAGCAGTTGAATATCTTGTTCCTTTTCCCAAAGGACTGAGTGAAATCCAGAACTACTGCAAATCCCACACTGATCTGCTCAAAACCTGACCTGGACACTCTTTCTTTAACACAACCAGCAGCCTTTTGGAACCTCCCAGAAAGAATGTTTGAGTTCTGTTGCAGCATGGACCCTTGCCAATTAATAATTAGCACTGACTCCATGATTCCAGACAGTTGATCAATCACTTTAATGTACTATGTTTATTAAGAAACTCATTGCCCTTGCAGACAATCCAATACAGCTTTAACCTAATTGGTCCTTGTAATTAAAACACCACCACCAGTGGCCAATTAAAAAATCACCCATTGGTAAACAAATCTCCATAACACATTTCACATGTTCACAACAATGGGTACAGCAAGTGAAGACAAGAATTGTTTCTCATTCTTTTCACTGATCTTCTAACAGCTTTCACCAAAACAAGGCCTGGGAAAGTTATGCTTGCTGCTCTCTGTGACCAGAGAGTGGCTTCCACAGGGTTCTGGCTCAGCTGCCAGACAAGAGGGAAATGTGTGCAAATATCAAGCAGTGGCTGTGCCCTGCTGCTGTGGTGGGGCTGTGGGGAGTGACCCTGTCTGGATTCCAGGTGTTCCCAGAGTTCCTCCATCCCTGCCCTCCTCACCTGCACAGGGCATGGGGAATAGACAAGGCTCTGCTCCACACCTGCTGCACACATTCCAGGGTACCCGTCCACTTCCCAGAGCTGTGGGGGCCTTACCCTGGCAACGCTCGGTCCCGACACATCGCGACAGTGGCTTCAGGCATGCTGTCACAGTCGATTCGGACACCCCGTGACCGTCCCGGCACTCGCAGCGTGATGGCAGCTGGGCCCCTTCCCGGTGCTCCGGCACCACCATTGCAGTCCCTCCTTTCTGCAGACCCCACCACAGGGTCTCTGCTCCCCCCTGTCCCAGGGTCTCCCCTCCACAGTTTTGCTCCCTCCATGCTCGGGGCTCCCCACTGGGGTCCCGGTCCCTACATCCCGGCCCCTCTCACCCCCTGACCCCCGGCCCCTCCGGCCACGCCCCCCGACAGCCCCGGGGCCGGCACCGGCAGAAGCTGCCGAGCTCCTGCAGGATGAGATGTTCCTGGGGCAGCGCTGGCTGAGCGGGGCCCGGCTCCCTCAGGCCGTCCTTGCCCGCAGCACTCGGCCTCCAGCAGCCCCGGGCTGTTCCTTTGGGATGTGCCAACTGCTCCTGGAGAGCTGCCCTTTGTCAAGAACGAGCCCAGGAGCACCTGAATCATCCCCAAGGCCTGGGCTGGGATCTCCTGTGAGGCTGTGCCTGAGCCCTGAGGGGTTTGGGACCCTGATGGTCAGGGTCAGTCCCAAAATCTGGGGAAGCAGGAATGACAACTGGTGCCCCACCGTGGCCCAGCCCGTGGGCCTCACCTGAGCACCCTGCGGAATTCCTGGAATTCCACCTGCATGGCCAGGTGCTGTTCCCGTGGGCTACCTGCTCCAGCCTCTCCCGCCTCAGCCGCTGCTCCAGCTCGGCGTTCCTGGCCGACCAGCAAGAAGCAGCGGCCACATGACACAAGCACTGAATCATCCCCAGCATCAGCAAAAACCTTTCAGGCAATAAAGAAAGTTCCTTGTGGGCAGAGCTGGCAGCATCTGACCCCCAAATGGTATCAAATACTGCCTTGTGTAGCCCAAAATCCCTGAAAGAGGCAGCAGAGCCATCTGTTTGTGCACTGGGATGCTTTAGGAGCATGGTTGAACTTCAGTAACTCCAGCTATAATTACAACACCTCTTAAGAGTCTGCAGCACTCAGAGCAGAACAGGGGCCTTGGCCCAACGAGTTCCAGTTTTGCCCCATTTTGCCCTCCCAAGGCACTGCTCCCAGTCTGGGCTCTCCTTGTGCTCCAGCTGCAGCTGCAGAGTCCTCGGGGCTGTGGCTTTGCTTTCCTCCTCCCCCTTCTTTCCCCTGTGGCTTCATTGTTGGGATCAGCAGTGGCCCAGGAAGAGCAGGAACTCCAAAAGTGCTCTGGAGCCTCCTGAGGAGCCCAGGCAGAGCCAGCACCGAGTACCAGCTTTCCTAAACATCCCAGGGCAATTCAACATTTCCAGAGTGGCTGTGACAGGGCTGAAAGAGGAAAAGGGAGAGAAAGGCTGAGGACTTGCAGTAATTGTGGTTTAAAGACACCAGACGTGCTGCTGTGGACCCAAAACCTGCCTGGGGTAAGGCGCTGCCTTCCTTCCATACGGAATTATGGAGAGTGGTCGCAGGTGTTGCTCAGGGCAACAATGGGTGCGCAACATTGTTCCTTGTGTAGCTGGCCAAGGGACTCTTCTATGCTGCCAGTGGGCACTGGGATCCAACCTGCTGCCTTGGTGGCTTCTGCTTGCTGCCGGTGGTGGTGCCGGGAGTGATTGGTGCCTGTGAGTTTGCAAAAGGAGCGATTTCCCCTCCTCCCTCTGGTCCGAGGCCGCCATGGCCCCTGAGGGGATGGAGCTGGACCGGGGCGCCCCCTGCTGGTGGGGAAGTACTGGCGGAAGTACTCCCTTCAGTGCCCCCTGCTGGTGGGGAGTGCTCCCTGCAGCGCCCCCTGCTGGCCGTGGTTATAACTGCCACCTCAGGTTCCCGTGGTCGTCCCTGGGGTCCCCGCAGCTCTGCGTAGGTCACCTGGGGATGCTGGATGGTGGTGGCACGGGGGGACATTGCAAGAGACACCGGCTGTGGTATTTGGGTGGGGTGACACTCGTTGGTGACGTGTCCTTCTGTGTGTGTCCCCCCCACACCCACCTCCTGCCCTCTTGGTGACCACGACGTGTATGTACAGCACCTCCTCCTCCTCTGGGGGGGCTGGGGGATCCGGGGGGGGCTCTAAGGGAATAAAGGGGATGTGGGAGAGGGGATGTGAGCTCTTAGGGGTTGGGGTAAAAGGAGAGAGTGTGGTTTGAGCCCCCCACTCACCTTTCCTGGTTGTTTCTGGTGGCTGCAGAGGAAAGAGGGGAGAGATGACTGTAGGGTCCCAGAGCCCTGACTCCTCTCAGAATTTCTTAACCCCCGAGGAGCCTTCAGTTTTGCACAGAACCCCCAAGCATCCCTGAAGCCTCTCAGAATACATGAACATCTCCAGTTCCCCACACCAACTCAGACTCGAGAACCCAAAGCTCATCAGGGACAGAGAACCCCCAGTCATCTCTCCAGGGCCCCTGAAAGAACCCCCAAAATCCCTGCAGGATCCTCCAGCACCACCCAAAACGCTACAGGACCCCCAGACAAGGTCATAATTCTGGGGCTGTGGGTGCTGCCCTATTATTCCCCAACTCTGGGGACCTCTACAGCTCCCTGGGACCCTCGTTCCCCCATTGTTACCCACCCACATGGCGCCACCAGTGCCAGGCCACAATGACACTCATGAGCAGGACCAGGAACAAAAGGGCCCCACACACCCCTGTGGCCACTGCAAGAAACAGAGGGGGACACATCAGGGTCACCCATCACCCCAGGGTTCCTGCATTCCCTGGTGACCCTCTGTGATCCCACCTGTGTCTCTGTGTCCCCATGTTTTCACCGTCAATTCCAGCTCTGGGCTGAGTGCTCGGAACAAGCGGTGCCCATCCTGTCCCCACTGGTAGGTGCCCGAATGTCCCACATTGATGTCCCCAAGGTCCAGGAGGGGACCCCAGGCCACCTCCTGCCTGTTGTGCAGCCAGGTGAAGGTGAGAGGGGCTGAGCCCACCTGCACCAAGCAGTGCAGGGTCATGTTGTCACCCGCACGCACCTGGTGTGACAGGGGACCAGTGGTGATGGTGGCATTGGCCATGGGCACTGTGGGGACAGAGACTTGGCTGAGGCCACAGGGAGGGGCTTGCACCCGTAGGGGGGATAGAGACAGGGAAGATGGGTGTGACGGGGGATGTTGGGGATGGCTTTACATGAGGGAGGGGTGAAGGGACACAGGGCAAAGGTGGGGGCACACAAGAAAGGTGTCTGGGGGACATGGACGTGCCCAACCAGGGAACCCGGGGCATCTGTGGTGGCTCCCCATGCCCATCCCTGCATTCTCTGTGCACTGTGACGCGGAGCCAGGCGCTGCTCTTTCACATGGTTCTCCCCTCGGAGTGCACCTGGCAGCTGTAATTCCCTGAGTGGGAGACCCCCACGGCAGGCACCAACAGCTGCGGGGACCCCTGTGGGCCCCCCACAACCTGCTCGTCCCAGTAGAACATGTGCAGGAGGGGTCTTGGGGCCGCAGGGGGCTGGGGCTGCTGAGGCAGCTGAGATTGAGGGGGGGGTCCTCGGTGGGCTCAGGGGGACCCTCCAGCACTGGCACCTAGAAGAGGTCAGGGTAGGAGAGGGGAGGTGATGTCTGTGACTCTGAGTCTACTGGGAATGGCTTTAGGGGTGTTAGGATATTGGAGTTCCAGCCGTGGGGGTTCTCACTGTGCACTGTCACTGTCACCGGTGCTGACTCCCTAACCTTCTCTGATGTCCCGAATTTCACCCTTTTTTATTTACAGCCTTTGCAGCTGTAGCTGCCGGTGTGATTCAGCAGCAGAGGGGGTAGGGACAGCTCAGTGCCATCAAGGACCCCCCTCAGTTTCTTCCCCTCGTGGTAGAAGGACACCGAGTTTACCGTTCTGTTCCACGAGCCCCAGCAGCGCAGGGTCATCGTGTCCCCCTCCAGCAGCGCCTGCCCCGGCACCTGCAGCACCAGCCAGCCTGGGGGACAGAGGGGTCCTGTCACACCTGATGGCAACAGGACCCCCCCCATTGTGTCACACCCAGCGCACCAGGGGTCCCCAGTTACCACACAGTTTCCCCCACTCTGGAATGCTCTGAGATGTTCCCAGAGCAGAGGACAGGCTCTGGTTACACAGGAGGTGGCCCATGGAGTGGAGCCCACCCAGAGCCCTGGGGTGCCTGTGTGTTCCAGGCTGGGGACACCCAAACCCCCCTCACCATGTAAGACTGTAACAGGGGGGCTGCGCCCAGTGCCGGGTCTGTCACACCTGTAAGTGCCACTGTAGGTGACAATGAGGCGGTCCTGTCTCTCCTGCCACAAGCGCCGCCTATCCTTCTACCAGGTGGTGGCACCAGTGGTCCCCAAGCCCTGGCAGGTCAGTGTCACCTGGTCCCACAGCAGTGGTGGTCTCCAGGGGGGCTGCACGAGGAGCTGGGTGGTCTGGGCACCCGCGGGTGACAGGGGACACCAGCCTGCCAGGGTCGGTGTGGGGCTGGGAACAACAGGGTGAGGCCATGGCATCCCCCGAGGACTCACCAGCGAGGCCGAGGGTCTGGGCTGGAAGGGAGAAGGGACAGGGCTGGCTGAGGGCGACACTCCAGGGACAGCAGCATGGGGGCATGGTGTGTGGGGGCGGTTTCCAAAAGGTCTCAAGTGGGAGTACTGGTGTGTCACAGATGTCTTGAGTACAGGGACACAGCAGCCAACCCTTGCTCATGCATGGGGACCCTGTGCTGGCACAGGTCACCCCTGCCAGCCCCACAGCTGCATCCCCATGGCCCTGTGCCCAAGGTCCATTTCCGATGGCACCTGTCCCCATGGCCCATCAAAATGGTGTTTGTCCCCTTGTCCCTGTCCCTGCATTCCTGTGTTCCTGTCCCTGTCCCCTCAGCTGCCCCAGCCCCAAGTTCCTTCTGCCACATCCTTGTCCTCACATCTTCATCCCTCTGTCCCCAAATTTCTGTTTCCTGTTTCTGTCCCCAAAGCTACTCCACAACTCTGGTCACACTGGGCTCCATGCCATGCTGGCATTGGAGACCTCATGGGACCCCACAGCCCCCCTGTGCCCCCTCCCCTCCCTATCCCCAGAGTGTCAGGCCCATGTCTTGGGCACTCACCCCACAGGAGCAGCGCCACCTTCCCGGCCATCCTGGTGTCCCCAGCCATGTGCACTGGCTATCACTCGCTGCCGGGGGTGGCTGTCCCCAGGCTGGTGGCTTTTGGATGAAGGGGAAGGAAGCGAGGTCATGTCTGTCCTCACATGTTGGTGGCCCTTGGTGGGGGAAGGGTGGCCACAAGCACAGCATTATGGCGATGTGACCGTGGGCACAGGCTGTGGGATGGGTGGGAACAGTCTTGGGACAAGGCTGGGTGGGACACAGTGGGAAACGGGGTTTCCAGGAGTGGGGGACTCAGAGGGTTTGGGGACCTGGGGAATGAGTGGCCAGGGGTATGGGTGTGCCCAGGGCTGGAGGACTCAGGGATAGGTGTGCCAGATGAACGTGGGCTCTGGGGATCTGGGGTCATAGGATGGCAGTGCTGGGGGAATGGGGGATCCCATGGGAATGGGGGTCCTGGGAGAATCAAAGTTCTGGAGGAAGGGAGATTTCAAGGGATGGAATGAACTGGAGAGGGTTCCTTGGGAATGGGGTGCTGGGCCATGGAGATCCTGGGGAATGCCAATATTGGGATTGAGGTCCCAGGCAAGATGGGACATAAGGAATAGGACTCCCATGATTTGATTTCCAGCAGAATGGAAGTCCCAGGGATGGACAGTGGCGTGGTGGACCCATTGGTTCACAGCTCCTTCCCTGGATGCCTCAGCTTTTGGGATCCTCTGTCTCACAGCACAGCCCCCACAATGTTCTTGTGGCCTGGGGGTCACCCCAGACAGATTCCGAGGGGCTCTGGGTCTGTGGAGCTGCTGCAGAGGTGAGAATTCTGTGGACGAAAAATGCCTGCCTGTTTTTTGCTCAGCCCTGCAAGACCCCAAAGCAGCACAAGAAGTGGCTCTGCGAGGGCCTTTGATGGTTTTCAGAGCAGGGCTGGTGGGAAACTACCCCTGCAGGAGCAGCTGAGAGGGAGCCAGTCCGGAAATGCAGCAATTGTTCATTTGTTCCTCTTTGGTAAGGGACTGAGAGAACCTCAAAACTACTTCAAATCTGACAACAGTCTGCTCAACAACATGCCTGGGACCCACCTTCTTGAACAAACCTGCAGCCTTCTGGAGCCTCATGGAGAGAATATTTGGGTTCAGGATGTGTCTACCAGATAAGAGGGAAAAGTGTGGAAGTATCGAGCAGGGGCTCTGCCCCTGGCCATGGTGGGTCTGTGGGGAGTGACATTATGTGGATTCCAATTGTCCCCAAAGCTGCTCCATCCTTGACCTCCTCATATGACTGAAAGGCTGAGGATTTGTAGGAATTGTGGTATAAAGCCACCATAGGGGCTGTTGTGGACCGGAGACCTGCCTGGGGTCAGGAGCTGCCTTCCTTCCATTCGGGATCATGGAGAGCGGTCACTGGTGTTGTGCAGGGCGTGTGCCTGGCCTCGGGACACTGCTACGCTGCCAGTGGGCACTGGGATCCAACCTGCTGCCTTGGTGGCTTCTGCCCGCTGCTGGTGGTGTGCTGGGACCGATTGGTGCCCAGGAGTTTGCAAAAGGAGCAATTTCCCCTCCTCCCTCTTGTCTGAGGCTGCTATGGCCCCTGAGGGAATGGCGCTGGAGCGAGGCGCCCCCTGCTGGCCGGGAGTGCTCCCTGCAGCGCCCCCTGCTGGCCGGGGGGGCTCCCTGCAGCGCCCCCTGCTGGCCACGGTTATAACTGCCACAAAAACCAACAGCGCTGAGCAGGAGGGAAAGTTCTGGGTTTGTGTTGTTTGTTCTCTTCTGGTTTATAAATTTCCCAGTAAGGAGCTCTTATTTCTTTTCCTGCACTTTGGCCTGGAAGACCCATCATTTTTGAAATAAACGGAAATATTAGACATGCGTCTTTTCTCCATTCCAGGACCATTCCCACTTTCCTGGGTAGATATTTCTCATTTAAATGAGTTACCCAATTTTCGATTGCAGTGTGGATGGGACAGACACCCCAAGAGCAGACATGGTCAGGGACTTGGCCACCTCATGCTCTGCTCTTTAAGCCAGTTGGGCCAGCAAGGGCACTTCTTGTCACCAGGCCACTAAGGAGCTGGCTTTAGCAGAGCATCACACTGTCCCCGCTGGGCCATGGCTGACAGACTGATGGACAGGTGGGGCCCTGTCTCACCAAAAGCAAGGCCTGACCCACCCCTACCACACATAGCTGTTCCAAAATGTCCCTGGACATAAAATTTTTCTTGTCTCTGACATCCCACCCTGTGCCATGGACTGATCCTAACTGCCCTAGCAAAGGGAGAGGCTCTGGAACCCCCACAGGGCCTTTGTGACATCCTTGTGTGGGGAACAGGGCCGAGGAAGGGTTTGGGACTGGGGACAAGAGAATCTAGAGCCTCCTGAAGACCACTTTGGCCATCAGAGTAAGAAAGGTCCAGGGCCCTGCCTAGTTCCCATGGTGGAGGAAACATGCTGGGGAGAAATGTCTGCGGTTTGTTCCTTTTTAGTGGCTTTCCCTGGAAATCGTTCCTTGTGTGACAATTGGGACTCTGATTCCTCTTGCTGTTGCTGTTGGTTTTATTCTCTGTCATTGCTGTTTCAGGAAATTGTTCTTCTCTCAGCCCTTGGGGATCTTTGTCCCCCCACGGGGAAGGAGTGGGGCAGTAGTCCCTGGTTTTAGTGGCAGCCCAGAAATGGAGAATCCCATTCCCAAAGTCCAACAAAGCTGAACAAACCCCATCTCTGCCAGTTTAACCAAACAGCTGCATTTTGGAGCAAATATGAAGGAAATGGGTCCTGTGCTCTGATGGCACTGGGAGAAGCCTGGGGAGCCATGGGTATGCTGGGAGCACTGAGAGGTGGAAAGGGGAGAATTGAGTACCTGTGTAGCCCCCCCCAGTCATCACCCCAGGCAGGATGGGCCACCACGGGAGCCATGGGATGGGGACTCCCAGTGTGCCCCAGTGTCACAGCACATTCCCATGGATGTCACTGGTGTCCTGCAGTCACCCATGTGGTCCTGGCAGCTCTGCGTGGGTCACCTGGGGGTCCTTGGGGGGGACAGTTAGAGACACCTGGCTTGGGGTGACACTCATGTGTGACATGTCCATGTCCCCACCCATCCCCCATACTCATCCACTGCCTGCTCAGTGTCCAGCCCCTCCTCCTCCCCCAGGGGACAAGGGGGTTCTGGGGAGGCCCTGTGGGGATAAGAGGGGGCCTGAGGGGTGTCTGTGGAGGGGGTCAAGGAGAGCCATGGCTGGAGCTCCCCATTCACCTGTCCTGACATTTCCTAAGAGCTGCAAGAAGAAGAGGATTGGGTTATCATGGGTTGCCCAGGGTCCCTACCCCACCTGGGACCTTTAAATGCCCACTGGGGTCCTGAGCCCCCACCAGACACTGATTTCTACTGGACTCCCAGGCTCCTGCACCCCAAATCATCCCCGAGGAGTCCCAGAACATGTGAGCCACCCAGGTACTCCAACCCCCTCCCCAGGTCCCCTGAACCACCTTGGGACCCTGATTCTTTACACGGCCCCTGAGCAACTATCAAGGCCCCAAGAACCCCAAAAATGGAATGCAGGGAAGCCTCCAAACTGCTCCAGGATCCCTGAAGAGCTCTCAACATCCCTGCACAACTCTCCAACACCTGCCTAAAAGCCCCCAGGAGATCCTAGTGTCACCCCAATATGCCTCAAGGCCCTTCCTGGGACAGCACAGGACCCTCCAAAATGTCTCCAAATCTGTGAGAACCCGAAGCAATGGTCACTGGGGGCTCAGCTTCCTGCTAGCCAGGGGTTTTGAGTGATGCCCCAACCGCCTCCCCAGTGTGTGGGGCTTCCCCCCAGTTCCTGTAGGAGCTCACCCACCCCCCCATTGTTACCCACCCCAGCAGTGCCACCGGTGAAAGCCCCCAATGACAGCCAGGAGCAGGAGGAGGAACAGGAGGGTCCTGCCGACATTCACAGCCACTGCTGGGGACAGAGGGACACACTCGGGTCTTCCTGAACCCCGGGGGTCCTGAACACCCCGGTGACCCCGTGGGACCCCACCAATGACCCAGGTCATGTTGTCACCTGCACACACCTGTTGTGACGAGGGACCGGGGTTGATGGTGGCATTGGCCACAGGCACTGCAGGGACACAGACAGGGCTGAGGCCACAGGGAGGGGCTGGCAGCTGGTGTGGGGGGATAGGGACAGGGGATGGGTGTGATGGGGGATGTCGGGGACAGGGTCACACCATGAAAGGTAAGAAGAACAGGGCAGAGGTGAGGGGACACTAGAAAGGTTTCCGGGGGTCATAGAGTTGTCCAGGCAGGGCACCCGACGAGGCTATTGGGGCTCCCTGTGCCCATCCCCACATTCAATGCACACCGTGACGCGGAGCCAGGGGCTGCTCTTCTGCACGGCCCCCCTCCTGGAGTGCAGCTGGCAGCTGGAATTCCCCAAGTGGGAGACCCCCACGTTGAGCACCAGCAGCTACAGGAACCCCTGCGGGCCCCCCACCACCTGCCCGTCCTGGTAGAACATATGCAGGAGGGGGGCTCAGGGCCGCAGGGGGCTGGGGGTTCTGAGGCAGCTGAGATTCAGGGGGGACTCCACGGTGTGCTTGGGGGGACCCTCCTGCACCAGCACCTAGAAGAGCTCTGGGAAGGAGAGGGGAGGTGAGGACTGTGACTCTGCACTGGGAAGTGTCTTTGGGGGTGTCAGGAGATGGAGTTCCAGCCATGGGGGTGCTCACCATGCACTGTCACTGTCACTGGTGCCGACTGTTCCCATGGTGACATTTCAGAGTCCACCAAGCCCCTGCAGGGGTAGTGGCCGCTGTGGTTCAGCTGCAGAGGGGACAGGGAGAGCTCGGCCCATAGCGGGACTTCCCTACCTCCTTGTTCCCATGGTAGAATCACACCCCAGTGACTGACATATCCTGCCAGCTCTGGCAGCGTAGTGTCACCTTGTCACCCTCCAGCAGCTCCCGTGCTGACACCTGCAGCACCAACCAGGTTGTGGAACAAGGGGGGTCCTGTCACACCGGGTGTCCCGTTTTTATGGGGATCCACCCATTGAGTCGCACCCAGGGCACCAGGGATCCTGAATTCCAGCACAGGTCCTTCCACACTGAGAAGCTCTACAATGCTCACCCTGCACTGTCACTGTCACCGGTGCTGACTCCTCCCAGAACCAGGACCTCACCCAGCCCCTGCAGCTGTAGCGGCCACTGTGGTTCAGCTGTAGAGGGGACACGGAAAGCTTGGTCCCATGGTGGAGCCGCTCCAGTTTCTTCCCCTCACGGTAGAAGGACATCAATTTGACTGTGCGGTTCCCCCAGCCCCAGCATCGCAGTGTCACCATGTCCCCCTCCAGCAGCGCCACCACTGGCACCTGCAGCACCAGCTCATCAGGGGCACAGAGGGGTCTTGACACACCTGATGGCACCAGGATCCCTCATTGTGTCACACCCAAAGCACCAGGGGTCCCCAAATCCAACATGGAGATCCCCCCACACTGGGATGCTCTGGGATGTCTCCACAGCAGGGGACAGGCTCTGGTCACACAGGAGGTGACCCATGGAATGGAATCAACTCAGAGCCCTTGGAGTCCCCCCAGTTTCCAGGTTGGGGACATCCAAACATCCCCTCACAATCTAAGATGCTCACTGGGGGGATGTACCTTGTACCAGGTCTGTCACCCATGTAGGTGCCACTCTCGGTGACAGTGACGTTTTCATGTCCCTGCCTCCAGCGCTTCCTGTCCTGGTACCACGTGGTGGCCCCAGTGGTTCCCAAGCCCTGGCAGGTCAGTGTCATGTGGTCCCACAGCACCGCCAGCATCCAGGGGGGCTCCACGAAGAGCTGGGTGTTCTGGGCACCTGTGGGTGACAGGGGACCCTAGCCTGCCAGGGCCACAATAGGGCTGGGGACAGCAGGGTGGAGCCATGGCATCCCCCGAGGACTCACCAGTGAGACTGAGGGTCTAGGCTGGAAAGGAGAAGGGACAGGGCTGGATGGGGGTGGCAATGCAGGGACAGAGACACATGGGGCACAGGGTTTGGAGGCTGTCCCCAAACTGTCCCCATGGGGACAGCAGTACTTATGGGAAAATGGGTGTAGGTGGTCCCCAAAAGATTTGGAGAGGCAGGGGGACATGTCTGTGTCACAGCCACCCGTGCACCACATCCCTGTGGCCCAGACACCTTGGGAACAGGGACACTGAGGCCACCCTGGGCTGAGGCAGAACATGGGGACACTGTGGACACACCGGGCACAAGGACACCACAGACACAGCCCATGCTGGCCCAGGTCACCCCCACGAGCTCATGATCCCATCCCCATGATCCCATCCCCATGGCCACATCCTCACCGTTCTTGTCCCCTTCTGTCCCTGCATGCCAGTTCCCTTGTCCCTATCCCCAGAGCTCCCTGAGCCCAAAGGTGCCAGTCCCCACATTCCTGTCCCCATCCCCAAATTCCTGCCCCTGTTCCTGTCCCCAAAGCCACCCTGCATCCCCAGTCCTACCAGCGTCCACTGTGGGTAACATGGACTGTCATTGCTGGCACTGGGGACCTGCAACCCCCCTGTGCCCCCTCCCCTCCCCATCCCCAGGGTGTCAGGCCCCGCCCGTGGCAGTCACCCCACAGGAGCAGCACCACCTTCCCGGCCATCCCGGTGTCCCCAGCCATGTGCACTGGCTGTCACTCACTGCCAGGGGTGGCTGTCCCCTGGCTGGTGGCTCTTCAGCCAAAGGGGAAGGAAGCGAGGTCAGGTCACATCCTCATGCGTAGGTGGCACCTGGTGGGGGCAGGGTGGCCACAAGCTGGGCACATGTTCTGGGGAGGGTAGGGACAGGATGGGGACAAGGCTGGGTGTGACACAGTAGGACATGGGGTTCCTAGGAATGAGGGGCTCAGTGCCTTTAGTGAGCCAGGGCTGGGTGTCCAGGGGAATGGGAAGCCCCAGGGATAGGGTCCCTAGGAATGGAGGTCCTGAAGAGGGGGAGTCACCAGGGATGGGGTTGCCATGGGAATGGGGTTCCCCAGACATGTGGGGACTCAGGGATGGGAGTCCCAGGGGAATGTGGGCTCCAGGGATTTGGGGTCATGGGATGAGGATACTGGGGGAATGAGGGTTCCTGTAGTAATGAGGGTCCTGGGAGAATCAAGGTCCTGGGGAAAGGAGGATTTCAGGGGATGGAATGAAGGGGAGAGAGTTCCTTAGGAGAGGGGCTCTGGGCCATGGAGATCCTGGGGAATGTAAATATTGGGATAGAGGTCCCAGGCAAGGTGGGACCTAAGAAATCGGGTACCCTTGATTTGATTTCCAGGGGTATGGAGGTCCCAGGGATGGGCAGTGGCTGGATGGACCCATAAGTCCTAGCTCCTTCCCAGAGTGCCTCAGATTTTGGGTGACCTAGGGCTCAGCACAGCCCCCACAAGTTACTAGCAGACTTGGTGTGACTCCAGACAGATTCTAAGGGGCTCTAGGCCTGTGGAGCTGCTGCAGAAGTGAGAATTCTATCAGGGAAAAAGGCCAGCCTGTGGTTTGCTCAGCCCTGCAAGGAGCACAAAACCCAAAGAGACCCAAAGGAGTGGCTCTTTTGAGGGTCTTTGATGGTTTTCAGAGCAGGGCTGGCTGGAAACTGCCCATGCAGTGACAGCTCAGTGGGAATCAACCCGAATATGCAGCAATTGTTCATTTGTTCCTCTTGGTAAGGCACCAAGAGAACCACAAAAATACTGCGCAATCCACCACACTGAGCTCAACAACTTTACCCGGACCGCCTTCTTTGAACTAAACCTGCAGCCTTCTGGAACCTCATAGAAAGAATGTTTGGGTTCAGGCCATGACCAGCAGAAAGGATTGAAAAGTTTGGAAATACCGAGCAGGGCCTCTGGCCACAGTCATGGTGGGGCTGTGGGGAGTGACCCTGTGTAGATTCCAGGTGTCCTCAAAGCTGCTCCATCCCTGCCCTCCTCACTTGACTGAAGGGGTGAGGGTTTGCAGAAATTGTGGCATAAAGCCATCAGAGGTGCTGCTGTGGTACTGAGACCTGCCTGGGGTCAGACGCTGCCTTCCATCCATTTGGGATCATGGAGAGCAGTCACGGATGTTGTGTAGGGCGTGTGTCTGGCCCCAGGACACTGCTACGCTGCCACTGGGCACTGGGATCCAGCCTGGTGTCTTGGCATCTTCTGCCCCCTGCCAGTGCTGGTGCCAGGACCGATTGGTGCCCATGAGTTTGCAAAAGGAGCGATTTTCCCTCCTCCCTCTTGTCTGAGGCTGCCATGGGCCCTGAGGGGATGGAGCTGGAGCGAGGCGCCCCCTGCTGGCCGGGATTGCTCCCTGCAGCGCCCCCTGCCGACCGTGGTTGTAACTGCCACAAAAACCAACAGCACTGAGCGGGAGGGAAAGTTCTGGGTTTGTGTTGTTTGTTCTGTTCTGGTTTATAAATTTCTAGTAAAGAGCTGTTCTTCCTTTTCCTACAGTTCTGCCTAGAAACCCTGTAATGATTGAAATTAAAAAGAGTTTTAGGCATGTGTCTTCTTTCTATTCTAGGAAGATTCCCACTTTCTGTGACAGATATTCCTCATTTAAATGAGTTTTCAATTCCTGGGTTCCAGCATGAATGGGACACACACACCAAGAAAGACAGGGTCAAGGACTTGACCACCTCATGCTCTGCCTTTTAAGTCAGTTGGGCCACCAGTGGCCCTCTCCCCAGATGGCACTTCTAGTCACCTGGCCACTTAGGAGCTGGCTACGGCAGAGCATCACACTGTCCCCAGTGTGCCATGGCTGACAGACTGATGGACAGATGGAGCCCTTTCTCACCAAAAGCAAGGCCTGACCCACCCCTGCCACATGCAGCTGTTCCAAAATGACACAAGACATCAATCTTTTCCTGTCTCTGATACCCCACTCTGTGCCATGGCCTGATCCTGACTGCCAGGGCAAAAGGGGAGGCTCTGGAATCCCCACAGGGCCTTTGTGAGATCCTGGTGTGGGTAACAAGGCAGAGGAGGGATTTGAGACAGGGGACAAGAGAATCCAGAGCCACCTGAAGGCCACTTTGGCCATCAGAGCAAGGAAGATCCAGAGCCCTGCCAGATTCCTCTGGTGGAGGAAATGTGCTGAGGGAAATGTCTGGGGTTTGCTCCTTTTCAGTGGATATCCCTGGAAACTGTTTCTTTTTTGACAATTTGGACTCTGAACCTTGCTGCTGTTGTTTTTTTTCTCTGGTTGCTGTTTTAGGAAATTGTTCTTCTCTCAGCTCTTTGGCATCTTTGTGCCTCCACAGGGAGGGAGAGGGGCAGTTTTTAGTGGCAGCACACACACGAGTGGGTGCCCATGGGTGGGGACCCCCAGTGCTCCGCAGTTCCCCACAGTATCATGGCACAACCTCATTGATGTCCCTGGACTCCCTTGGTCACCCCTGGGGTCCCCACAGCTCCGCGTAGGTCACCTGGGGATCCTGGAGGGTGGTGGCATGGGGGGACACTGCAAGAGACATGGGCTGTGGGATCTGGGTGGGGTGACACTCGTGGGTGATGTGTCCCTCTGCATGTGTCCCCCCTGTACTCACCCCCTGCCCTCTTGGTGACCACGACATGGGTGTACAGCACCTCCCCCTCCTCTGGGTGGGCCGGTGGATCTGGGGGGGCCCTGAGGGAATAAAGGGGATGTGGGGGAGGGAATGGAAGGGCTTGGGTGTTGGGGCAAAAGGGGAGAGTGTGGCTTGAGCCTTTCATTCACATTTCCTCTTGCTTCCTGGCAGCTGCAAAAGAAAGAGGGAAGGAGTCACTGTGTGGTTCCAGGGCCCTGACCCCTCTCATGATTCCTGAACCCCCATGGGATGTCCAAGCATTTCTGAAGCCCCTCAGAATCTGTGAACCTCTCCAGTGCCCCTAACAAAGTCAGCATCAAGAACCCAAGCCCAGCAGGACAGAGAGCCTCCCCAGACATCCCCAGGGGCCCTGAAAGAACCCCCAACATCCATGCAGGACCCTCCACCACCTGTCCAAACCCTACAGGACGCCCAGAGAAGGTCACAGTTCTGGGTCTGTGGGTGCTGCCCCATCGCTCCCAAACTCTGGGGGCCTCTACAACTCCCTGGGACCCCCGTCCCTCCCAGGAAACCAGCCTGTCAGGGCCAGCATGGGGCTGGGGACAGTGAGGTGGTGCCATGGCATCCCGTGAGGACTCACCGCCAAGGCTGATGGTCTGGGCTGGAAGGGAGAAGGGACAGAGCCAGGTGAGGTTCATGGGGACACTCTGGACACCTTATGTTTGCAATGTCCACCTGCACCAGCCCTACAGCACCTGCCCCATGGCCACAACCTCATGGCATTGTGCCCATGATCCCAGTCCAATGGCAGCTGTCCTCCAAACCCATCCCCAAGGAAAGTGGCCCTTGTCCCTGTCCCTGCATCCCTGTTCCCCTGTCCCTGTCTCCACAGTGACCCAAGCCCCAAGGCTCTTTCTGCCACATCATTGTCCTCAAATCTCTATCCCCCTCTTCCTGTCTCCACATCCCAATTCCCCTGTTTCTGTCCCTAAAGCCACCCTAAATCTCTGGTCATACTGGGCTCCATGCCTATGCACTGGCTCTGCTGCCATTGGGGACCTCACGGGACCCCGCAGCCCCCCTGTGCCCCCTCCCCACCAGTCTCTGCCTTACCAGGGCCCATTCCTGGAGCACTCACCCCACAGGAGCAGCGCCACTTTCCCAGCCATCCCAGTGTCCCCAGCCATGTGCACTGGCTGTCACTCGCTGCTGTGGCCACTGCTCCCCTGGCTAGTGGCTCTTCGGTTGAAGGGGAAGGAAGCGAGGTCACGTCTGTCCCCATGTGTAGGTGGCCCTTGGTGGGGGCAGGTCAGGGACAGGATGGAGCTAGCGTGGGGACCTTGTGGGACATGGGGGTGAAGAGGAGAGATGGCGTGGACATGGTGTTGCCAGAATTTCAAGTCTGAGGCTGTGTAGGGAGCCAGGGATGGATGTTCCCCCTGCCCCCTTGGCTTTGATTCTGGCAGCTTTAGAGCTGCTGCAGAGGTGAGAATTCTGTGGGGGAAAAGGCCTGGCTGTGGTTTATTCAGCCCTGCAAGATGCACAAATCCCAAAGGGAGCCCAAGCAGTGGCTCTGTGAGGGCCTTTGATGGTTTTCAAAGCAGGGCTGGCTGGTAACCCCTCCTGCAGGGGCAGCTGAGAGGGAACCAGTCCAGAAATGCAGCAGTTGATCTCTTTGTTCCTTTACTGAAGTGTGTGAGAGAGCCCCGGCACTACTACAAATCCCACACCAATCTGCTCAACAACATGACCTGTACCCTCCTCCCTGCCTTGCCGTGGATGGACAGTGGCCAGATGCCCCGCACCCACCACAGCTGCTCTCTCACTGCCCTTCGCACCTGGATGGGGAGAGAAAATTGAGCAAAGGGTTCCTGGGTTGAGACAAGGACCAGGAGAGATCACTCATCAAATCCTGTCACGGGCAAAACTGCTTATGATTTAGAGATATGAATTGAATTTATTGCTGACAAAATCAGAGCAAGATAAGGAGAAGTCAAATAAACCCTTCAATACACCTTCCCCCTGTTATGAATAGCTATGTAGTCATTGGCTTTCACTATTATATTTGTGTTTGTAAATTTTTTTGATACCATACAGTTTGTAATCACTTTTTAACTGCTTTTGATGCACTACAATTTGTCAGCCTTTTTACCCTAATCCCTGTGTAGAATATATATTTCAGTGTGATAAATATATTATAGTTTAGCCTCACCAAAAATATCTAGATAGAGACAATGTGCTGCGTATTACAACATTAACTGTTGCAGTAGTAGCTAAAGCCTTTATTTGTGTAACTAAGTGACAATGACGATAATAACTCAGATAATTTTGTGAAATAGCTAATGTTGATTTAAAGTACTGGTGGAGTATCTCATCTGTATGAGAAGAACACATTGAAAAGAAGCAAGTAAACAAACAATAAAAGAAAGACTGCAAAGAGGAATTTACCACTGACTCTTTGGCTATCAAGAACTGTCAAACAACAGAACAGGGGGGCCTTGTGAGGGAATAAAATATATAAATTTAATCTGTAATATTACATGCACTTAAAGAAAATGAATCAAGGACAAAACCAAATGAAAGGATTTCCAGAACATGTGAACTGGAAAGAATGTTTCAATATGTATAACCCTCCTGAGTATGTATTTAACAAATACAATGAAAAGCTATGTAAGAAGAATTGTTGTAGTTAACTGTGTGCCTCTGGTGGTTGCCAAGCACCCAGCACGCTGTTTACTGTCCCTTTTATCACTTATTAAACATTTTATAATTATGAGGAGTGAGCCTTGTTTCTCAAAGAATTTAATCAAAAAGTGTCATTTTGGGTACAGTAAAAGGGGAAAAATGTTGTGTGCTTCCGTGGCACTCGGAGAGGGATGGAGGAGCCCCGTGGGGTCCTGTGAGGAGGAAGAAGAGACCCTTGAGGGGAATCAATGCCCCTCAGTACCCCCCAGTGTCACAGCACGCTCTCGTAGTCATGTGGGTCCCACTGTCCCTCGTGGGGTCCCGACAGCTCCATGTTGCTCACTTGTGGATCCTGAGGTGGCGCAGGGCTGGGGGACACCCATGGGAGCCCTGAGAGTGACACCAGTTCTGGGGACCTGGTTGGGAGGTGACACCTGCAGGTGATGTGTCCCTGTCCCCCCCTGTACTCATCCCCTGCCCACTCAGTGCCCATGATGTGGGTGTTGAGCACAGCCTCCTCCTCCGGGGGAGTCCTGGGGAGGATGGGTGGGTCTGGGGAGGGGTAAAGGGGAATCCCAGCCCGAGCCCTCCACTCACCGGTTCTGCAGCTTTCTGGCAGCTGCAAGAGAAATGGGAGGGGGTGACCGAGGGGACACCAGGACCCCTTAACCTTCCTGGGACCTCAGCATCTCACACCACCCATGGGACCTCCAAATCCCCACTGCAGCCCCGATTCCCAATGGATCCCTGATTCCCCCCGGACACTCTGAGCATCCCTGAACCCCCCCCCCCCAGAACCTCTGCACCACCGCAGGATCCCCAACCCCCCCTGGTGCTCCCAAACCTCTGGGTCCCCAGAACCCCAAGCCTGGCAGGGACAGGCACCCCCAAACTCCACCAGGACCCCAGAAAGATCCCCCAACATCCCTGCACAGCCCTCCAAACAGGGAGGTGGCACAGGGAGCTCACCAAACCCTCCAGGAGCTCCCTGTGCCACCCTAATGTTCCTCAAAACCCACCCAGAGAAGGCCCTGGAGCCCAACCAAGACTCTCCAAATTCCCCACAGATCCCTCAGGACCCCCAGCCGAGGTCACTGCAGGCTCAGTTTCCCCCAGCTCAGGGGCCCTGGGTGCTGCCGATCCCTGCCCCCACTCTGGGGGCTCCCCCTCACTTCAGGAGCCCCATCCCCCCCATTGTCACCCACCCCAGTGGTGCCACCAGTGGCAGCCCCCGATGACAGCCAGGAGCAGGAGCAGGAACAGAAGGGTCCTGCCGACATTCACAGCCACTGCTGGGGACAGAGGGGGACACACTGAAGTGACCCTGAACTACAGGAGTCCTGAACACTCTGATGACACCATGTGACCCCACCTGTGACCCAGGGTGAGCCAGGTGTCACCTCCAGTGCCAGCTCAGGGCTGAGTGTCTGGAACACGCGGTGCCCGTCCTGTCCCAGCTGATTGGTGGCCACGCACTGGTAGGTGCCTGAATGTCCCACATCGATGTTCCTGAGCTCCAGGAGGGGACCCTGTGCCACCTCCTGCCCGTTGTGCAGCCAGGTGAAGGTGACAGGAGCTGAGCCCACCTGCACTGAGCAGCGCAGGGTAACGTTGTCACCTGCATGCACTTGGTGTGCCAGGGGACCGGGTGTGATGGTGGCATTGGCCACGGGCACTGCAGGGACACAGAAAAGGCTGAGGCCACAGGGAGGGGCTGGCAGCCGGTGTGAGGGGATAGGGACAAGGGGTGATGGGTGTGATGGGGGATGTTGGGGATGAGGTCACCTCAGGAAGGGGTGAGGGGACACAGGGCAGAGGTGAAGCAACACAAGCAAGATGTCAGGGGCACATGGAGGTGCCCAGGAGGGGGACCCGAGAAGGGTGTGGGGGCTCCCTGTGCCCATCCCCACACTCACTGCACACCGTGACGTGGAGCCGGGCGCTGCTCTTCTGCACAGTTCCCCCCTCGAAGTGCACCTGGCAGCTATAATTCCCCGACTGGGAGACCCCCACAGTGGCCACCAGCAGCTGTGGGACCCCTGTGAACCTCCCATCTCCTGCCCGTCCCGGTAGAACACGTGCAGGAGGGGTCTTGGGGCTGCAGGGTGCTGGGGGTGCTGAGGCAGCTGAGAGTCAGGGGGGACCTCAGGGTGGGCTTGGGGGGACCCTCCAGCACGGACACCGAGAAGAGCTCAGAGAAGGAGAGGGGAGGGGTGTGACTCTGAGTCCGTTGGGAAATGGCTTTGGGGGTGTCAGGAGATTGGTGTTCCAGCCGCAGGGATGCTCACCGTACACTGTCAGAGTCACTGGCAATGAGAGTGCCCATGATGGCACTTCAGAATCCACCAAGCCCCTGCAGCTGTAGTGGCCACTGTGGTGCAGCTGCAGAGGGTACAGTGACAGCTCAGTCCCACTGAGAGACCTCTCCACCTCCTGGTCCCAATGGTAGAATCGCACTCCAGTGACCGGCATGTCCTGCCAGTGCCGGCAGCGCAGTGTCACCATGTCCCCCTCCAGCAGCTCCCAAGTCGACACCTGCAGCACTAACCGGGCTGCAGGAGAGAGGGGTCCTTTCAAACCGGGGGTCCCGTTTGCATGGGGATCCACCCATGGGGTCACACCCAAATCAACAGGGATTCCCAATTACAACACGGGGCTCCCCCCACCCCGGGGTGCACAGAGATGCTCACCTTGTACTATCACTGTCACCGACGCTGACTCCTTCCACCCCCAGGACCTCCCCCAGCCCTTACAGTGGTAGTTGCCGCTGTGGCTCAGCTGCAGATGGGACAGGGACAGCTCTGTCCCATTGCGGTGCCACGCTAGTTTCTTCCCCTCATGGTAGAAGGACACCGAGCTGACCATGCGGTTCCATCGACCCCGACAGTGCAGTGTCACCGTGTCCCCCTCCAGCAGCACCCACGCTGGCACCTGCAGCACAACCCAGTCTGGGGACAGAGGGGTCCTTACACATCACAGAGATCTGGAAGGTGCCCATATCACCGGGACATCCCCATTGGGTCACACCCAGCCCATCACAGGTCCCAAGTTTCCACACAGGGGTCCCCCATACTGGGAAGCTCTGGGATGTCCCCAGAGCAGGGGATGGGCTCTGGTCTCACAGGAGGTGACCCATGGAGCTGAGCCCACCCAGAGCCTTTGGGGTCCCCGCAGGTGCCAGGCAGGGGAAACCCAAACCGCGCTCACCGTCTGAGACTGTCACAGGGGAGCTGAGCCCAATCCCGGGTCTGTCACATGTGTAGGTGCCACTCTGGGTGACAGTGAGCTTCTCAGGTCCCTCTTGCCACCAGTGCTGCCCGTCCCTGTACCAGGTGGTGGCACTGGAGGTCCCCGAGCCCTGGCAGGTCAGTGTCACCCGGTCCCACAGCACCGCTGGCCTCCAGGGGGGCACCACGAAGAGCTGGGTGGTCTGGGCACCTGTGGTTGACAGGAGACACCAGCCTGCCGGGGCCAAAATAGGGCTGGGGACAGCAGGGTGGGGACACGGCATCCTCTGAGGACTCACCAGCGAGGCCGAGGGTCTGGGCTGGAAGGGAGAAAGGACAGGGCTCATTGGGGGTGGCACTGCAGCGACGGCAGCACAGGGACATGGGATGTGCGGACTGTCCCTAACTGTGCCCATGGAATCAGCTGTTCTTGTGGGAAAGTGTGTTTGGGTGGTCCCCAAAAGATTTGGAGAGGCAGGGGGATGTGTCTGTGTCACAGCCACCTGTGCACCATATTTGTGTGGCGCAGACACCTTGGGAACAGGGACACTGAGGCCACGCTGGGCTAAGGCAGACAGAACATGGGGACACTGTGGACATCCTGGGAACGAGGACACAACAGACACAGCCCGTGCTGGCCCAGGCCATCCCCCACCAGCTCATGATCCCATCCCCATGGCCACATCCTCACTGTTCTTGTCCCCTTCTGTCCCCACATCGCAGTTCCCTTGTCCCTATGCCCAGAGCTACCTGAGCCCATAGGTGCCAGTCCCCCATTCCTGTCCCCACATCCCCATCCCCAATTCCTGCCCCCTGTATCAGTCCCCAAAGCCACCCTACATCCCCAGTCCCACCAAGGTCCACTGTGGGTAACATGGACTGCCGCTGTTGGCATTAGGGACCCCTCAGTGGACCCCGCAGCCCCCCTGTGCCCCCTTCCCTCCCCATCCCTGGGATGTCAGGCCCGTGCCCGGGGCACTCACCCCACAAGAGCAGCACCACCTTCCCAGCCATCCTGGTGTCCCCAGCCATGTGGACTGGCTGTCACACACTGCCAGGGGTGGCTGTCCCCAGGCTGGTGGCTTTTGGATGAAGGGGAAGGAAGCGAGGTCACGTCTGTCCTCACGTGTTGGTGGCCTTTGGTGGGGGCAGGGTGGCCACAAGCACAGGATTATGGGGATGTGGCCGTGGGGACAGGCTGTGGGAAAGGTGGGAACAGTGTGGGGACAATGCTGGGTTGCACCCAGTGGTACATGGGGTTCCAAGGAGTGGGGGACTCAGAGGGTTTGGGGAACTGAGGAGGGGGCTCAGGAGAATGAGGGGGTCCCAGGGGAATGGGGTCCCTGGCAATGGGGAATCACTGACGATGGGGGGGCCATGGGAATGGGGGTCCCCAGGGCTGGAGGGACTCAGCGATGGGAGTCCCAGGGGAACGTGGGCTCCATGGACTGGGGTCATCGGATGGGTATGCTGGGGGAATGAGGGTTCCCGTGGAAATGGGGGTCTGGGGAGAATCAAGGTGCTGGGGGAAGGGAGATTTCAAGGGATGGAATGGACAGGGGAGGGTTCCTTGGGAATGGGGTGCTGGATAATAGAGAGGGTGGCATTGGCCACAGGCACTGTGGGGACACAGACAGGGCTGAGGGCAATGGTACGGGCTGGAAGGCAGTGTGGAGGGATAGGGATGGAAGGAATGGGTGTGATGGGTGATGTCAGGGATGGGGTCACACCATGGAGAGGTGCGGGGACACAGGACAGAGGTGGGGGCACACGAGAAAGGCATCTGGGGGTCATGGACATACACAGGCGGGGTACCCGAGGAATCTGTGGTGGCTCCCTGTGCCCATGCCCGCACTCACTGCGCACTGTGAAGCGGAGCCAGGCGCTGCTCTTCCGCCCCGTCCCCCCCTCAGAGCGCACTCTGCAGCTGTAATTCCCCAAGAGGAAGACCCCCACGGCGGGCACCAGCAGCTGCGGGGACCCCTGCAGGCCCCCCACCACCTGCGCATCCCAGTAGAACATGTGCAGGAGGAGGGCTCAGGGCCGCAGGGGGCTGAGGGTCCTGAGGCAGCTGCGAGTCAGGGAGCCCCCTTGGTGGGCTCGGAGGGACCCTCCAGCACCGGCACCGTGAAAAGCTCAGGGAAGGAGAGGGGAGGTGAGGACTGTGGCTCTGAGTCTGCTGAGAAGTGGCTTTGGGGGTGTCAGGAGATTGCAGTTCCAGCCGTGGGGGTGTTCATCTTGCATTGTCACTGTCACTGGTGCCGAATGTGCCCACGATGACACCTCGGAGTCGACCTAGCCCCTGCAAATTTAGCGGACACTGTGGCGCAGCTGCAGAGGGGGCAGGGATGGCTCGGTCCCATTGAGGGACCTCTCCATCTCCTTGTCCCCATGGTAGAATACCACCCTGGTGATTCACATGTTCTCCCAGCACCAGCAACGCAGTGTCACCGTGTCCCCCTCCAGCAGCTCCTGCACCAGCACCTGCAGCACCAAGTGGGCTGCGGGACCAATGGGTCCTGTCACACCAGGGTATTCTCTTTTGATGGGGATCCCCTGATTGGGTCACACTGATTGTACCAGGGATCCCCAATTCCAGCACGGTTTTCCCCATGCTGGGATCCTCTGGGATGTCTTTAGAGCAGGGAACGGGTGCTGGTTACACAGGAGGTGACCCATGGAGTGCAGCCCACCCAGAGTCCTTGGGATACCGGCGCATGCCAGGTTGGTGACATCCAAACCTCCCTCACCATTTAAGACTCTCACAGGGGAGCTGAGCCCACTGTTGGGTCTGTCACACTTGTAGGAGCCACTCTCACTGACAGTGAAGTAGCCCCATCCCTGTCGCCCCCAGCACTACCCATCCTTGTACCAGGTGGTGGCACCAGTGGTCCCTGAGCCCTGGCAGGTCAGTGTCACCAGGTTCCACAGACCCACCGGCCTCCAGAGGGGCTCCATGAGAAGCTGGGTGGTCTGGGCACCTGCAGGTGACAGGGGGCACCAACCTGCCAGGGCCAATGTGGGGCTGGGGACAGGGGGGTTGGACCATGGCATCCCCTGAAGACTCACCAGTGAGGCCGAGGGTCTGGGTTCAAAGGGAGAAGGGACAGGGCTGGGTGAGGGTCATAGGGACACTGTGGATACCCTATGTTTGCACTGGTCACCTCCACCAGCCCTACAGAACCTGTCCCCACGGCCACATCCCCATGGCCCTGTACCCATGATCCCATTCCAATGGCACCTGTCCTCCTGGCCCCTCCCCATGCTACGTGGTCCTTGTCCCTGTCCCTGCATCCCTGTTCCCCTGTCCCTGTCCCCACAGCTACCCAAGCCCCAAGGCTCCTTCTGCCACATCCTTGTCCCCACATCTCTACCCCCCTGTTCCTGTTTCCACATCCCAGTTCCCCTGTTTCTGTCCCTACAGCCACCCCAAATCTCTGGTCACACTTGGCTTCATGCCCTGCTGTGGCTCTGCTGCCATTGGGGACCTCAGGGGACCTCACAGCCCCCTGTGCCCCCTCCCCACCAGTCTCTGCCTCACCACGGCCCATCCCACCGGTGTCAGGCCCGTTCCCCGGGCCCTCACCCCACAGGAGCAGCGCCACCTTCCCGGCCATCCCGGTGTCCCCAGCCATGTGCACTGTCTGTCACTCGCTGCTGTGGCCACCGCTCCCCTGGCTGGCGGCTCTTCGGATGAAGGGGAAGGAAGCGAGGTCATGTCTGTCCCCATGCATAGGTGGCCCTTTGTGGGGGCAGGGTGGCGACAGGATGGAGGCAGGCTTTGGGGACTTTGTGGGACATGGGGGTGATGGTGGGACATGGTGGGGACATGGTGTTGCCAGAATTTGGAGGCTGAGGTGGTATAGAGAGCCAGGGATGGGTGTCCTGGGGAATGGGATGCCCAGGGACGGGGTCCCAGGGGAATGGGGGTCCCAAGGGTTGGGTGGAGTCAGACTTAGGGATGAGGGTCCCAAAATAACACGGCCTCCAGGGATTTGTGATCATGAGATGGGGGCCATGGCATGGGGGTGCTAGTGGAAAGGGGGTCCCTGTGAGAATGGGGGCCCTGGGGAAATCAATGTCCCTAAGGGAAGAGGTGTCCCAGGAAGTGGAATTACTGGGATGGGGTTCCTTGGGGTTGGAGATCATGGAAATTGCACTCTAGGGATGGGGGTCCCAGGGAACGGGCGACTGAATGAAATTGGGTCCCAAGGTTGGGGTGCCAGGGGGATAGGGTGCCAGGGTTGGGCAGTTGCTGGGGGGGCACGGGGGTCACAGCTCCTGCCCTAGGTGCCTCAGATTTTGGGTTGAGGCAGGGCTCCACAAAATCACCCCTGTAGTGTTCGTTTCCTGGATAGGCATTGCATGGGGGTCCTGGGTACGTCTGCTTCTGTGTCATCCCCTGCCCTGGACTTTTTCCTCTCTTTATTTCTCTTTTTTCCTTATTCTCCTTACTTTTTGCCACATTCCCTCATGCCCAGTTACTGGTTCAGCAATCCTGGGGTGCACCTGAGCAGGGAAGGGGTTGGGGCACCCAGGGGAGGAGTGGAAATGGGGAACAGGAGGTGCAGGGAAGGGTGAGGATGATTTGAGGTAGGAAGGTGTTGGGCTGTGCTCCCTCAACACTTTGAATTACTTTATCCTGGACGAGAGGGAAGAGGCCATTTGTGCTGAGAATCAGATGGGAAAGGGAGTGTTCAGTCTCTGTTCCTGGAGGGACACATCCAGGGGGGTCCTGTCCTCTAAGGTCTCTGTTCCGGAGTTCACCTGGGGGAAACCAGTCCAGGGGGTGACACATCCCGGCATGGGGGGGTCCGGTCCCAGGGGTGGTACATCCTGGGGACCCCTGTCAATGCAAGGGTGGGGCCCAGCCATGGCCCAGCCCCGCTGCACAGGGATGGCCATTGCCCAGCCCTGCTCTGCCCAGCCCCAGGTAGCAGCCAGCACCTGAGGGTCCCCCCTGCCCCCTTGGCTTTGATTCTGGCAGCTTTAGAGCTGCTGCAGAGGTGAGAATTCTGTGGGGGAAAAAGGCCTGCCTGTGGTTTGCTCAGTCCTGCAAGAAGCACAGACCACAAAGAGAGCCCAAGCAGTGGCTTTGCAAGGGCCTTTGATGGTTTTCAGAGCAGGGCTGGCTGGAAACCCTCACTGCAGGGGCAGCTGCAAGGGTGTCAGTCCAGAAATGCAGCAATTGATCACTTTGTCCCTCTCAGCAAGGGACTGAGAGAGCCCCAGCACTACTGCAAATCCCACACCAATCTGCTCAACAACCTGACCTGGACCCTCCTTCTTGAACAAATCCTGCTGCCCTTTGGAACCTCACAGAGAGAATGTTTGTTATCTGGATGCACACAGCAGAAGAGAGGGAAAGGTGTAAAAATATTGATCAGGGTCTGCACACAAGGGGGTGGGGAACAGGGGTGTCACAGCAGGAGCAGGGAGTGCCCAGGCAGGGGACTTCAGGGCAGGCTGGAGTGGATTTATCAGGAAATCAGACCCTGAGGCACACAGGGGCATTTCCACAGATTCCTGTGCACTGTCCCAAGGATGGACAGAGCTTTTTCTCTTCCTCCAAGAGAAGTCAATCAAGTTTCAGGGTGGGAACGGGGAGCAAAATTTGGAGAGTTCCTAAAAATGGGCAAGAAAAGGCTTCCTTCAGGGCTGGGTTGCTGCCCAGCAGGTAGGGAACAATCCCATGGAGCTGTTGGACACTCAGGGAGATTCCACACTCTGTGTTTTCCACAAGGAAATGCTGCTGAGGGATGCAACAAGGGGCTGCTAAAGGGAAGCAAAAAGTCTCATTTCTTTGTGATTTGTTTGTGCTTTTATTGTGAGGAACTTGTTGGGAAAGCAATGGATTCTCTAAACCAGAGCGTTTTATACCTTGCCAGTTTGCATTTTATTGAGAAAATAATTGGTGTGGGAAAGAGTTTTGCTTTTATTTTTTGGATGTGTAATTTTGACTGAAGCATTTGGGCATCAAGTGTTGCCTGAGATGGCTGAGCCAGGAAAGTGTGGGGCAGGGACACAGAGACTCTCAGGGCAACCTTGGGGTGGCTCAGGGTGGGGGCTTTTCCAGGCTCTGGGTGATCCCAAAATCTGAGGCACCCCATGAAAGAGTTGTGACCCCTGTGCCCACCCAGACACTGTCCATCCTTGAAACACCCATTGCCCTGGGACCACCATTGCCTTGGTCTCTCCTCCCTGGGGACCCCCATGCCAGGTCTGCCATTGCCTAGCACCACCACTGCCTTGATCCCATCCCATGGGCTGCTTCTTCCCTCAGAACCCCTATTCCCGAAGGTCCCCTTTTTCCCCCTGCACCCCCAATCCTGGTACCACATGCCATGACCCCAAATCCCTGGGGACCGTGTTCCCACAGCACCCCCATCCTTGAAAGCCCCCAGGCATGGAGACCTCAAATCCCCTGGACCCCCATTCTGTTGGACACCCATCCTTGGTTCCCCACATCCCCTGAGCCCCCCCAGTCCTGGGAAGAGCATCCCTCGCCATGTTCCCAGACTATGCACCCTTGTCCCCAGCCTGTGCCCAGCTTGTGGCCACCCTGCCCCCACCAAGGGCTACCTACACGTGGGGACGGACTTGACCTCACTTCCTTCCCCTTCATCCGAAAAGCCGCCAGCCAGGGGAGCGGTGGCCACAGCAGCGATAGGGGATAGGGAGGTGAGGGGGCAGACGGGGGCTGTGAGGTCCCTTGAGGTCCCCAATGCCAGCAGTGCCAGTCCATGTTACCCACAGTGGATCTGGATGTGACTGGGGATGTAGGGTGGCTTTGGGGACAGGCAGAGGGGACAGGAATTTGGGGATGGGGATGTGGGGACAGGAATGTGGGAAGTGGCACCTTTGGGCTCGGGTAGCTCTGGGCATAGGGAGAAGGGAACTGGGATGCAGGGACAGAAGGGGACAAGAACAGTGGGGATGTGACCATGGGAGTGGGATCATTGGGATGGGATCATGGGGATGGGATCATGAGCTGATGAGGGTGACCTGTGCCAGCACGGGCTGTGTCTGTTGTGTCCTTTTGCCCGGGGTGTCCACAGTGCCCCCATGTTCTGCCTTAACCCACAGTGGCCTCACTGTCCCTATTCTCAAGGCATCTCTGCTACAGGGATGTGGTGCATGGGTGTCTGTGATGCAGACATGTCCCCTGGAGTCTCAAAATCTTTTGGGAAGCACCCAGACACACTTTCCCACAAGAACTGCTGTCTCCACGGGGACAACAGTTTGGGGAGAGCCCCCACACTCCAAGCCCCCATGCTGCTGTCCCTGCATTGCCACCCTCACTGAGCCTTGTCCCTTTTCCCTTCCAGCCCAGACCTTCGGCCTCACTGGTGAGACCTCGGGGGATGCCATGTCCCCACCCTGCTGTCCCCAGCCCTATTGTGGCCCTGGCGGGCTGGTGTCCCCTGTCACCCACAGGTGCCCAGACCACCCAGCTCTTCGTGGAGGCCCTGGAAGCCCCCGGTGTTGTGGGACCGGGTGACACTGTCCTGCCAAGGTTCAGAGACTGCCGGCGTCACCTCCTGGTACAAGGATGAGCAACGCTTGTGGCAACAGGGAAGCGATCACTTCAAGGTCAACACAAAAGGCACCTACTGGTGTTGCAGACCCGGAACCGGGCACAGCCTGCCTGTCATCGTCTCTGAGGGTGAGGGGGATTTGAGTGTTCCCAGCCTGGCACCCACCAGACCTTTAGGTTTCTGGGTGGATCCTGTTCCATGGGGGTCACCCCCTGGTGTGACCAGAGCCTGTCCCCTGTTCTGGGGACATGCCAGAGCATACCAGTCTAGGGGTAACCGTGTTGAAATCAGGGACTCCGGTGCACTAGATGTGAACGAGTGTGGGGGTCCTGGTGCCATCGGGTGAGAAAGGACCCTTCTGTGCCTCAGGCTGGCTGGTGCTGCAGGTGCCGGTGCGGGCGCTGCTGGAGGGAGACAATGTGACACTGCGCTGCCGGGGCTGGCGGAACAACACGGTCACCTCAGTGTCCTTCTACCACGAGGAGAAAGAACTGGAGGGGCTCCACAATGGGACCCAGCTTTCCCTGTCCCCTCTGCAGCTGCACCACAGCGGCTGCAACAGCTGGAATGGCTGGGTGGACTAATGGGGGTGGAAGGAGTCAGCGCTGGTGACAGTGAGAGTGCTTGGTGAGCAGCCAACAGCTGCCACCCTGACACCTCCACAGCCCATTCCTAGAGACTCGGGGTCACAAGACTCCCTCCTCTCTCCTTCCCAGAGCTCTACTTGGTGCCAGTGCTGGAGGGTCCCCCCGAGCCCACCCAGGGGTCCCTCCTGACTCTCAGCTGCCTCAGCACCCCCAGCCCCCTGCAGCCCTGACCCCTCCACCTGCATGTGTTCTACCGGGATGTGCAGGGGGTGGGGGGCCCACAGGGGTCCCTGCAGCTGCTGGTGCCCGCTGTGGGGGTGTCCCACTTTGGGAATTGCAGCTGCAGGGTGAGCTCCTACAGGGGGGCCGTGTGGAAGAGCAGCGCCCGGCTCCGTGTCACAGTGTGCTGTGAGTGTGGGGATGGGCATGGGGAGCCTCCTGGCGTCCCCTGCCTGGGTACCTCCATGTCCCCCAGACACATTCCTTGGGTCCTTCCATCACTCTACATGTCCCCTCACCCCTCTGTGGCGTGACACCATCCCCAACATCTTCCATCACTCCCATCCCTGCCCATCCCCATGCCCCCACTCGGGCTGCCAGCCCCTCCTTGTGGCCTCAGCCCTGTCTCTGTCCCCACAGTGCCCGTTGACAATGCCACCATCATCCCGGTGTCCTGGAGGTCACACCACAGTATAAAGGGACACACAGGGAAACAGGTGGGGTCCCTCAGGTTCGCAAGGGAGTGCAGCACCCCTGGGGTGATGGGTTACCCAGATGCGTCCCCCTCTGTTTCTTGTAGTGGCCGCAGGGGTCACTGGAGCCATTTTGTTCCTGCTCCTGCTCGTGGGTGTCATTGTGGCCTGGCACCAGTGGCAACATGTGGATGGGTGACAGTGGGGGGACAGGGGTCCCAGGGAGCGTTAGAGGTTCCAAGAGTGTGGGAGAAATAGGGCAGCACCCACAGCCCCAGAACTGTGACCTTGTCTGGGGGTCCTGTTGGGTTTGGGAGGTGCTGGAGAGTCCTTCAGGGATGTTTGGGGTTCTTTCAGGGGCCCTGGGGATGTCTGGGGAGGGTCTCTGTGCTGCTGGGCTTTGAGTTCTTGAGGCTGAGTTGGTCAGGGGCACTGGGGAGATTCATGGATTCTGGGGGACTTTGGGGATACTTAGGGGTCATGAGGGGAATTGAGGGTCGAGTGGGGTTCAGGAATCTTGAGAGGGTTCAGGGCCATGGAACCCCGCAGTCACCCTGCCCTCTTTCCTTTGCAGCTGCCAGAAAGCAGCAGGAAATGTGAATGAGGGGCTCAAACAACACTCTCCCCTTTTACCCCAACCCCCAAGACCTCCCATTCCCTCCCCCACATCCCCTTTATTCCTGCAGGGCCCCCCCAGATCCCCTGGTCCCCCCAGAGGAGGGGGAGGTGCTGTACACACACGTCATGGTCACCAAGAGGGCAGGGGGTGAGTACAGGGGGGACACACACAGAGGGACACGTCACCCACGAGTGTCACACAACCCAGATACCACAGCCTGTGTCTCTCACAGCGTCCCTCCGTGCCACCACCCTCCAGGATCCCCAGGTGACCTACGTGCAGCTGCAGGGACACCAGGGGTGACCACGGGAACCCGGTGACATCTTACGGGAATGTGCTGGGACACTGGGGGGAACTGGAGGGCACTGGGGGTCCCCACCCATGGGCACCCACTCCTGTGTGTGCTGCCACTGAAAACTGCCTCTCTCCCTCCCTGTGGAGGCACAAAGATGCCAAAGGGCTGAGAGAAGAACAATTTCCTTAAAAAGCAACAAGAGAGAGAATAAAACCAACAGAAACAGGAACAAGGTTCAGCCTCCAAATGGTCACACAAAGAACGATTTCCAGGTAAAGCCACTCAAAAAGGAACAAATCCTGAACACTTCCCCAAGCACGTTTCCTCCACCAAGGAACCTGGCAGGGCCCTGGACCTTCTTGACTGTGATGGCCAAAGCTGCAATCTAGAGGCTCTTGATTCTTATGTCCCCTGTCCCAAACCTTTCCTTGGCCCAGTTCCCCACACGAGGATCTCACAAAGGCCCTTTGGGGGTTCCAGAGCCTCCCACTTTGCCAGGGCAGTCGGGATCAGCCATGGCACAGGGCGGGATGTCAGAGACAGGAAAAGTTTGATGTCTGGAGACATTGTGGAACACCTGTGTGTGGCAGGGGTGGGTCATGCTCTGCTTCTGCTCAGAAGGTCCCATCTGTCCATCTGTCTTTCAGCCTTGGTACACTGGGGACAGTGTGACGCTCTGCCAAAGCCAGCTCCTGAGTGGCCAGGTGACCAGAAGTGCGAGCTGGAGAAAGGGCCCTGGGTGGCCTAACTGGCTTAAAAGCAAGAGTATGAGGTGGCCAAGTCTCTGACCATGTCTGCTCTTGGAGTGTCTTTCCCATCCATGCTGCAACCCAGGTGTTGGCAACTCATTTAAATGAGAAATATCTGCCAAGTAAAGAGGGAATTGTCCTGCAATGGAAAGGAGATCCATGTCTAAAATTTTTTAAATTTGAAAAATGATTTGGCTTTCAGGTAAAAGTGCAGGAAAAGGAATAACAGCTCTTTACTAGAAATTTGTAAACCAGAACAGAACATACAACACAAACCAAGAACATTTCCTCCCGCTCAGCGCTGTTGGTTTTTGTGGCAGTTATAACTGTGGCCAGCAGGGGGCGCTGCAGGGACAACTCCCGGCCAGAAAGGGGGCACTGCAGGGAGGACTCCCGGCCAGCAGGGGGCGCCCGGGTTCAGCTCCATCCCCTCAGGGGCCATGGTGGCCTCGGACAGGAGGGAGGAATGGAAATCGCTCCTTTTGCAAACTCACGGGCACCAATCGGTTCCGGTACCACCACCGGCAGCGGGCAGAAGCCGCCAAGGCAGCAGGTTGGATTCCAGTGCCCACTGGCAGCGCAGCAGTGTCCCGGGGCCACGCACACACCCTGTGCAACACCTGTGTTTGCTCTCCATGAATGCGAATGGAAGGAAGGCAGCGCCTGATCCCAGGCAGGTCTCGAGTCCACAGTAGCACCTCTGGTGGCTTTACACCCCAATTCCTGCAAAGCCTCAGCCTTTCACTCCTTTTTCCTTTTTCAGCCCTGGTACAGCAGCTCTGGGAATGTTGAATTGCCTTGGGATTGTCAGCACTGAGCACCTGAGGAAAGGTGGTGCTCAGTGCTGACTCTGCCAGAGCTTGTCAGGGGCGTCCAAGGCAAGTTTAGAGTTCCTGCTCTTCCTTGGCCACTGCTGATCCCCACACAGTAGCCCCAGGGGAAGGAGGAGGAGGAGAAGTAGAGCAGAGCCACAGCCCCGAGGGCTCTGCAGCTACAGCTAGAGCACAGGGACAGCCCAGGCTGGGAGCAGTGCCTTGGGACGACAAAATGGAGCAAACTTGGATCTGTGTTGGTCAATGCCCCTGTTCTCCTCTGGGAGCTGCAGACACTTACGGAGTAGTTGTAATTAGTGACGGGATTCCTGTGGTTTATCCATGCTCCTAAAGCATCCCTGTGCACAAACAGAGGGCTCCGCTGCCTCTCCCAGGGATTTTGGGATTCTGTGGCTAAGGCGGGAGTGGCTGGATGAGGTGGCCCACGGGAGCAGCAACTGGCCATGCAGGTGGAGCAAGAGTGCCAGGAATTCCGCAGGGTGCTCAGGTGAGGCCCACGGGGCAGGGACATGTTGGGGCGCCACTTGCCATTCCTGCTTCCCCCAGATTTTGGGACAGAGCAGTGACACCCATTGGGGTCCAAAACCCCTCAGGGCTCATGCGCAGCCTCACAGGAGGTCCCAGCCCAGGCCTTGGGGATGATTCAGGTGCTCCTGGGCTCGTTTCCAAGAAAGGGCAGTGCTCCAGGAGCGGTTGGCACATCCCAAAGGAGCAGCCAGGGGCTGCTGGAGCGCAAGTGCTGTGGGCAAGCAAGGCGTGAGGGAGCCGGGCCCCGCTCAGCCGGCGCTGCCCCAGGAACATCTCATCCAGCAGGAGCTCAGTAGCCTCTGCCAGTGCCGACCCCGGGGCTGTCGGGGGGGCGGCCATAGGGGCCAGGGGGTCAGGGGGTGGGAGGGGCCGGGATGGAGGGACCGGGACCCCACTGGGAAGCCCTGAGCATGGAGGTAGCGAAACGGCAGAGGGGAGACCCCGGAACAGGGGGGAGCAGAGACCCTGTGGTGGGGTCTGTGGAAAGGAGGGACTGCAATGGTGGTTCCGGAGCACTGGGAAGGGACCCAGCTGCCATCGTGCTGTGAGTGCCAGGACGGCCACAGAGTGTCCGAACTGACTGTGGCAGTGTGTCCGAAGCCACTGTCGCAATGTGTCGGGACCAAGCGTTGTCATGGTAAGGCCCCCACAGCTCCGGGAAGTGGAGAGGTATCCTGGAAGGGGTGGGGCAGGGGCACGGCAGAGCCCTGTCTATTCCCTGTGCCTTGTGCAGGTGAGGAGGGCAGGGATGGAGCAGCTTTGGTGACACCTGGAATCCAGACAGGGTCCCTGCCCACAGCCCCACCACAGCCGCCATTGGGTACAGCCCCTGCTCAACATTTTCGTCCCTTTCTTTCTTGTCTCACAACTGAGCTAGAACCCAAAAATACTTTCTGGGATGTTCTAAAGGGCTGCAGGTTTGAGACAGGAAGGAGGAGGAGGGTCCTGGTCAGATTGTTGAGCAGATTGTTGTTGTTTTTAAAGGATTTTTGGGTCTCTCCCAGTCCCTTGCCTAGAAGTACAAAGTGATCAGTTGCTGCATTTCTGGACTGGTTCCCCCACAGCTGCCCTTGTAGGGGCAGTTTCCAGCCAGCCCTGCTCTGGAAACCATCAGAGGCCCTCTCAGTGAAACTGCTTGGGCTCCCTTTGGATTTTGTGTTTCTTGCAGGGCTGAGCAAACCACAGGCAGGCCTTTTTCCCCCACTGAATTCTCATCTTTGCAGCATGTGAAAACCATGTTCTCTCTTCTGTGAAAATTTTAGAAATTTAATAAAGGACAATAGGAGACAAGGATCATAGAGCAAAGGTTGTTATGGGTGGGTGCATCTTGGCACTCAGCCAAGAGCACACTGTTCTCTTTGGGGATACCTCTTAGATACCTTTTCCCTTACATCAGCCTGTTACATATTCATAAACAACTTATGCATAGAAAACTTTTTCCCCAAGCTAATTTATATTCCCAGAATTGTTTAGCATGGCTCCTCCTTGGATCTGCCTTTTTAGAGCATTATTCCTTGGTTGTGATTTTAGCCATTTCTTATAATCATCTTCATTTCTGGACGTGGGTCCACACTGTCTTCAGACGGTGAGTGCTGATAGTTGGCATGTCTGTAGCAGGTGTCCTCATCCTGTGTTCATTGGATGTTATCCCATCCAAGCAGGCATTTTTTCACAAGCATCCTTATATCAGCAATTTCACAAAGCCTAATTAACAACAGACATAAAAACTATATCTTTGTAACAAAGTTACTTCAACATTACATATATAAATTCCATTTTATTATTTGTAAAATTCCAGTAATATAATATGTATTTACAATCCTTGGTGAGAGGGACAATGTGATCAATTGCTGCATTTCTGGACTGGCTCCCACTCACCTGCCTAAGCAGGGGGGTTTTTCCAGCCAGCCCTGCTCTGAAAACTATCAAAGGACCTCACAGAGCCACTGCTTGGGCTCTCTTTGGGGTTTGTGCTTCTTGCAGGGCTGAGCAAACCACAGGCAGGCCTTTTCCCCCACAGAATTCTCACCTCTGCAGCAGCTCTAAAGCTGCCAGAATCAAAGCCAAGGGGGCAGGGGGGACCCTCAGGTGCTGGCTGTCACCTGGGGCTGGGCAGAGCAGGGCTGGGCAATGGCCATCCCTGTGCAGTGGGGCTGGGCCATGGTTGGGTCCCACCCCTGGATGGCCACTGGCTTCAAGGAGCAGGAGTTTGGGAGCTCCTTCCTGCCCAGGGCTTCATTCCCCAGCAGCTCTTGTTGCCTCAGATCCTGCAGGGGACGAGCAAGAATGGAGAAGTCTGGAAACACCAGGAGCTGCCATGCCCCAGGACAGGACCCCGTTGTCCAGCATGTGTCCCCCCTGGGACAGGATCACCCCAGGACAGGAGCCCCTTGTATTTGCCCCCCCCACGGCAGAACCCTCCTCCAATGTGACACTCAGCACAAACGGCCTGTTCCATCTGCTGCCGGAGAGAGAAAGTGAAAGTGTAGGCAGGGGGAAAGCTGCACTCTTCCATCCCCCACAGCCTCCCCAGCCCTCCCTGCAGACCCCTCACCCCTACTTCCTCCACCCTGGGCTTCCCCCAACTCGTTCCCTTATTGAAGTGAAGGGGAGAACGACCATCCTGGTAATGCATCGAACTCCAACTTTATTGATCAATCAATCACCTTAAATAATAGTGCTAACGAACGCCATGAATATTCTGTAATCCAATGTCATGATAGGCTAACAGAGAAACTTCTAACCACTCCCCTTGTTTTAGAATACCTACAATTGTTTATTAAAAACAGAAACCAAAACAGAAACCAGAAACTAAAACAGAAACCAGTGTTCCCAAAACTTCTACATCTGTTCTCAGGATGGCAGGCCTTCCCAGAGACGGTGTTCTGCTTGTTATGGGAAGACAATATGAGAACTTTATTGTTTATAGAATGATGCCTGAGAGAGTCTAATTGTTTATACAAATCAGAAGGCTGAGAACTGTTAGAAACTGCTTTTACTTTTCCCCTATACTTTTCTCTCAATTGTATGTCTCATGGCCTTTTCTTTAAGTCATTCTTGAAAAACTCTCCAACATTTCCCCTGTTTTTTTCTTTGAGAGAAAAGAGGTTAGTTTGCCAGGTCTTCTCTATCATTCTACCAACCATCTTTTGGATACAACAAGGTAAGATAATGGTGAAGTTTTTCCTCATAGAAACTCTTGTGGAGGAGACATTACCAGATGTCAAGAGAAGTGCAGACCCCGCTCTGCCAGGGCTCAGCTGCACCAAAGGCCTGAGGATAAACAGGACACTCAGTGTCAGAAATGTGATCCTGCGGAGAAGGATCAGAACCAGTGCTCAGAGGTGGAATAATGATAACTTGCTTAAATAACAAGGTCCACCCTGCGCCTGGGCTGGTATTCCATTCCAGGCTCTATCTTCACAAATTAAAAATATCCCTGTGGGTAATTTCCTAGGTCATAATAGTAGAGCCTTTACACTGGTTATAAAGTTGTTTAGACACTATTTCCAGGTTTAGAGATGAATCCAGAGTAGCCCATGTCTGTTTATGCTGACTCATCCTTTGGAAATTAGAGTAATCAAAGCTGAACTGCAATTATTTAATGCTTGATTGGGATCTCTTCTTATAGGGCCTACAACAGAATGTTGTGTTAAAGGCACCAGTATTCTACATCTTATTGAGGCTATATATGATGTACTTTGAGCTTTAACCCCTTTTCAAAATACACTGTACCTCCCACTGATAATAAGCTAAGATTTTTGCTCATGAAATTTATAAAGGTCTGAAGCTGAAGCAGTGTTTAGCTCTGTCTCATTCCGTAGTGCCTGCTCCCAATTATGTTCCCAGATGTGCCTATAATTACAGGTGTGGCACCATAAATGAAAAAGTAACAACTGATCACAACCCCCACAACACAGTGCAACCCAAGCAGCACAATTTGGGCTGTGACAGTCAAGACAGTCCTCTTTTGCCAGTCCTCGTATATGTAAAGATGATAATGATTCAATAATGTCAATCAGTTCTCTGGTCGTCCGGCAACGGCATGTTAAGGCCTTATCAGGCATTGCAGGACAGGTGGTAATTGGACTAAGAAAAGAAAGCTGTTAGCTGTTTTCATTCATGCAACCTGGAGAGAAGGTGAAAAAGTCTGAAAATGATTCTTTCTGTCCTTGAAGTTATCACATCCATCTTTTTTCATGAGCTTCCCAGAAATGTTCAAAGTCAGTTTTCAGTTTGTAATCCTTTAGTCATTTGGCTCAAATGGCATCAACTGGGAGATTCTCAGTCCTTTGTTAATTTGGAGTAGTGAAAAGATAGTATGCATTTAAGGCACTTAAAATATTTAACTTAACAGACTTATTTGCAAATCATGTAAAGTCACTTAAATCTAATTCAAACTTAACAGAATCTAACTTAACTTACTTAATAATACTTAACAAAATTTAATTTTCTTTAAATCTCACACAACTCAAACATATATAATTTAAACTTAGCAGACCTCGAACTCAACCGAAAACAAGCTCAACAATTTTAACCTTAACATTTAATGGCACTTAATTGATAACTTAAACTACTTAATAGCAAATAAAACTTACTATAGGAATAATATATAGCATTTACTATAACTTACTTACAGGCCTGATTCTAAAATATTAAGCTAAAATAACTTTCTTCACGTGTTTGCTATAGCATTTTTATACTTAAATACACTTAAACACAATTCATTTAAGGTGCACCTGTGAAAAAATTCTTTTGAATTCAGTGTTTGCTTTTACATCTATCATATCTAAACAAAGCTTAAAGAATACAAAAAACACACTCATTACATCTCACTCATACAATCATTCCAACACATCTCAACATTTTTAAATTTTTCAAAACACAGCTTTAAAGTCTAATGTTCCACCGGCCCAGCCATCCGGGCTTCTGATGTTCAAAGTCTCTGGCAATACAGGTGTTTCCAAGACAGCATAACCAATGCCGAGTCAAACCGGCCGAAATCTGACTCTTGCATCCATTTACGCTGATTTCTGTTTTACAGTCTGTGCTGGGGAGAACAAAAGATCTCTCTAACTTAGGTGAAAAACATCCTGACAGCAACAGTCCTTGGTGTCGCCTGTTTAGTTTCACTAATCTTTTAATTGCAATAGGAATCTTTTCTTTTGTTGACAAGAGTCACGATTATTACGGCTGTTAGATCTTAAACTGTAGCTCCTGCCGGCTACGGGGCGGAGGGAGAAACGCTCCCGCTCGAAAAAGCACTCTGAAGTCGGAATCCGCTAAGGAGTGTGCAGGACGAAAACTATCAATGCACAGCATGATTGCTCCTCCATCACCTGCTCTCTGATGTCCAGTCACTGTTCCCAAGCAGCAACTGGCCTCCCGTGGACATCTGGCCCCCAGTTCACACATGAGGGCGATGCGGCTCCGGTCGCTCCCCCCGCGGCGCTCTTTGTTCACTTCCGGCGCGGCTCTCGGGGTGGGGCGGCTTGGTTTCTGCGGCGGCGGCTCTGCTCTCGGGGTCGGCGCGGCTCGGCTCCTGCTGCAGCGGCTTTTGATCTTCCCGCCGCTGCCTCCGGCGCGCCCGCGCCAAGCTCGGAGCAGCACAGCACTGCAATTCTACCATAAATCACCGAATTCACACATTACCGTTAATCCGTAAACCATATGGAAAATTCCTTTACCGTAACTATAAGTCCAAAGTCCTGTTGAATCCTTTTGCCAATTCATCTCTGCTTTGCGCTGCGGGTCACTCCCTTCGCGGCGGGAGTTCACCTTCGCCCGCGGTGGCTCCCTTTGGTGTCGGGTTAGGGGCAGGAAAAGGTACCGATGATGCAGCGATGACTTCTGTAGGTGCTTGGCATTTCCGGCGCAAGCGGCCCTTGCCTTCGCATGGACAGCATTTCGTGCGGCCCTCTTTATTTGCTGTTGCAAACGCAGCGGACGTTTGAAGAGGTGCAAAAGCGGCTAACACCTGACTCTGAGAGGACCTTGCCTGTTCTTGCAAACCTATTCCTATCTGTTTAAATGCATCTACCACAAAAGCTTCAAATGTCTCATCTTTGCCTTGCTTAATTCCCATATACACTGGTATCCCTCCTGGTTCCTTTACCTTATCTATCGCGAGTCTGACTAACCGCATTGCCTTCCGGCACTTTTCTTGACCTATTAAAGCTTGTGCATCAGTACGAAGAAAAGGCCCCAGCCCCATAAGCTCATTAATAGTGATACCATGCAAGGGATCCCCCGGCTGTCTTTGAACTGCCACACATTCATTAGCTAAAGCTTGCCAGTGGGCGTTAAACAGCAATTGTTGATGGTAGGTAAAAATTAATTTCACTATGCCAAGACAATCATTAACGAGGAGGATACTGGTGTTAAAAATATAATCGATCATTTGCTTAGCTGGTTCACTCTTAAAGCCAAACTGACTAACAGTAGCTCGCAACTGAGATAACAGCTTCCAGTCAAGAGCGCTAATTGTGGCTTGAAAACCTCCTCCAGGCTGGGGGTTAAAGACAACCGGACAAGCCAGTTCTCGAGCCGAACTTATCAGCTCTTGATCTCCCTTGTCAATTGCATCTTTGGCCAGGGCAGCCCACGAGTCCCGTCTTTCCCTTGCAATCGCCGCCGCCAAGCCGATTTCCGACCCAGGGACCGGCTGATTGCTTGTCGGGAACGGAGTGCATGTATCTGGCCCCAGCTGCTGAGACGCAGCAGGTACGGGAGACTCAGAGGTGCTCTGTGTAGCCTGCGGCAAAGCAGACAACAAGGCACCCCGCGGAGCTTGGCTCGTTACGGGGGGCTGCGAAGCGGGTACTAAAGCAGTCTGCGTAGCCTGGCTTGTAGGCTGGCTCGTAGCCGGGCTTGTAGCCTGGCCCGTTAAGGGGGGCTGCTCGGCGGGAGCGAGGCGGACTGCGCCTGGCTCATAGTGTGACTCATAGCCTGGCTTTCCGAGGGAGGTGGTGAAGCAGGTAATAAAACTGTCCGCGTCGCGGGGCCAAGAGGAATTCCCGCGTTCTTATCAAATTCCCTATCTTGATCGCATTCTTTGTTACGATCGTAAGCGGCAGTAGCCTGGTGAGCAGCCCTTTTTTCAGCTTGAATTTGCAAAAGCTCGGTGTTAACGACCCGCCATAATTTACCCCACTTCTTAGCAGTTTTATCATCATCTAACGTAGCCTGCCACAATAAATCACCAAATCTACGCCACTCCAACAATTCGTGAACTGTGTGAGGATTTATAAAGATCCCCCTTTCTAGGCCATAAATTAAAAGACCGGGTAAATCTTTCTGTAAATCTATTCCCTTAATTTGCCGTTTTTGCAAAAGGGTAATAAAAAGTTCATATGCGGCTTGCCTTTCCATACCTATGTGCGCACGTTGCAGCTCTTCAAATCAAGGTCGCGGCCGCATGTCTCGGACGAGCCTATCTGTATAGTCGCTCGCAGCGCGGCGCGGGCCGGCGGGTTACCCTCCGCTTTGTCTACCGCGCTTCTTCGCCGTTCCGGCTGCAGTTTCGATCTTACGGAACCCGAACCTGTCTTCACTTCGCGTGGCGTTCGCTTCCCCGTGGTGTTCGCTATCACGGTCGGAGGTCACCATATATTGAAGTGAAGGGGAGAACGACCATCCTGGTAATGCATCGAACTCCAACTTTATTGATCAATCAATCACCTTAAATAACAGTGCTAACGAACGCCATGAATATTCTGTAATCCAATGTCATGATAGGCTAACAGAGAAACTTCTAACCACTCCCCTTGTTTTAGAATACCTACAATTGTTTATTAAAAACAGAAACCAAAACAGAAACCAGAAACTAAAACAGAAACCAGTGTTCCCAAAACTTCTACATCTGTTCTCAGGATGGCAGGCCTTCCCAGAGACGGTGTTCTGCTTATTATGGGAAGACAATCTGAGAACTCCATTGTTTATAGAATGATGCCTGAGAGAGTCTAATTGTTTATACAAATCAGAAGGCTGAGAACTGTTAGAAACTGCTTTTACTTTTCCCCTATACTTTTCTCTCAATTGTATGTCTCATGGCCTTTTCTTTAAGTCATTCTTGAAAAACTCTCCAACATTCCCTACTCAGAAGCTCCCCAGGATCATCAAGGCATGAACTGGGAGGTTGTGAAATTGAGGGATAAAAGGAAGGAAATGGAAATGAAGAACAGGAAATGCCCCTGGAGGCTGTGGTGGCCCAGACCAAGAGCTCCTCTGAATCCCCTCTTGTTGCCCCCCCAAATCACGGACAACCCAGCAGGCAGTGCTAGCCCCTGGGTCACCCCAAAAACTAAAGGCACCCAGGGATGGAGCTGTGACCCACATGCACATCCCGTCACTGTCCATCCCTGGCAAAATCATTCCCCTGGGAAGCTGACCATGGGACCCCCATTCCTTCTGTCTCCCCTTTCCTGAGACCCCCATCCCAGGGCTGCCATTGCCCAGGAACTCCATGGCCCAGGACCCCATTCCCAAGGAACCCTCTCCCATTCATTCCATGCCCTGAAATCCCATTTCCCCGGGACCTTAATTCTCCCAACTCCCCCCATTCCCCCTGCACCCATCTCTGGCACAAAAATCCCTTGATGAGGGATTTTTTACAATTAAAATATTTTTTTATATAACCTTTTAAAGTTTTAAATGTACTTTACCTTTCTCCTAGTCTCATCTCAAAACAAAAAAGAAATAAATACATTCTGATAAATCCACTAATAATTAACCAACACTAAACCCACCACACTAATTATTACATTAACTGAAATATCTCAAATTAGCAAACCAAAACCATGACACCAAATCCCTGGAGCTCACCCTCCCCTGGGACTCCCATCCCTGAGTCCCCCCAGCCCTGTGGGCCCCCATTCCCATGGCACCCCAATCCCCTGTGACTCCCCCTCCTCACGACCCCAATTCCCCATGGACCCATTCCCTTGACCCCCATTCCCTGGACTCCCCATTTCTCTGGACACCCATCCCTGGCTCCCCAAACCCCCTGAGTCCCCCTGCTCCTGGGAAGTCCATGTCCCATCTATCCAGAGACAGCCTTGTCCCCAGCATGTCCCCACCCTGCCCACAGCCTGTGCCCAGCTTGTGGCCACCCTGCCCCCACTAGGTGCCACCTACACATGGGGATGAGATGTGACCTCGCTTCCTTCCCCTTCATCCGAAGAGCCGCCAGCCAGGTCAGCGGTGGCCACAGCAGCGAGTGATAACCAGTGCACATGGCTGGGGACACCGGGATGGCCGGGAAGGTGGCCCTGCTCTATGGGGTGAGTGCCCCGGGCACGGGCCGGACTGGTAGTACCCCGAGGATGGGCACTGGTGAGTCAGAGAGTGGTGAGGAGGGGGCACAGGGGAGCTGCAGGTTTCCCTGAGGTTCCCAATGCCAGAAGAGCCAGAGCATGAAGTGACCATGGGGTGGCCGTGGGGATAGGAGAGGGTGAACAGGGCTGGAGGGATAGAAATGTTGGGAGAGGCATCCTAGGGCTGGGGCAGCTGTGGGGACAGGGACACAGGGATGCAGGGATGCAGGGACAGGGAGAAAAAGACAAGCACAATGTGGATGGGCCATGGAGACAGAGGCCATGAGGCTGGCAGAGGAGACCTGTGCTAGTACAGTGTCCCCATCAAGACATCTGTGCCACACCAATTTCCTCAGGGGGACAGTTCAAGGGCAGCCCCTATGAACCATTCCCCTGTGCACAACTGTCCCCATGGTGCCACCCTCACTGAGCCCTGCCCCTTCTTTCTTCCAGTCCAGACCCTTGGCCTCACTGGTGAGTCCTCAGGGGATGCCATGGCCCCACCCTGCTGTCCCCAGCCCCATGCTGGCCCTGGCAGACTGGTGTCCCCGGTCACCTACAGGTGCCCAGACCACCCAGCTCCTGGTGGAGCCCCCCTGGAGGCCGGCGGTGCTGTGGGACCAGGTGACACTGACTTGCCAGGGCTTGGGGAACACTGGTGTCACCACCTGGTACAAGTATCAGCAGCGCTGGAGGCAGGAGAGACACAATCGCCTCACTGTCACTGAGAAAGGCAACTACACGTATGAGAGACCCGGCACTGGGCTCAGCCCTCCTGTGAGAGTCCTAGATGGAGAGGGGGGTTTGGGTTTCCCCATCCTGGCACCAACATTGACCCCGGGGTTCTGGGTGGGCTCCACTCCATTGGTCAACTCCTGTGTGACCAGAGCCTGCCCCCTGCTCTGGGGTCATCCCAGACCATCCCAGTGCTGGCAGACCCTGTTTGTGGATTTGGGGATCCCTGGTGTGCTGTGTGAGCCAATATGCAGTCGTGGTGGCATTGGGACCCTCCAGGTCCCCACAGTGTAACAGGACCCCCATGTCCCACAGCCTCATTGGTGCTGCAGGTGCCGGCGTGGGCACTGCTGGAGGGGGACACGGTTACACTCCGCTGCCGGCGCTGGCGAGACCACCCGGTCAACTCAGTGTCCTTCTACCACGAGGAGAAGAAACTGCAGGAGCTCCATGATGGGACCGAGCTGTGCCTGTCCCCTCTGCACCTGCAACACAGCGACCACGACAGCTGCAGGGGCTGGGTGAAATCTATGGTGTCACGGGGATGGGAGAAGTTGGAATCAGTGAAAGTGACAGTGCATGGTGAGCACTCCACAGCTGTCACTCCAACCCCCCCACAGCCCCTCCCTAGTGACTGGAGCTCACAAATCTCCCTCCCCTTTCCTTTACAGAGCTTTTCACGGTGCCGATGCTGGAAGTTCACTCTGAGCCCACCAATGGTTCCCCCCTAACTCTCAGCTGTCTCAGCACCTCCAGCCCCTGCGGCCCCAAGCCCCCCTCCTGCACGTGTTCTACTGGGACGGGCGGGTGCTGGGAGACCCACAGGAGTCTCTGCAGCTGCTAGTGCCGCCGTGGGAGTCTCCCACTCAGGGAATTACAGCTGCGAGCTGCTCTCCGAGGGGGGGGGCCGTGCAGAAGAGCAGTGCCTGGCTCTGTGTCACAGTGCGCAGTGAGTGCGGGGATGGGCACGGGGAGCCTCCACGCCCTGCTTGGGTCCCCTGCCTGGGTACCTCCATTACTGCCCCATTCCCCCCATCCCTCACTGGGTCCCTTCACCCATCTCTGAGTCAACCCCACCCCTCTCTGCTGTTTCCCCGCAGTCCCCAAGTCCCACCATACCCTCTCTGGGTCTCCATACCCGCACTGGGGTCCTCCCATCTCCCGTTGCATGTGTCCTGTCCCCTGGTGTCACCTCCTCCCGCAGGGGTTCTGCCCTCGGGGGTGTCTCTGTCAGTGCAGCCTTGTGCTGAGCTGCACAGTGGCCACAGGGAGAGGTCGTCTGTCCATTTCCTGGTGCCCGGGAGGGCTCAGGGGCACCGCTTGGCACTGGCCCCACCTGGAGCTGCACCAAACTGGGGACAATGGCAGCCACTGCCAGTGTGGGGACAGCATGGCTGAGAGTGTCCCCCTGAATGTCACTGTCATTTGTGAGCAGGACCCTCCGAAGGGGGGTGACCCCACCCATGGCACCCCCATCCACCTCACCAGGTTCCAGCCCTGTCTGTGTCCCTGCAGTGCCCATGGCCAATGCCACCATCACCCTCAGTCACCTGTCACACCTGGTGCGCTCAGGAGACAAGGTGACCCTGCGCTACTCGGTGCATGTGGGCTCATCCCCTGTCACCTTCACCTGGCTGCACAATGGGCAGGAGGTGGCCCAGGGTCCCCTCCTGGAGCTCAGGGCTGTCGATGTGGGACATTCGGGCCCCTACCAGTGCATGGTCACCAACCAGCTGGATGGGCACCAGGCACTCAGTTCAGAGCTGGCCCTGGAGGTGACAACACAGGAGCAGGGCACAGATAGGGTCACACAGGGTCACATGGGGGGTGCAGAACCCCCTGGGGTTCTGGGTTACCCCAATGTGTCCCTTTCTGCCCCCAGCAGTGGCCGCAGGAGTCTGTGGGTCCCTCCTGTTCCTGGTTCGGCTCCTGGCTGTCATCAGAGTCTGGCACTGGTGGCACCACCTGGGTGGGTGACAATGAAGGGGAATGGGATGAATCCCCCACAGAGTTTGAGGTCCAGAGGGTGGCACCAACAGCTCCTGACTTGGGTGAAGCTGAATCCCTAGTGATCTCACCTGGAGGTCTGGGGGATGTGGGGAGGTCCTGCAGGGTAGTGCAGGGACATTGGGGGTTCTGTCAGGGGTTTGGAGGAGTTTGGGGGCTCAGTGGATTCAGTGGGTGATTCAAGGCTCATTAGGATCTTCAGGGATGCATGAGGCTCCTGGGGGCAGTCAGAGGTCTCAAGGGTGTTTTGGTAGATAGGGACAGGCGATCGGAAGATCACGCGATGTGATGGAAAGCCAGGACTCCTTTTTCCCCTAATCCCTTAAGATAAGAGATCTCTCTAGGAATGTAACTAGGAATGTAGCCCCCCTAACAGTAGTGCCAGTAACTTTCCACTCCTGGTAACTTTCCACTCCTTACTAACCACAGGTGGTAAAGCAGACTCCCTGTGACGTAGACGGACCCCTTAGACTATAAAACCCCATGAGAAGAGATAATAAATGCCTTCAACCATCCACCACATTGGTGTCTGCATGCTTCTTTGTCCCGAGTGACCCTGGAGAGTTGGGTCGCCGTGCTGCTCCTCAGAACCAGGTCGCCTTGCCTTATATCAGAAGGCAACAACTGGTGCTGAAAACCCGGGAGCCGATCAGCGCCCGGGGAACGGGAATTCGCCTGGACAGAGGACGGCGGCAGCACAGCTGGCCTAGTACAGCTGGGGGGACGCCCCTGGACCCGCGTGGACCATGGAAGCCACAGCGAAGGTCGTAAGTCAGGCTCATGAGCGATGGGGAATTAAATGTGAGCTCAGGAATTTTAATCTTGCTATTGCAAGGCTCCTAGAGCTGGGGACAATCAAACGTCCAGTAAATATATTATATTCGGAAGTGTGGGAGAAGTGCACTGCCGCCTTAGCAGAGGACACTAAGTCCTCAGGCAGTGGTAAAACCCTCAAAGCGTGGGGGAAAGTAGAAGAGGCCCTACGCAAGGTGTTAGAAGAACAGAAGACGTGGAAAGCCGCGTGTAAATGTTTATTAGCTACACCAAAGCTGGGAGTGGAGGCAGCGATGCAAACCGCCTCTGAGAGCGATCTGATTGAAGGCGGGAATACGCGGGGGCTGGGCGCGTTCCACCTCTCCCCGAGCCCAAGTCCAAACCCCCTGGAGCCCCCAGGAGATCCCCCGGAGCCCCCAGGGGACCCCCCGACCCTCTCGTGGAGCCCGCCAGGTCCTGGCCCCCCCGCGGAACCTTCCGAGAAATCCGCAGTCTCTCTACCCAACCCTTCCCCGCCGGTCGCCGATCCGGCGCAGGAGGCAAAGCAGCGCGTGCGGTCCTTTTGGGGGGCACTCGTGGAGGAAGCCCAAGATGCCGAGAAAACGGCTAGCACGGACACGCGGCAAAACATGGCGCCGGCGACCCAGGGGATGGGCGGGGCGTGCTAGTCCGCGGCGGGATAACCCCGGAGGCACGAGTAGTCGCAGATGCGCATGCACGGGAGATCAGCACAGAGGGCATGCTCGGTCTAGAGCCGCGGATCTTTGCAAGCTCGCATGCGCGGGGGAGCGACAAAGAGCACATATTCACTCAAGAGTTGTGCCCAATGCTGCTACCATATAAGGGAGAGATCCCTCCCTCCGGGAGGCAGGGCAAGCCCAGGGGGCGGGAGCGGCACCACCCCCGAAGGGAGGAGCGGGGTCGAAGCCGCACAAAACGGCACGGAGCACCGGAAATGTACTGGCAGTCAACTTCCGTCTCAGAGTCAAGTAACAGCTGCTCAGACAGCTCGGAAGAGCCGAGTGAGCCCGGCTGGGACTCGGAAACCGAGAGAGCAGAATTAATGCGGTTTCAAGCGAAACCGAGTAAAGCTTTAAGCAATATCGGGAAACAATCACAACACAATCTCACCGATTGGGGAAAAATAAAAATAGCTTTAGCGGACCAGGCACCGGTAGCCACAATACATGCTTTCCTGGCGAGGGTCACCGGAGCGCAGGGAAACCAACAAAGGGCATATACCCCAGTTAACCCAAAGGAAGTGCAAGCGATTGTCAAAGCAATTTCAGAAAAAGGGATCAACTCAACTGTAGTATCCACTCTTGTGGACGGCCTTTTTAGCAATGATGATCTGCTCCCTTTTGATATTATGCAAATAAGCCGCATGCTTTTTGATAAGGCGGGGCTGATTGTATTTAAGCAGGAGTGGCAGGATGACTGCGTTTGCCCAGGCTTCTGGGGAAGGGCAGCAACTCAGCAAGCTGTCCCCAGCCGGCACAGCTTTCCCTGGCAGCACCCCCACTCCAAGCATGCCCGAGAGGGATCTGTTGGAGCTGCGGGAAGACACCTAGCAAGGGACTGTAGATCCCGGCCCCAGGGAAATGGGAGAGGGAGGGGGCAGCAGGGCCGTATCCAGCCTCCTCCCACCTGGAATATGCAGCGGCCGAGCTACAGCAACCCCCAGTGGGGCAGGGGACCCACATACCCTGTGCCCCCACAGGGAGCAGTCAATTTTGCATCCCCGCCAGCAATACAATGGCAGAGTTATGCAGCATCCTCAGTACCCTCGCACCCCCCACCGTCACAAGCCGCACCGGTGGCATAGGACCAGCAGGGGACGCCCCAGAGCGGGACCCCTGGGTGACCCTGGCCATGAAAATAGGGAAGGAGCCCCTGATGGTATGGAAGACATGCTGCCTTTTCGGCAGTCAGGATCCCCACGTCATAGGGTTTCAGTTTTGGGTGGACACGGGATCAGACTGCACGATTTTTCCCCAAGCACATTGGCCCGGACATTAGCAATTCAAAGAAGTCCCTCCAGTGAACGGAGTGGGAGGGCAGTCCCAGGCATGGAAAAGCACCTAGCTGGTGGCTATAACACTTCACATGAAAAAGGGACCAGACGTGCAACACCTGGTGGGATCGCTACAGTAGCTTCGCAACATCGTCCTCATTCCTCCCAAGGTCATCGACCCCCTATATGACCTCCTGAAAGGAAAGCACCCCTGGGAACCCAAGGAGCTGACACCGCAAGAAACGAGCTCCCTTGACTTCATCGAAAGCCAGATGTCCACTGGCACACTGGCCAGGTGGAACCCAGCCGTGCCGCTGGACCTATACGTCCACTTTACACCAAAGGGGGGAATGAGAGCACTGGCCCAAGGACCTTCCGAAAAATCCCGACCAATCCAATGGGTGGTCCTCGGAAGACCTGCTCGTGCATTTTGCCCAGGAATAGAATGCATTGCTAACCTCATGATGAAAGGCAGGAAACTCGCCTTGAAACACCTAGGGAACGAGCCGACAAGAATCCACCTTCCTTTCTGTAAGCAACCAACCACGGAGTCAGCCACAATATCGGAGCACCTAGCCCTTGCTCTCACCGGATTCAGAGGAGAAATCGCCTACTCCTCCAGACCACCCTGGACTCAGCTGCTGACCGTACTCGACATGGACATGCCGCCAAAGGTCAAGGACCAACCGCAGCCAGGACCAAGAGTCTTCACAGACGCTTCCTCCACGACTTCAACCGCAATAGCAGTGTGGCAGGCAGGAGAACAATGGCATTGCGTTAAAGCACGTGACCCCACACTGTCCGTGCAACAACTGGGGGCAGCAGCAGTGGTCTTGGCGTGTGGACTCTTCCAAGATGAACACCTCAACATTGTAACGGACTCTATATTCGTGGCAAGGCTCTGCCTAGCCATGGCAGGATCAGGTGTGTCAACATCTGCAGCAGCCCTAATGCTGGAAGAAGCACTCTCCTCGCGACAAGGCACCATGTCAGTCATTCACATCAACAGCCATGACCCAGTCAAAGGTTACTTCCAGATCAGCAACAACAAAGCGGACGCCGCAGCAACAGGCATATGGACGTTGCAGGAAGCTCGTCAAATGCACGAGTCGCTCCACATCGGAGCCAAAGCACTGGCGAAGAGATGCGGAATCCCGACAGCAGACGCGAAACATGTGGTAGCCACCTGCCCTCATTGCCAGAAGTCACCCCTATGGACCTGTGGGGTCAACCTGAGAGGTCTCAAGCCTTCAGAGATCTGGCAGTCGGACTTCACCTTGTGTCAACTGCTGAAGCCCCGAGCATGGCTTGCAGTGACAGTGGACACTTACAGTGGAACGATCATAGCCACACGGCACCCCAAAACTAACTCCAAGGCCACAATTCAGCACTGGCTGACAGTCATGGCTTGGCTTGGTATCCCCAAGCAGATCAAAACGGACAACGGCTCCAATTTCACCTCCAAACAAGTACAAGAATTCGCCTCAAAATGGGGCATCACATTAGTGCAAGGTATCCCGTATAGCAGTACCTGGCAGGCCATAGTTGAGCGAGCAAATCAGACCCTGAAAACCAAGCTAGAAGTGTTAGCGAAAGCAGAGGCCTTTGCCAATTCCGTTCCCCCAGGAGATCAGGCACGTATATTAGCAACCGCTTTGCTAGCACTGAATCAATTCCCTAGGGGAGATGAAACAAACAGTCCCATTCAAAAGCACTGGGCCACCCGAGTGCTAGAGGAGGGCCAGCAGGTTGTAATTAGAAACAAGCTAGGCGAATGGGAATGGGGCTGGAGGCTGATGCTCACAGGGCGACGGTACGCAGCTGTCAACAAGGAGGGCAAAATTAGGTGGTGTCCACTTAAGTCAGTCAAGCCCGACCTTCATAACGAGCAGAATGAGACTGACGAGAATTGCGAGTTTCTGTTTACAGGACATGCTGGTGGGACATCCTCGTGACGCATACATCCCCATTCCAGAGGAAAGTGACAGACCACCAAGCCGCCAGGCAGCGCCCAAGAGACCTGCACGGATGAGACCCAAGCCTCAAGGGTGTTTCTGTGTGATTTTGCTGTTGAGGCTTGTTGCCAGAGGGCAAGCCAGCCCAGACCACTACCCCCATTGGCCCTTCAGGTGGGTCATGTGACACCTTAGTAGTGACAAGGTGCTCAAAGAAATCACCACACCGAACACCCCATCCTTCGTGCTCTGCATCACCGACCTGTTTCCAGGACAACCAAAGGTAGACCCCTATTCCCCACACACCACACACATGTACCTATCCTATTGGTGCCCAGCTTCAAACCCAGGAAAAATCTACTGCAATCACCCAGGGTGGGGATATTATGGGCACTGGGGCTGTGAAACCATTGTTATAGATGCCAGACCGTCGGGGCCTGGGTGGGATCTACAAGAGCCTGACAAATTCTTATAGTTCACCTGGGCATCCAGTGGCTGCAAAACACCCATCTTCCTCCAGGGAAGTTTTTATCGAAACCGCCATAAAGTCCCTAAAATTCGGAAATGCACTGGCTATAACATAACGGTTTTGCAGCCAGATCACCCTAGTTGGGCAATAGGCAGAACGTGGACATTAGTCCTTCAAGGGTCAGAAGAGAGGGTGAATGTGCGAATTATCAGGCTCCAACTGTCGGCACCCCGAGCAGTCGGACCCAACAAAGTGATTAAAAGCGCGCAGAAAGGGAGAAACACAACCTACCCCAAAACCTTACCCACAAGGGTCAGCAATATCCCGACCGGCCATGCGGAAGCCTTTCAGATTGGCCACTCAGCCGGGCGGACTCAGACCCAATCCTTCGCATGTTAGAAGCTACCCTTGTATCCCTGAATGAATCCAACCCTAACCTAACCGAATCCTGCTGGCTTTGTTACGATGTCAAACCCCCCTTTTACGAAGGAGTCGCTTTAAACACTCCCTTCAGTTACTCCACAGCCGATGCCCCTCACCAGTGCAGATGGGATAGCCCCCACAGAGGAATCACCCTGAGTCAAGTCACAGGCCAGGGCAGATGCTTTGGCAATGCAACCCTAGCTAGGCGGAAAGGCAACGTCTGCACCACAGTTGTCAAGCCAGACAGGAAAAACAATAAGTGGGTAGTCCCATCCGCATCTGGGATGTGGGTTTGCCAACGATCTGGAGTGAGTCCCTGTGTGTTCCTTGCCAAATTCAATGACTCTAATGACTTTTGTGTCCAAGTTCTGATTGTTCCTAAGGTCCTGTACCACTCAGATGAAGAAGTGTACCACCTTTTTGAGGAACCCAGCCGGCTCCACAAAAGAGAAGTAATAACAGGTATAACTATCGCAATGCTGCTCGGCCTAGGAGCAGCCGGAACAGCCACGGGTGTCTCAGCCCTAGTGACCCAACACCAAGGACTGTCCCAGCTGCAAATGACCATCGATGAGGACCTGCAAAGGATTGAGAAATTCATTTCCTTTCTAGATAAGTCAGTCTCCTCACTCTCAGAAGTGGTCTTGCAGAACAGGCGAGGTCTGGACCTCCTGTTCATGCAGCAAGGAGGCCTGTGTGCCGCCTTGAAAGAGGAGTGCTGCTTCCACGCGGACCACACGAGAGTCGTAAGAGACTCCATGGCGGAACTCGGAAACAGACTGGCTCAGAGACAGAAAGACAGGGAAGCCCAACAGGGTTGGTTCGAGTCCTGGTTCAACCAATCACCATGGCTAACCACCCTAATTTCTACCCTAATAGGTCCATTGGCAATGCTGCTTCTAGCTGTTACCTTCAGACCATGGCTGCTGAACAAGCTGGTCTCGTTCGTTCAGACCTGCCTAGAATGGGCCAACATCCTGTTCAGAGGCCGGCAACAATTGCTGTGAATTCAAGCAGGGAACACTGCCAGTCACAAGATTTTCTAAACTTGCCTGGCAAAAACTTACTCAGGTTTACCAAACCCCTTTCTCTTGTCGAACTACAACCTTATACCTCATTTCAGTACCTATGTATATGACTACCTCATTCATTTGTGAAAAAGGGGGGGAGAGATGTGGCAGATAGGGACAGGCGATCGGAAGATCACATGATGTGACGGAAAGCCAGGACTCCTTTTTCCCCTAATCCCTTAAGATAAGAGATCTCTCTAGGAATGTAACTAGGAATGTAGCCCCCCTAACAGTAGTGCCAGTAACTTTCCACTCCTGGTAACTTTCCACTCCTTACTAACCCTAGATTGTAAAGCAGACCCCCTGTGACGTAGACGGACCCCTTAGACTATAAAACCCCATGAGAAGACGCAATAAACGCCTTCGACCGTCCACCACATGGGTGTCTGCGCGCTTCTTTGGCCCGAGCGACCCTGGAGAGTTGGGTCGCCGTGCTGCTCCTCAGAACCAGGTCGCCTTGCCTTATATCAGAAGGCAACAGGGTGTTCAGGGGCCCTAAGGACTCCATAGTCACCCCTCCCCCCTTTCCTTTGCAGCCCTCAGGAAACAGCAGGAAAGGTGAGGGGGGGGTCCAGGCCTGAACCCCCATTTTATGTTCTTTACAACCCCCCACACCCCCACAGACACCCCCTTATCCTTGCAGGGGCACCCCAGGGCCCTCGGCCCCTCCAGAGGCAGGGGAGGTGCTTTACAGCCAGGTCATGTGAAACAAGAAGGCAGGGGGTGAGTACAGGTAGGGGGACAGGGACATGTCACCCTAGGGGTGTCACCTCCCATCCAGCTTCCCCCAACCGATGTCTCTTGCAGTGCCCCCCTGTGCCACATCCCCCCAGGTGATCAATGCAGAGCTGCCAGGACCCCATGGGCAACAGCAGGACTCCAGTGACATCTACGAGAACATGCCGTGACACTCTGGGCACTGGGGGCGCTGGAGATCCCTGCCTGAGGGCACCTCCCACGGTGTGTCCTCCCCCCAGCTCCCATGGATGCCCACCGTGCCATGGGGGGCGGGGGCCATGAGTGTGGGGTCCCATGTGGGGCTACCCAGAGCTCTCTGTTCCAGTGCTCCCAGTGCTCCCAGTACCCCCAGGAGCTCCCCATTCCCTCCCCCAGTACCAGGGGGCACAGCATCCCTGTCCCTCTTATGGGACCCAAAACGCAGCTTTTTCATTAAACCAGGAGAAATGGTTTTTGTTTGTTCAGCTCTGCCCTGTTTGGCTCAGGAAGGAGAGACCCGGTCATGTGATTGCGCAGATCTTTGTGGGATTTTTGGGGCTCTGTCTTGGTTTGAAAGACACGTGTCTGTTAAGGAAGGAAGGAACTTCTCTGGAAATGGAAAACATAAACCCCTTCCCCCTGAATTATTAAAATTTTGGAATTATAAAAATAAAAATTTTTATAGATGAATAATGAGATAAGGGCTCTAACAATTAAGGAATGAATACTGTGTGAATATTAAGAGAAGCTTTATTGATGCATAGGAATGTTATTGTAGTTTTTTGTTTAGATGCCCTCTGTTCTCCTCACAGTCCCCTCTCCCCATCCTCTGTATTGTCGCCACCGGGCAGCCTGGGTTATTTAGGACAGGTAAAAGGAAGGCATGTACGTGTGCCCCTCCTACAAGGCAGCTGAGAATGAAAAAGCTCGTTGCTACTGGAGGGCACAGCATGACAACACCTGACGCACCAATCAAGTTGCAGGAAACAATCTCCACCAATAAACGGCAAAGAAGAGTTGACTGACAGACTCTGGGAGGGGCCAGGGTTGGCTGATGCAACCCCCAGAGGTATAAAAGGTGAAGTACCCGTCTCAAAGATGAGCTGTGTGGTAAGCAGCCATGAGGGAGGCTCCCAGGCCTGTTTTTCCACATTGTTATATTTGCCCAATTTTTCCATCATCAAAAAACCAAACAATATTAGAGGTAGCAGCAATTTTAATTGAAAAGTTTAGAAAATATATAAAATTGGATACACTTGAAATATTAACAATATAATTGGACTAAAAATAAGGGATAATTTGGTTCTAATAACAGCGTATAAGCAAAAGATAACTGCGGGGTATGGAATGCAAGAGGCTCTTGGACCCTTGCCACCTCACGTACGAGCTTGCCAAGTGAAGATTCCCCCCTTATATGCCATGTGTCAATGTCATCTCCTCCCATTTTCGATTCATCACACTTGTACCTCCGCCCTCATCACCACCTTCATCGTGCATGCGTCACCACTTGTAGCAGAATGAGGCCTTTGTCAGGGATGAGCCATTTGTCGGTGAGGGGAGACTCGGACACTCACTATGAGTGATAAGCAAGTTCCGTTTATTGAAGAGAGCATCAGACACTTATACAGCAAGTAATAAGCTTATGAATGTTCTGTAAGCCAAGTGATCTATTGGTTAAACTATACCATCAACTTCTCCTCATTCCTTTGGGCCTACACTCTCTATTTCCCACGTCTCTCTGTCCACTTGTTATCATACCCAGCTAGGCCCAAGGACACGCTATCTTGCAGGTGCAGGACTTGCAATTAGCCACAGCCTTCTACTTTTCCAGTCTCTAGTCAGCTAAATTCCCAACATTTCCCCTGTTTTCTTTTGGAAGAAGCAAAGTTCTATGGGCTAACTGTGTCACACTCTTTGCAACACAAGAATTGGCAATTCTAACAACTATAACATTACAAGCAGTATTCTCAACTAGCAAGGTTTCTCTCTTACAAGGGATCTAAGCCAGGGAGACAAACCGAAAAGGCTATCACTATTTATAGGACATGCTATATGACAGATACAAAAAGGATTCTATGTGGTACAAGGCTCAAACAAAACTCAGGTGTGCTAATACAACCTACAAATATAAGCTAAAGGAGCAACATGTGCGCAGGTTTCATCTGCGTCGATTGTCTGGTAAGTTTGCTTTCCATCTTCAAACAGCAGATATACTTCAAACAGGAATGGCTCTACTCACAAATGCCTCTGATTGTCTCTTCTAACTAGAGTTTCTCTGATGTTCATGACAACACCTTGCACACAAGTCATAAAATAAACGCCTATCATAAAAGCATAAATCTATCTAACATCACCTAAACTTAACAGCACTTAGACTTAAAATACTTAAAATATTTAAACTTAACAGAACTTAACATCACTTAAACCCATCTCTACTCAAACTTAACAGAATCTAACTTCACTTAAACTTAATAACACTTAAACTTTAAAGAAATTAAACTGAACAGTACTTAAACCTAACAGGAGATAAACTTAACAAAACTTAACTTCAACAGTATTTAACACTTAATGGCACTTAATAGACAATTTAACTTAAACTATTTAGCAACGGATAAAACTTACTATAGAAATAGAATATAGCATTTATTATCACTTACTTACAGGCCTGATTCTAAAATACTAAGCTAAAACAACTTCTTTCTTATGTTTGCTAGAGCATTTTTATACTTGAATACACCTAAACATAAGGAGTTTGTTCAAGGTATACTTGTGGAAAAATTCTTTTGAATTCAGTGCTTGCTTTTACATCTACCACATTCAAGCAAATCTCAAAGAATACAAAAAGCACACTCATTACATCTTACTTATACAATCGCTTTAACGTATCTTTAACATTTTTAAATTTTTCAAAATACAATTTCAGAGTTTGATGTTCCACCGACTGAGTTATGTGTGCTTCTGATGTTTAAAGTCTATGTTAAAACAGGTGATTTTAAGACAGCATAACGGACGCTAAGCCAAATCGGCCGAAATTTGACCCATTCATTCACTACGCTGATTTCTCTTTCACAGTCTCTGCCAGGAAGAACAAGAAGTCATTTTAACTTAGGTGAGGAACGTCTTGATAGTAATGCTCCTTGGTGTCGCTTGCAGCTGTGGGGTGGAGGGAGAAGCGCTCGCACTGGAAAAGCGCTCTGGTCCTGCGCCGCTTGTGTCGGAGCGGGGCGACCCCCCCGCGCTGGGCTCCTTGTTTCGCGAGACTCGCCGGCAGCGTACGCCGCACCCAGTGCTGCACCCGTGGTGGCACGGGTCGCTCCCCCTGCAGTGGCTCCGCTCCCTCCACGGCTGCCTCCGCTACCGCCGCTGCAGTGCAGTATCTCAGGCGAGCCGCCCACCGCGGCTGCTCCCATGCCGAGTTCGGAGTGGCACAGCCCCGCAGGCGCCTCGAGCCACGGCTGCTGCTGCCATCACAGCAGGGTCGCTGATTTATTGTGCGTATACTTGCAGCGCCAGCACCACAATGCACGTTTTTGCAAGTCTATATGCAACAATCTCGGGAATTCTCTTCCCAAGTCAACAGTCTATAGTCCCTGCTTTTCTAAAAAGCATTTAAAAAGGATTATATGCCGGTTGTCCCTGTATTACCTCTTAACCTGTCATTCATTCAGCGCGCTGCAGCCTTTCCAGGATTTTGACGGCATTCAGTCAGCCGGATTCTCCTGTGAGGTTGCCACGGCACCAAAGCCTGCCCTTTCGCCTTTCTCCAGGTCTCCCATATGGGATCGCCTGAGACACGGAGCCTGCTTTTTGTGTCTCCTGGGCTGTGTTGGGACTGACACCAAAAGACTGCACCGACCCTGGCTCGCAGGGGTCCATAGAGTCGCTGTTTGGGCACCATTTGTCGCAGAATGAGGCCTTTGTCGGGGATGAGCCATTTGTCGGTGAGGGGAGAGTCAGACACTCAATATGAGTGAAAGCAAGTTCCGTTTATTGAAGAGAGCATCAGACACTTATACAGCAAGTAATAAGCTTATGAATATTCTGTAAGCCAAGTGATCTATTGGTTAAACTATACCATCAACTTCTCCTCATTCCTTTGGGCCTACACTCTCTATTTCCCACATCTCTCTGTCCACTTGTTATCATACCCAGCTAGGCCCAAGGACACGCTATCTTGCAGGTGCAGGACTTGCAATTAGCCACGGCCTTCTACTTTTCCAGTCTCTAGTCAGCTAAATTCCCAACAACCACTCATTTTGGTGGTCCCACAAGTCTTTGTGGGTCGTCACTGATGAAGGCCTCTATACTTCATCTATGTCCTTTAATTCACCTTTGGGTTACACATGCACATCAAGCCAGTACAATAAAAGCCAAAACTAACATATTACTGCATTTAAGCATCAAAGTTATAAATCTCTTACAGCTGGCATTTTCCGTGGGACCCAATGACATTGTCCCTTCTTTTTGTTAATTTTTAGTAACTGTTATCTCTTGCTTTTTCCTCCTGTGCTTCAACATCTGCAGGGAGGGGAGGTGGAACCCCTCCTATCTCTTTCTTTTTTGGCATTACAACTTTTAAATGTTTTATGATTTGCAATTATTAATTGCTGTATCAATATTGATTGTGGTTTCAATTTTACAGCACGAATCATACCTATTTACCACACATGGAATCCTATGGTTTTCATTGCTTGTTAGGACTATAAAAAAAATATTGTTGCTGGGTGATTCAGAGTCAGCCCATGTGTGTTAAGTGTAGTCTACAGGGGATAAAGAGAAGGAAAAGAGAAGTACTAATACATCCTGAGAAGTTTGGAAATTTAGACAGCATGAAGAATGAATAACACATGAAGTAAAGATGGTATTAAAAAGAGTCCACTAGAATGTAATTTAGCAGATTAGAAAGATTTGGCAGGAATCCCGGAGGGTAATTTTTCAAGGAAAGGTAATCTGATGAAATACTCTTACCCAATAGTAGGCTTGGTATCAATTAGAAAATGGTGAAAAGTGACCCCCAATGGAGCTTTATGATCCATTGCTACAGTTGATGTTATTTTTAAGACAAGAAGAAAAATGAGATCCAGTGATATATGCAGACATCTTTTTTACCCTGAAGAATAAACCTGAGTGTCAGAAAGAATGTGGCTTTGATTTGGCCCCACAGGAAGTTTAGTCCTAACTTTGGAAAGAGATAAGAGGCAGAAAAGAAAGAGATGTCGTTCAGCATTCAGCATAAGGCAGAGATGTTTGAAATTGGCTCAAATGCAACAGGAAGATTGTGTTCTAGGTGTCCAAGACTTACAGCCGAGTTAGCCCAGGCCAGCATGGGTACACTCCCCCTCAGGCAACCACTCTGCCCACTGAATGAAAGCGAAATGGCAGTGAGGATGAGATGAATAATCCAGGTGAGGGGACAATTTCAGAGACCCCCAGCGACAAGCAACCCAAGGAATAAAACCAAGAAAGCTTTGCCTTTAGTCACCCCCTTAAGGCAAGTCTTGAGTCCCCCAGGTGAAGCCATGTGGGTGAACATCTGCTTTTCTACTAGTGACCTGAAGAGTTGGTGGGAAAAATTTAAAATGGATAGAGAAAACCCTAGCAAAGTACCTCTTTTAAGCAGAATCCAACCGCCTCAGACTGGGACAATCACTGATCCCGATCTCAGTAGGAAAAGGGATAGCTATAAATAAAGAAAATCACCTTCCTTGCTTGGGTTAATTCACCACCTGCTGCTCAGCACCCTTTACCAGCCATTGCCTGAGTGTTCAGCCAACCAGCTTGGAAAATGACCTAAGGAAACTGATTTCTTGGTGTTCCTGGTTTTAGGCACCAAGACAGCTGGCTCCTTCCTTTCTTGTTCTGCTCCTGAGATATGCCTGTTTTTGTAACCATGTTGTCCAGCCCTCAATGGAAGTTTTTAGGAAGGAGGAGCAGGCTGGTTGGATTTTTGAGATGTTAATCTGCATTATCAACTCCACACATTTGAGAGACCATTCTGGATTGAATAATAGCTGTTGTTCAGTCACATTCTTTACTACATTAGGTTCAAGTTTGGAGTTTGGGTAGAGTCTGAACTAGTATGGGGTGTATAAGGCCCTGCTGTGATAAAAAGTGCAGTGTCCACTTTGAATTCAAATGAAAGTCTGATAGTAATTCGAGCTCAAAGGCAGGTCACTTCTACAGGCTGTATCAAGGTGAAATTACACCAACAGTCTGATTCACTTAGGTTATCACAGACTTCCTGGTGTTCATATACACCAGGGGAGGTTCAGACACTAATTACATCTGGTCTCTCATAAGCTACCCTATTGATGACCTGGCACCCTACTTTGATTTCTTCTCCTCTGATTCCTTGAAGTGTCCACAGTTTCTTTTCCTGCCATTCTTGCTCCTCACATACCTGATTCTCGTGAATTACTACAGTAGATAAGTTTAAATCTTTTATCTCAGAAGGTTTTCCTATGGATCCAGTATACTGATTAAATGCCAGGGACCAAGGCCATTCAGCATTGCTTTGAATAGAGGTACACTCAAGTTCTAAAACTTCAGTTATGATTCCACACAAAACAATTCTACAAACTAAAATATGAGCTACTCCCGACCGCAATGTACTCATTTTGCCCGAGTAAGTTTTAATCTCAGTTCATTGTCTCCTGGCGTCACTCCTTAAGGGGTTTCTGGGCCTTCTTCACCTGAGAGTGATGAATTCAGGCATCCTGGTCCTTGATTTTGATTGCAGTGAAGGTGGTGAGAAGTACATGCAGTGGTCTCTCCCACTGTGGTTCCGAAGTCTTCTCTGTAAGAGACTTAACATATACATCATCCCCAGGCAATCTAACTCCCTGCTCCATGTTCCAGCCACATGTTTCTCAATTACTCTGAGCTGTTTGCTTAATGCCACCATGTAGGTGGACATTCTGGACATTTCCCTTGTATTCCATATGGTCTTCTATAAGGCATTCCAAAAGGACTCAGCATTCCTTTAGCTCAAGGTTTACTTTGAATTTGCAATAGTGCTAGTGGAAGAGCTTGGGCTAGGGTGGATTAACTTCTTGCCCCAGTCTTATGATTTGCTGCTTAATCAAATGATTCATTCTCTCCACCTGGCCGCTTGATTGGGGGTGGTATGGAGTGTGAAGTTCCTAATCTAGGCCCAGATGGCTACTAATGTGTTGCACTATTTTGGAAATGAAATGTGATTCTCTATCTGAGGATATCGTGGCTGGAACTCTGAAGCGTGGTATTATTTCTTGTAAAAATAATCTGGTCACCTCTTGAGCTTTGACAGTTCTGGTGGGAAATGTTTCTGGCCACCCTGCAAATGTATCTATCAATACCAGTAAATACTGATACCCCCCCCTTTCCTTGAGAGTTCTGAAAAGTTAATTTGCCACTGCTGTACAGGCCCATGGCCTCTCTGAGTCTGACCGAGTTTTGGCCCGGGGTGGGGGGTATTTTGAGGTTAGTCTAGAGGCAAGGATCACATTGTCGGCTTACCTGAGTGATAGTGGCATATAAATTCCTGACAACGATACAACGATTCTTTCAATCAGATGTGTGTTCTAGAAAGCCTGTGGAAATTACTGCTTCAAAGTCAACACTTCATTTCAATGCACTCTGTATCACTCGCAGCCTTGGTAATTTCGAGAAATGAGCCACACTCTATAAAAGGCTTTTAAGTAGTTAGGCCCTAGTGTGTTTTCTAGTGCCCTTCCTTCACTAGTAACCACGAAAATGGGAAGGGATTGCTAGCTCTCTTTCAATGGTAGCCCACCCCTTGCAGTTGTACGTCTCTTTTGATTAGTATTATTGTAAAATGGCTTACCTTCGAGGAAAATCTCACCCTTTGCTGCTTTCTTTGCCTCTCCATCCGCCAGCTCATTTCTTTCCTCCAATTTTAAGCTCACTCTCTGGTGTGCCTTAATATGCTTTTTCAGGTAGCTGAACTGCTTCCAGCAGCTGGATTGTCTCTTCTTTCCCTGTGAGGTCAGCAGTCCCCTCTCCTTCCAGATGGCTCCATGTGCATGTATGACTCCAAATGCATACCTTGAGTCTGTGTAGATGGTTATTCTCCTCCCTTTTGCCCTTTCCAGGGCAAGGATCAGGGCATTTATCTCAGCCTTCTGTGCAGAGGTCCCTGTTGGTAAGGGTCCAGACTCGATTACCTCTCTGTAGGTTGTCACTGCATACCCAGCATGTCGCTTCCCATTGGCAATGTAGTTGCCCCCGTCAGTGAACCAGGGCTCCGCATCATCCAAAGGAGTGTCCTTTAGGTCTGGGCGGCTGGAGTAGGTAGCTTAAATGGTCTCTAGGCAATCATGGTGTGCTGAGAAAAGAAGCTGGGTTGACAATATTAGTCACCACGATCTCTACATCATCTTGCTCTACCATGATGGCCTGGTATTTCAGAAACCTCTGTGGTGAAAGCCAGTGGCCACCCTTTACTTCCAGTACTGCGGATACTGTGTGGGACACTAGCACAGTCATTTTCGTCCCAGGGTAAACTTGTGTGCCTCTTGAATATTCAGCACAACTGCTGCTACAGCTTTGAGGCAACCTGGCCATCCTTTGGCTGTTGCATCTAGTTGCTTAGAGAAGTAAGCAACTGCCCTTCAGTATGGGCCCAAGTCCTGAGCCAATATTCCCTGGGCAATTCCTTGCGTGGAAAGATAGAAAAAGTGCTTTACTTACATCGGGAAGTTTCAAAGCTGGAGCCAACATGAGGGCTCTATCTCCAGCTGGCGAAAGGCTCGTATAGCGTCTTTTGTCCACTGGAGATATCTGTTTCCATTGCCAATAGGAGCATAGAGGGGTCTGGCGAACAGTCCATAATTATAAACCCACAGCTGGCACTACTCTGCCATGCCTTAGAAGGTTCGGAGTTCTTTCGTTGTCTGGGGTTTCAGGGTTTGGCATACGGCTTCCCTGTCTTAAAGTCTGCTGCTCAGCACTCACTTCTTACCCCAGGTAGATTACCTTCTGTTTCAATACCTATGCCTTTTTCTTTGAGACTCTGCATCCTTGGAGTCCTAGGAAATTCAAAAGGCTTACCGTCCAGGCTTCTCCTGCTTCCCTCGTCCGAGTGGCTACTAGAAGATCGTCCACGTACTGCAACAGCCTCCTTTCCTCTTGTGGAGCTTCCCGGGACTCTGGGTCTTTGCAAGCTGTTCTCCAACCGGAGTGGGGAATCTTGAAGCCTTCAGGCACACGGACTATGTGAGCTTGTGTTTGAATGCAAAAATTTTCTGGCTGGCTTCGTGGATAGGGAGGCAAAAGAAGGCATCTCTTAGGCCTAAAACAGTGAACCAGGTTAGCTCAAGTGTTAAACAAGTTAGTAAGGTCTATGGATTTGCTACCACAGGGTATAAATTCTGTGTTATCTTATTGACAGCCCTTAATCCAGTACTATCAATTATTGGGCTGATTCCTTCCTTATCTTCCTTTTGAGGGTACTACTCAGTTCTCACTAGTTGTGTTCTTTCCTTAAGCTCACTACTCATGGGGGAGCATCTTTCACTCTCCCTGGTACAGCAGAGGCCCATATCCTTGAAAACACTTATTTACTTATTCTAATATCTCCTTACTAATGTCTTTAATTTCAGTGTCTGTTAATGTTAAGCCTAACCTCTTTATATCATTTGCCTCCAGAGTAACCTTTCTCATTTGAGAATGTTTAGCAAATTGAGCAAATTGTACAAAAGCTTTTAGGTACACATGGTACACATGTTACTTTAAAGGTTTGCACAAGTATGCCTTCTCAGACTGGCCAGTTGTTCATTCCCCACACTACAAGATAAACATTCTCCACAGGTACTAAAGCTTTATTTAAAACTGAATATATGACCCTTGTGTCGACAAAAATTCTTCCCTTTTGGGGAGGTCATCTTTACCCTTCCTCCCTTACCTTGGGAGGAGCCTTTAGCAAATCATATGTACTCATTTTGCGAACTGTGATTGCTTTGCATTTCAGCATGATAATCTTTGCCTGATTTCATACGTTGCTATCTTATGCTGCATGCTAAACAACATGTTTGATTTGCTTTCCTTTGCCTTGTTTTCCTTTTTCAAGGGCCAAGACCAGAGGGCGGTCTGATTTTACAGTCTCTTTGCCATTCCGGGTGATTTCTTAAAACAAAAAGACATTTCAGCATACAAAAACCCCATCCCACTTATCTTCCTATTTTAAAACAGTACTTACTGCATTGAAGTATTATAAATCTTTTTATTTTCTGAGCTGCTCCTACTGGCAGCCTTCTCCCAGTGAGCCCCTCCCAAAAGGGGCTAATTTAGGAACCTCTTTGCTCTGGTCAGTTCTCATTACCTCTTTCTCCCTGCCCTATCTCGCTTCCACTCAAACCTCTTTTCACAGACCTTCACAGTAGTTTCTCAGTTTTCCTCCTACACACACACAGCTCCAGGTGGCAGGTATCAGATGTGATTCCCACACACAAGCTCTAAGACCTTAGGTTCTGATCAGAAACCTAATTTACACTCGGGGCATGTGACGCTTATTAGAACAGCAACACCAGCGTTTCTCATAAACACTGCACTGCAATAATACTTGCACATCCAGCTTTTGCCCACAGGTCATTCCCGTGTTCCCTGGGGAGACAGGGCAGCCAGAGCTGTCCCTGTGCCCATGGGGCAGCCACTGTCACCTCATGCAGCGTGCCAGCCTCTCGATGCACCAAAGGCTCCCCGAAATTGCATGCAAAGGCAAGCTATTCTGTTTGTTACCGAGAACTTTAAATCCCTACAGATTGTTTCCAGTCCGGACTTACTGCACTTCCAGCTGAAGTCTCATAAATCTCATAAGTCTCATTAACTAATTCATCTCATTCATCTCTTCTATATAAACTCTGTTTTACAAAATATCAGTCTTTTCTAGTTCTCTTCTTGCACAATCTAAAAGGCACTGTGTCTACTTACACTTGTTTTACTGCTTTGCAAAAAGGCTGTGCTAGTCACAGCCGAAACTCTGATATGCCCACAGACATGGACACACGCACCCGCACCCTCCCTTTATCTAAAATTCACTAGAGCCAAGGCTTGAATTGCTGTGAGGGGGAGAATTCTTGGAATTCCTTTAACTTGCTTTATCGTAGTTAAGCATAAATCACCGTACTATAGTTCTCCTATGTAAAATGCTACTCTTGTTGCACCAAAATCTTAAAATCTCCACAAACACTACTATACAATCTGAGAATCAAATTACCACAATGCAGCGGAAGAAAATCACCACACAAAATCACTGGGAAAGGGTATAACTCTCAAAGTGCTCACTTTTCTCAACACAACACAGCATACCATAATTCGGCATTTACTCACATCAATTTTTCCTGGACACAATCAAAATAACAGCACACAGTCTAGAGATCAAATCCAAACATCCAAGGCAAAGGAACTCTCTGAGCTCATACTGATGGTTAAAATGTACCAAATCTACACAAATCACTGCATTTAAACACGATAAATACCATTACTGACATTCCTCCACTCGCTTCTCCGCGGGGCACTTCTCTCCCTGCCCCGCAGCCTGCTGCAGCCGGTGCCTCAGGCCTCACTCAGCTGCTTCAAACACAGGTAGTACTCACCCCCTCCCGCACTGTAGGGCACTGTAGATTTATTCTCTTTTATACACCATACACCTATACACTTGCACGATTGCAAACACAGTGCACTGACCACACAATGCACACATTAACCATACAGCAACACAGTGTCCGGACATCACACATGCACACAAACAAAACACACACGGGCTCAGCGGTTCTGCTCCATCAGAACAATGAACCCCCAACACACATATACACGGGTTCACCCAGCTCACCCCCAGAACCGCTTGCGGTCTGCTCTATCAGAACGATGAACCCTGTCCCTAATACAGCTCCTCTATCAGCTGAACCCAGACGTCTCTGGGTGGTTTACTCCCTTGCTCTCCTTTCCCTCCCCCAGGGGCCCCTCAGTACATACCGTATCTTCCTCCGCAGGCCAGCAGGTCCTTGTCTGTCCTCACAGGTGGCAAGATGAGACGAGCGGAGCCCCACCAGGAAAAAATCCTAGGACGCGCCTTGGAGGTCCGTCTATCCCCCCTGCCCCGGTGGGGACAGAGAAGTCCCTTCGTGGTCGCCATAATGTTTTGCGGAGAAACAAAGAAACCTCACAACTTCGCAAAAGTTGTAATGCTTTTATTATGACGCGCGCCGGACACAAGTTCCCCAAAAAGGCATGCCTGCCTCTGAAGACCTCGGGTCTTCTTTTATCCCCCTTCCAAATCCATATGCATACAGGTTCACAATAAGTTCATACATATTCATTCCGCGTGACATTTAGCATCAGTTCTTCTTTATCAAAGGAATTTCTAAGTCGGGGGCAAATCGACCTTGTGGCCTTTTCTGTTTTTCTTTCTCTGTCTCCTTGCTGCCTCGGCATGCGAGTATTTCCTTCAGCTTTGGCCTCACAGAATTTTCACCTTTCTTAGACACTTCACCTAATTCAGAATGGATCTTTACTCTGTCTCAGAAGGATGGGGGTACATATGTGGGATTTGGGGAGGGACCAGAGGAAGGATCAGGGGAGCCAGGGAGGGATACGGGAAACTTAAGTGCCACAGGTCATGTGTCAGGAAGGACTGGGAGACCCCAGGCAAGGCTGGGGGAGCTGTGGAGGCTGTGGGGGCTCCTTGTGCCCATCCCTGCACTCACTGCGCACCGTGATACGGAGCCAGACGCTGCTCTTCCGCACAGCCCCACCCTCGGATTGCACCTCACAGCTGTAATTCCCCGAGTGGGAGACCCCAACGGTCTGCTCATCCCGGTAGAACACATGCAGGAGTGGGGCTCGGGGCCGCAGGGCGCTGGGGGCGCTGAGGCAGCTGAGAGTCAGGGGGGACCCCACGGTGAGCTTAGGGGGACCCTTCAGCAGTGGCACCGAGAAGAGCTCGGGGAAGGAGAGGGGAGAGGGATTTGTGAGCCTGAATCCCTGGGGCTGTGGGGGTGTCAGGGTGGGGGCTGTGGATTGCTCAACGTGCACTTTCACTGTCACCGGCACTGACCGCAACAAATTCTCTGGTGTCCCGAATTTCACCCGGCCCTCGCAGCTGTAGCTGCCGCTGTGATTCTGCTGCAGAGGGGGCAGGGACAGCTCGGTGCCATCGCGGAGCCTGCCCAGTTCTATTACCTCTCGGTAGAAGGACGCTGAGGTGACCGTTCTGTTCCACGAGCCCCGGCAGCACAGTGTCACCGTGTCCCCCTCCAGCAGTGCCCACCCCGGCACCTGAAGCACCAGCCAGGCTGGGGGACAGAGGGGACCTGTCACACCTGAAGGCACCAGGACCCCCGCATTTTGTCACACCCAGCACACCAGGGGTACCCAGTTACCACACGGTTTCCCCCACTCTGGGATTCTCTGGGATGCTCTGGGATGTCCCCAGAGCAGGACAGGCTCTAGTTACACAGGAGGTGACCCATGGAGCGGAGCCCACCCACAGCCATCAGAGTCCCCATGGATGCCAGGCTGGGGACACCCAAACCCCCCTTATGTTGTAAGACTATCACGAGGGGGCTGCGCCCAGTGCTGGGACTGTCACACCAGTAGGTGCCACTCTTCGTGACAGTGAAATGCTCCTGTCTCTCCTGCCACAAGCACTGCCTGTCCCTGTTCCAGATGGTGGCACTGGCGTTCCCCAGCCCTGGCAGGTCAGTGTCACCCGGTCCCACAGCACCGGTGGTGTCCGGGGGGCTCCACCAGGATCTGGGTGGTCTGGGCACCTGTGGGTGACAGGGGACACCAGCCTGCCGGGGCCACCAGGGAGCTGGGGACAGCGGGGTGGGGTGGGGCCATGTCATCCCCCGAGGACTCATCAGTGAGGCCGAGGGTCTGGGCTGGAAGGGAGAAGGGACAGGGCTGGGTGAGGGTGACACTCCAGGGACAGCAGCACAGGGGCATGGAGTGTGGGGCTGTTCCCGAAATGTCTCAGTAGGGGCAATGGTGTGGCACAGATGTCTCGAGGACAGGGACACAGCAGCCAACCCTTGCTCAGGCATGGAGATGCTGTGCTGGCACAGGTCATCCCTGCCAGCCTCACAGCCACATCCCCATGGCCCTGTGCCCATGGTCCATTTCCGATGGCACCTGTCCCCATGGCCCATCAACATGGTGTTTGTCCCCTTGTCCCTGTCCCTGCATTCCTGTGTTCCTGTCCTGGTCCCCACAGCTGCCACAGCCCCAAGGTTCCTTCTGCCACATCCTTGTCCCCACATCTTCATCTCCCTGTCCCCACATTCCTGTCTCCTGTTTCTGTCCCCAAAGCTACCCCATAACTCTGGTCACACTGTGCTCTGTGCCCTGCTGGCATTGGGGACCTCAGGGGACCCCACAGTCCCCCTGGGCCCCTCTCCCCTCCCCATCCCCCGGGTGTCAGGCCCGTGCCCAGGGCACTCACCCCACAGGAGCAGCGCCACCTTCCCGGCCATCCTGGTGTCCCCAGCCATGTGCATGGGCTGTCACTCACTGCCAGGGGTGGCTGTCCCCTAGGTGGTGGCTCTTTGGCCAAAGGGGAAGGAAGCGAGGTCAGATCTTGCCCTCATGGGTAAGTGGCACCTGGTGGGATCAGGGAGGCCACAAGCTGGGGACAGGCTGTGGGCAGGGTGGGGATAGGATGGGGACAAGGCTGGGTGAGACACAGTGGGACATGGGTTTCCCAGGAGTGGGGGGGGCTCAGGGGGTTTGGGGATGTGGGGATGGGTGTCCAGGGGAAGTGGGGGTCCCAGGGATGGGGTCCCTGGGAATGGGGGTGCTGAGGATAGGGAGTCACTGGGAATGGGGGTCCCCACAGCTGAGGGGTCTCAGGGATGGGAATGCCAGAGGAACATGAGTTCCAGATATTTGGGGTCATGGGATGGGGATGCTGGGGTAATGGGGGATCATGTAGGAATGGGGGTCCTGTGAAAATCAAGGTCTAGTGGGAAGGGAATTTTAGGGATGGGATGAACAGCAGAGGGTTCCTTGGGAATGAGGGCTCCTGGGCCATGGAGATCCTGGGGAATGTGAGTAGTGGGATACGGGTTCCAGAGAGGGGGAGACATAAAAAATATGGTACCCATGATTTGATTTCCAGGGGAATGGAGGTGCCAGGGATGGGCAGTACCTGGGTGGGCCCATGGTCTCAGCTCTTTCCCTGGGAGCCTCAGATTTTGGGTGATCCAGAGCCCAGCACAGCCCCCACAAAGTGCTGGCAGCCCGAGGGTCAGATTCTGAGGGGTTCTGGGTCTGTGAAGATTCTGCAGCAGAGATGAGAATTCTGTGGGGGAAAAAGGCCTGCCTGTGGTTTGCCCAGCCCTGCAAGAAGCACAAACTCCAAAGCAAGCCCAAGCAGTGGCCCTGAGAGGGCCTTTGATGGTTTTCAGAGCAGGACTGGCTGTAAACCCCTGCCCTGGGAGGGGCAGCTGTGAGGGAACCAGCCCGGAAATGTAGCAATTGATCATTTGTTCCTCTTTGTAAGGGACAGAGAGAACCACAAAACTACGGCACAATCCACAACATTCTGCTCAACATCCTGACCTGGACCCTCCTTTTTGAAGAATACCTGCAGCCTTCTGGAACCTCATGGACAAAATGTTTGGGTTTGTGATGTGCCCGCCCCATAAAAGGGAAAAATGTGCAAATACTGGGCAGGGGCTCTGCCCCACGGCCGTGGTGGGGCTGTGGGGCGGGATCCTGTGTGGATTACAGGTGGCCCAAAAGCTGCTCCATCCCTGCCCTCCTCACCTGAGTGAAAGGCTGAGGATTTGCAGGAATTGTGGTGTAAAGCCACCAGAGGTGCTGCTGTGGACCGGAGACCTGCCTGGGGTCAGGTGCTGCCTTCCTTCCATTCGGGATCATGGAGAGCCGGCGCTGGTGTTGCGCAGGGCATGTGCCTGGCCCCGGGACACTGCTACGCTGCCAGTGGGCACTGGGATCCAACCTGCTGTCTTGGTGGCTTCTGCCCGCTGCCGGTGGTGGTGCCGGGAGCGATGGGTGCCCGTGAGTTTGCGAATGGAGCGATTTCCCCTCCTCCCTCGTGTCCGAGGCCGCGATGGCCGCTGAGGGGATGGAGCTGGACCGGGGCGCCCCCTGCTGGCCAGGAGTGCTCCCTGCAGCGCCCCCTGCTGGCCGTGGTTTTAACTGCCACAAAAACCAAAAGCACTGAGCGTGAGGGAAAGTTCTGGGTTTGTGTTGTTTGTTCTGTTCTGGTTTATCAATTTCCCAGTAAAGAGCTGTTATTCCTTTTCCTGTACTTTTGCCTGGAAGAAACATCATCTTTGAAATTAAAAAAAGTTTCAGACATGTGTCTTCTTTCAATTCCAGGAACATTCACACTTTCCTTGGCAGATTTTCCTCCTTTAAATGAGTTCCCATCTCCTGGGTTCCAGCATGGATGGGACAGACACCCCAAGAAGAGACACGGTCAGGGACTTGGCCACCTCATGCTCTGCTTTTTAAGCCAGTAGGGCCTCCAAGGGCCCTCTCCTCAGATGGCAATTCTGGTCACCCGTGCACTAGGGAGCTGGATTGGCAGAGCGTCACACTGTCCCCAGTTTTCCATGGCTGACAGACTGATGGTCAGATGGGGCCCTATCTCACCAAAAGGAAGGTCTGACACATCTCTGCCAGACACAACTGTTCCAAAATGTCTCCAAACATCAAACTTTGCCTTTGTCTGACAGCCCACCCTGTGCCATGGCCTGATCCCGACTGTCATGGCAAAAGGGGAGGCTCTGGAACCCCCAAAGGGCCTTTGTGACATCCTCGTGTGGGGAACACGGCAGAGGACAGGTTTGGGACAGGGGACAAGCGAATCCAGAGCCTCCTGAAGGCTGCTTGGGCCATCAGAGCAAGGAAGGTCAAAGAGCCCTGCCAGGTTCCTCTGGTGGAGGTAACGTGCTAGGGGAAGTGTTTGGGGTTTTTTCCTTTTTGGGTGCTTTCCCAGGAAATCTTTCTTTGTGTGACCCTTAGGACTCTGAGACGGAGTGGGGATCCATTCTGAATTAGGTGAAGTGTCTGGAAAAGGTGAGGGGTCTGTAGGGCCAAAGCTGAAGGAAAAGCCGCATTCCAGAGACAGCAAGGAGACAGAGAAAGAAAAACAGAAATTACCACAAGGTCAGTCTGTCCCAGACCTAGGAGTTCCTTAGATAGAGAAGAACTGGTGCTAAATGTCACGCGGAATGAATATGTACGAACTTATTGTGAAACTGTATGCATATGCATTTGGAAGGGGGATAAAAGAAGACCCGAGGTCTTCAGAGGTATGCTTGCCTATTGGGGAGGCTTGCGTCCAGCGCGCGTCGTAATAAAAGCATACCGGGCTTTACAACTTTTACGAAGTTGTGAGGTTTCTTCTTTTCTCCGCAAAACATTATGGCGACCACGAAGGGACTTCTCTGTCCCCACCGGGGCAGGGGGGATAGACGGACCTCCAAGGTGCGCCCTAGGATTTTTTTTCCTGGTGGGGCTCCGCTCGTCTCAACTTGCCACCTGTGAGGACAGACAAGGACCTGCTGGCCTGCGGAGGAAGATACGGTATGTACTGAGGGGCCCCTGGGAGAGGGAAAAGAGAGCAAGGGAGTAAACCACCCAGAGACGTCTGGGTTCAGCTGATGGAGCAGCTGTATTAAAGAAGGGATTCATCGTTCTGATAGAGCAGACCGCAAGCGGTTCTGGGGGTGAGCCAGGTGAACCCGTGTATATGTGTGTTGGGGGTTCATTGTTCTGATGGAGCAGAACCGCTGAGCCCGTGTGTGTTTTGTTTGTGTGCATGTGTGATGTCCGGACACTGTGTTGCTGTATGGTTAATGTGTGCATTGTGTGGTCAGTGCACTGTGTTTGCAATCGTGCAAGTGTATAAGTGTATGGTGTATAAAAGAGAGTAGAGCTACAGTGCTATACGGTGCGGGGGGGTGAGTACTACCCGTGTTTGAAGCAGCCGAGTGAGGCCTGAGGCACCGGCTGCAGCAGGCTGCGGGGCAGGGAGAGAAGTGCCCCGCGGAGAAGCGAGTGGAGGAATGTCAGTAATGGTATTTATCGTGTTTAAATGCAGTGATTTGTGTAGATTTGGTACATTTTAACCATCAGTATGAGCTCAGAGAGTTCCTTTGCCTTGGATGTTTGGATTTGATCTCTAGACTGTGTGCTGTTATTTTGATTGTGTCCAGGAAAAATTGATGTGAGTAAATGCCGAATTATGGTATGCTGTGTTGTGTTGAGAAAAGTGAGCACTTTGAGAGTTATACCCTTTCCCAGTGATTTTGTGTGGTGATTTTCTTCCGCTGCATTGTGGTAATTTGATTCTCAGATTGTATAGTAGTGTTTGTGGAGATTTTAAGATTTTGGTGCAACAAGAGTAGCATTTTACATAGGAGAACTATAGTACGGTGATTTATGCTTAACTACGATAAAGCAAGTTAAAGGAATTCCAAGAATTCTCCCCCTCACAGCAATTCAAGCCTTGGCTCTAGTGAATTTTAGATAAAGGGAGGGTGCGGGTGCGTGTGTCCATGTCTGTGGGCATATCAGAGTTTCGGCTGTGACTAGCACAGCCTTTTTGCAAAGCAGTAAAACAAGTGTAAGTAGACACAGTGCCTTTTAGATTGTGCAAGAAGGGAACTAGAAAAGACTGATATTTTGTCTGATCAGAACATAGTGTCTATGTCACGTTTTTGATTAGCATGCTGTGTGAGGTGACAGTGCTGTCCCCTGGGCACAGGGACAGCTCTGGCTGCCCTGTCTCCCCAGGGAACACGGGAATGACCTGTGGGCAAAAGCTGGATGTGCAAGTATTATTGCAGTGCAGTGTTTGTGAGAAACGCTGGTATTGCTGTTTTGCTGTCAGGGCACATGCCCCGAGTGTAAATTAGAGGTTTCTGGTCAAGCGGATTCAGAACCTAAGGTCTTAGAGCTTGTGTGTGGGAATCACATCTGATACCTGCCACCTGGAGCTGTGTGTGTGTAGGAGGAAAACTGAGAAACTACTGTGAAGGTCTGTGAAAAGAGGTTTGAGTGGAAGCGAGATAGGGCAGGGAGAAAGAGGTAATGAGAACTGACCAGAGCAAAGAGGTTCCTAAATTAGCCCCTTTTGGGAGGGGCTCACTGGGAGAAGGCTGCCAGTAGGAGCAGCTCAGAAAATAAAAAGATTTATAATACTTCAATGCAGTAAGTACTGTTTTAAAATAGGAAGATAAGTGGGATGGGGTTTTTGTATGCTGAAATGTCTTTTTGTTTTAAGAAATCACCCGGAATGGCAAAGAGACTGTAAAATCAGACCGCCCTCTGGTCTTGGCCCTTGAAAAAGGAAAACAAGGCAAAGGAAAGCAAATCAAACATGTTGTTTAGCATGCAGCATAAGATAGCAACGTATGAAATCAGGCAAAGATTATCATGCTGAAATGCAAAGCAATCACAGTTCGCAAAATGAGTACATATGATTTGCTAAAGGCTCCTCCCAAGGTAAGGGAGGAAGGGTAAAGATGACCTCCCCAAAAGGGAAGAATTTTTGTCGACACAAGGGTCATATATTCAGTTTTAAATAAAGCTTTAGTACCTGTGGAGAATGTTTATCTTGTAGTGTGGGGAATGAACAACTGGCCAGTCTGAGAAGGCATACTTGTGCAAACCTTTAAAGTAACATGTGTACCATGTGTACCTAAAAGCTTTTGTACAATTTGCTCAATTTGCTAAACATTCTCAAATGAGAAAGGTTACTCTGGAGGCAAATGATATAAAGAGGTTAGGCTTAACATTAACAGACACTGAAATTAAAGACATTAGTAAGGAGATATTAGAATAAGTAAATAAGTGTTTTCAAGGATATGGGCCTCTGCTGTACCAGGGAGAGTGAAAGATGCTCCCCCATGAGTAGTGAGCTTAAGGAAAGAACACAACTAGTGAGAACTGAGTAGTACCCTCAAAAGGAAGATAAGGAAGGAATCAGCCCAATAATTGATAGTACTGGATTAAGGGCTGTCAATAAGATAACACAGAATTTATACCCTGTGGTAGCAAATCCATAGACCTTACTAACTTGTTTAACACTTGAGCTAACCTGGTTCACTGTTTTAGGCCTAAGAGATGCCTTCTTTTGCCTCCCTATCCACGAAGCCAGCCAGAAAATTTTTGCATTCAAACACAAGCTCACATAGTCCGTGTGCCTGAAGGCTTCAAGATTCCCCACTCCGGTTGGAGAACAGCTTGCAAAGACCCAGAGTCCCGGGTAGCTCCACAAGAGGAAAGGAGGCTGTTGCAGTACGTGGACGATCTTCTAGTAGCCACTCGGACGAGGGAAGCAGGAGAAGCCTGGACGGTAAGCCTTTTGAATTTCCTAGGACTCCAAGGATGCAGAGTCTCAAAGAAAAAGGCATAGGTATTGAAACAGAAGGTAATCTACCTGGGGTAAGAAGTGAGTGCTGAGCAGCAGACTTTAAGACAGGGAAGCCGTATGCCAAACCCTGAAACCCCAGACAACGAAAGAACTCCGAACCTTCTAAGGCATGGCAGAGTAGTGCCAGCTGTGGGTTTATAATTATGGACTGTTCGCCAGACCCCTCTATGCTCCTATTGGCAATGGAAACAGATATCTCCAGTGGACAAAAGACGCTATACGAGCCTTTCGCCAGCTGGAGATAGAGCCCTCATGTTGGCTCCAGCTTTGAAACTTCCCGATGTAAGTAAAGCACTTTTTCTATCTTTCCACGCAAGGAATTGCCCAGGGAATATTGGCTCAGGACTTGGGCCCATACTGAAGGGCAGTTGCTTACTTCTCTAAGCAACTAGATGCAACAGCCAAAGGATGGCCAGGTTGCCTCAAAGCTGTAGCAGCAGTTGTGCTGAATATTCAAGAGGCACACAAGTTTACCCTGGGACGAAAATGACTGTGCTAGTGTCCCACACAGTATCCGCAGTACTGGAAGTAAAGGGTGGCCACTGGCTTTCACCACAGAGGTTTCTGAAATACCAGGCCATCATGGTAGAGCAAGATGATGTAGAGATCGTGGTGACTAATATTGTCAACCCAGCTTCTTTTCTCAGCACACCATGATTGCCTAGAGACCATTTAAGCTACCTACTCCAGCCGCCCAGACCTAAAGGACACTCCTTTGGATGATGCGGAGCCCTGGTTCACTGACGGGGGCAACTACATTGCCAATGGGAAGCGACATGCTGGGTATGCAGTGACAACCTACAGAGAGGTAATCGAGTCTGGACCCTTACCAACAGGGACCTCTGCACAGAAGGCTGAGATAAATGCCCTGATCCTTGCCCTGGAAAGGGCAAAAGGGAGGAGAATAACCATCTACACAGACTCAAGGTATGCATTTGGAGTCATACATGCACATGGAGCCATCTGGAAGGAGAGGGGACTGCTGACCTCACAGGGAAAGAAGAGACAATCCAGCTGCTGGAAGCAGTTCAGCTACCTGAAAAAGCATATTAAGGCACACCAGAGAGTGAGCTTAAAATTGGAGGAAAGAAATGAGCTGGCGGATGGAGAGGCAAAGAAAGCAGCAAAGGGTGAGATTTTCCTCGAAGGTAAGCCATTTTACAATAATACTAATCAAAAGAGACGTACAACTGCAAGGGGTGGGCTACCATTGAAAGAGAGCTAGCAATCCCTTCCCATTTTCGTGGTTACTAGTGAAGGAAGGGCACTAGAAAACACACTAGGGCCTAACTACTTAAAAGCCTTTTATAGAGTGTGGCTCATTTCTCGAAATTACCAAGGCTGCGAGTGATACAGAGTGCATTGAAATGAAGTGTTGACTTTGAAGCAGTAATTTCCACAGGCTTTCTAGAACACACATCTGATTGAAAGAATCGTTGTATCGTTGTCAGGAATTTATATGCCACTATCATTCAGGTAAGCCGACAATGTGATCCTTGCCTCTAGACTAACCTCAAAATACCCCCCACCCCGGGCCAAAACTCGGTCAGACTCAGAGAGGCCATGGGCCTGTACAGCAGTGGCAAATTAACTTTTCAGAACTCTCAAGGAAAGGGGGGGGTATCAGTATTTACTGGTATTGATGGATACATTTGCAGGGTGGCCAGAAACATTTCCCACCAGAACTGTCAAAGCTCAAGAGGTGACCAGATTATTTTTACAAGAAATAATACCACGCTTCAGAGTTCCAGCCACGATATCCTCAGATAGAGAATCACATTTCATTTCCAAAATAGTGCAACACATTAGTAGCCATCTGGGCCTAGATTAGGAACTTCACACTCCATACCACCCCCAATCAAGCGGCCAGGTGGAGAGAATGAATCATTTGATTAAGCAGCAAATCATAAGACTGGGGCAAGAAGTTAATCCACCCTAGCCCAAGCTCTTCCACTAGCACTATTGCAAATTCAAAGTAAACCTTGAGCTAAAGGAATGCTGAGTCCTTTTGGAATGCCTTATAGAAGACCATATGGAATACAAGGGAAATGTCCAGAATGTCCACCTACATGGTGGCATTAAGCAAACAGCTCAGAGTAATTGAGAAACATGTGGCTGGAACATGGAGCAGGGAGTTAGATTGCCTGGGGATGATGTATATGTTAAGTCTCTTACAGAGAAGACTTCGGAACCACAGTGGGAGAGACCACTGCATGTACTTCTCACCACCTTCACTGCAATCAAAATCAAGGACCAGGATGCCTGAATTCATCACTCTCAGGTGAAGAAGGCCCAGAAACCCCTTAAGGAGTGACGCCAGGAGACAATGAACTGAGATTAAAACTTACTCGGGCAAAATGAGTACATTGCGGTCGGGAGTAGCTCATATTTTAGTTTGTAGAATTGTTTTGTGTGGAATCATAACTGAAGTTTTAGAACTTGAGAGTACCTCTATTCAAAGCAATGCTGAATGGCCTTGGTCCCTGGCATTTAATCAGTATACTGGATCCATAGGAAAACCTTCTGAGATAAAAGATTTAAACTTATCTACTGTAGTAATTCACGAGAATCAGGTATGTGAGGAGCAAGAATGGCAGGAAAAGAAACTGTGGACACTTCAAGGAATCAGAGGAGAAGAAATCAAAGTAGGGTGCCAGGTCATCAATAGGGTAGCTTATGAGAGACCAGATGTAATTAGTGTCTGAACCTCCCCTGGTGTATATGAACACCAGGAAGTCTGTGATAACCTAAGTGAATCAGACTGTTGGTGTAATTTCACCTTGATACAGCCTGTAGAAGTGACCTGCCTTTGAGCTCGAATTACTATCAGACTTTCATTTGAATTCAAAGTGGACACTGCACTTTTTATCACAGCAGGGCCTTATACACCCCATACTAGTTCAGACTCTACCCAAACTCCAAACTTGAACCTAATGTAGTAAAGAATGTGACTGAACAACAGCTATTATTCAATCCAGAATGGTCTCTCAAATGTGTGGAGTTGATAATGCAGATTAACATCTCAAAAATCCAACCAGCCTGCTCCTCCTTCCTAAAAACTTCCATTGAGGGCTGGACAACATGGTTACAAAAACAGGCATATCTCAGGAGCAGAACGAGAAAGGAAGGAGCCAGCTGTCTTGGTGCCTAAAACCAGGAACACCAAGAAATCAGTTTCCTTAGGTCATTTTCCAAGCTGGTTGGCTGAACACTCAGGCAATGGCTGGTAAAGGGTGCTGAGCAGCAGGTGGTGAATTAACCCAAGCAAGGAAGGTGATTTTCTTTATTTATAGCTATCCCTTTTCCTACTGAGATCGGGATCAGTGATTGTCCCAGTCTGAGGCGGTTGGATTCTGCTTAAAAGAGGTAGAGAGAGAGACCCCTCCTCAGATCTCAGCAGCAGGCTGTAGGATTTTGAGCATCATTTTTGTGCTGAGTGTTTCAAGTAGCAGAAACCCAATCCCAGTTTCTTCTGAGGCACTGCAATGAATTTAGGCTCTTCTCTCAGATTTCCCCTTCACTATTTACTTGAGGCTTGGACCTGAAGCTAGGGGCAAGGTGGGTGAGGTTTTGTAGACCAGGAGAGACATTCCTGCTTGCCACACATCTGGGAAATCAGGTGCTTTGGAGGGGGAAGGAGATTCCCTGAGGTCTCTACATTTCAGAACAAACATCTGCCTCAAATATGACCTAAACCTCTGTCAGATACACTTGTGAAGTGTGTCTGAATTTGCAGTGTGAGCCCAGCACATCCCTCTGGCAGGGAGGGATGGTCATGGACAGAAAGCAGTTCCTGTTCCCCATAACAAACATCTAACTGGCATATTAGGGAAAAGATTAGGAGTTTTAAATGGAATTGATTCAGAAATACTGCTGAATAAACTGGCCACAGCAGCAGGTAGCCTAACAAAATTGAAGCAGCCTTTATAGTAATCTCTATTGGCATTAGGAACTAGCCAGTGACAGATTTCAAAAGTACTGCCAAAGTAAGGAAGTATGAAAAGGCCGGGGACCAAGACCACAAGTTAATAGTAGAAGCACTTAGTATAGTTCAAGATAATGTGTCTTTAGCTTTCAGTTGTATACAAGCACAGTTAGGGATACAAGCAACAGCAGCTCTGATCATATGGGAAAGGGGTGAAGGTAATTTTCCAGCTGAAATTCAAGAAATTGTGTGGGATAATGCAATTGATGTTGAAAGGAAGTTTCAATCCTGGCAGACTATGGTGAATTTCACCTATGATCCTGTTTCTAATGTGGCAACTGCCTTTGTGCTTACCATACATAATGCCGCTGTTTATGTTATCCATCCCATCGTTGCTCTAGGATTAAACCATGAAAAAAACAATACTCTATCCTTCAGAACATAGAGTTTGGGCATGAAAGATGAATGAAGAGTGGGAGACAGTAAACTTGGAATTCTGCATTACTAGTGAACAGATGGAATTTATTTGTGAAAGCAATACTATTAATGTACAGGATGTGTGTTTGGACACTGAACAGAGTATTTGTTACTTTGAAATTCATCCAGTCACTGACCAGAAAACTGTGCTCGTATATACTGGAGAAGGGTGTATGCTTGAGAACTGCTTGTGCTGCTGTACAAATTGATAGCAATCATGTTATTCTGTCTATTAGAAGCCATTCTAATCTCTGTATTTGTAATTTTGTTAAGATTATTGGGTGTGATTTTTCGTATTTGGTACCAGTAACATCCCACCAGCTGATTTAAGCCAATTACACAATGTATCACAGACTACCACCTACTCCTAGTGGGATGAACCCTACATTGGTAAAACAATTAATTAGGCACCAAGATCTATTGGAAGGCTTGAAAGGAATCCAAGGAAGTGGAAAGAAAACCTTAATTACTGTCCAACATGATACAAAAGAGATAACCAGAGTTCTACAAAGAATAAACCAAATTATGGATCAGCACTGGTGAGATGTGATCTTTGGGTGGTCACCAACTGCAAATGGAATCTTTACTCTTTAATAAGTTGTGCCACCCCTTTGTAGTTTTATTAATATTAGTTGGGATAAGCTTAGGATTATCTATTATATTGCTAATTTGGAACTGGAGAATGCTACAACGAATAGCTGTACTGACATCTTTGTCAAACGTACATGGTGAAGCACTAAAAGACACTTATTGTCGTGAAGGTTTTCAATAAGTAAAAGAATTTACTTATTTCCTAGGAAAGGGGGGAATGAGACAGGGTAAAGATCCATTCTGAATTAGATGAAGTGTCTAAGAAAGGTGAAAAGTCTGTGAGGCCAAAGCTGAAGGAAAAACTCGCATGCCGAGACAGCAAGGAGACAGAGAAAGAAAAACAGAAAAGACCACAAGGTCGATTTGCCCCCGACTTAGAAATTCCTTTGATAAAGAAGAACTGGTGCTAAATGTCACGCGGAATGAATATGTATGAACTTATTGTGAACCTGTATGCATATGGATTTGGAAGGGGGATAAAAGAAGACCCGAGGTCTTCAGAGGCAGGCATGCCTTTTTGGGGGACTTGTGTCCGGCGCGCGTCGCGCGTTGTAATAAAAGCATACCGGGCTTTACAACTTTTACAAAGTTGTGAGGTTTCTTCTTCTCTCCGCAAAACACTTCCCTGGCACCTTTTCCATGTCCTGCCATTGCTGACCTGGGTCCCTCCTCAGGTCCCTCCATTCTTGGCTTTTGTCCACTCATCCCTCACTGGATCCCCTGACCCCTCCCTGCATCCCTCCACCCCTCTCTGAGGTCCCCACACATTCCCCAGGTCCCACCATCCGCTCCCTGTGTCCCCAAACCTTCCCTGGTGTCGCCCCCATCCCTCTTCAGGTGTCCCTTCCCAGAACCCCTCATCCCCCTGTTTCCAATCCCGCCCCCATGTCTGAACCACCTCTCCCTCACTGCGATCCTCCTGCCCCTCCCTGACCACCCAGGGGTCATCCCTCACTGACCCCTGTTGTCCCCCTCCCATGCAGTGGCCTCGCCCTCAGGGGTGTCCCTGTCAGCGCAGCCCACCAGGGGACAGGTGGCACTCGGGGACAGTCTGGTGCTGAGCTGCACAGTGGCTGTGGGGACAGGTCCTCTGTCCTCCTCCTGGCACTGGGAGGGCTCGGGGACACTGCCAGGAACTGGCCCCCACCTGGAGCTGCGCCACATTGGGGACAATGACAGCGGCCAGTACCGGTGCCGGGTCAGTGATGGGGCGGGTGTGGCCGAGAGTGACCCCCTGAATGTCACCGTCCTGGGTGAGCGGGACCCTCAGGCTGGGGGTGACCCCACTCACGGCACTCGCATCCCACCTGGCCCGGTGCCAGCACCGTCTCTGTCCCCACAGTGACCGTGGCCAATGCCACCATCACCCCTGGTCCCCTGTCACACCAGGTGTGTGCAGGTATCAACGTGAGCCTGCACTGCTCGGTGCAGATGGGCTCAGCCCCTGTCACCTTCACCTGGCTGCACAATGGGCAGGAGGTTGCTCGGGGTCCCCTCTTGGATCTCAGGGGCATTGATGTGGGACATTCGGGCACCTACCAGTGCATGGCCACCAACCAGCTGGGACAGGATGGGCACTGCGTGTTCCAGGCACTCAGCCCAGAGCTGGTCCTGGAGGTGACACCTGGTTCACCCTGGGGCACAGGTGAGGTCACACAGGGTTGCTGGGGGGTTCAGGGCCCCTGTAGTTCAGGGTGACCCCAATGTGTCCCCCTCTGTCCCCAGCAGTGACTGTGAATGTCGGCAAGACCCTCCTGTTCCTGCTCCGTCTCCTGGCTGTCATCGGGGGCTGTCACTCGTGGCACCGCCAGCGTGGGTGACAATGGGGGTGGCACAAGGTCCTACAGGAATCGGGGGGAAGCCCCACACACTAGGGGAGCAGTTGGGGCATCACACAAAGCCCCTGAGCTGGAGGAAACTGAGCCCCCAGTGACCTTTGCTTGGGGTGCTCAATGCTTTGGGGCCATTTTGGAAGGTCCTGGCCTGTCCCAGGAAGGACCTTGTGGAATATTGGGGTGACACTGGGATCTTTTGGGGGCTTTTGGGGAGGTATTGGAGAGTTGTGCAGGGATGTTGAGAGCTCTTTAGGGATTCTCGATCAGTTTCGAGGCTTCCCTGCATTCCATTCTTGGGGTTCCTTAAGACTTGAGGGGTGCTCAGGGGCTGTGTGAAAAATCAGGATCCTGAGGTGGTTCAGGGATCCTGGAGAGGGGTTTAGAGTACCTGGGGACCTCAGGTGTTCTGGGGCTCCTCAGGGGTGCTTTCGGTGCAGGGGCCTGGCAGCCCAGTAGAAATGAGTGTCTGGTGGGGGCTCAGGGCTCCAGTGGGCATTTAAAGGTCCCAGTTGGGGTTGGGGCCCAGGACACCCCATGATCACCCCATCCTCTTTTTCTTGCAGCTCTCAGGAAATCCCAGGACAGGTCAGTGGGGAGTTCCAGCCATGACTCTGCCTGACCCCCTACCCAGACACCCCACAGATCCCCCCTTATCCCCACAGGGCCCCCCAGAACCCCCTTATCCCCTGCAGGTGGGGGAGGGGCTGGACATGAGGGGGCAGAGGGTGAGTATGGGGGATGGATGGGGACATGGACATGTCACCCATGGATGTCACCCCAAGCCAGGTGTCTCTTACTGTCCCCCCAAGGACCCCCAGGTGACCCATGCAGAGCTGCCAGGACCACATGGGTGACTGCAGGACACCAGTGACATCCATGGGAACGTGCTGTGACACTGGGGGAGCTGGGAGTCCCCATCCCATGGCTCCCATGGTGGCCCATCCTGCCTGGGGTGATGACCATGACTCAGGAGGGCTGCACAGGGCACCAAGTGCTCCCCTTTCCCCGTCCCAGTGCTCCCAGTACACCCATGGCTTCCCAGGCTCCTCCTAGCGCCAGGTGACACAGGACCCATTTCCTTCTTATTTAGTCCAAAATGCAGCTTTTTGGTTAAACTGGCAGAGATGGTGTTTGTTCAGCTTTGTCGAGCTTTAGGAATGGGATTCGCCAGTTCTGGGTTCCCACTAAAACCACGGGCTGCTGCCCCTTTCCCTACCGCTCCCCATGGAGGCACAAAAATTCCAAAAGTCTTACAGTTCCTGAATCAGCAATGAAAGAACAAAATCAACAGCAACAGCAACAAGGTTCACAGTCCAAATGGTCACACAAGGAACAATTTCCAGGGAAAACCACCAACAAAGAATAATCTCGAACTCTTCACCCCCATCACGTTTCCTCCACCGGAGGAATCTGGCAGAGCCCTGGACCTTCCTTGCTCTGATGGCCAAAGTGGCCTTCAGGAGGCTCTGGATTCTCTTGTCCCCTGTCCCAAACCCCTCCTCTGCCATGTTCCCCACACGAGGATCTCACAAAGGTCCTGAGGAGGTTCCTGAGCCTCCCCCTTTCCCAGGCAGTCGGAATCAGGCCATGGCACTGGGTGGGGTGTCAGAGACAGGAAAAATTTGAAGTCTGAAGACATTTTGGAACAGCTGTGTGTGGCAGGGGTGGGCCAGACCTTGCTTTTGGTGAGACAGGGCTCCGTCTGTCCATCATCTGTAAGCCATGGCACACTGGGGACAGTGTAACACTTTGACAAAGTCAGCTCCTGAGTAGCCAGGTGACCAGAAGTGCCAGCTGTGGAGAGGACCCTTGGTGACGCAACTGGCTTAAAAGGCAGAGCATGAGGTAGCACAGTCCCTGACCCTATCTGCTCATGGGGTGTCTGTTGCATCCACGCTGGAACCCAGAAGTGGGCAACTCATTTAAATGAGAAATATCTGCCAAGGAAACTGGGAAAAATTCCTGGAATGGAAAGAAACCCATCTCAGAAACTTTTTTTAATTTCAAAGATGATCTGGCTTCCAGGCCAAAGTGAAGGAAAAGGATTAACAGCTCTTTCCTGGGAAATTGATAAACCAGAACAGAACAAACAACACAAACCCAGAACTTTCCCTCCCGCTCAGCGCTGTTGGTTTTTGTGGCAGTTATAACCGCGGCGAGCAGGGGGCGCTGCAGGGAGCACTCCCGGCCAGCAGGGGGCGCCCCGGTCCAGCTCTATCCCCTCAGCGGCCATCGCGGCCTCGGACACGAGGGAGGAGGGGAAATCGCTCCATTCGCAAACTCACGGGCACCCATCGGTCCCGGCACCACCACCGGCAGTGGGCAGAAGCCGCCAAGGCAGCAGGTTGGATTCCAGTGCCCACTGGCAGCGTAGCAGTGTCCCGGGGCCAGGCACATGCCCTGCGCAACACCAGCGCCGGCTCTCCATGATCCCGAATGGAAGGAAGGCAGCACCTGACCCCAGGCAGGTCTCCGGTCCACAGCAGCACCTCTGGTGGCTTTACACCACAATTTCTGCAAATCCTCAGCCTTTTACTCAGGTGAGGAGGGCAGGGATGGAGCAGCTTTGGGGAAACCTGGAATCCACACAGGGTCACTCCCCACAGCCCCACCCCAGCTGCAGCCAGAGCCACAGCTCCATATTTCCACACTTTTCCCTCTTGTCTGGCAGCCACGCCCAAAACCCAAACTCTCTTCCCAGGCCATTCTAAAGGGCTTCATGTTTGAGACAGGAAGGAGGAGGGACCTGGTCAGGTTGTTGTGCCGATTGTTGCGGGATACTCAAGGTTTTTGGGGCTATCTCAGACCCTTGCTGCAAGGGACAAAATGATCAATTGCTGCCTTTCTGGACTGGTTCTCACACAGCTGCCCCTGCAGGAGGCGATTTCCAGCCAGCCCTGCTCTGAAAACCATCAAAGGCCCTTGCAGAGACACTGCTTTGGCTCCCTTTGGGGTTTGTGCTTCTTGCAGAGCTGAGCAAACCACAGGCAGGCCTTTTTCCACCCACAGAATTCTCACCTCTGCAGCAGCTCTAAAGCTGTCAGAATCAAAGCCAAGGGGGCAGGGGGGACTCTCAGGTGCTGGCTGCCCCCTGGGGCTGGCCAGAGCAGGGCTGGGCAATGGCCATCCCTGTGCAGTGGGGCTGGGCCATGGCTGGGCCCCACCCTTGGATGGCCACAACAACATCAGCTACTCCATAATACTTTTCACTATCTGAACAACATGGCAATATTTAATCAACACTATAATCAATAATGTTATATCAATTCATATAATATCCAGCAAAAGTCAACTTCCATTAACTTGTTTCTCACAACACATACCAGTAAAGAACTGTTATTCCTGTTCCCACATCTTTAACTAAAAGCCCTGTAATTTCATACTAGTTCAGAGAGAAGGGGGTGGTATTTTCCATCCCAAGGGAGGTTCCCACTTTGTTCAGCTTCCTTGAAAGAGCTGAAGAAAGAATCACAATTTCTGCCAGTTTAACCAAAGAGCTGCATTTTTCTCCCAGGAGCAGGGAACCAGGTCCTGTGCCCCCTTGGAACTGGGATGGGCACCAGTAAGCCACCTTAGTGGGAGTACTGGGAGGGGGATTGCAGAGCCACTAAGGACATGGGGGTTAAGAGGAACAAATCTGATTTTGATTTATGTCTCAACATATGCTACACATGAGGTGAAAAATGACTCTGTTGGTTGTACATGTGCTGGGAACCCTGTCCCTGGCGAGGCTTCACACAACCAAGAATCAGGGGAGAGAAAGCTTCAGTGATCGGGATGTGAGTGACACCCACTGGCTGGTGGGACAGATGCCTGGGAAAAATGGCTGGGAAATCGGGCTGTGGGAGGAGCCTTTGTAAATGAAGGCAGCAAACTGTGACACAACAGGAGCATTTGCTTTGGGTTTCTTGGGGGGATCAGGGGCTCACTCGGAGTGTCAGTTTGGGCCTCCTCCCCTGTGGGATTGACATTCTCTGAACCTGGGAGAAACAGTGAGAGAAGCAAAGAATGATCCAAACAGTTCTTATCTCATTTACTGCTCCTGTGTTGTTCATGAGTGGAATGCATTGTGCAAGGTTGTTTACCTGAAGGGAATTGCTAATTGGATTCTGGTCTGAGAGTTTTGATTCACTGACCAATTGAATCCAGGTGTGTGTGTGTCAGGACTGTTGGCTGACAGTCATGAGATTGTGTGCAGTGGAGTGCAGTTGAGTGCTTGGCTGATTCAGTTTAGATGTAATATAATATAGAATAATACGGTATAAAAAAGTACTTAATTAGCCTTCTGAAAAGATTGAGTCAGATGCATCATTCCTCCCAGTCGCTGGGCAAAAATATCACCAATAATTCCCCACCCCCACTTTTTCCTCCCGGTGGTCCTTCCCTGTCTGCACCCGTTCTTCCCTGCTTCGCTGCTTCCCCGAGGCAGCTCATTCCTGCTCGTCCTGGATGTTCCTTCATTGCCTCCCTGATGGAGCAGATGCTGCCTGCACCCACCCGCCACCTCTGCCGCGTTTCCCATGCTGCCCACAGCACCGAGCCTACTGCACCTGCCCACTGCAGCCCCAGCCCGTGGCAGCCAGCCCAGAGTCACCAGTGCCGCAGCACCAGCCCGCAGCCAGCCCGCAGCAGCCAGCCTGCAGCCATCGCTCGCCCATGCCGGAGACACGCAGGTGCCATTCTTGGAAATCATGCCCAGCCACTCACACAAGCCATGTGGGCTCGCCCTGGCTTGCAGCACACATATTCTATCTGCCCAGCTAATGCCCACAGAGCGCCCGGGCTTCTTGTGGTAACACTGTCCCTGTCTTCTGTTTCTCTCACTATCCTTTTCCCTTTCTACTCCCATCTCTCCCCCTTCGGTAAGGACACTTACCCTGCTTTATCAATAAACAGTTCTCAGATATAATATGGCCATGTTTGTGCTTCATTTTCAAATGAGAAACCTTTCAGCAAGAATCCTCCCCGACTCCCCCTTTTACAGTGGGATGGGACAGGGGTAGTGGGAGGGGGAATGGGGAAGCCCTGGGTGTACTGTACGCACTGTGGGGAGAGAATGGGGCAGTCCCTGAGGGTACTTGGCCACTTGGATGGGGCTGGGGAGCCCCTGCAGGTATGAGCAAAGGGATGGGGGAGCCCTTGGGGATACTGGGAGAGGAAATGGGGAGCAGAGAGTGCCCTGTGTAGCCTTCCCTCTGAGCCATGAGCACCTCCCTTGGAAGGGTGGGCAACCGCAGGAGGCATGGAGGGAGCACCCCCAGTGTCATCTAGTGCCTCCCTGTTGCCTTCTGGAGCAAGGCAGGCGACCTGGTTCAGAGGAACAGCACGGCGGCCCAGACTCTCCAGGGCCGCTCGGGCCAATGACACACGCAGGCATCAATATGATGGACGGTCAAAAGGCCTTTATTATCTCATCTCTTGGATTTTTATAGTCTAAGGGGTCTCTACGTCAAAAAGGGGGTTTGTCCTTCTTACCTATGGTTAGTAAGGAATGGAAAAGTACTGGGTAAGGAATGGAAAGTTACTAGTATTCGGTTAAGGGAGGCTACATTCCTATGTTAATTTCTTATCTACGGGGAACAGAGGGTCTTATCTAGGGGAACAGAGGGTCCTGCCTTTCCGTAACATCGCGAGATCTTCCGCAGAGCCTTTTCCCTATCTATCACATCTCCCCCCCTTTTTCACAAATGAATGAGGTAGTCATATACATAGGTACTAAAATGGGGTATAAGGTTGTAACTTGACAAGGGAAAGGGGTCTTGGGAGACCTGAGTAAGCTTTTGCCAGACAAGTTCGGAAAATCTTGTGACTGGCAATGTTCCCTGGTTGAATTCACAGCAATTGTCGTCGGCCTAAGAACAGGATGTTGGTCCGTTCCAGGCGGGTCTGAACGAACAAGACCAGCTTGTTCAACAGGCATGGTCTGAAGGTGACTGTTAGAAACAGCATCGCCAATGGACCTATCAGGGCAGAAATCAGAGTGGTTAGCCAAGGTGATTGATTGAACCAGGACTCGTACCAGCCCTGTTGGGCTTCCCTGTCTTTCTGTCTCTGAGCCAGTCGGTTCTGGAGTTCTGCCATGGAGTCTCTCACTACTCCCGTGTGGTCTGCATAGAAACAACACTCCTCTTTCAAGGCGGCACACAGGCCCCCTTGCTGCATGAACAGGAGGTCCAGGCCTCGCCTGTTCTGCAAGACCACTTCTGAGAGTGAGGAGACTGACTTCTCTAGAAAGGAGATGGATTTCTAGATCCTTTGCAGGTCCTCATCAATTGTTGCTTGCAGCTGTGACAGTCCTTGGTGCTGGGTCACTAGGGCTGAGACACCCGTGGCCGTTCCGGCTGCTCCCAGGCCGAGCAGCATTGCGATAGTTATACCTGTCAATATTTCTCTTTTGTGGATCCGGCTGGGTCCCTCAAGAAGATGGTACATTTCTTCGTCTGAGTGGTACAGGACCCTAGGAACAATCAGAACTTGGACACAGAAGTCGTTAGAGTCATTGAATTTGGGAAGGAACACACAAAGACTCACTCCGATCGCTGGCAAACCCACATCCCAGATGCGGATGGGACTGCCCATTTATTGTTTTTCCTGTTAGGCTTGACAATTTTTGTGCAGACGTTGCCTTTCCGCCTAGCTAGGGTTGCATTGCCAAAGCATCTGCCTCGGCCTGTGACTTGACTCAGGGTGATTCCTTTGCGAGGGGTATCCCATCTGCACTGGTGAGGGGCATCGGCTGTGGAGTAACTGAAGGGAGTGTTTAAAGCGACTCCTTCGTAAAAGGGGGGTTTGACATCGTAACAAAGCCAGCAGGATTCGGTTAGGTTAGGGTTAGATTCGTTCAGGGATACAAAGGTAGCGTCTAACATACGAAGGATTGGGTCTGAGTCTGACTCGGTTAAGCGGCTCATCTGAAAGGTTTCCGCTTGACCGGTCGGGACATTGCTGACCCCTGTGGGTAAGGTTTTGGGATAGGTTACGTTTCTCCCTTTTGGCACGCTTTTAATCGCTTTGTTGGGTCCGACCGCTCGGGGTGCTGATGGTTGGAGCCTGGTAATTTGCACGTTCACCCTCTCTTGAAGTACCGCTGTCCATGTTTTGCCTGTGGCCCAGCTAAGGTGATCTGGCTGCAAGACCGTCATGTTGTAATCAGTGCATGCCCGAAATCTAGGGATTTTATGTTGGTTTCGATGGAAGTTTCCGTAAGAGAAGAAGGGTGTTTTGCAACCGATGGGTGCCCAGGTGAACTGTAAGAATTTGTCGGGCTCTTGTGGATCCCACCCAGGCCCCGATGGTCTGGCATCAGTAACTATGGTTTCGCAGCCCCAGGGCCCACAATATTCCCACCCTGGGTGATTGCAGTAGCTTTTCCCAGGGTTTGAAGCTGGGCACCAGTAGGATAGGTACGAGTGTGTGACGTGTGGGGAATAGGGGTGTACCTTTGGCTGTCCTGGAAACAGGTCGGTGATGCGGAGCACGAAGGATGGGGTGTTCGGTGTGGTGATTTCTCTGAGTACTTTGCCACTACTAAGGTGTCGCATGACCCACCTGAAGGGCCAATGGGGGTAGTGGTCTGGGCTGGCTTGCCCTCTGGCAACAAGCCCCAACAGCAAAATCACACAGAAACACCCTTGGTGCTTGGGTCTCACCCGTGCGGGTCTCTCGGGTGCTGCCTGGCGGCTTGGTGGTCTGTCACTTTCGTCTGGAACTGGGAAGTACGCATCACGAGGACGTCCCACGAGCAGGTCCTGCAAACAAATACTCGCAATTCTCGTCAGTCTCATTCTGCTCGTTATGAAGGTCCGGTTTAATCAACTTTTAGTGAACACCACCTGATTTTGCCGTCTTTTTTGACAGCTGCATACCCTCGCCCCGTGAGCATCAGCCTCCAACCTCGTTCCCACTCGCCTAGCTCATTTCTAATTACAACCTGTGGGCCCTCTTCAAGCGTTCGAGTGGCCCAGTGTTTTTGGACGGGACTGTTTGTTTCATCTCCCCTAGGGAATTGATTCAGTGCTAGCAAAGCGGTTGCCAGCATACATGCCTGATCTCCTGGGGGAATAGCATTGGCAAAGCCTTCTGCTTTTGCCAACACTTCTATCTTGGTTTTCAGGGTCTGGTTTGCTCGCTCAACTATGGCCTGCCCGGTACTGTTATATGGGATGCCTTGCACTAACGTGATGCCCCATTTCGAGGCGAATTCTTGTACTTGTTTGGAGGTGAAATTGGAGCCGTTGTCCGGTTTGATCTGCTTGGGGATACCAAGCCAAGCCATGGCTGTCAGCCAGTGCTGAATTGTGGTTTTGGAGTTGATTTTGGGGTGCTGTGTGGCTATGATCGTTCCGCTATAAGTGTCCACTGTCACTGCAAGCCATGCTCGGGGCTTCAGCAGTTCGCACCAGGTGAAGTCCGACTGCCAGATTTCTGAGGGCTTGAGACCTCTCGGGTTGACTCCGTAGGTCCACAGGGGTGACTTCTGGCAATGAGGGCAGGTGGCTGCCACATGTTTTGTGTCCGCCATCGAGATTCCGCATCTCTTCACCAGTGCTTTAACTCCAATGTGGAGCGACTCGTGCAGTTGACGAGCTCTTTGCAAGGTCCAAACGCCTTTTGCTGCGGCGTCCGCTTTGTCGTTGCCGATCTGGAAGTAACCTTTGACTGGGTCATGGCTGTTGATGTGGATGACTGACACGGTGCCCTGTCGCAAGGAGAGTGCTTCTTCCAGCATTAGGGCTGCTGCTGATGTTGACACACCTGGTCCTGCCATGGCTAGGCAGAGCCTTGCCACGAATATAGAGTCCGTTACAATGTTGAGGTGTTCGTCTTGGGAGAGTCCGCACGCCAAAACCACTGCTGCTGCCTCCAGTTGTTGCACTGACAGTGTGGGGTCATTCGCTTTGACGCAGTGCCATTGCTCTCCTGCCTGCCACACTGCTGCTGCAGTTGAAGTCGTGGAGGAAGCGTCTGTGAAGACCGTTGGTCCTGGCTGTGGTCTGTCCTTGACCTTCGGTGGCATGTCCATGTCAACCATGGTCAGCAGCTGAGTCCAGGGTGGTCTGGAGGAGTAGGAGATTTCTCCTCCGAAGCCGGAGAGAGCAAGGGCCAGGTACTCCGATATTGTGGCTGACTCCGTGGTCGGCTGCTTGCGAAACAGAAGGTGGATGCTTGTCGGCTTGGTCCCTAGGTATTTCAAGGCGAGTCTCCTGCCTTTCATGATGAGGCTGGCGATGCACTCGATTCCTGGGGAAAATGCACGAGCGAGTCTTCCGAGGACCACCCATTTGATCGGTCGGGCCTTTTCTGCAAGTCCTTGGGCCAGTGCTCCCACTCTCCCCTTCGGTGTAAAGTGGACGTATAGGTCCAGTGGCATGACTGGGTTCCACCTGGCAAGTGTGCCAGTGGACATCTGGTTTTCGAAGAAGTCGAGGGAGCTCGTTGCTTGCGGTGTCAGTTCCTTGGGGTCCCAGGGGTTCTTTCCTTTCAGGAGGTCGTACAGAGGGTCCATGACCTCAGGAGGAATCAGGACAATGTTGCGAAGCCACTGCAGCGATCCCACCAGGCGTTGCACGTCATGGAGCGTCTCGATGTCTCGGCTGACCTTCATCTCGGGGGGTGTCACGTAGGAGCTTGTGATGCCTACTCCCAGGAAGGTCACGCAGGGTCCTCTCTTGATCTTTGCGCTCGCGATCTCGAAGCCGTTGGCTTGAAGGGTTTCCGTGACTGTGGTCACCACGTGATCTACTTGGCTTGTCGATGGTGCTGCGACCAGGATGTCATCCATATACTGGATGATGGTTGCGGTGGGGTAGGAGTGTCGGACTGGCATCAGTGCTTTGTCCATGGTGATTTGTCATATGGTCGGGTTGTCGACGAGGCCTTGCGGAAGTACTCTCCATTGGAAGCGAAGGTTGGGCCGCTCGCCGTTCCGAAATGCCATGGAAAAGGCGAATCGCTCTCTGTCCTCAGGGTGCAGAGGTATTGAAAAGAAACAGTCCTTGATGTCCAGTACTGCACACGGCTGCCCTGCGGGGATGGCTGAGTTCGCGGGAAGCAGTGTCTGGACTGGACCCATGGGTCTGATAGTCTTGTTCACTTCTCTCAGGTCGTGGACGAGACGATAGCCTTGTCCGGATCTTTTGGGGATCACAAATACAGGGGTGTTCCATGGGCTGGTGGAGGGTTCTATGTGACCCTTTTGCCGTTCTCAATCGACCAGTTCCAGCAAGGCTGCCATTCGAGGCTCTGTCAGGGGCCATTGCTCAACCCATACAGGGTCTGATGATTTCCAAGTCAATTTGATTGGCAGCGGGGGGTGTACGGCAGTGGCCCTCGTGGTAAATTTGTAATCTGAAATCCAGGCATGGAAAGGACGTCCCGTTTCCCTGGGGCCGGGATGCTTGGAGTGAGGGTGCTGCCAGGGAAAGCTGTGCCGGCTGGGGACAGCTCGCTGAGTTGCTGCCCTTCCCCGGAAGCCTGGGCTAACGCGGTCGTCCTGTCATTCCTTCTTAAATACAATTCGCCCCGCCCCGTCAAAAAGCATGCGGATTATTTGCGTAATATCAAAAGTGAGCAGATCGTTATTGCTAGAAAGGTCGTCCTCAGGAGTGGGTACTACAGCTGAGTTGATCCCTTTTTCTGAAATCGCTTTGGCTTCTTTTGGGTTAACTGGGGTATATGCCCTTTGTTGGTTCCCCCGCGCTCCGGCAACCCCCCCCCGGGAAAGTGTGCATGGAGGCTGCCGGTGCCCGGTCCCCACAGGCTGCTTTTATTTTTCCCCAATCGGTGAGTTTGTGTGGCGATTGTTTCCCGATATTGTTTAAAGCTTTATTCGGTTTCGCTCAAAACCGCATTAATTCTGCTCTCTCGGATTCCGAGTCCCAGCCGGACTCGGTCGGCTCTTCCGAGCTGTCTGAGCAGGTGTTACTTGACTCTGAGCTGGAAGCTGACTGCGGGTACACTTCTGGCACTCCGTGCTGTTTTGTGCGGCTCTGACCCCACTCCTCCCTTTGGGGGTGGTGCCGCTCCCTCCCCTTGAGGTCCCCCCGCCTCCTGCCGGGGGACGTCCTTGCCCTATAAGGACCTAATTTGAATAGAGCGCTCTGGTTGGTCTTGCACTCTACCGCGGGGACCGCCCCCTCTCCCCGCTCGCCCGCGCATGCGTTGTTAAGCAGGCTGACTGCATTTCCGCCCTTCTCCTCCTCCCTTCCGCCCTCACCATGTGGTTCGGTGCCATTTTTAAACACACATGGCGGGGGTGAGTTTTTACCGATCCCGGCGGGGTCCGACAATCCAGCCGCGTTCCATGCCTTCTCCGCGAGTCCCTGCCAGAAGCATTGCGTGCGCTGCTCTGCCTCCTGCGCTGGATCGGCGACCAGCGGGGAAGGGACGGATAGAGAAACCGCGTTTTTTTCGGATGGTTCCACGGGGGGGCTAGGACCCGGTGGGCTCCGTGGGAAGATTGGGGGGTCCCCTGGGGGCTCCGGGGGGTCTGGGCTCGGGCTCGGGAAGGGGTGGCACGCGCCCGGCCCCTGCATGTTCCCACCATCAATCCGATCGCTCTCAGAGGCGGTTTGTGTCGCGGCCCCCACTCCCAGCTTTGGTGTAGCTAATAAACGTATACGCGCGGCTTTCCGCATCTCCTGTTCTTTTAACGTCTCGCGTAGGGCCTCTTCTACTTTCCCCCACGCTTTGAGGCTTTTACCACTGCCTGCGGACTTAGAGTCCTCTGCTGAGGCGGCAGTGCACTTCTCCCGTGCTTCCGAATATAATATATTTACCGGACGTCCGATCGTCCCCAGCTCGAGGAGCCTTGCAATAGCAAGATTAGAGTTCCTGAGCTCACCTTTAATTCCCCATTGCTCATGAGCCTGACTTATGACCTTCGCTGTGGATTCCATGGTCCACACTGGTCCGGAGGCGTCCCTCCCACTGTGGTCAGGCCTGCTGCCACAGCCGCTGTCCTCTCTCAGGAGAATTCCCGTTCCCCGGGCGCTGATCGGCTTTCCCGGGTTTCAGCACCAAAATGTTGCCTTCTGGAGCAAGGCAGGCGACCTGGTTCAGAGGAACAGCATGGTGGCCCAAACTCTCCAGGGCCGCTCGGGCCAATGACACACGCAGGCATCAATATGATGGACGGTCAAAAGGCCTTTATTATCTCATCTCTTGGATTTTTATAGTCTAAGGGGTCTCTACGTCAAAAAGGGGGTTTGTCCTTCTTACCTATGGTTAGTAAGGAATGGAAAAGTACTGGGTAAGGAATGGAAAGTTACTGGTATTCGGTTAAGGGAGGCTACATTCCTATGTTAATTTCTTATCTACGGGGAACAGAGGGTCTTATCTAGGGGAACAGAGGGTCCTGCCTTTCCGTGACATCGCGAGATCTTCCACAGCGCCTTTTCCCTATCTACCACACTCCCACTTCCAAGAGCATCACAACTTTTGGTGTAGATTGTCATAGATGTCACTGGGTTCCCACGGTTGCCTTTGCAGCTCCATGTACGTTGCCTGAGGATCCTCCACCGAGGGTGGCAGGCGGTCTGGGGGGTCCTGTGGGAAAAAGGGGGTAGTGTGGAAGGGGATGGGAGGTGCTGGAGGTTTGGATAAAAGGTGTATCATGGCTGGAGGCTGCACTCACCTTTCCTTGTACTTCCTGGCTTCTGCAAAGGAAAATTGAAGGGGTGACTTTGAAGACCCACGGGCCCCCATCCACCCTTGGCAATGCTGAACCACCACCAGACACACAAATCTCTGCAGGAACCCCCAGTATCCCTGACCCACCCCACTTGCACCAACACCCTGAGCCCCCCGAATCCCGAGCCCAGCAGGGAGGGGGACCACTGATAGAATCCCCAACATCCCTGCATGACCCTCCAACAGCTCCCCAGGGCTCTGAGCCATGGTCACTGGGGGCTCAGCCCCTCCCAGGTCAGGGGCTGTGGGTGCTGCCCTAGGGTCCCCCTTCTCTGGTGTCCTTCCCACGTCTCTCCATGACCCCTGTCCCCCCATTGTCACCCACCCACACAGTGCCACCGGTGCCATGCCACAATGACACCCACGAGCAGGAGCAGGAAGAAAAGGGCCCCACCGACCCCTGCGGCCACTGCAAGAAACAGAGGGGGACACATCAGGGTCGCCCATCAACCCCAGGGTCCTGCACTCCCTTGCAAACCTGAGGGACCCCACCTGTTTCCCTGTGTGTCCGTTTACCCTGTGGTGTCACCTCCAGGACACCAGGGCTGATGGTGAAATTGTCCACAGGCACTGCGGGAAGAGAGATGGGGCTGAGGCCAAAGGGAGGGGCTGGCAGCCGGAGTGGAGGCATGGGGATGGGCAGGGATGGGTGTGGTGGGGGATGTTGGGGATGGTGTCACGCCACGGAGGGGTGAGGGGACATGGAGAGTGATGGAAGGAATCAAGAAATGTGTCTGGGGAACATGGAGGTACCCAGGCAGGGGACTACGGGAGGCTCCCCGTGCCCATCCCAGCACTCACTGTGCACCGTAACACAGAGCCGGGCACTGCTCTTCCGCACAGCCCCCCTGTAGGAGCGCACCTGGCAGCTGTAATTCCCTGAATGGGAGACTACCACGGCGGGCACCAGCAGCTACGGGACCCCTGCGGGCCCCCCACCACCTGCCCATCCTGGTAGAACACGTGCAGGAGGGGGGCTCAGGGCCGCAGGGGGCTGGGGCTCCTGAGGCAGCTGAGAGTCAGGAGGGACCCCTGGGTGGGCTCGGGGGGACCCTCCAGCACCAGTACCAAGGAGAACTCAGGGCAGGAGAGGTGAGGGAGACTTGTGGCCCTGAGTCTCTGGGGAGGGGCTGTGGGGTTGTCAGGGTGGCAGCTGTGGGCTGCTCACCATGCACTGTCACGGTCACTGGCACCAGCACTGACTCCTTCCACCCCCATTTGTCCACCCAGCCGTTGTAGCTGTAGCGGCCGCTGTGGTGCAGCTGCAGAGGGGACAGAGACAGCTCTGTCCCATTGTGGAGCCCCTCCAGTTCTTTCTCCTCATGGTAGAAGGACACTGAGGTGACCGTGCTGTTCCGCCAGCCCCGGCATCGCAGTGTCACCGTGTCCCCCTCCAGCAGCGCCTGCACCGGCACCTGCAGCACCAACCAGTCTGGGGGAGAGAAGGCTCCTGTCACACCCGATGGCACCAGGATCCCCACACTGGTTCATATCCAGTGCACCGGGGTCCCTGATTTCAACACAGTTACCCCCAGACTGGTATTCTCTGGCATGTCCCCAGAGCAGGGGGTGACCCATGGAACAGAGCCCACCCAGAAACCTAAAGGTCTGGTGGGTGCCAGGCTGGGGACACTCAAATCCCCCTCACCCTCAGAGACGCTGACAGGCAGGCTGTGCACGGTTCCAGGTCTGCAACACTGGTAGGTGCCTTTCGTCTTGGGCTTGAAGTGATCGCTTCCTTGTTGTCACAAGCGTTGCCCATCCTTTTACCAGATGGTGGCACCGGCAGTCCCTGAGCCCTGGCAGGTCAGTGTCACCCGGTCCCTGAGCACGGCCGGCCTCCAGGGGGGTTCCAACAGGAGCTGGGTAGTCTGGGCACCTGCGGGTGGCAGGGGACACCAGCCTGCCTGGGCCAATGTGGGGCTGGGGACAGCGGGGTGGGGCCATGGCATCCCCGGAGGACTCACCAGCGAGGCCGAGGGTCTGGGCTGGAAGGGAGAAGGGATAGGGCTTGATGGAGGTGGCACTGCAGAGACAGTAGCATGGGGGCTTGAGGTGTGGGGGCTCTGCCCAAACTGTTGTCCCCGTGGAGACAGCAGTTCTTGTCAGAAAGTGCGTCTGGGTGGTCCCCAAAAATTTGGAGAGGTAGGGGGACATGTCTGTGTCACAGACACCCATGCATCACATCCCTGTGGCACAGAGGCCTTGGGAACAGAGACGCTGAGGCCACCGTGGGCTGAGGCAGAACATGGGGACACTGTGGGCACTCCGGGCACAAGGACACCACAGACACAGCCCATGCTGGCCTGGGTCACCCCCACCAGCTCATGATCCCATCCCCATGGCCACATCCTCACTGTTCTTGTCCCCTTCTGTCCCTGCATCCCAGCTCCCTTGTCCCTATCCCCAGAGCTACCTGAGCCCAAAGGTGCCAGTCCCCACATTCCTATCCTCACATCCCCATCCCCATATTTCCGCCCCTCTTCTTGTTCCAAAGTCACCCTAAATCCCCAGTCCCACCAAGATCCACTGTGGGTAACATGGACTGGCACTGCTGCCATTGGGGACCTCAGGGGACCCCACAGACCCCCTGTGCCCCCTCCCCTCCCTATCCCTGGGGTGTCAGGCCTGTGCCCGGGGCACTCACCCCACAGGAACAGCGCCACCTTCCCGGCCATCCCGGTGTCCCCAGCCATGTGGACTGGCTGTCACTCGCTGCTGTGGCCACCGCTCCCCTGGCTGGCGGCTCTTCGGATGAAGGGGAAGGAAGCGAGGTCACATCCGTCCCCACATGTAGGTGGCCCTACAGTGGGGGCAGGTTGGCCACAAGCTGGGCACAGGATGAGGACAAGGCTGCATAGTCTGGGGACTTGGTGAGGGATACTCTTCCCAGGACTGGGGGGGCTTAGGGGATGTGGGGAACCAAGGATGGGTGTCCAACAGAATGGGGGTCCAGGGGTTTTGAGGTCTCCATGCCTGGGGGCATTCAGGGACGGTGGTGCTGTAGGAACAGGGTCCCCAGAGATTTGGGGTAATAGCATGTGCGTTGCAGGGTTGGGAGTGCAGGGGGGAAAAGGGGACCCTCGGGAATAGGGGTTCTGAGGGAAGAAGCAGCAAATGGGATGGGATCAAGGGAATGGTGGTGCTGGGAACTAGCACTGCTGGGGTGGGGGTCCCCATGAATGAGAGACCAAGGCAATTGGGGGTCCCAGGGGAATGGGCATTTCAGGGATGGACAGTGTCTGGGTGGGCACAGGGGTCACAACTCTTTCATGGAGTGCCTCAGATTTTGAGATTACCCGGAGCCTAGGAAAGCCCCCACCCTGGGGCACCCCAGGGCTGTCCTGGGAGTCTCTGTGCTCCTGCCCCACACACCCCTGGGTCAACTCCCCCAAGTTCCTGGCTCAGCCATCCCAGGCAACACTTGATGCCCAAATTGTTTAGTCAAAATTACACATCCATAAAATAGAAGCAAAACTCTTTTTCACACCAATTATTTTCCCAATAAAATACAAACTGGCAAGGTACAAAATGCTTGGGTTTGTAGAATCCATTGCTTTCCCAACAAGTCCCTCACAATAAAAATACAAACAAATCACAATGAAAGGAGACTTTTTGCTTCCCTTTAGCAGCCCCTTGGTGCATCACACAGCAGCATTTGCTTGTGGATAGCGGAGAGTGTGCAATCTCCCTGAGTGTCCAAAAGCTCCATGGGATTCTTCCCTATCTGCTGGGTAGCAACCATGCCCCTAAGGAAGCCTTTTCTTGGGCCATCTTTAGGAACTCTCCCCATTTTGCTCCCCATTCCCACCCTGAAACTTGATTGACTTCCCATGGAGGAAGGGGAGAAGCTCTGTCCATCCTTGGGACAGTGCACAGGAATCCGTGGAAATGCCCATGTCTATCTCAGGGTCTGATTCCCTGGTAAATCCACTCCATCCTGCCGTGAATACTCCTGCCTGGGCACTCCCTGCTCCTGTTGTGACACGACTGTTCCCCAGCCCCTTGTGTGCAGCCCCTGCTCAGTATTTCTACACTTTCCCCTCTCTTCTGCTGTGCACATCCAGATCACAAACATTCTCTCTCTGAGGTTCCAGAGGGCTGCAGGTTTTGTTCAAGAAGGAGGGTCCGGGTCAGGTTGTTGAGCAGATTGTTGTGGGATTTCCAGTAGTTCTGGGGCTCTCTCAGTCCTTTGGGCAAAGACACAAAATGATCAATTACTGCATTTCCGGATTGGTTCCTCCACAGCTGCCCTTGCATGGGGAATTTCCAGCCAGCCCTGCTCTGAAAACAATCAAAGACCCTCACAGAGCCACTGTTTGGGCTCCCTTTGGGTTTTGTGCTTCTTGCAGGGCTCAGCAAACCACAGGCAGGCCTTTTCCACCCACAGAATTCTCACCTCTGCAGCAGCTCTAAAGCTGCCAGAATCAAAGCCAAGGGGGCAGGGGGGACCCTCAGGTGCTGGCTGCAACCTGGGGCTGGCCAGAGCAGGGCTGGGCAATGGCCATCCCTGTGCAGTGGGGCTGGGCCATGACTGGGTCCCACCCTTGCATTGACAGGGGTCCCCAGGATGTGCCACCCCTGGGACAGGCACCCAGCCAGGAATGTGCAGGGACATTTCTGGAACTGCCACCCCCAGGACACCCCATGTCAGGATGTGTCACTCCCTGGACTGGTTCCCCCAGATCAACCCCACAACAGGGACCTCACAGGGCAGGACCCTCCCAGATGTGCCCTCCCAGGACAGACACTGCCACCCTTTCCCATCTGACTCTCAGCACAAACGGCCTCTTCCTTTTTGTCTAGGAAAATGAAATTGAAAATGTTGAGGGGGCGCAGCTCAACACCTCCATCCCCCACAGCCTCCTCACCCTTCACTGCACTCCTTGCTCCCAGTTATCCCCCTCACCTGCCTCCCTCCAATGCGTTCCCTGCTCAGGTGCTTCCTGGAATTGCTGAACCAGGAACTGGGGTTGAAGAGAAATGGCATAAAAGTCAGGAAAATAAGGAAAAAACAGAAATAAAGAAAGAAAAAATCAAGGGCAGGGGAGGGCACAGAAGCAGAGCTACCCAGGGCCCCCATGTGATACCTGCACAGGAAATGAACATGCCAAGGGGGCAGCACCTGGCCACGGGTCACCCCAAAATCTGAGACACCCAGAGAAGGAGCTGTGACCCCCATGCCCCCCCAGCCACTGCCCATCCCTGACACCCCTATTCATTTGGGACCCCAACCATGGGAATCCCATTTCCCTTTGTCCCTCCTTCCCTAAGACCCCTTCCCTGGACTGCAATTCCTCACAATCTCCGACCCCAAAGAACCCCATCCTGGTAATTCCAGTCCCTGGGAGCCCCATTCCCTTGGGGACATTGATTCCACCAGGGCCCCAATTCCACAGGGTTCCCCTTTCCCCGGGCACCTCCATCACTTGGCCCCCATCTCATGGTAACAAATCTCTGGAGGCCACATTTTTCTGGCACCTTCATCCCCAAGTCTGAGTCCATCCATCCACTGGGACCCCCATTCCAATGGGACCTCATCCCTGGGCACCCCATTCCTCTGGACACCCATTCCTGGCTCCCTACACCACCTCAGACTCCAAATTCTGGCCCCACCATGTCCCCACCATGTCCCACAAGGTACCCACCTTGTCCCCATCCTTTCCCCACCCTGCCCCCACCAGGTGCCAAATACACATGGGGACGAGATGTGACCTCGCTTCCTTTCCCTTCATCCGAAGAGCCGCCAGCCAGGACAGTGGCGGCCACAGCACCGAGTGACAGCCAGTGCACATGGTTGGGGACACCGGGATGGCCGGAAAGGTGGCGCTGCTCCTGTGGGGTGAGTGCCCTGGGCACGGGCCTGACACCCTGGGGGTGGGGATGGGGAGGGGGCACAGGGGGTCTGTGGGGTCCCCTGAGGTCCCGAAAGGCCGCAGAGGCAGAGCATGAGGTGACCAGGGTTGTGGGGACAGGAGAGGGGGGGACAATAACGGGGGGACAGGGATTTGGGGAACTATCATGGGGCTGGTGGGGGTGACCACTGCAACCACTGTTGAGTCTCCATTTCCGTGTGTCCAATGTGTCCCCATATCCTAACTGAGCAAGGGCTAGTCGGTGTGTCTCTGTCCCCAAGGGGTGCTTGCCACACTATGACAGTTTATGGACAGCCCCCACACCCAGTCCCTGCCTTCCAATGTCCCTGTGATGCCACCCTCACCCAGCCCTGTCCCTTCTCCCTTCCAGCCCAGACCCTCAGCCTCGCTGGTGAGTCCTCGGGGGATGCCATGGCCCCTTCCTGCTGTTCCCAGCCCCACGCTAGCCCCTGCAGGCTGGTGTCCCCTGTCACCCACAGGTGCCCAGACCACCCAGATCCTGGTGGAGCCCCCCGGACACCACGGGTGCTGTGGGACCGGGTGGCACTGACCTGCCAGGGCATTGGAACAGCCACCATCTGGTACAAGGACGGGCGACGCTGGAGGCAGGAGAGACACGATCAGTTCACTGTCACTGAGAGTGGCACCTACATGTGTGACAGACCCGGCACCGGGCTCAGCCCCTCTGTGACAGTCTCAAATGGTGAGGGGGATTTGGTTGTCTCCAGCCTCGCACCTCCAGGGAACCCGAGGGCTCTGGGTGGGCTCTGCTCCATGAGTCACCTCCTGGTGTGACCAGAGCCTTTCCCCAGCACACGGGGACATCCCAGAGCATCTCAGAGCAGAGAGACCCCAGTTCTGGATACAGGGACACCTGGTGCAATGGATATGTTCCAGTTCATGGGTTCTTTGAGAAAATGAAATGCCCCAGGTGTCCTAAGACTTCCGCGTCCCGCAGGCCTGGTGCTGCAGGTGCTGGCACAGGAGCTGCTGGAGGGGGACACGGTGACACTGCGCTGCCAGCGCTGGGCGAACATGTCTGTCACTGGGGTGCAATTCTACCATGAGGACAAGGAGGTCGAGAGGTCCCTCCGCGGGACCGAGCTGTCCCTGTCCCCTCTGCAGCTGAACCACAGTGGCCGCTACAGCTGCAGGGGCTGGGTGGACTCTGAGGTGGCACCGTGGGTGCTCTCGGATCCAGTGACAGTGACAGTGCACGGTGAGCACCCCACAGTCGCCACCCTGACACCCTCACAGCCCCTCCCCAGGGACTTGGTCTCACAAATCTCCCTCCCCTCTCCTTCCCAGAGCTCTTCTCGGTGCTGGTGCTGGAGGGTCCCCCCAAGCCCACTGTAGGGTCCCCCCTGACTCTCAGCTGCCTCAGCACCCCCAGCCCCCTGCGGCCCCGAGCCCCCCTCCTGCACGTGTTCTACTGGGACGGGCGGGTGCTGGGGGGCACACAGGGGTCCCCGCAGCTGCTGGTGCCCGCCATGGGGGGACTCCCACTAGGGGAATTACAGCTGCCAGGTGCGCTCCGAGGGGGGGCCATGCAGAAGAGCAGCGCCCAGCTCAGCATCACGGGGAGCCCCCACAGCCTGCTTGGATGCCTTGCCTGGGAACATCCATGTCCTCCAAACACCTTTCTTGTGTCTTTCCATCACTCCCCTTGTCCCCTTGCCCCTCCCTGTATTGACCCCATCCCCAACATCCCCCACCACACCCATCCCCCCATCTCTATCGCCCCACACCAGCTGCCAGCTCCTCCCTGTGGCCTCAGCCCTGTCTGTGTGTGTGTCCCCACAGTGCCCGTGGCCAATGCCACCATCACCTCTGGTCCCCTGGCCTAATCGGGTGTGTGCAGGTGACAACGTGACCCTGCTCTGCTTGGTGCAGGTGGGCTCAGCCCCTGTCACCTTCACTTGGCTGCACAATGGGCAGGAGGTGGCCCAGGGTCCCCTCCTGGAGCTTGGAGCAGTCAATGTGGGACATTTGGGCATCTACCAGTGTGTGGCCACCAACCAGCTGGGACAGGACGGGCACCGCGTGTTCAAGGCACTCAGCCCTGAGCTGGCACTGGAGGTGACACCTGGCTCACCCTGGGTCACAGGTGGGGTCACACAGAGTTGCTGGGTGGTTCAGGACACCTGCAGTTAAGGGTAACCCCAGTGTCTCCCCCTCTGTCCCCAGCAGTGGCTGTTAATGTCGGCAGGACCCTCCTGTTCCTGCTCCTGGCTGTCATCAGTGGCACCGCAGGGGTGGGTGACATTGGGGTGGGATGGGGACTCTGCAAGGACGGGAAGCCCCCAGAGTGGGGGCAAAGATCAGCATCACCCGTGGCCCTTGAGCTGGGGGACACTGAGCCTGCAGTGACCTTGGCTGGGGGTCCTGGGGGATCCGGGGGGAATTTGGAGTGTTTTGGTTGGGCTCCACGAGTTTCCCTGGGTGGGCTTTGAGCAACATTGTGGTTGCATTGGGAGTTCCTGGAAGGTTTGGGGAGGTCCTGGAGGGCTGTACAAGGATGTTGGAGGATCTTTTTGGATCCTGGGGGAGTTTGGGGGTGGCCCTCCGTGCCAGGCTTGGGGTTCTGGGGATTCAGAGGGTTGGGGGCACCAGGGGGGTTGGGGGCACTGTGGGGATGCAGAAGTTCTGGAGGTCTCAGGAGTGCTGAGTGTCTGGGGAGAATCAGGGATATGGTGGGAATCGGGGCTGCAGTGGGGATTTGGGGGTCCCGTGGGTGGTTGGAACTCTGAGGTCCCAGGAAGGTTCCAGGGTCCCGGGGTCCCCTCGGTCACCCTCTCCCCTTTCCCTTGTAGAAACCAGGAATCTCCAGGACAGGTGAGTGAGCGGCTCGGGCTTTCCCCCTCCCAGACTACTGAGATCCCCCCTTACCCCCACAGGATCCCCCCTGGAGGAGGGGACTGTGCTCAACACCCACACCATGGGCACCGAGTGGGCAGTGGGAGAATTCGGGGGGGACAAGGACACATCACCCATGGGTGTCACCCCCACCCAGGTCCCCACAACCGGTGTCCCTCTCAGAGTCCCCAAGGGTGTCCCTCAGCCCTGCCCCACCTCGGGATCCACAAGTGACCAACGTGGAGCTGTCAGGACCCTACGAGGGACAGGGGAACCCCTGTGACTACGATGATGTGCTGTGACACTGGGGGCATTGGCGGAATTGGGAGCCCTGGGGGCACTGGGGACACTGGGAGCACTGGGGGTCCCTGCCCCAGGGCACTCCTCGTGTGCTCCCCTCGGGATCCTGTGCTCCTGTGCTCAGGGGGTGGCAACGAGTGGGGTCCCATGTGGGGCTGTCCAGAGCTCCCAGTACCAGTTCCAGTGCTCCCAGTGCTCCCAGTGCTTCCAGTGCTCCCAGTGCTCCCAGTACCCACGGGCACCCCATTCCCTCCCCCAGTGCCAGGGGGAACAGCACCCCTGTCCCTCTTATTGGACCCAAAATGCAGCTTTGTGATTAAACTGGGAGAAATGGTTTTTGTTTGTTCAGCTCTGTCTGGCCAGCTCGGGATTGAGCAGGGTCCTGGTCAGGTTATTGAGCTGATCCTTGTGGGATTTGCATGATTTTTGGGGCTCCCTCAGTCCCTTGGGGACAGGAACAAAATGATCAATTGCTGCATTTCCAAACTGGTTTCCTCTCAGCTGCCCCGCAGCGGGGAAGGAGCTGCCGGTCCCTGTTTTTCCCCTCTCGGTGACACCGGCCAAGGGCTCAGGCACCTGTGGCAGTGCCGCCCCGTTACCTCGGGCACCGATCCGGCAGCTGCCGAGCCCCTCGGGCCTACCCCAGCTCAGCCCATCCCCGCCCGGTGCCCAAACCCCGCACCCGGCGCTCCCCGAGCGGCGTCTGAGCCCCGGAGCTGCTCCGGAGCCCCGGCCGGGGGCACCGGGAGGGCGGAGGGGACCGGGGACCCTGGGGAGGAGCCCCTGGTGCTGCGGGAGCGGAGTCCCGGCCTCGGGTCACTGTCGCCGGTCGCAGCTGCCATCGCACTGCGAGAGCCGGGACTGTCCCGGGCTGCGGGGACCGACGGTGTCGGTGTGTCCCGAGGGGGGATTTTGGGGTCTCCCCCCGTCCTTTCCAGGACCCCCCGATCCCCCATCCCCCCGCGGCTCCGGGGCTGTTAGGGACGTTGGGGACAGCGCCGCTCGTGCCGGGGGCCGTTGGGGACATCTCGCGACAGCCGCTCCTGCTGCCCACGGTCGGGCCTGGCGACAATCGCGACATCCGTATCGGCCAATGGCGACACGCGACAGCCACCCCTGCCCGGGATCCGCCTCTCTCTATCCCGGGGACACCCCGGGGTCCCGGATCCCCAAGCCCAGTGGGTCCCTTGTCCCCCAAAACACTCCTGGGGACACCTCGGTCCCCCCTGACCCCCCCGGTCCCTCCCGTCCCCCCCAGGCTCGGCAGAGGCTCCGCAGGAGCTCCGGGGCTCGGAGCCCGCCCGGGGAGCGCCGGCTGAGGGGTCGGGCACCGAGGGGGCACCGGGAGGGGAACCAAGCAGGGCTGGGGAGGTGGGATCTGGGCACCGGAGGGATTTTGGGAGGTTTTGGGGAGATTTTAGGGTGATTTGAGGGATTTGGAGGGCATTTTGAGGTGATTTGGGATTATTTTTGGGGGCCATTTGGGGGATTTTTGGAGGGTGGGGAAATCAGGAGGGGTTTTGGTGTGATTTTAAGGGATTTTGGGGGTGATTCAGAGGTGATTTTAGAGAAGTCTGGTGAAATTTGGGGTAATTTTGGGCAAATTTTTGAGAGTTTGGGGTGATTTGTGGGATTTAGAGGATATTTGGATATTTTGTGCAGAATTTGGAGGATATTGAGGTGATTTAGAAGATTTTGGGGCCTTTAGGGATGATTTGGGGGAATTTTGGTGCAATTTGGGTGTAAGGATTTTGAGGAGTTTGGGGACATTTGGGGTTGATTTTGGGTTGATTTTGGTGGATTTTCTGGGTATTTTTATGGTATTTTGGGGGCCATTTTTATGGGAGTTTTTCGTGGGATTTTGGGAGAATTTGGGGGGCATTTGGGAGTCTCACCTCATCCATCCCTGCAGCCCGAGGGCTGCTCCAGCCCCATCGTGCTGCTCCATGTTGTCACCAATGTCACTGTCACCCCTGGAGCGCTGCCCTCGCTCCGGGACAAAACCCAAAACCATCCAAGTCATCATCAGGGACCTGACCCAGGAGCTCATGTGAGGCTCCCAAAATCCAACATTTTTCCCCCAACATCTGCAGTTTTTCTCCCCCAAAATGTGCTATTCCCACCACCCCCCCCCCCAAAATCCATTATTTTTTGCCCCAAAATTCGTGATTCTTTGACTGAAGATTCAGGATATTTTCCCCCAAAATTCAGGATTTTTTTCCCCAAATTTCAGGATTTTTTCATTGAAAAGCCATGGGATTTTTCCTCCAAAATTTAGGATATTAAACAAAAAAAAAAAAACAAACCAGGATTTTTTTGCTTAAAATCTGGTGGTTTTTCCCTCCAAAATCTGGGATATTTCCCCCATAATTCAGGGTATTTTTCCCCAAAATTTTAAAATTTTTCCCCCAAAATCTGGGATATTTTTCCCCTGATCCTGGTCCGTGTCCCCAAGAATTCCCACGGACTGACCCCCAGCCTTGCTCATCATTGGCACTGAGGAATTCCAGCGGATCCAGGAGGAGGCTCAGCCTCAACGGCAGCTCACGGATCACCTGCGGATCCTCAAATCCCACCAGGATGTGGCTTTTGTGAGCATCTCCTGATTCCCTGAGCCCCAGTTTCCCAAACCCGAATTTCCTGATCCCAAATTTCCCAATCCCACTTTTCCTGAGCCTGATTTTCCCCATCCCGCTATTCCTGGTCCCAAATTTCCGGAGCCCAATTTTCCCTATCCCAAATTTCCCAATCTCGATCTTCCCAATCCAAAATTTTCTGATCCCGCTTTTCCTGACCCCGCTTTCCCTGACTCCACTTCCCCTGATCCCACTTATCTGATCCCAATTTTCTCAATCCCACTTTTCCCAATCCCACTTATCCTGATTTTCTGGATCCTGTTGTTCCTGATCCTGATTTTACTGATCCAGGGAATGCTCCGGGATTTCCCCGGGAATGTTGCCAGGAATGGCTCTGGGAATGTCCCCGGGAATGCCTCGGGATGTCCCAGGGATGTCCTCAAAATGTCTGCGGGCTGTCCTGGGGATATCCCTGGGAATGAACCCCAGGAAGATGCTGGGAATGCCCTGGGCTGTCCCTGCGATGTCCCCGGGCTGTATTAACATTGTTTGTGATTCTCTTTATGTTACAGGAATCATTGAGAGAATTCAGCACTCATTCCTGAAGGAAGTCTCTAACAAAGTTCTTTTTCTGTTATTAATCTCTCTGTACAGCTTTTCACTTCACAGGTCTCAGCAATACAACCTTCTGCACTTTAGATCACACACCCCTCTGCCTGGACCTGCACTGGAAGGTGATGTGAAGGCGGATGCCCTCGCCATGACAGTCACTATACCACAAAAGTCAGGGCAGGCCAAACTTTCTCATCATGTCTACCATCAAAATGCCTGAGCACTGGGAAACAATTCCATCTGACTTTGCCCCAAGCACGGGATGCAGTAAATCCTTGCTCACAGTGTCAGCAGACTCTTTCTTTGCCACCAATGTTAGGTACAAACTCACAAGGGTTGAAACATAATGACATCTGGCAAACAGATGTAACACACTTTTTGAGCTTTGGGACTTTTAAATATGTCCATGTTTCTCCTGACACCTTTTCTGGATTCACAGTAGCAACAGTACACTAGGGTGAGAAATCAACGGGAACTTGAGGGGAATTTCGGAGGGGAACTAAAAGATTCTAAATGCCTGGAATGCTTTCATTCCTTGGGAATATTGGAGGGAAACTGCAGGATTCCTAATTCCCAACATCCGGAATGCCAGTATTCCATGGGAGTTCCATGGGGAATTTGGGAAGGGAGCTGAAGCATTCGAAATTCCTGATGCCCAGAATGCAGCTATTCCATAGTTTTGGTGGGAATCTGGGAGGAGAACTGGAGCACTCTAAATTCCCAACACCCAGAATGCTCTTATTTGTTGGGAATTTGGGAGGGGAACTGAAGGATTCCAAATTGCCTATGCCCCAAATGCCATTATTTCATGGGAATTTGGGATGGGACCTGCAGGATTCAAAATTCCCAATGTCCAGAAGGCAATTATTCCATAGTTTGGGGGGAATTTGGGATGGGAAGGATTTGAAATTTCCAATGCCTGGAATGCAATTATTTCATGGGAATTTGGGAAGGGAACTGAAGGATTGAAACTTCCTGATGCCCAGAATGTCGTTTTTCCATGAGAATTTGGCAGGGGAGCTGGAGGATTTGGAATTCCTGGTGCCCAGAATGCAGTCATTCCATTCTACAGTTTTGGTAGGAATATGACATTGGAGCTGGAGGATTTGAAATTTCTGACGCCCAGAATGCTGTTAATCCATGGGAATTTGGGAGGGGAATGGGAGGAGTTGAAATTCCCGACACCCAGAATGCTGTTATTCCATGGGAATTTGGTGGGAATTTGGGAGAGGGGTTGGAGGATTTGAAATTCCCAACAGTTTGAATGCCATTATTCCATGGGCATTTCGGAGGGGAGCTGGAGCATTCAAAAATTCCAATGCCTGGAATGCCATTGTTCCATAGTTTTGGGGGGAATTTTTGAGGAGAACTGGAGGGTTTGATGCCTGGAATGCCATTATTCCATGGGAATCTGGAGGGAGAGCTGGAGCATTCCCAATGCCTGGAATGCCGTTATTCCATGAGAATATTGAAGGTAAATGGCAAGATTGAAAATTCCTGATGTCTGTGCCTCTCATGTGCCTTTGCAGCTGCCAGAAAGTGCAGTTTTGATCTGTGCTGATCATGCTTATGCCAAACATGGGCACCGGTGCTTGTGCATTTTGACGGAAAAAAGCATGACTCAGTTTTGCTTGTTCAAAATGTTTGGCAAAGTGTTTGAAAAAACCATTGTAAGTTTGTCGGCTCTCACATTTCCTTCCACCATGAATCCTGTTAGCGAGGAATGAACCCTGATATGAGAGACAAAATATTGGTTAGTTCTCAGTGTCAAAATTGTAGAAAGACATGAAAGCCAACAATATCATTTGTAACATCCTTTAAAACTGATCCTTCTATTCTTTCAACAATACTAGCAACACAAGATAAATCTGTAATTAAATTCAAAAGTTCTGAAAAGAGCTGAAACGCTCTAAACTACTGCAGCCAGTTCAACAATCTGAGGAGAGCCCTCTATTGTAGGGACATCTGACTCCCATGTTTTGGTTGTTTGATTTTGCCATACTATTACTGATTTCTGTGTTTTTCCTGCTCTATCAGTGAGGAGAGTTAGAGCACTTAAATGCTCTTCACTAAGCATGGGTTTTTCTCTAAAACTTAATTTAGCTTGTAACAATTTGTGGCCTGGGTAATAAATAGAACAAACATCTGAATAATTTAGCGATGCAATTTGCAAGTCTAAATTTTGCAAAGCCAAATCAACCCTTTTCACAGGTAAATAAATAATTACAAAATCTTGGCCTCCCATAGTTAGCAATCTCATTCTGGCTCTAACGATGATTTCAGCTGTCATCTCCATGGTTGTAAAAATTTATTTTTGGAGACCTATAAGGAAGAAAAACCCACTTTGTGATTAACAAAGGATCTTTTTCAGAAGTGTTCCATTGAAAAATGAGACCATAACATTGCATTTTTTCTCCTAACTGCAAGAAATGCAGTGTCTATTCTACAAGATTCCTTCACTTTTATTTCTAGCTTTACAAGAAAAGAGTAAGATGTGGGAGTCAACCCAACTAAGACATAGGGTCAGCTGACTTCACATCAAACAAACCAAGCCTGATTTTCAAGGTCTGGGAACCATTATTCTAAATCAGGGCAAGCCTCAGATCGCCTCCTAAGAGCCTTTGGAGTAGTTATGTTAATTAGTCCAAGTTCCACTCCCCTACTGGTAACATGTGTTCCATATATAGTATGGTTTCTAGAGTGTTAGTCTCCAAGACTATATACTGTTACCTCTTCCTTGTTTCTGGCCCTTGGAGCTTCTCCCTATGTTGTGTTCTGTTCCTGAGCATAGTTCCCATTTTTATTTCCCATTAAAAGTCATTTCCTTGTTGGACACTCCATGGCTCCCCCTCCTTCTCTCCTATTTTGCACCACGTTCACCCTGTAGTCAGGGGACCCAAAGGTTTGTCACAGCCACCCTCACTGCGACAGCCAGTGCCTAGAGCGCTGTCAGGCAGTGCCGGGATCCCGGCTGTGCTTCTGCTACCCACAAGTCAGGAATGGCAGCCCCAGGCTCAGACCCAGGCAGAAAGCCAACCAAGGGAGAGCAGAGGGAGGGCACCCTTCCAGTCTCTCTGGGGCATGGCTGCAAAACAGCCCCTGCTGCTTCTTCCTCCGCCTGTGTTTGGGCTGTGCTGGTGGCAGAGCCAGCCAAGTTGTGCTCTGTGTTCCAAAGCCTGGTGGGAGCGGGCATGAAAAGCACTGTGTGCACAGCACAGAGTCCTGGAAGGTGCTGGCAAGAGCGTCCTGCAGGAACAGGGCTCTGGTCCCTCGCCAGGAAAAGCCTGGTTTTGGTGCTGTGAGCACAGGCAGGAGCTGAGGCAGGTGAAGAGGCAGCAGGCAGCTTGTGTTTGTAGAGGGCCTGGGGCTGTACATCTGAACCTGCCCCTGGAAACTCACTTGAGGGAATAGCAGCCAGAGCTGGAGTGCCTGTCCTGAAAGGACCTGAAGTCATTCAGCCTTGCCAGCGTTTCTTAAGGGTGTGTTGGTGTTCCCCAGGAAAGCTGCGCATTTGGGCAAACACCTTTGGAGGAAAGGGGCTTGCTTCTCAAGGAAAGTGCTTCCCACGGAGCTCCCAGTGAGGCAGGTGCGAGTGTCCCCCTTTGGCTCTCTGTGCTCCTTTCAGTCCTTAAGGCCCATTGCACTTGGCAGAGGGGAGGGAGAAGGCAATGAAGAGCAGGTTTGGCATCTGCCTGGACCTGTGGAAATCAACCCAAGCACCTGCAGCAGGTAGTGTTACCCTCTTTGGACAGAGGTGTGAGCAGGAGCATCTCTGTCCAGCCATGAGCCCCAAAGCTCTCTGTGAGAGCTGTGAATTAAAAGGCCTTTACACACACACCTTTCACATCTTTCCTGTCTGCTCTGTTTCAACTCCTGGCAATATGCATTTGCCTCCTGCTTGGTGGGAGCTGCTGTGGCCCAGGGCCATCACAGAGCTGGGATGTGTGGGATAGGCAGCGTGGAGAGTCTTGGCTGATCTTGGTGTGTCCCTGCCCTCAGAAAAGGCCTCCCAAAATGTCCTGCTCATAGGGTCTCCCTGTGCATCTTGGAGAGAACAAGGCAGGCATTTCTGGCAGCTGGGCATCAGCCAGCCTTAAAATGGGGACGTGTGGGGTAGTGAGCCCAGCTGAGACAGCCTGAGAGCAGCCCAGTGCTCCTTGTTCCTCTCTGCTGACCCGTGAGCATTTGTCGACTTTCAGGATGGCCCTGGCTGTGTCAGGGCTGCTCCATGGACACGAGACAGCCAGTCGTGTCCTGCTGGGTCCCAGCAGTGCCTGGCAGCAGCCCTGCATCCATGTCAGGGTGCTGGCCAAGAGAGGCCCTGGAAGCTGAGGCAGCTGATTTGAAGCTTTTGCAGATACACACAGGATGGCCAGCAGTGTTCCCTCAGGATACAGCAGTCCTGAGGGGCATCTCATCAGTCCTGAGCTGCCTGATGCCACCCACTCCTTGTGGCCCCAGTTGCTTTCCTGTGGGATGTTCTACCTCCCCCAAGAGTGAAGAGGGAGCTGGAGAAAGAGCTTGCCAGGCTGCTCTGGATCCTTTCCCGGCAGCCCTAGTTGAGTGGAGAAGTCCAAGCTGAGTGCAGATGTGCCAATGGAGCAGCCGTGCACAGGAAGGCTCGCTGGCAAGGATGATCCAGGAACCACAGGCCTGGCAGCCTGGCTTTGCTCCAAACCAGAGAAGGCCTTGGAGCAGATCCTCCTGAGTGCCATTCCACGGCACGTGCAGGGAACCAGGGGCTCTGCTGGAGGCTGGGAAAGCTCTGCGGAGGGACGGGCACAGCTGGGGCTCCTGGCGGGGTGTTGAGGGCTTCTGTGGGGGTGTTTAGGGGTGGTTGTTGGGGGCAGTGTTGGGGAAGGAGTTGTCTGGAAGGTGAGAGGTCTGGCCTGGAACTTGAGTCAGTTTGAAGGCAGCATCTGTGCTTTAGCACAGCTTTGGTTATGGAGGGCAGAAAGAATATCTGTGACCATTTTTTTTACTGGTGCTGTTTCTCCTGCAGGGAACAAGAAGGGAGAGTTGTACTTTATTGGCCACTTAGATATCTGTACTGGGGGAGAATTAGCCCTTTTGCCATCTACTCTTTTGTTCTGGCCATGATCCCTTATTCTGAGCAACTGTTTGTGGCACTGCTCTACCATATTGTCATCACTACACAGCAGATGCCACCAGAGAAAGTTGATACCTTCTGGAAAGCATGCCAGGAGGAACACCGCCTTCCCATCAAGCTTAACAGGTCCCAGTCCTCCTGTCCTTCCCATTTTGTTCTGGTTACTCTTGTAACACTGAGTGGTCTTTCATTCCTTGACAGCTTTTAGTCCTTAAAAGAATTAGGAGATTATAATCCCTTCTTCAAAATCCATTTGGAAATCAAAGAATGGCCTTCTTTTTGGCTCTATGTAGTGTTATGTTTTGTAAAGTGACTTCCAGTGGATGATGTTAAGGCAAATGAGTTGCTGCTTTGAGATGGGAACAAACTTCCAAACCATTCCCATTCTCTGGCCACGGCTATTAATTGGAGAAGTTTGCAAATTTTGGAACTACTTGAGTTGAGCAATGGGAAGTAGAGCTTTTCTGAAGTGAGGATTCTTAAATGCCCTGAGCCCACAGAGCAGGGCAGCATTTGCTGATGTTTCGAGCAGTTCCAAGAGATCCTGTGGGGCTGCCTTAGACACCTGGGCCCAGGGATTCCTTCCAGCCTGGGCCACTTTGGCTGGGCTGGGGGCGGCCCCAGGGCAGGTGGCAGTTGTGCAACGGCCCTGGGTGGCAAGCTGCAGCACAGTCACCGTTGCATGGAACGGAACCTGGTGTCCAAGGGACCTTTGTGACACGTGGGAAATAGAAGCTTGCCCGGGTGCTCAGAACAGGCAACGGGACAGAACAGGACAGAGCAGTGCTGTGAGGAGCCCCCACACAGCACACTCGTTTCTGTCTCTCCCGGTGCTTTTCCGCAGCGTTATTCCTGCAGCTGAGCTCGAGGCCAGACTGTGGGACTCTGTGACTCAGAGCTTTTCCGAGGCATCTGCCATTCCTGCGGTCAGTGCCATTGACCATGGGATTTGGTCACCTGAATCACTTAGGAGGATCCTCCTGTCATTGTGGCAGGAGCCCTCAAGACCAGAGTGCAGGGCTTCCTGTCCTGCAGCCTTCCTGAGGCTTCCCTGTTGCAGGTGCCTTGAGGGCACAACTGCAATTGTTGACTTGACGATATCCTGAGGCATCTCTTTTTAAGACGCCCTCAAGAACAGACTCTGGCATGGCAGCCAGATTCCCCGGCATGTTGAAAGTGTTCAGGGGGAAAAAAAAAGAGAAGCCCTGGAGCTGCCCCAGCACAACAGCCTGAAGATCCAGAGCATATCCAGACACTGCAGGATGGTGAGTAGCAGAGCTGGGCCACAGGGCTGATGGGTACAGCCAGCTTGGCCCCATTCCATCCCATCCCATCCCATCCCATCCCATCCCATCCCATCCCATCCCATCCCATCCCATCCCATCTCATCCCCTGGGGAAATGCATATGGACAGGATGAAACAGGGGCAGGACAGACACCCCACGATGGCCGTGCTCTATCCCCTGGGTCATGCTGGGGCTCTCCCTGCCTGCGAGCGCAGGGCTGGGCTGTCTTCTCCAGGCTCTCCCGCAGCCCCTCAGCTCTGGCTGCACTCGCTCTTTGCCAGATCCAGCCCTGGACATGACACAAGAGCAGAAGTCCAGCCGTGGCTGCTTGCGCCAAACCCTGAAGGTACCTGCAGCCACCCCCACCTGGGCTGGACCTGCTGTCCCTGCTCAGCCCAACACCACGCTTGGAGCATGCCACGGAGCAACCCTGGCTTCCCTTCCCTTTATTCTCCTGCAGATGTTCCGGAAATTCCTGCGCATCCGACGACGTAGAAAGAGCGGCAGCACAGCAGTTGAGGGCACAGCCCAGCCTGACTCCGGGCTGACTGAGCTCCAGGCAGAGCCTGATGTCAGCCCAGATTCGGCTGAGCACTCACAAAACTCTGAGGCTGCAATGAATGAGGACAGGGCAAAGGCAGACAAGGCATTGACTGAGGATGTGGCTGTCATAAGCACCAACACTGCAGAGACTGAGGACATCTCAAATACTGGCACCAGGCCCACTCTCACTGGGATTCATGCTCCCACTAAGGATTTTTTCGAGGAGAGTGCTGTTCCTTCTCAGCAGCAGGTAGACAGCCTGGGGCCTGGCCTGGAGGACTGCCAGGATTGTGTGTCCCCTCAAGGCATGGTCACTGGGCCCCCTCAGCCTTTGAGGCCAGCACAGTGTGGCGGGAAGGGAAGCACTTCTTGGGGGAAGCTGGGGAAGTTGCTCCCAAGGACAGCACTCAAAATCTACCCCATGCCTCCTCCAGGTGCCAGCCATCGTAAGAAACATCCACCAGACTCTACTGTCCCAGGGCACTGTGGATGCCAGGCTGCAAAGGGACATTGTGAGGCTGGCTGAAGAACAGCCTGCTGACGTGGTGCTGACCCTCCTGCGCTGTGCCCCAACATGTGACAGGTACGGGGCCCACGTGCCTGGAGAGCTCAGGGCTCACCAGCCTTTAGGGCCCATGGCCCTGCACAATCTGTGCTATGGGCTCTGCCAGACAGGCACAGAGGTCCAGGACCCTCGGGCCCTTCTGTTTCCCAAGCCTGCTGCCAATGCTCCCCCCCTGCCCCTCAGGACACTGGGGCTCTTTCATCTGCACTCCCACAGCTGCACAGGGCAAGGTACTGTGACTGAGATGCCCCTGACACAGAGATCTGATCCCACAGAGCTGCTGCAATCATATGGAGAACCATTGGCTCGTCACAAGTAACAATGGAGAGAGTGCTGCCAACACTGGTCCGTGTAATGGAGGATTGGCCACTGCACAGCGCATGCACCTCTGATGGGGACAACAGCAACGTTTTTGCCCTCGCTGTGAGTTTCTGGGCCCATGCTCACCCCCAGGTCGCCTCTCCAGTAGCTCTCAGTCCTTTCAGTGCCAGAGTCACTGGGCTGAAACCTGGGCTAGGGGCAGGCTCAGGGGGCACCAAGCCTGCTGCTCCTCCTGTATCTGCCCTTGGGCCCTGCCCCATGGATGCCTTGGCACTGAGCACTGTCTTGGGCTGCTTCTTTTGCAGGCAGCTCTGGTGCTCTGGGTGACTGTCCAGGTGCCTGAGTGCAAAAAGGCCATGATCCCTTATTCTGAGCAACTGTTTGTGGCACTGCTCTACCATATTGTCATCACTACACAGCAGATGCCACCAGAGGAAGTTGATACCTTCTGGAGAGCATGCCAGGAGGAACACCGCCTTCCCATCAAGCTTAACAGGTCCCAGTCCTCCTGTCCTTCCCATGCCCTTGTGGCCAGTGCCAGCGCTACCAGTGTGACCTGGTCTTTGCTCTGCACACAGGTTTGCAGTGCAGGCCATGAAGGTTCTGCTCTACATGTTGCAGTGTGACCACGTGGTGATGTCTATGGAGCGCAAGTGTGGCTGGGACATGCTGCTGTGTGCTGACACCCAGCACTATGCCATGGGTCTGCTGGCCAGGTGAAACCCACTTCTCCCCACTGCGCCCGGCATTTGTGCCCACTGCTCCACACAGTCCCTGTGGTCATGGGCCACGGAGCCTTGTCACTGAGGGACGGCCAAGGAGCCTGAAAAAGGCTGGGAGAGGAGAGTGCCCAGAAGGGGCCACTTCCCAGAGCACCCACATCCCCTCCAGGGATGCTGGGGAAAGACTAGACCTCTCTGAGTCAGTCCTGGGAGAGGTTTGCTCCCCACCTCAGGGTCTCCTTTTTTCCCCCTGCCAGGGAGATGCGTTATGACTTGATCCCCCTGTGTTCCCATGTCGCATATTGCCTTCTCCTGCTGCTCAGCAGTGAAAAGACAAGATGGGATCTGCCCTTGCTGGCATTCCTTGTGGAGGTGAGCTTAGTGGCCAGCGCTGCCTCGCTGAGCTGCTTCCCAGCTCTGTGCCCTCTCACAGCCACAGCTGCCTGGGACGGTGCCCACGCCCTGTGCTGCTGCCTGGGCCCGGCCCTGTGCGCTTCTGGGCTCCTGCTGGATGGCTCCCCTGTCACTGCCCTGTGCCTTTCAGGTCCTCAAGTGCCTGGACATGAGGAAATGTGCTCGCCCTCTTGTGAAGATCATGTCAAGTTGCCTGCAGATGGAGTGCAGGGAGCAGCGTCGCCTGGCGCTCAGAGGCCTCGTGGTGCTCAGCAAGGATCCCGCAATGGTGAGAAGGGGGCTGTGGCTGAAGCTGCGCTGGGGAAAGCAGCCCCTTGGGCGTGCAGGGCTTCAGGAGCTGAGGCAGCTGCTCCCAGCTCTCCTGCCTCACCTGCCCCAGTGCTTGGCGTCAGGCCTTTGGCCTGTGGGCCCTGCAGCAGCAGGGTGGGCTTACAGTGCCAGGGCGGTGTTGTGGTGCAGCCGTCCATGGCTTTGCAGCAGAGTCTTGTGTTCCACACAGGCCAGCAGACTGTGCAGTCTGTCTCCAAGCCTTCTGGAGCTGCTGGGTGATGCCGATGGAGAGGTCGTCAGCATGTCCATCCATGTGTTCACAAATGTGCTCCAGGCAGACATCCTGGTATCCAGCACCACTGCCCCAAAACTGGCTGAGGCACTGCTGCTGCTCTTTGACCATGTAAGACTCTCTGTCCCCAGTTGCAGGCACTGGCTGCTGCCCAGAAACTTTGCCTATGTGAGCATGGAGTAATTGGTCTAAAGGCCTCATCCTCTTCCATTCCTCCAGGACAACAGCTATGTGCAAGTGCTCTCCCTTCAGCTCTTCTTCAGGGTGATGGACTTGGTAGTGGATGAGGGAAAAAAGCCCCTTGCAAAGATTCTAAGCCAAAGCCTCCTTCCACTCTTCTTCCACTGCCATGATGAGAACCAGTGTGTGGCAAAGGTGAGGTTTTGTGTGATGCTGGTGTATCTCGGGGAGGGGGCTCCGCTGCCTCCTGCCCTGGCACCTCATGGACTGCAGCCTCCTGCAGGACTTGGCACAGGGATGTGGGTCCTGTGCCTTGGCCTGTGGGACCATCTCTGAGTCTCTGCTGCCCTCCAGGCCTCTTGGGAAATGCTGCTTCGTGTGGCAAGGTTCCTGAAGAGGAGGAAGCTCAAGCAGCTGGTGAAGAAGGGGCAGCTGTCAGAGTTCACCGAGGTCCTGGTAAGGAGGGCCTGGAAGCCCCAGCCTCAGCCTGGAGAAGGTCCCTGAGGGCGGTGCTCAGTGTGTGGGGCTGGCAGTTGTGCCCGCTGCTGCAGCCAGAGGCCGCGCGGGCTCTTCTCCAGGCGCCCGTGGGCCCGAGCCGGGTGCCCACGGAGCCCCGGCCCGGCGGGGCTGCGGGGCGGCACCGCGGCTCCCCGGGCAGCAGCCGGCCCGCTGCCCCTTCCCATCGGGAGCCCTTGGCCAGCGGCTGCTGGCCGCGCCTCAGGGCTGTGCGGGCAGGCAAGGCCGGCGATGGGCGCAGGCAGCGCCCAGCCCAGGAGCTGAGCCCGCGCCAACCCTTCCCTCCTGCTGCTCTCTCCAGCTGGCAGAGGATAGGAGCCGAGCGGCTGAGCACCTGCGCCGGGCGCTGCGCTTGCTGGATAGCCCACAGGAGCCCCTGCGAGCGGCGGCCGTCAGGATCATCAGTGAGTCCCCAGCCCCGGCCCGCCGCAGCTCGCCCCGGCCCCGGCCCCGCCTGCTGCCCCGGCAGCTCCAGCCGGGCCTGGCGCCGTTGAGCCCCGCCTGCCCTGGGCGCTGCTGCCGCCCTCTGGCAGCCGTGCCCTGGGGCGGCAGCGAGCGGCAAGGGCCCGAGCTAAGCTCTGCCTGGCCAGCAGCCCGTGTGGCCACAGCGCCGGCAGCGCCGCTGGCATGGAGCTGACAAGCTCTGTGTTCACAGGCATGGCCGGGATGGTCAGGATGAGCTGGAAGAGCTCCAGCTCCTCAATGAGGGTGAGTGCGGGCAGTGGGCTGACAGCGGGGGCTGGCGGGGGCAGCTGCAAGTCCTGCCCTGTCTGCGACAGGCTTCTTTCCCTGTCTGGACAAGCACAGAGAGATCTCAGGGACAGGACCTGTGCGGGGGACATTTATGGCCAGCACCTTCTGGCTGATTCCATTGTCTCCTGCTGCCTCCTGTCCATGGCAAGAGGTGGGGCGTATGGCCCTGGCAGGAAGGCCTCCTTGGCTACGTGCAGATCCAGGCTCTGACTATGCCTCTGCTCATCTCTCTTCCAGCCCTTCAAGGCCTGAGAAGAGATGACAGCCCTTCCCAAATGAACATAGTCATTCAGCAGAGAATCATTTGGCTCAGAAGAACCATCGCTCCTAAAAGTCCTAAAAACACCATGGAAGAGGAGATCACCTTGAGAGGCCAGAAGAGACAGAAGAGACCAGCTGGAGCTTCAGGCACAGCTGATGATTGGCACAGCTGAGCCTATGGGAAGCTCCAATAGCTGCTGCCATCTCCCTGCCTGTTGACAACTCCGTGCCTCCCCCCAGCCCTCAGACCCTGCCCATCCCCTTTCTTCCCTCCCCACTCCTCCCTTTGCTTCGCCTTCCATTAATAAACAGTTTGGCTTCTTCACTTAGCCTGCATCCCTGTGGAGCTGAAGCACATCCGGGGCCCTGGGACACACTGGCCCCTGCTGCCATTCTCTCCCACAGACCCAGAGGAACGAGAGCAGGTCAGGCTGGAAAGGTCCCTGTGCTGAAGGTGCAGCTCCACAGCACTGTGCAGTTCCACAATCTTGCTGAGCACACTGAAGGCCAGCAGAGGGACAAGGAGCCTGTGTGTCAGGACCAAAGTCGTGTCTAAGGCCCTGCCATATTTGGTCCACTGTTGTCCACGTCAACAAGATCATGAAGAGCAGACAATGAAGGAAACTTTATGGTTTAACTGGTGGGAAGTTCAATGTAACTGGAAAAACTCCACTCCAGAAGAGGAGATGTCAGGCCTGGTTATGGGCTGGAGGGATGAAAAGGACAAAATGCCCATCCTTTTGATGGAGAGGATGCCCTGAATGAGGGTGGCCAGCGGCCAGCCTGCTCCTCCCACTGGAGCACCATGCTGAGATACCCTGAGAGCAGCCCAGTGCTCCTTGTTCCTCTCTGCTGACCCGTGAGCATTTGTCGGCTTTCGGGATGGCCCTGGCTGTGTCAGGGCTGCACTGTGGACACGAGACAGCCAGTCCTGTCCTGCTGGGTCCCAGCAGTGCCTGGCAGCAGCCCTGCATCCACGTCAGGGTGCTGGTCAAGAGAGGCCCCGGAAGCTGAGGCAGCTGATTTGAAGCTTTTGCAGATACACACAGGCGATGGCCAGCAGTGTTCCCTCAGGATACAGCAGTCCTGAGGGGTCTCCCTAATTCAAAGAAATCAGCAGACAAATGCATTGCCTTGTAAAAGCCCTTTTATTGAGCTAGCAGGAGGGCAGGGGGTCTACACTCCACTAAAATGCTTCTGTGCCACGTGAAAATTTCAGTGGGTTGATGTAGGAATTATCTCAAAAAAATAATCCATCTTTTCTCTTCTGAGGTGATTTTAATAGGCAGCAGGTTAGAAATACATTCTGTCAGATTGCTGTACTTGAATCTAATGTCCAGGTGCTGGTCAGGAGCAGTCTCCATGCCCTATAGGAGTCAGTAGTCAGTGTCCAATGACAGGCAAGGACATTGTGCCCTTGGTGCAACAGCAGGATAGGGGAGAACATCTTTGGCAGAAATATGAAGAAAAGTTTCAATAAAATATCCACAAGAATGCAGAAGTAGGTGTACTTGGCTGATAAGTAACTAACCAATAGTGAGCTCACCTTTGCAATATGTATGAGCCTCATTAATACCAACATAAAGATGTGTGCCTATCAATAAAGTTTGAGATTTGCTGATCACTCATATTGCGTGCTGCATTTCTCCCGCCAATCCCAACAACATGGTGACCCCAACGACGTGGGATATCGGTAACGGCGACCACGGGGGATCGGTGAAGGAGTTCGGGTCCTGTCGCAGCAAGGACGGTGAAAAAGCACCGCTGAAAACGGGGGAGGTGCCGCTCCCTGGGTGACTTCAAAGGAAAGCCCGGCCAATACATGCTGCCTCGAACTTGTGGGGCTGCAACAGCACTGATGGTTAAAATGGAAAGGCAAGCAGCATATGACTTATTTACTTGCTTTTTAAAAAAGCGACAGGTTAAGGGCATAGATTGCAGAAAGAGCTTCATGAGTTATTAGCTTATGGGTATGCACAGGGATTTTTTCAAAATCCTCATACAGTCCATAAATTAAGTGAGTGGCGAAAGTTTGGAGATAAGCTGTGGGAGGCGGTTTTAGATGATGATAAAACTGCAAAGAAGTTAGGAAAGTTATGGCGAGTGGTGCCAAATGAGTTAGTACAATATCAGGTAGAAAAGAAGGCTGCACAGCAAGCTACTGCGGCTCATGGTAAGAATAAAAGTTATGGGGATTGGTCAGATTGCCCATTACCCCCTGCCACATCCACAGTTATCTTGCCACCAACATCGGCTCCTGCTTCAAGCAGCAACTTACCTACCATAACAGCACCATCCGCACCGCCTGTGCCCTGGCGAGACAGTCCATCTCCCTCTCCTAGCAATGAGCCGATCCCTGGGGCAGAGAGTGACCTAGTGGGGGCCATTGCACAAGAGTGGAGGAAGGCATGGGCAGCGATAGCAAAAGAGATCATGGATTCGGGGGATAGTGAGGCTATGGCAGCAGCTATGGAAGTGGCTTGCCCCGTGGTGTATACTCCTCTGGACGGGGGTGGATTACAGGCAGCAATTACTGCCCTAGATTGGAAACTGTTGTCGCAGTTACGGTCCACAGTCAGTTTGGGGTGACTGGTGAGCCCACAAAGCAAATGCTTGACTATATTTGGGGGACCCAGGTGTTATTGCCAGCCGATTGTAGAGGAATAGTGGAGCTTATTTTTACTCAACATCAGCAGCTTCCGTTTAATGCACATTGGCAAGCACTCTGCCAGGAGTGCATAGCAGTGGTACAGCAACCAGGTGACCCTTTACAGGGGATAACCTTAGATGAATTATTGGGCATAGGGGCTTTTGCTCAAACAGAAGCACAAGCATTAATCAGTCCTGATAAATGTCGAGAGGCTATGCGACTGGTGAGGCTAGCTATAGACAGGATAAAAGAACCAGGCAGGGTTCCCTCATACATGGGTATAAAGCAAGGAAGGGGTGAATCGTTTGGATCTTTTATAGATAAGGCAGCCGCTGCTATCGAGTGATCTGGAGTGGCAGATTTCATTAAAGGAGCCCTATTGAAGCAGTGTCCGCTTCAAAATAGCAACCAGGCTACGAAAAATGTGTTAAATACCCTAGGAGCTAATTGGACTATAGAAGAAGCTTTAGATCGCATGGCAAATGTGCCCGTAGGGACTCAGGCGATGTTAGTAGAAGCTATTAAAGAGCTAGGGACAGGATTGAAGGAGCAGGCAGCAGCATCGCAGAGTCAAGTCCTTGCCACCCTTGCGCCCCTACAAGTAGCAGCAACAAGTAGTCCATGATCTCCATCTACTGGCCAATTTAAATGTTACCGGTGCGGAGGCATGGGACATACCCGGCGAGCCTGCCAAGCAGCTAGCATCTGGTGTCACAGTTGTCACTCCGATACCCACAATACCAGAGCGTGCCAACGCTGCTAGGGAACTGGGAGGCCCAGCGCGAACAGCCACCGCACCCAGACACAAATAGCAGCTGTCAACACCTCAGCCCAGCCCCCCTTCAACCAGCCACCGCCAGGAGCCTCGGGCTGGACGTGGCAGCCTCAGTAGCGGTAACATTGATGACCACCCAACTGGAAAAGGTCCCGACTGGAATAAAGGGACCAATCATCATTGATGGACAGCCTATGGGAGCTTTGCTTCTGGGGCGATCATCAGCCACCATGATGGGATTATTTGTTTTAACTGGGGTAATAGATGCTGATTTTACTGGGGAAATTTGTGTTATGGTACATACTCCTTTTCCACTGATACGAATTAAAAAAGAACAGAGGATAGCTCAATTAGTTCCATTGGAACAAATGACTAAAACATTACTCCCTCATCAATCACAGTCCAGGGGGGAACAGGGCTTTGGCTCCACTGGAGGACTTACTCCGTTAACAATGAATTTAAACTATCAGCCTAAACGTGCTGTATTGATAGAGTATCAGGGTGACAGGCAAACCTTGGAAGGTTTATTAGATACTGGCGCAGACTCCAGCATTATCAGCCCAGATTGCTGGCCCCACAACTGGCCGTTACAGCCAACCACAGTAGCAGTTACCGGGGTTGGAGGCTTAACGCTTGGAAGAAAATCACCCATGTTATCAGAAACTATCGACGGAAAAATTTTACAGAGTGTTTTCTCAGTTGTGCCTTTGCCCCCTACCGTGCAGTGCCTCATTGGTTGGGACATTTTGGCTCAAATGGGGGTAGTGCTGACATATGAGTACCCTTTGAGCTAATGGCCATTGCGTGGACTTTCCCAATCCCACTCATTTGGAACACGGACACACCAGTGTGGGTTAAGCAATGGCCATTAAAAAGGGAAAGTCTGGAACAAGCACATGTACTAGTACAAGAACAATATGATCAGGGTCATTTACAATTGTCAGTAAGCCCATGGAATACCCCTATTTTTGTTATTAAAAAGAAGTCGGGAAAGTATCGTTTACTACAAGATTTACAGGCTGTAAATGAACAAATGGAGCCTATGGGAGCCTTACAATTAGGTTTGCCTAACCCAGCCATGTTGCCAAAGGACTGGCCACTCTTAAGTGTGGATCTTAAGGACTGTTTTTTTACTATTGCTCTTAACCCTCAAGACACTCGGAGGTTTGCATTTACCTTATCGGCTTTAAATAGGAAAGAAGAACCAGACAAGAGATTCGAATGGCTTACTCTTCCACAGGGAATGCGCAACAGCGCCCCCTTGTGTCAGCTGTATGTCGACACTGCTTTACAACCTTTGCGACAGGCCTGGGCCAAAATAACCATTTATCATTACATGGATGATATTTTCTTTGCACAGCCACAACCTTTTACAGGTCAACAAATTCAAGAAATACATAAGGCCCTGGAACTACATGGCTTGGCTTTAGCTCCTGAAAAAATTCTATTATCTGCACCCTGGAAATATTTGGGATGGACACTTACTGATCAGGTTGTTACCCCCCAGAAATTGCAATTGAATATTAAAATACATACATTGCATGATGCTCAAAAGTTACTTGGTGATCTGCAATGGTTGCACCCTATTGTGGGCTTTCCAAATGAGTTGTTAGATGAACTTCGACCTTTACTAAAAGGGACAGACCCAGCACAATCTGTCCATATAACCGCTGAGCAGGTTAAGACACTTCAGCAGATATTGGACTGTGTGACACAGGGCGGTGTCCGGAGACTAGATCTTAACTTCCGCATACAGCTGACAGTTTAGCATGGAACTAAATTTTTACTGGGTTCACTTATTCAGCAAAACAGAAAAACGGGGGAGGTGTGGGCCTTAGAATGGATATGTCCTCCACTTCAACAGCATAAACCTCTTCTTCAAAAAATCGAAATTTTGGCTGACCTGCTAAAGAAGGGTTGTGAACGGGCATACCAGGTTACGGGAAAGGAGCCTGATCAGATATGGATACCAATGAAGAAAGATACGTTGACATGATACCTGATAAACAGTATGGAATTACAAGAGGCCCTGCTGGGAGCTGGAAGCGTGATTGCCACTGATGATATACCCAATATACCATTGAACTGGGTAGGGCAGTGGGGTTGGATTCAATGCCCAAAAAGATCACAGAAGCCCCTGTCGGATGCTATAACAGCCTACACAGATGCAAGAAGAAAATCAAGAACTGCTGCAGTGACCTGGCAGGAAAAGGGACAATGGCACCATCAGATTCTCCAGGCTTCCGAGTTGGATACTTTACAAACAATGGAGATATTGGCTGTTGTATGGGCCATGATGCATTTTTCGGGGCCCCTCAACATAGTGACAGATTCTTTGTATGTTGCAGGAGTGTGTGAGCAAATAGAGGATGCCTCTATAAAAGATGTTCAAAACAGGAGGTTACATGAGCTGTTTATTCAATTACAGAGGGCGATTAAGCTGAGAAAACATCCCTTTTCTGTTATCCATATCAGAAGTCACAAATGGGATATTGGTCTGGGAAAGGGTAATGCACGAGCAGATAAGCTAGTCTCAATCACACAAATGACTCCAACTCCCAGGCAGACTATGGCCAGAGAGTCACATTCCATGTTTCACCAAAATGCAAAACGTCTCCTTGGAGAATTTCAGATATCTATGGACGAGGCACGGGCAATAGTCAAAGCCTGTCCCATATGTAGTCATCATAATGGGGGCTGCAGGTTAGCTCTGGGAGTTAACCCAAGAGGGTTGAATACAAATGAGACCTGGTAAATGGATGTCACACATGTTGCTGAGTTTGATAGGATGAAGTATGTGCATGTTACTATAGACACCTATAGTCATTTTATATGGGCCACAGCACAGACTGGTGAGAAAGCTGGACAAGAGGAGAGGCATCCTAGCAGCTGCTTTGCTGTAATGGCAGTGCCACGGTGTATTAAGACAGATAACGGGCCTGCCTACTGCAGCAAAAGAATAAAGCAGTTTATGCAAATGTGGGGAATAGAACATGTGACAGACATCCCTAATTCCCCGACAGGGCAAGCAATCGTAGAAAGATCTAATGGTACCTTGAAAAGATATCTAGGTAAATACAAGGATATTAGAGAGCTGCAAGAAAGCCCATTAAGGTGTTTATTTGTTTTAAATCACTTGTGTGTGTTTTGGGGAAAACAAGGTTCCTGCTGTAATTCACCACTATGTACAGGAGAAAAAAGTGTAAAGCAAGATGTAAGGGTAAAATACAGAGATCCCAAAACAGGACAATGGCAAGGTCCTGCTAAGGTGTTATATTGGGGCCAAGGATATCTTTGTGTCTCTACCCCTACAGGATCCTTATGGGTACCTGCTAAATGGACCCGAGCAGCTGTGTTAGATGGAACCACCAGAACTCCATCAACTGAGCACAGAAGACCGTCAGCGAGTAGAGATGAAGCTGTTGATCATCCTTCGACCAATCATGCATGGGCCCCACCTCAGCCTAAGACTAACATTTGGGTCACCCTAGCAAACTTAACTAACCAGGAGGCTATTAGCCTGTCATTATCTTCTCCCGGTAATCCATTTACAACTTGGTTGGTAGGGCTACCAGCAGATCCCTGGCCATGTCCCTCAGGTGTACCCACCTGCAAAACTGACAGTCCTAAGACAAGTGTAGATAATTGGGACCAATGGGTTTCTCACTTCCCCATAGCACCACAAGAACCCCAAGAATTGGAGCTGTTAGGTTCAGTGATGGCAGATGCATGTATTAATTTTAACCATAGAAGCCAGCTTTCAGCAAAAAACCATTCCACTATTGTAACTTCCAGCATGGCTGTGTATTGTAATGCAACAGCTTGGTGCAATTATACCACAGGGAAAGTGTCAATCTCATCAAATGACCCTATTCAACTGCCAGCAGGTTACTTCTTAATCTGTGGGGACCGTGCTTGGCCTGGTGTCCCATCGATGCTGCACGTACATTGGGCCATGTACAATTGGACGGCTGTCTCTGCTTACACCCAATACGTCCATGATATTAAACATGAGCCACCGACATCGTCAACATAAGAGAATGATCCATGCATTTACTGCTGACTGTAGGGACGATGTAAAATTTTGGTCCCCAGGGGCCATAATTGCAGCATCCTTTCTGACTCCAGGGGTGGCAGCCACAAGTGCCCATGGTGCCCTAAATAAGTTGGGATGCTGGCTTGCAAAGCAAACCAATGCCACCTCTTTGGCACTTTCTAGCCTTTTGCTTGATGTTGATTCTATTTGTCACACAACGCTTTAAAATAGAGCTGCGATTGACTTTCTTTTACTTCCACAAGGCCATGGCTGTGAAGAATTTGAGGGCATGTGTTGCATGAACCTTTCTGACCATTCGCAGTCCATCCATGCCCAGCTCGCTGAATTGCAAAGGTTAACTGGAAACTTACAGGTAGAATCAGGTTTCGGTATTGATGGATGGCTCTCATCGTTCGGCTTGGGATCATGGTTACATTCTGTTGTTAAAGTTGGCATTATAGTGGGCATTATAGCTCTGTTAGTAGTGTTAATTTTGCCGTGTTTTTGCATGTGCTTACAGAACATGGTGCAAAGGATGATATCTACTGCATTTAATCAGACTATGCTTGTCCAACAGAAAAATGGGGGAAGTGTGGAGAGCTTTGTGGGCAGTTGGTTAGCTGAGAAAGGTCACTTCAACGTAGTGTCGCTGGTTAAGCCTGAAGGGGACAAGCATAGAAGCCAGTAGTAAGTGTCCAATAACAGGCAAGGACATTGTGCCCTTGGTGCAACAGCAGGATAGGGGAGAGCATCTTTGGCAGAAATACAAAGAAAAGTTTCAATAAAATATCCACAAGAAGGCAGAAGTAGGCATAGTTGCCTGATAAGTAACTAACCAATAGTGAGCTTGCTTTTGCAATATGTATGAGATTCATTAACACTGATATAAAGATGTGTACCTCTCAATAAAGTTTGAGATTTGCTGATCACTCATATTGTGTGCTGCATTTCTCCCGCCGGTCCCAACAGCTTACAATAGAACACAGCTGGTCCACTGTACCTTGTAAGGCTCCACTAGCAATTTGTCCCTGCACACAAGCTCTAGCTACCTTGATCACCAACTCTTTGCTGGTTTGGTTAGCTCTGTCAACATGAAATCAGTATCACCTCATTCTGGCTCTTGACTCTTGACTATGAACTCCAATCTTTTTGCTACTTTGCTAGGGTTTTCTCTATCCATTTTAACTTTTTCTCACCAACTGGTGACGTCACTAGTAGAAAAGCAGATGTTCACCCACATGGCTTCTCCTGGGGGACTCAAGACTTGCCTTAAGGGGGTGACTAAAGGCAAAACTTTCTTGGTTTTATTCCTTGGGTTGCTTGTCACTGGGGGTCTCTGAAATTGTCCCCTCACCTGGATTATTCATCTCATCCTCACTGCCATTTGGCTTTCATTCAGGGGCCAGAGTGGTTGCCTGAGGGGGAGTATACCCGTGCTGGCCTGGACTAACTCGGCTCTAAGTCTTGGACACCTAGAACACAATCTTCCTGTTGCATTTGAGCCAATTTCAAATATCTATGCCTTATGCTGAATGCTGAACGACATCTTTCTTTTCTGCCTCTTATCTCTTTCCAAAGTTAGGACTAAACGTCCTGTGGGGCCAAATCAAAGCCACATTCTTTCTGACACTCAGGTTTATTCTTCAGGGTAAAAAAGATGTCTGCATATATCACTGGATCTCATTTTTCTTCTTGTCTTAAAAATAACATCAACTGTAACAATGGATCATAAAGTTCCATTGGGGGTCACTTTTCACCATTTTCTAATTGATACCAAGCCTACTATTGGGTAAGAGTATTTAATCAGATTACCTTTCCTTGAAAAATTACCCTCCAGGATTCCTGCTAAATCTTTCTCATCTGCTAAATTACATTCTAGTGGACTCTTTTTAATACCATCTTTACTTGTTGTGTTATTCATTCTTCATGCTATCTAAATTTCCATACTTAGCAGGATGTATTAATACTTCTCTTTTCCTTCTCTTTATCCCCTGTAGACTACACTTAACACACATGGGCTGACTCTGAATCACCCAGCAACAATATTTTTTTTATAGTCCTAACAAGCAATGAAAACAAAAGGATTCCATGTGTGGTAAATAGGTATGATTTGTGCTGTAAAATTGAAACCGCAATCAATATTGATACAGCAATTAATAATTGCAAATAATAAAACATTTAAAAGTTGTAATGCCAAAAAAGAAAGAGATAGGAGGGCTTGCATCCCCCCTCCTTGCAGATGTTGAAGGACAGGAGGAAAAAGCAAGAGATAACAGTTACTAAAAATTAACAAAAAGAAGGGACAATCTTGTTGGGTCCCAGGAAAATGCCAGCTGTAAGAGATTTATAACTTTGATGCTTTGTCGGAGGAAGGAGACTCAGACACCAATTGTTTCATCTAAGTCTAATTTATTGATCGAATACGGCGGGTTAAATACAGTTCTTAATAAGCTTCATACATATTGCAAAAGTTGAGCTCAGGATTGGTTAGTTACATATCAGCAACTACACCTACTTCTACATTCTTGTGCTTATTCTTCTTTTACATTCTGCAGATATTCAGGACTAATCTCACCTCCCTTTCCTCATGTTGCAGCAAGATCATCCAGCATTCTTGCCTGTCAGCAGTCACTGAATCAGAGACTGCTGACCTCCCTTTCAAGCTTAACCAGCGTCATTATGTCAGGACGGCCTTTCTCAGCTAACCAACTCTTAATAAAATCCTCCACATTTCCCCCATTTTCTTCTTGAGCAAGAAGATTAGTCTGCATTTTTGCTATCATACGGCTAACCATGTTTTGAATACAAGTAAAGATACAAGGCAAAATAAGCAAAAACAGTAAAAATACACCCAGTAGTCCTATAGCATAGATCACAATGTTCCTCAGCCATAGCCCAAGTCCTAAGTTTTTAAGCCACTCGTCAATTCCTAAACTTTCTTCTGCCTTGAGATTGTGAAGTCTTTGTTGCAATTCTTTTATCTTAGTGTGAATGGACACCGAATGATCAGACAGATTCATGCAACACATTCCCTCAAACTCTTTACATCCATGCCCTTGTGCTAAGAGCAAAAAATCTACAGCAGCTCTATTTTGCAAAACAGCATGGTTAACACTCTGCGCATCTGCGGTTAACATGTCTAGAATTTGGGATGTCTTGTTCAGCTCATTTTTTTTTTTGCCCAGCACCCTAATTTCTTTGCTAAATTCATAGCCTTATTGGCAGATCTTCCTGGCAAAATAGTTGAAACTACTACTTGTCTGAATGTACCCCAAAACTGTGGATCTCCTATCTGGCTGCAGTCCAAGTCATGTATGCTACGTCTCTTCCTGTTTGAATTTTGACTCAGTTGCATTAATAAGGACACATTAGGATGAAACAATGACAATTTTCCCAAATAACAGGGTCCAACCTGTGGTTTAGCTGGTACACCATTCCACGCCCTGTCTCCACAAATTAAAAATATTCCTGTAGGTAATTTCATTGGTGCCATGATTTTTGTACTGTTACATTGACTGTAATACTGTGGAGAGAATTCACTCAAATTCAGGGATGAATCTAAGGTGGCCCATGTTTCTTTAGGTTGATTTAAATTTTGAACATCCAAGGGTTTGAAACTAAACTATCCTCTAGCTGTAGTGTTAGGCATACTGGCATTTGCACTTCCAAAAAGATCCAATTCCTCAGGAGGAGAATGCAAAGAAGTGTTAAGTGATTGGATTAGTAAGCATTGGCGATAGCCATCACTCTGACCTGCAGTATACCCTTGCTGTGCTGGCAATGTGATGTTTGACATGTTAGACATACATAAAGTTCGATTACTTATTAAACTGCAAAATTCTCCAGAAGACCACACCAGAAGTCCTACCAAGCATGTTCAAAATGGATTAGTAACTCCTCCAAGACTAAGACAAAGCGATGATTGATTAATTTGATTAGCAAGTGTTACCCATAGATTTTCTCTTGGCTGACTGAAATGTGTCATCCCTATTGCTTCACTTGCTGCAGCATTGAGCAGTATAAAAACAAACCTCATTTTTCTTTCTGCTTTCTCTGTTTTTCTTTTCTTCGTTGTCTTTTCCCTGGTTTGTTAGAATGTCTATTGTGAGGCTGAGTCAATTTCTGAATACACTGATCTAATTCTAAATCAGCATCTTTGCTTACAGGTATAGCGTGAGGTAAGTTTAAAGGCAAATCAGCATTACAGCGAGCTGCTATGATGCGTGAGGATGTAGTAATTTCAAGCTCTCTAAGTACTTGCTGTAATTTCCACCTTATATATGCTATGGCCACTTGTTCTGCACTCTCATAAAGTTGTAATCCTGTCTTTCCTGGCAGGCCAGTACTTTGCTCAAGAGCTCTATACCAGGAAGAATATCGAATCCACTTCCCAAAACAAGGGTGACACCATAAAATTCCTACTGTCCTCTGTGAATACCAACAAACCTTATTGCAATCAGCACAATGCAAAGCTACCCAAGCATAGCACTTATTATTATCCTTTTTGCAAACATAACAAGGAAGTGTATATAGGAAAGGATCAGTATTAAAATTTGTCTGTGTGATCCAATCCAACCAGTTCAATGGTGGTGATTGCAAAGCCTCTTCAGCTTTCTTACTATATACAGCTACCAATTCAAGCTCCTTCTTTAATGCAACATGTATCTTATCTCGTAATCGTTGTTCTTGTTCTTCAACATCTATAGCATGCCACGAAGCAGGGTCCCATGGAGCTACAGCATCCCACAAGGCAGGGTCCCATAGATGTGAAATTGCCCTAATCATAGAAAACTAATTAGCAACCACTAATAACCTTATTTAGATGAGGTCGTTCCCTATCTTACCTTCTTTTTCTTATCTGTTTTCAGTTTTGCTGTTCCTAACTTTACTGGTTACTTGCAAACTTAATTTTTGCAACTTTTCAATGCAGCAGTCTAGTGCTCTTTCAGGATTCCCTCTGAAGGGCTCTACAATCGAACGTTGTGTTAAAGGTATTAATTTTCTACACTTTATAGAGACTATACGTGATTTACTTTGAACCTTAATTTTATTCACAACACATTGTACTTTTCATCGATAATAAGCAAGAATTTTTTGTTCAGGAGACTCATAAAGATTTAAAGCTACATATGCATTTTGCCTTGTTTGTCTCTTTAATTCATCTTGCCAGTTTTTACCTCACGTGTGCTCGTGCTCACAAATGTGACACCACAAATCCTATAATAATGATTGTTCTATCTAAAAAGTTCTATCACAACTCCCACAACGTAGGGCTATCTAGGCAGCACAATGTGGATCATAACAGTCAAGGCAATGTTCCTTTGCTGGATTTGTTAAACGAAAAGTTGATAATGAGTCAATAAAACTAATCAGCTCTTGGGCTGTCTGATAGTGACGTGTCAGTGCTTTGTTCACCACTTTCAAGTGTTTCTTCAACTGTAACAGTAGCGGTCGTAGGACTAGAAGCAGTTTCTTCTCTAGTTGCTCTTTGTTTTCTTCTGAGACAGTCTACTAGAGGCTGCATCAAAAACAGGTTTAGTCCACTTAGCAGGCACCCACAAAGGCTTTGTAGGTGAGGAAACACAAAGATACCCTTGACTCTAATATAACACTTTTGCAGGTTTTTCTCATAACTCTGTACTCGGGTTCTTATACTTAACTCAGACTTCTGTTTCCTTAGTATTTTTCTGACTTGACCTCGGATGATGTTTAATTGAAGGAGGGGTATCGTCTTCTCCAAAAATACATAAATGATTGATCACATACAGAACTTTAGCTAAGCATGATTGTGGGTCTGTTAAATCTTGATGCTTCTCAATATACTGCTTAAGGGTACCATTTGCTCTTTCCACTATTGTCTATCTAGTAGGAGAGTGTGGAATACTTGTCACATGCTTAACAGACTACTGATTCAAAAATTTCTGGACTTCAGCACTTACATAAGCTGGACTATTATCTGTTTTAATACTCTTTGGAACTCTCATGACAACGAAACAACTTAACAGATGCTTAATAACATGTATAGCTTTCTCTCTTGCTTGAGCCGTAGCTCATATGTAGTGACTATATGTATCTATAGTGACATGCACACACTTAACTTTACCAAATCTAGCTATATGTGTAACATCTATTTGCTATTTCTCATTTATTTCTAAACCTCGAGGATTAACTCCAATGCTTAAACTTATTCTACTATTATGATAACGACATGTTGGACATGCTCTAACAATAGCCTTAGCTTCTGATAAACTCAGCTCAAAGTGCTTTGCTAATCTCTTTGCATTTTGATGATATCTACTATGTGCTTCTCTGGCCAATGTATGCTTTTATCAATAGGACAAGAGTTATCAATGGGTAGGGTAACTAATTTATCTGCATGTTCATTCTCTTCTCTTAAACTTTCAGACTATTTATGACTCTTAATATGAATCACAGAATACGCTGCATTTCTCTCTCATAAAGCTTTCCTTAATTGTATCAATAACTCATACAATTGTTTATTATTCACTTCTTTAATTGCTCTATTCGTCTGACTACTCCTGCAACATACATAGAATCTGTGACCACATTTAAAGGCTCTTGTAAGTCAGACACTGCTCATACTACTACTAACAATTCTAAAGTTTGTAAGCTATCTGCAGGGTCTGCTGTAAGGAGTTGATGCTTCTATTGTCTTTTTTCTTGCCAGGTGACAGCAGCACACTTTGATTTCTTTCTAGCATCTGTAAAAGCAGTAATAGCTCTTGTATCTAATAATCTATAAAGGATTATGCTTTGATGCCCATGGGTAATTTCAACTTTTTTTTTGGTCTATTTTGTAAATCTACAGTTAAAAGTGTAACACCTGTAGAGCTAAAACTTTTTTCATTCCGTGTTTGCCCAGTAAATGATGGTATACTTGATGTCATTTGTGATAGTGGTACCAATTGTGCGATGCGTTGTCCTTTTGTTATTTTAATAGGAGGATAAAGGGTGTAAGCTATAATTTGTATTTCTCCTGTATAATCTGCATCGATAACACTAGGCAATACAAATAATCTCAACATAGTTATTGAAGAACGTCCTAATAATAATGCTCCACATTTTTGTTCATTTAAAATGAGAGGACCCTTTACTCTAGTTGGTATCTTCTCAGGCTGGTTTGTCATTAATGTGACGTCTACTGCTGCTGATAAGTCTAAGCTGAGGCTCCCTGATGTGGCTGGTTGCAGACAGGAGGTGAAGCTGCAGTGATGTTACGGCAGCAGCTGATGTCTCTGATGTCACGGCGGCTCCTTGTGTCTGAGCGTGTATGTCTCTCATTGCTGCATCGGTAACACTTGATGAACGGTCTCAAGCCTCCTTGTGTAACAGCCAGTGAGCCGCTTCGGAGAGGAGCAAGAGCAGCTAACACTTGATTTTGAGCAGCTAACATCTGATTTTGAGTAGACTCTGCTTGCTTTTGTAACCCTAATCTTAATTCCTTTAAAGCTTCTGCTATAAATGCCTGTGAAGCTGTTGGCATTAATGCTATTCGCTCTAAAGCTTCTTCAATAGCCTAATTTGCTCCTAAAGTAGCTAACACTCTTGCATTTGCTTAACAGGTTCACTTTTTACTCCAAACTGACTAACCGTAGAACGTAACTGAGCTAACAACTTCTAATCTAAGGGACTATATGCCGCTATATTATGCGTAAGGTTCTCCTGTGCATCATACTGTGGTGTATATGTAACTGGACATGCAAGATTAGAAGCTACTTCTACTGCCTCGCCATCCCCTATTTGCATTACTTCTTTTGCCAAAGCAGCTCAAGCTTCCTTCTTCTGTTTAGCCATCTCCCCCCATAGGTCACTGTGTGCCCCCGGGATAGGATCTGGCCCTTTAAGGGTGCTATGCTGCTGGCACCTCGGTACAGTGACCGAGTTCTCGCACGGGGAAGGCAGTGGAGCAGGAGCTGACTCGCGCAGGGGAAGCGGCCCCCCCGCTGGAGCTGACAGTGAAACCGGAGACAACTTGTGCGGGGGAAGCGACCCCCCCACCGAAGCCGACTCACGCGGGGGAAGTGGCGGAGGCAAAGGTGGCGGCGGAGGCAAAGCTGGCTTGCTCCCACCCCCACCATCTAACCTGCCTGGAGCTGGCGGCGAAGGCAAAGCTGGCTTGCTCTTACCTCCACCATCTAACTCGCCCTCCTCCCCCAACAGTAAGGGTGCAGACGGTTCTACACTATCTATAGGAAAATCTTGCACACCACTCTGCTGGGGACTCTTAGGCATAAGAATCTGAGTTACAGAAGGTGCCAGGGGATCATCCTCACGACCATACCCTATATTCCTCTTATGAGCTTCTGTCGCCCTTTCTGCTGCCTTTCTCTCAGAGACCTGCTGAAGTAATGTATTATACACCACCCGCCATAACTTGCCAAATTTCTTTGCTGACTTATCATCATCTAACACTGTATCCCACAGGATATCTCCAAACTTTTTCCACTCTGCTATCTCATGAACTGTATGTGAATTAGCAAAAATTCCTTTAGAATGACCATAAGCTAATAACCCTGGTAATTCCTTTTTTAAATCTATCCCTTTTACTCCTCGCCTTTCTAAATATGAGGAGAAGGGACCGTATGTCGCTTGCCTATCCATACCTATATATCAGCGTGCGCTGTTGCAGCTCTCCAGGCTCCGGCGGCACGTAGAGACTTGAGTCACCGTTGTGATCCTCAAGGCTGCTTTTATAATCTGGCACCGTCCCGGCTGCAAGGACTCTCACCCAACTTCCCCGACCGTGGCGAGTTTCTTTGTAATCCAAGAAAGCAAGCGTTCAGGGGTTTGCCCGCATTCTCCACCATTTGTCGGAGGAAGGAGACCCAGACAACAATTGGTTCATACAAGTCCAATTTATTGATCGAATACGGCGGGTTAAATACAGTTCTTAATAAGCTTCATACATATTGCAAAAGTTGAGCTCAGGATTGGTTAGTTACATATCAGCAACTACACCTACTTCTACATTCTTGTGCTTATTCTTCTTTTACATTCTGCAGATATTCAGGACTAATCTCACCTCCCTTTCCTCATGTTGCAGCAAGGTCATCCAGCATTCTTTCCTGTCAGCAGTCACTGAATCAGAGACTGCTGACCTCCCTTTCAAGCTTAACCAGCGTCATTATGTCAGTATGGCCTTTCTCAGCTAACCAACTCTTAATAAAATCCTCCACAATGCTTAAATGCAGTAATATGTTAGTTTTGACTTTCATTGTACTGACTTGATGTGCATGTGTAACCCAAAGGTTAATTAAAGGACATAGATGAAGAATAGAGGCCTTCATCAGTGATGACCCCCAAAGACTTGTGTGACCACCAAAACGAGTGGTGACGCATGCACAGTGAAGGTGGTGATGAGGGCGGAGGTAGAAGTGTGATGAATCGAAAATGGGAGGAGATGACATTGACACATGGCATAGAAGGGGGGAATCTTCACTTGGCAAGTTCGTACGTGAGGTGGCAAGGGTCCAAGAGCCCTGCACTCCGTACCCTGCAGTTATCTTTTGCTTATGCACTTTTATTGGAACCAAATTATCCCTTAGTTTTAGCCCAATTATATTGTTAATATTTCAAGTGTATCCAATTTTATATATTTTCTAAACGCTGCCTCTAATATTGTTTGGTTTTTTGATGATGGGATAATTGGGCAAACATAACAATATGGAAAAACAGGCCTGGGAGCCTCCCTCCGGGCTGCTTACCACACAGCTCATCTTTGAGATGCGTGCTTCACCTTTTATACCTCTGGGGGTTGCATCAGCCAACCCTGGCCCCTCCCAAAGTCTGTCAGTCAACTCTTCTTTGTCGTTTATTGGTGGAGATTGCTTTCCTGCAACTTGATTGGTGCGTCAGGTGTTGTCATGCTGTGCCCTCCAGTAGCAATGAGCTTTTTCATTCTCAGCTGCCTTGTAGGAGGGGCACACGTACACGGCTTCCTTTCACCTGTCCTAAATAACCCAGGCTGCCCGGTGACGACAATACAGAGGATGGGGAAAGGGGACTGTGAGGAGAACAGAGGGCATCTAAACAATAAACTACAATAACATACCTATACATCAAGAAATCTTCTCCTAATATTCACACAGTATTCATTGCTTGATTGTTAGGGCCAATCATCTCATTATTCATCTATAAGAATTTTTATTTTTATTTTTACATTTTCCTACTGTTATTCCTACTCCCATATCTTTACCTGAGAGCCCCTTAATTCCAAAATTTTAATAATTCAGAGGGAAGGGGTTTATATTTTCCATTTCCAGCGAAGTTCCTTCCTTCTTTAACAGACACCTGTCTTTCAAACCAAGACAGAGCCCCAAAAATCCCACAAAGATCTGCGCAACAACCAGACCAGGTCCCTCCTTCCTGAGCCAAACAGGGCAGAGCTGAACAAACAAAAACCATTTCTCCTGGTTTAATGAAAAAGCTGCATTTTGGGTCCCATAAGAGGCACAGTGATGCAGTGCCCCCTGGTACTGGGGAGGGAATGGGGAGCTCCTGGGGGTACTGGGGGTACTGGGAGCACTGGGAGCACTGGAATGGAGCACTCTGGGCAGCCCCACATGGGACCCCACACTCATGGCCCCCCCTCCATGGCACGGTGGGCATCCATGGGAGCTGGGGGGAGGACACACAGTGGGAGGTGCCCTCAGGCAGGGATCTCCAGAGCCCCCTGTGCCCCCAGTGTCACAGCATGTTCTCATAGATGTCACTGGAGTCCTGCTGTTGCCCATGGGGTCCTGGCAGCTCTGCATTGGTCACATGGGGGGTTGTGGCACAGGGGACACTGCAAGAGACACCGGGTGGGGGAAGCTGGATGGGAGGTGACACCCCTAGGGTGACATGTCCGTGTTCCCCCACCTGTACTCACCCCCTGCCTTCTTGTTTCGCATGACCTGGCTGTACAGCACCTCCCCTGCCTCTGGAGGGGCCAAGGTCACTGGGGTGTCCCTGCAAGGATAAGGGAGTGTCTGTAGGGGTGTGGGGGGTCGTAATGAACATAAAGTGGGCGTTCAGGCCTGGACCCCCCACTCACCTTTCCTGCTGTTTCCTGAGGGCTGCAAAGGAAAGGGAGGAGGGGTGACTATAGAGTCCTCAGGGCCCCTGAACACCCTTGAGATCTCTGACTGCCCCCAGGAGCCTGGTGCATCCCTGAAGCCCCTAATGAGCCTTGAATCACCCACTGAATCCACTGAGCCCCCAAACTCCTCCAAACCCCTGACAGAACCCCCAATGTCCCTGCACGACCCTGCAGGACCTCCCCAAATCCCCCAGGACCTCCAGGTGAGATCTCTGGGGATTCAGCTTCACCCAAGTCAGGAGCTGTTGGTGCCGCCATCTGGACCCTGAACTCTGTGGGGGCTTCACCCCAATCCCTGGGACCCCCATTCCCCCTCCATTGTCACCCACCCAGGTGGTGCCACCAGTGCCAGCCTCCAATGACAGCCAGGAGCAGAACCAGGAACAGGAGGGACCCACAGACCCCTGCGGCCACTGCTGGGGACAGAGAGGGACACATTGGGGTCACCCAGAACCCCGGGGGTCCTGAAGTCCCCATGTGACCCTGTGTGACCCTACCTGTGCCCTGTTCCTGTGTTGTCACCTCCAGGGCCAGCTCTGAACTGAGTGCCTGGCGCCCGTCCTGTTGGTTGGTGACCATGCACTGGTAGGTGCCCGAATGTCCCACATCAACAGCCCTGAGCTCCAGGAGGGGACCCCGGGCCACCTCCTGCCCATTGTGCAGCCAAGTGAAGGTGACAGGGGCTGAGCCCATCTGCACCGAGCAGCGCAGGGTCACGTTGTCTCCTGAGCGCACCAGGTGTGACAGGGGACTGAGGGTGATGGTGGCATTGGCCATGGGCACTGTGGGGACATAGACAGGGCTGGCACCTGGTGAGGTGGATGGGGGTGCCATGGGTGGGATCACCCCAAGTCTGAGGGTCCCGCTCACAAAGGACATTGACATTCAGGGGGACACTCTCAGCCATGCTGTCCCCACACTGGCAGTGGCCGCTGCCATTGTCCCCAGTTTGGTGCAGCTCCAGGTGGGGCCAGTGCCAAGTGGTGCCCCTGAGCCCTCCCGGGTACCAGGAAATGGACAGGTGACCTGTCCCTGTGGCCACCGTGCAGCTCAGCACAAGGCTGTGCCGACAGAGACACCCCCGAGGGCAGAACCCCTGCGGGAGGGGTGACACCGGGGGACATTGAGGGACTTGGGGAGAGGTCAGGGAGGGGCAGGGAGATCCCAGTGAGGGAGAGGAGAGGAGGTGCAGAGCTGCGGGGGGGGAGGGGCTTGGATAGGTACCCCAAGGAAGGATGGGGAGTTTAATGAGGGGACACATGGAGCGGGAGATGGGAGGACCCCAGTGCGGGTATGGAGACCTAGAGAGGGTATGGTGGGACTTGGGGACTGCGGGGAAACAGCAGAGAGGGGTGGGGTTGACTAAGAGATGGGTGAAGGGATCCAGTGAGGGATGGGGGGAATGGGGTAGTAATGGAGGTACCCAGGCAGGGCACCCGAGGAGGCTGTGAGGGCTCCCCGCGCCCATCCCCGCACTCACTGCACACCGTGACACGGAGCTGGGCGCTGCTCTTCCACATGGTCCCCCCCTCGGAGCGCACCTCGCAGCTGTAATTCCCTGAGTGGGAGACCCTCACGGCGGGCACCAGCAGCTGCAGGGACCCCTGTGGGCCCCCCAGCACCTGCCCATCCCAGTAGAACAGGTGCAGGAGGGGGGCTCGGGGCCACAGGGGGCTGGGGGTGCTGAGCCAGCTGAGAGTCAGGGGGGAACCATTGGTGCGCTCAGAGTGAACTTCCAGCACCGGCACCATAAAAAGCTCTGGAAAGGAGAGGGGAGGGAGATTTGTGAGCCCGAGTCACTAGGGAGGGGCTGTGGGGGGGGTAGGAGTGACAGTTGTGGAGTGCTCACCATGCACTGTCACTGTCACTGATTCCAACTTCTCCCATCCTCGTGATACCGTGGATTTCACCCAGCCCCTGCAGCTGTAGCGGCCGCTGTGTTGCAGCTGCAGAGGGGACAGGGACAGCTCAGTCCCATCGCGGAGCTCCTGCAGTTTCTTCTCCTTGTGGTAGAAGAGCACTGAGCTGACCGGGTTGTCCCGCCAGCGCCGGCAGCGCAGTGTCACCGTGTCCCCCTCCAGTAGTGCCTGTGCTGGCACCTGCAGCACCAATGGGGCTGTGGGACACAAGGGTCCTGTTACACTGCGGGGACCTGGCGGGTCCCAATGCCATCGCAACCCCCATATTGGCTCACACACAGCACACCAGGGATCCCCAAATCCACAAACAGGGTCTTCCAGCACTGGGATGGTCTGGAATGCCCCCAGAGTAGGGGGCAGGCTCTTGTCACACAGGAGGTGACCTGTGGAGCAGAGCTCACCCAGAGCCCCGGGGTCAATGTTGGTGCCAGTATAGGGACACCCAAACCACCCTCACCATCTAAGACTGTCACAGGAGGGCTGAGCCCAGTGCCGGGTCTCTCACACGTGTAGTTGCCTTTCTCAGTGACAGTGAGGTGGTTGCGTCTCTCCTGCCTCCAGCGCTGCCCATACTTGTACCAGGTGGTGACACCAGTATTCCCTGAGCCCTGGCAGGTCAGTGTCACATGGTCCCACAGCACCGCCGGCATTCAGGGGTGCTCCACCAGGAGCTGGGTGGTCTGGGAACCTGTGGGTGACAGAGGACACCAGTCTGCCAGGGCCTGTGTGGGGCTGGGCACAGCAAGGTGGGGCCATGGCATCCCCCGAGGACTCACCAGCAAGACCAAGGGTCTGGGCTGAAAGGGAGAAGGGACAGGGCTCAGTGAGTGTGGCATCATGGGGACAGATGTGCACAGCGGAATGGTTCATAGGGGCTGCCCTTGAACTGTCCCCCTGAGGAAATTGGTGTGGCACAGATGTCTCAATGGAGACACTGTACTAGCACAGGTCTCCCCCGCCAGCCCCATGGCCTCTGTCTCCATGGCCCATCCACATTGTGCTTGTCTTCTTCTCCGTGTCCCTGCATCCCTGTGTCCCTGTCCCCACAGCTGCCCTAGCCCCAGGATGCCTCTGCCCACATTCCTATCCCTCCAGCCCTGTTCACCCTCTCCTGTCCCCACGGCCACCCCATGACCCCGGTCACTTCATACTCTTGCTCTGCTGGCATTGGGAACCTCAGAGAACCCTGCAGCTCCCCTGTGCCCCCTCCTCACCAGTCTCTGCCTCACCAGCGCCCATCCCCGGGGTACTACCAGTGCGGCCCATGCCTGGGGCACTCACCCCACAGGAGCAGCGCCACCTTCCCAGCCATCCCGGTGTCCCCAGCCATGTGCACTGGCTGTCACTCGCTGCTGTGGCCACCGCTCCCCTGGCTGGCGGCTCTTCGGAGGAAGGGGAAGGAAGCGAGGTCACATCTCATCCCCATGTGTAGGTGGCACCTAGTGGGGGCAGGGTGGCCACAAGCTGGGCACAGGCTGTGGGCAGGGTGGGGACATGCTGGGGACAAGGCTGTCTCTGGGTTGGTGGGACATGGGCTTCCCAGGAGCAGGGGGGCTCAGGGGGTTTGGGGAGCCAGGGATGGGTGTTCAGGGGAATGGGGAGTTCAGGGAATGGGGGTCCAGGGAATGGGTCCATGGGCAATTGGGGTCATGAGGAGGGGGAGTCATGGGGGTTGGGGTGCCTTGGGAATGGGGGTCCCCATGGCTGGGGGGACTCAGGGATGGGAGTCCCAGGGGAAGGTGGGCTTCAGGGATTTGGTGTCATGGTTTTCGTTTGCTAATTTGAGATATTTCAGTTAATGTAATAATTAATGTGGTGGGTTTAGTGTTGGTTAATTATTAGTGGATTTATCAGAATGTATTTATTTCTTTTTTGTTTTGAGATGAGACTAGGAAAAAGGTAAAGTAGATTAAAAAGTTTAAAAGGGTATATAGAAAAATTTTTATTTGTAATCAATTTATTAGTAATAAATCCCTCATCAGGGGATTTTTGTGCCAGGGATGGGGTGCAGGGGGAATGGGGGCACCTGGGACAATAAATGTCCCAGTAGAAAGGGGGATTTCCCTTCAGGGGAAGGAATGAATGGGAGAGTGCTCCTTGGGAATGGGGTCCTGGGCCATGGAGATCCTGAGCAATGACAGCTCCAGTATGGCGGTCTCAGGAAAGGGGAGAGAGAAGGAATGGGGTTCCCATGGTCAGCTTCCCAGGGGAATGAGTTTGCCAGGGATGGACTGTGATGGGATGTGCATGTGGGTCACAGCTCCTTCCCTGGGTGCCTCAGATTTTGGGAACACTCAGAGGCTAGTTCTGCCTGCTGGGTTGCCCGTGATTTGGGGGAGCAACAAGAGGGGATTCAGAGGTGCTCTGGGTCTGTGCCAGCACAACCTCCAGGGGATTTCCTGTTCTTCATTTCCATTTCCTTCCTTTTATCCCTCAATTTCACAACCTGCCAGTTCATGCCTTGGTGATCCTGGGGAGCTCCTGAGCAGGGAGCGTGTTGGGGGAAGCCCAGGGTGGGGGAAGCAGGGGTGAGGGGTCTGCAGGGAGGGCTGGGGAGGCTGTGGGGGATGGAGGAGTCCAGCTTTCCCCTGCCTACACTTTCACTTTCTCTCTCCTGTAGCAGAAGGAAGAGGCTGTTTGTGCTGAGTGTCACATGGGAGGAGGGCTCTGCCCTGGGTGGGGTGGGGGGGGGGGGGGGCAAATGCAGGGGGCTCCTTTCCTGTGGGGATCCTGTCCCAGGGGGGACACATGCTGGACAAGGGGCTCCTGTCCTGGGGGATGGCAGCTCCTGGTGTTTCCAGACTTCTCCATTCTTGCTCGTCCCCTGCAGGATCTGAGCCAGCAAAAGCAGCTGGGGAATGGAGCCCTGGGCAGGAAGGAGCTCCCAAACTCCTGCTCCTTGAAGCCCGTGGCCATCCGAGGGTGGGGCCCAGCCATGGCCCAGTCCCACTGCACAGGGATGGCCATTGCCCAGACCTGCTCTGCCCAGCCCCAGGTGGCAGCCAGCACCAGAGGGTCCCTCCTGCCCCCTTGGCTTTGATTCTGGCAACTTCAGAGCCGCTGCAGAGGTGAGAATTCTGTGGGGGAAAAAGGCCTGCCTGTGGTTTGCTCAGCCCTGCAAGAAGCACAAACCCCAAAGGGAGCCCAAGTAACGCCTCTGTGAGGGCCTTTGATTGTTTTCAGAGCGGGGCTGACTGGAAAGCCCCCGTGCAGGGCCAGCTGTCACGCAACCAGTCCAGAAATGCAGCAATTGATCACTTTGTCCCTCTCACCAAGTGTCATGGTTTAGGCTTGGCACAAAGCTAGTGCTCTTACGAGAATACCTTCTCTCTGCTGTGAGATGTGACCAGGAATAAGCAAAGCAGGCTCCAGCTTAGAAATAAAGAAAATTTTATTAACTAAACTACAAGAAAAGAAGAGGGAAAAAACTATAACGGAAAAAAAAAAAATGAAAACCTTACAAAAGCACTTTCCTCCTCCCCCCCACCAAATTTCCTAATGCAATACATTCTCCCAAATCACTAACTCTCAGTCCAGCACCACCCTTTAGAATATTCAATCTTGAGTTCATGAAGAGGACAGGAGTCCTTCTTGCACCATAGTCTTCTCCTGTAAACACGCTAAAACCTCATGTGCTTCCATGTCACTCAGCACCGCCCGGAAAGTCCTTTTGCCATGGTAACATCTTCTTTCCATGCCCAGTGCTCTCACCACTGTGCATGGACTAGAGCTGCTTTTAGGGTTGTCTTTTAAGGATGCCTTGTCTTACTCCAAAAAAAGGCACAGTCTCTCTTTTGGGACATCTGTCCCCACCAATTTTTTTCACCCCCTGGGGCCGAGGGGTACCCACACTGAGTCCTCCTGGTTCTGAGGCACTGCCTCCCTCTAAATGCAGTCTCTGTGTCAAAGGAATAAAAATGCTTCAGTCTATGGCTACACAAGAGAAGTCTAGCCAAAAGGCCACTCCGTCATTTCTCCCTACACTCAGCCAGTCTTTTCCACTTCCCTCGGGCCTAGTCTTTGTTACCTCATCTCTTATCTCTCTTCTTATTTAGCTCCAGGAGGATCAGCATTTTTGCAAGGTCTCAATCATGTAAGGAAAGGGTTAAAAATTTCATTCTCTCGGAGAGCTCCGGTACTCCCACACTGCCCTGCCACACTGCCCTGCCGGGCACCTTCTTGCTGCACTCCCCCCTTCTCCTCCTGGGCCGGCTGCTATCACATTCCGTTGCCGGCTCTCCTTCTTTCTCTCCTGGCGGGGGGGGGCTGCCTGATGTCTCCGTGTTCCTCCACCCTTCTATCTTCAAGGGCCTCCTCACCCCCTCCATCTCTGTCCAGCCCCAGGCCTACCACTATGGCTGCCCCTCCCCCGCCCAGCAACGGGGGAGGGAGATCTGACCTCTTTGCCTCGAAGTCCCAAGAGAAATTCTCAGGGATGAAGCTCTGCTTTTAACCCCTGTGTGTTCTCGGAGGTGTGTCCAAACCCCACTGGCCACTCAGGAGCTGGCTTTGGCAGAATGTCACGATGTCCCCAGTGTGCCATGGCTGACAGACTGATGGACAGATGAGGCCCTGTCTCAGAAAAAGCAAGGTCTGGCCCACCCCTGCCAGACATAGGTGTTCAAAAATGTCTCCAGACATCAAACTTTTCCTGTCTCTGACACCCCACCCTGTGCCATGGCCTGATCCTGACTCCCCTGGCAAAGGGGGAGGCTTTGGAACTCCCACAGGGCCTTTCTGACATCATTTTGGGGGAAACACAGGAGAGGAGGGGTTTGGGACAGGGGACAAGAGAATCCAGAGGCTCCTAAATGCCACTTTGGCCATCAGAGCAGTGAAGTTCTGGGACCTGCCAGGTTCCTCCTGGTGGAGGAATCGTGCCAGGGGAAACCTCTGGGGTTTGTTCCTTGTTGGGTGCTTTCCCTGGAAATTGTTCCTTTTGTGACCCTTTGAATTCTGAATCTTGAGAACTGAGAAGTTTTGATTCAACAACCAGGCGGAACCCTCCTCCTTCCTGAGCCAAACAGGGCAGAGCTAAACAAACAAAAACTGTTTCTTCTGGTTTAATCAAAAAGCTGATATTTGGGTCCAGTAAAAGGGACAAGGGTCCTGTGCCTCCTGGTAGTAGAGGAGGAAATTGGGAGCCTCTGGGGGTACTGGGAGCACTGGGAGCACTTGAAGGGGGCGCCCTGGGCAGTCCTACATGGGAGCCCCCACTCGTGGCCACTCCCTGGGCACGATGGGCACCCATGGGAGCTGGGGATGCCCTTGGGCAGGGACCCCAGTGCCCCCTGTTCCCCCTGTGTCACAGCACATTCTCGCAGATGTCACTGGGGTCCTGCTGCCTCCGGTGGGGTCCTGGCAGCTCTGTGTAGGTCACCTGGGAGGATGTGGTGCGGGGCGGCCCTGTGGGAGACGCCAGTTGTGGGGACCTGGATTGAGGGTGACACCCGTGTATGATGTCCCCCGTGTCCCCCCTGTACTCACCACCTGCCTTCTTGGTGTTCACGACATCACTGTACAGCACCTCCCCTGCCTCTGGGGGGGGGCCGAGGGCGCTGGGGGGGCCCTGCAGGGATAAGGGGGTGTCTGTGGGCATGGGGGGGTTTTGTTGTGGGGGTAAAATGGAGGTTCAAACCTGGAGTCCTTCACTCACCTTTCTTGCTGTTTCCTGAGGGCTGCAAAAGAAAAGCATGAGGGGTGACTCTGGGGTTCTCAGGGCTTCTGAAAATCATCAGGACCCCTGACTGTCCCTGGGACCCTCAAGCATCTTTAAAAGTCCCAAAATACCTTAAACCAACCTTTGAATCCACTGAGACCCCGGAGTCCAAAAAACTCCCCCAAAACCCCTGACAGAACCCCCAACTTCCCTGCACAATCCCGCACAACCTCCCTAAATGCCACAGGACCCCCAGCTGAGGTCTCTGCAGGATCAGTTTCTCCCAAGTCAGGAGCTGTTGGCGACACCCTATGGCTCTCATACCCAGGGGAGGCTTCACCCCAATCCCTGGGAACCCCAACCCCCGTATTGTCACCCACCACAGCAGTGCCACAGGTAATAGCCCCCGATGACAGCCAGGAGCAGGAGCAGGAACAGCAGGGACCCACTGAGCCCTAGAGCCACTGCTGAGGACAGAGAGGGACACATTGGTGTCACCCAGAAGCCCAGGAGTCCTGCACCCCCCGTGTGACCCAGTGTGACCCCACCTGTGTCCCTGTGTCCCCGCGCTGTCACAGCCAGGACCAGCTCTGGGCTGAGTGCCCGGAACACGCGGTGCCCATCCTGTCCCAGCTGGTTGGTGGCCATGCACTGGTAGGTGCCCGAATGTCCCACATCAACAGCTCCAAGCTCCAGGAGGGGACCCCGGGCCACCTCCTGCCTGTTGTGCAGCCAGGTGAAGGTGACAGGGGCTGAGCCCACCTGCACTGAGCAGCGCAGTGTCACGGGCTCACCGGCATGCACCTGGTGTGACAGGGGACTGGGGCTGATGGTGGCATTGGCAACGGGCAATGTGGGGACAGAGACAGGGCTGGCACCGAGCGAGGTGGGACGGGGGTGCCATGGGAGGGGTCACCCCCAGACCGAGGGTCCTGCTTGCCCAGTACGGTGACATTCAGGAGGTCACTCTCAGACACGCTGTCCCTGTCGCTGACCCAGCACCGGTACTGGCCGCTGTCATTGTCCCCAGCATGGCACAGCTCCAGGCAGGGGCCGGTTCCCAGCAGTGCCCCTGAGCCCTCCCGGTGCCAGGAGAAGGACAGGGGACCCGCAGCCACCATGTAGCTCAGCACCAGTCAGTCCCTGAATGCCACCTGTCCCCCAGGGGGCTGCACTGACAGGGACACCCCCAAGGGCGAGACTCCTTGGATGGGGGGACACCAGGGAACAGTGAGAGACCCGTGGTGGGGAGGGATGGGAGAGGGGAAGTGGGACCCCAGTGAAGAAAAGGAGGCAGAGAGATAGGAGGGGGGCTTGGAACGGGACCCCAAGGAATGATGGGGGGCTCAAGGATGAGTAGCCTGGAGAGGAAGATGGGGAGACACCAGGAAGAGTATGTAAAACCAGGGAGGGAATGGTGAGACTTGAGGACCATGGAGCGAGATCAGAGGGGGCTGAGGTTGAATCCGGGACAGATGAAGGGATCCCAGTGAGGAATGGGGGGACACAGAGGGTGACCCCAGCAGGAAATAGGGGATGTGGAAAAAGATTACCAGAAAGATGGGGGTACCCACATAGGGCTGGGGGATATGGTGAGGTACCCAGGAAAGGATAGGGGACCCGGGTAGTTATGGGGATCCCCAGACGGGGCAGGGGCCTCTGAGGAGGCTGTGGGGGCTCCCTGTGCCCATCCCCGCACTCACTGCACACCGTGACGTGGAGCCAGGCGCTGCTCTCCCGCACAGTCCCCCCCTCAGAGAGAACCTCACAGCTGTAATTCCCTGAGTGGGAGACCCCCATGGCGGGGACCAGCTGCTGCGGGGACCCCTGCGGGCCCCCCCACCACCTGCCTGTCCCAGTAGAACACGTGCAGGAGGGGGGCTCGGGGCTGCAGGGGGCTGGGGGTGCTGAGGCAGCTGAGAGTCAGGGGGGATCCCACAGTAAGATAAGGGGGACCCTCCAGCACCGGCACTGAGAAGAGCTCTGGAAAGGAGAGGGGAGGGAGATTTGTGAGCCCGAGTCCCTGGGGAGGGGCTGTGAGGGTGTCAGGGTGGCGGCTGTGGGGTGCTCACCATGCACTGTCACTATCACTGAAGCCGAGAGCACCCACGGTGCCACCTTGGAGTCCACCTGGCCCCCACAGCTGTAGTGGCCACTGTGGTTCAGTTGCAGAGGGGACAGAGACAGCTCGGTCCCACTGAGGGACCTCTCCACCTCCTTGTCCCCATGGTAGAATCGCACCCCAGTGACCGACATGTTCTCCCAGCACCGGCAGCGCAGTGTCACCGTGTCCCCCTCCAGCAGCTCCTGCGCCAGCACCTGCAGCACCAACCGAGCTGCGGGACATGGGAGTCTTAGGACACCTGTGGCATTCAATTTTCTCAGGGACCCTTGAATTGGGACACATCCAGTGCAGCAGGGTTCCCTGAAACCAGAACTGGGGTCCCTCCATTCTGAGATGTTCTAGGATCTCCCCGTGTACAGGGGATGGGCTCTGGTCACACAGGAGGTGACCCATGGAGCAGAGCACACCCAGAGACCTTGAGGTCCCTGCAGGTGCAAGGCTGGAGACAACCAAACCCCTCTCACCATTTGAGACTGTCACAGAGGGGCTGTGCCCGGTGCCAGGTCTGTCACATGTATAGGTGCCACTCTCAGTGACAGTGAAGTAGTCCGGTGTTGGAGAATGGCTTAAAGAAAAAGGCCATGAAGACATACAATTGAGAGAAAAGTAAAAGGTAGAAGTAAAGCAGTTCCTAAAGCAGTTCCCAGGCATGATTTTATAAATAATAAGGTTCTCAGACAGTCTTCCCATAACAAGCAAAGCACTCTGTCTGGGAAAAGCTGGCTCCCTGGGAGCAGATATGGAAGTTTTGGGAAACTCTCATATCACAGTGGGAACGTTGGTTCTGTTTTTAATAAACAATTGTAGGTATTGTAAAACAAAAGGAGTGGGTAGAGTTTTGTCTGTTAGTCTATCGTGAGCTTGGATTTTGCAATATGCATGAAGTTAATTAACACTGTTATATAAAGTGACTGATTGATCAATAAATCGGAGTTCGATGCATTACCAGGATGGTCGTTCTCCCCTGCACTTCAATACATGGTGACACCTGGACGTGATAGCGAACACCACGGGAAGTGAAGAACGGGTCGGGTTCCGAAGATCGAAAAAGCAGCCGGAATGGCAAAGAAGCGCGGAGAAAAAAGCGGAGGAAAACCCGCCAAGACGCGCTGTGCCCTGGGCGACTGTAAAGACGGGCCTGGCCGAAACGTGCGGCCGCGACCTTGAGGAGCTGCAAAGCGCACTTACGATATATAGGTATGGAAAGGCAAGCCGCATATGAACTTTTTATTGACTGTCTTTTTACAAAAAAGGCAAATTAAGGGGATGGATTGGCAAAAGGATTTAACAGGACTTTGGACTTACGGCTACGGTAAAGGGGTTTTCAGTATGGTTTACGAGTTAACGGAATTGCGTGAATTCGGTGATTTGTTGTGGGAGGCTGCTTTGGAGAGTGATAAAACTGCCAAGAAGCTAAGCAAGCCATGGCGAGTGATGTATGGTGCACTGTTTTACTATCTCTCTGAGTGCAAGACAGCAGCCGCAGCTCGTGGTGCTTGCGGGGCTGTGCTACTCCGAACTCGGCACAGGCGCTCCGCCATGGCGAGCAGCCGCGGCGAGCGACCGCCTGAAATGCTGCGCTGTAGCGGCGGCAGCAGAGACAGCGGCGGGGAGAGCGGAGCCGCCGCGCGGGAGCCGAGCCGGGCCGCCCCGGGAGGGAGCGGAGCCGCCGCCGCGGGGGGAGACCGAAGCCGCCACGAGGGGAGCCACGGGTGCAGCGGTGTCTGCAGTGGAGTCAGCCTGCCGGCGAGTAAACAAAGAGCGCAGCGCGGGGGGGGGGGGGGGGTTCGCCCGCTCCGGCACAAGCGCCGCGGGACTGGAGCGCTTTTTGCAGCGGGAGCGTTTCTCCCTCCGCCCCGCAGCCGGCAATGTGACTTTTGTCAACAAAAGGAAAGGATCCCTGCTGAAATTGAGAAACCAGTGATGGTAAACAAGCGAAGTTAAAGGGACCTTTGTTCTTCCTGGCAGAGACTGTGAAACAGGAATCAGCGTACCGTATGCATGGGTCAAATTTCGGTCGATTTGGCTCGGCATTGGTTATGCTGTCAGAATCACCTGCATTAACATAGACTTTAACATCAGAAGCCGGATGGCTCAGTCGGTGGAACATCAGACTCTAAAATCGTATTTTGAAAAATTTAAAAATGTTAAGATGTGTTGGAATGATTGTATGAGTGAGATGTTGTGAGTGTGCTTTTTGGTATAGAAATGCTATAGCAAACACATGAAGAAAGTTATTTTAGCTTAATATTTTAGAATCAGGCCTGTAAGTAAGTTATAGTAAATGTTGTATATTATGTCTTTAGTAAGTTTTATCTGTTATTAAGTAGTATAAGTTAAATTTTCTATTAAGTGCCGTTAAATGTTAAATACTATTAAGGTTAAGTTTGTTAAGTTTATTTTCGGTTAAGTTAGATTCTGTAAAGTTTGAATTATATTGGGTTTAAGTTGTGTAGAATTTAAAGTCAGTTGATTTTGTTAAAGTTTTATTAGATTTAAGTGATTTTACATGTTTTGCAAATAAGTCTGCTAAGTTAAATATTTTGGGTGCTTTGGGTGCGTACTGCTTTCCCACCACTCTAAATCAACAAAGGATTGAGAATCGCCCAGCTGATGCCATTTGAGCCAAATGACTAAAGGATTACAGACTGAAAACTGATTTTGAACTTTTCTGAGAAACCCAAGAAAAAGCGTGGATGTGAAAATCTGAAGGACAGAAAGGATCATTTTCAGGCTTGCCGTTTACCTCCTCTCCAGGTTCACATGAATGAAAACAGCTAACAGCCTTCTTTTCTTAGTCCAATTACCACCTACCGTGCAATGCCTGATAAGGCCGGACATTATGGCTCAGCTGGGCGTGGTTTTAACCCTTTGGGGTAAAAGCCATTGCTCGGACCGTGGCTGGGGAACCTTATAGAGATACTGAGTGTGCTTTTAAATGCTTTTACTTATTTTACCTTATTTTTGTAGTTGCATCCAAAATATGGTCGGTAGGATGATAGAGAAAAGCTGGCAAACTAACCTCCTTTCTCAAAAAGAAAAAGACGGGGGAAATGTTGGAGAGTTTAGTGCAAGCATGGCTTAAAGAAAAAGGCCATGAAGACATACAATTGAGAGAAAAGTAAAAGGTAGAAGTAAAGCAGTTCCTAAAGCAGTTCCCAGGCTTGATTTTATAAATAATACGGTTCTCAGACAGTCTTCCCATAACAAGCAAAGCACTCTGTCTGGGAAAAGCTGGCTCCCTGGGAACAGATATGGAAGTTTTGGGAAACTCTCATATCACAATGGGAACGTTGGTTCTGTTTTTAATAAACAATTGTAGGTATTGTAAAACAAAAGGAGTGGTTAGAGTTTTCTCTGTTAACCTATCGTAAGCTTGGATTTTGCAATATGCATGAAGTTAATTAACACTGTTATATAAAGTGGCTGATTAATGAATAAATCGGAGTTCGATGCATCAATCGGATGGTCAGCTCCCCTTCACTTCAATAGGTGATCTTGGAATATTGAAAAGTAGGGATATTGGAATATGGGGACATTGAGTTATGGGAATATTGGTATATTGGAATATAGGGAAATAGGAATATAGCAGTGTTGGAATACTGGGATATTGAAATAGTGAAATATTGGAATATCAAAAACTGTAATATTGAAATATAGGAATATTGAAATATTGGAACACAGGATTACTAAAAAAAATTGAAATATAGGAATCTTGAATTATTGGTACACAGGAATACTGAAATATAGGAATCTTGAAATACTGGGATGCAAGGCTATTGGAAAATTGAAATACTGGAATATTGAAATATTGGAAAACAGGGCTGTTGGGAAATTGAAATACTGGAATGCAAGAACACTGGATTATGGAAATATTGGGATATGGGAGTACTGGAATATTGAAATGTTGGGATACATAAATATTGGAATATTGAATATTGGGATACATAAATACTGGAATAGGGCAAGAGCCAACCTGACAGCCCTACAGGACAGAGGAACAAATTAAAGCCACTGCTCCCAGGAAATAAACGGATAAACCAAGAGGAAATTCCCAATCCTTCCACCTCCCATAGGGATACCAGGATGGGGAGACCACAAGCAAATCCTGTTCATTAACCATCATCAACCCCAGGGCTTAATTATTTCACACACCATCCCCCAGTCCTCACCTGGGAGCGCCCACTGAACCCCAAAATTCCAGCACCAAGCTCCAAACCTCTCTCTCATGCCAAACTCAGCTTTTTAAATGTTCCCCAAAACGCTCAAAAATGAGGGAAAATTTCATCCCTATGCCCACAAAACCATTCCCCCTCAGCCTGGGAACGCTGCTCCCCCAATTGGCACATCCAGGTACATCCAGAATTCTCCCCACTCCCAGCACTTCTCCTGCATGGAAAAATCAAAGAATCGGGAATTTGGGTCAGCTGGGACAGAGCCAAATCCCAGCTGGGATTTCTGCAGGATTCACCAGTCACAGACAGGTCCTGACAGCTCCTCACACCCCTTGGACTTCCAGAGCTGGCAGCAAAACATTCCTGCAGCTCAGAAATCCCTGGAATTAATCAGTAATTGGACTTAAACGACCCGGAGCAAAGTGTGACAGTGGAAGGACTGGAGGGATCCCTGAAAACCGAACCCCACACTGGGGTTTGAGGGATTTCAGCCACAAAGTTTAAGGACTTTTTTGGGGGAAAGGAAGATGAGTTTCCACAAAGCAGGAATATTCCCATGGGAAGGTGCTTTCTGGGGCAAAGTTACAATTTTGGGTGTTAAAAAGCAGCAGCTAGAGAACACTGCTGGAGAGCCAGGAATGGGAAGGAAGCGTCTCCAGGTTGGAATCCAAGGGGTTTATCCCTAAAAATGCTCCTTTGCCCTCCCCTGGATGGTCCTCACACTGAAATCTGAGGGGTTTATCCCTAAAAACCCCCTCTGCCCTTCCTAGGAGTCTCTACATTGAAATCCAAGGGGTTTATCACTAAAAATTCCCCCCTGACCTCCCCAGGAGAGTCCCCACATTGAAACCCAAGGGTTCCCCCTTGGGAGGCTCCTGTAAGACCCCCCCCAAAACCCCCAGCGAGGGTTGCGGGGCTCAGTTTGGGCTCAGCCTCCACCTCAGAATCCCCCAAATTCCCCTCAAAGGCTGGGGGCTCATGATACCCTCAGAAAGGCACCCTCAGCCCCCTCAAGACCCCCCTTTTGGACCCCCTAAACCTCACCATGGGATCCTCTGCCGCCCTGATGCCTCCTCAGGACCCCCCCAAAATTCCCACCAAGGGCTGGGGGTCTCAACCCCTTCTCGTGACATCCTCACCAGGGAACCCTCATCCCCCTCAGGACCCCCAAATCCCCACCAAGGGTCGGGGGCTCCCCCTCCTCCCCAGTCACACCCTCACCAGGGGACCCTCAGAGCTCCCAACACCCCCAAACCTCACCAAAGGACGCTCAGCCCCCTCAGGATTCCCCCCAAACCCCCAGCAAGGGCTGGGGGTCTCAGTCCCTCCTCATCACACGATCCTCAGGCCCCTCACGACCCCCCAAAACCTCCCAAGGGCCGGGGGTCCCAATCCCCCTCATCACCCCCTCACCCAAGGCCCTGCAGAGCCCCTCAGGACCCCAACACCGCACTAAGGGCTCGGTGTCCCCTCAGCCCCGGCCCCTCAGAGCCCCCTCATGGCCCCCAGAGCCCCCTCATGGCCCCAGAGCCCCCCCATGGCCCCCAGAGCCCCCTCATAGCCCCCTCAGGACCCCCATTCCCGCACCCCCAGGACTGCCCCTGTGTGTGGGGCGCGTTCCCGCGCCCGGCTGCCGGGGGGCTGTGGCTGGGCGGCCCCCCCGTACTCACACCTCCAGGATGCCGGGTCCCCCTTGCGCACCCTGGCGCGGTCGGCGGTTCCTCCGCCCAGCACGGCGCTGACGCGCTGCAGCGGCACGTACAGTTCACCGTTGATGCTGAGCAGCTGCCCGCCTTCGCTCACTCGCCCGCGAACATGAAAGCCGTAACCCGACTAGGACTTGACGATGCGGACGACGCGGGGCCCGCCCGGGGGTCCCTCCCCAGCCCCGTTCCGCGCCTCCGGCCACGCTTAGCCCTCCTCGTCCGCCACCTTGGCGTCCACGCACGGCAAGCGTCACGACACTTGGCCCACGACGGCCGCCGTAGGGACCCGCTCCTCCCGCTTGCACTGCAGAGTACGATGGGCAATGGAGTCCGCGGAGCTGCCCAGCGCCGTTAGCGCGCCGCGGGCCGCAGAGGATGATGGAAAATGTAGTCAGAGAGACAGAAAGGCGGGGACAGTGCGGCGCATGTGCTGTGGGCTTGGGAACAAGAGGTTGCCATGGGAACAGGGCTGTTGTAATGGGAAGGGGGTGTTGCCATGGAAACCGAGAGGCTGTTACCATGGGGACGGGGAGAGGTGGGCATGGGAATGGGGGCTACAGGTGCCATTGGCCTGGAGGGCTGTTTCCGTGGGAATGGGGGGGTGTAGGCATGGGAATGGGAGGGGGCTGTTGCCGAGGAAATGAGGGGGCTGTGGGTGTGGGAATTGGGAAAGGGCTGCTGCCATGGGAACAGAAGGGTGTTGTTGCCATGGGATTGAGGGGCTTAGGGCGTGGGGAAAGGGGGCTGCTGACATGAGAACGGGGGACGGTTGCCATGGAGATGGGATGCTGTTGCTATGAGAATGGTGTGTGTGTTGCCATGAAAACAGGGGGCGCGGTTTCCCTGGAAACCGGCAGGGGGCGCTGTTTGCGGCGGTGCTCTGGGGTGACTCCCAAGGGACTGAGGGAGCCCCAAAAATCCTGCAAATCCCACAAGGATCTGCTCAACAACCTGAGCGGGACCCTCCTTGTTCGTTGCCGAGCTGACTAGGCAGAGATGAACAAACAAAAACCCCCCAGTTTCATCAAAAGCTGCGTTTTGGGTCCAATAAGGGGGACAAGGCTCCTGTGCCCCCTGACACTGGTGGGGGGCAGGGGTAAAGGGGAGCCCCTGGGGGTACAGGGAGCACTGGGAGCACTGGAATGGGGAGCTCTGCGCAGCCCCACATCCGACCCCCCCCCACTCATTGCCACCCCCACAGGCACAGGAACACAGGATACAGGATGGGGCGGGGGGGAAGGGGAGTGCCCTGGGGCAGGGACCCCCAGTGCCCCCAGTGTCACAGCACGCTCTCGTAGTCACGGGGGTCCCAATGTCCCTCGTGGGGTCCCGACAGCTCCAGGTTGGTCACTTGTGGATCCTGAGGTGGGGCAGGACCGAAGGACACACATGGGGGCCGTGAGAGTGATACCAGTTGTGAAGACCTGGGTGGGAGTGATACCCGTGAGTGACGTGTCCCTGTCCCCCCCTGTACTCACCCTCTGCCCACTGAGTGCCCACAATGTGGGGGTCCACACAGCTCCCACCGCCAGAGGGGTCCTGGGGGGATAAGGAGGGGGATCTGGGTGGGTTCTGGGAAGAGGGAAAGGAGAGTCCCAGACAGAGGCCCCCACTCACCTGTGCTGGGGCTTCCTGGTGGCTGCAAGGGAAGGGAGAGGGGGTGACAGTGGGGACACTGGAACCCCTGAACCTTCCTGGGACCTCAGCAGCTCCAACCACCCACGGGATCCCCATATCCCCACTGCAGCCCTGATTCCCACCAGATTCCTGAACTCTGCCCCCACTCTGGGGGCTTCCCCTAACTCCAGGACCCCCACCCCAGCCCCCATTGTCACCCACCCCAGTGTGCCACCAGTGACAGCCCCCGATGACAGCCAGGAGCAGGAGCAGGAACAGGAGGGTCCTCCCGACATTCACAGCCACATCTGGGGACAGAGAGGGACACACTGAAATGACCCTGAACCCTGGGGGTACTGAGCACCCTGGTGACCCTGTGTGACCCCACCTGTGACCCAGGGTGAGCCAGGTGTCACCTCCAGTGCCAGCTCTGGGCTGAGTGCCCGGAACACGCGGTGCCCGTCCTGTCCCAGCTGGTTGGTGGCCACGCACTGGTAGGTGCCTGAATGTCCCACATCGACAGCCCCGAGCTCCAGGAGGGGACCCCGGGCCACCTCCTGCCCATTGTGCAGCCACGTGAATGTGACAGGGGCTGAGCCCACCTGCACCGAGCAGTGCAGGGTCAAGGGGTCACCGGCATGCACCTGGTGTGACATGGGACCAGGGGTGATGGTGGCATTGTCGACGGGCACTGTGGGGACAGAGACAGGGCTGGACCGGGCGAGGTGGGATGGGGGTGCCATGGGAGGGGTCACCCCCAGTCCGAGGGTCCTGCTTGCCCAAGACAGTGACATTCAGGGGGTCACTCTCGGCCACGCTGTCCCCGTCGCTGACCCAGCACCGGTACTGGCCGCTGTCATTGTCCCCAGCATGGCACAGCTCCAGGCAGGGGCCAGTTCCCAGCAGTGCCCCTGAGCCCTCCCAGTGCCAGGAGAAGGACAGGGGACCCACAGCCACCACGTAGCTCAGCACCAGTCAGTCCCTGCATGCCACCTGTCCCCCGGGGGCTGCACTGACAGGGACACCCCTCAAGGGCAGGACCCCTTGGATGGTGGGACACCAGGGAACAGTGAGAGACCTGTGGGGGGGAGGGATGGGAGAGGGGAAGTGGGACCCCAGTGAGGAAAAGGAGGCAGAGAGGTAGGGGGAGGGCTTGGAACGGGACCCCAAGGAATGACGGAGGGCTCAAGGATGAGTAACCTGGAGAGGAAGATGGGGAGACACCAGGAAGAGTATGTAAAACCAGGGAGGGAATGGTGAGACTTGAGGACCATGGAGGGAGATCAGAGAGGGCTGAGGCTGAATCAGGGAGAGATGAAGGGATCCCAGTGAGGAATGGGGGGGCACAGAGGGTGGCCCAAGCAGGAATGAGGGGATGTGGAAAAAGATTACCAGAAAGATGGGGGTACCTACACAGGGCTAGGGGATCTGCGAAGGTACCCAGAAAAGGATGGGGGACCCGGGTAGTTATGGGGATCCCCAGACAGGGCAGGGGCCCCTGAGGAGGCTGTGGGGGCTCCCCGTGCCCATCCCCACACTCACTGCGCACTGTGATGCGGAGCTGGGCACTGCTCTTCCGCACGGGCCTCCCCTCGGATTGCACCTGGCAGCTGTAATTCCCCGAGTGGGACACCACCACGGCGGGCACCAGCAGCTGTGGAGACACCTGCGGGCCCCCCACCACCTGCCCATCCTGGTCGAACACGTGCAGGAGGGGGGCTTGGGGCCGCAGGGGACTGGGGGTGCTGAGGCAGCTGAGAGTCAGGGGGGATCCCACAGTAAGATAAGGGGGACCCTCCAGCACCGGCACTGAGAAGAGCTCTGGAAAGGAGAGGGGAGGGAGATTTGTGAGCCCAAGTCCCTGGGGAGGGGCTGTGAGGGTGTCAGGGTGGCGGTGTGGGGTGCTCACCATGCACTGTCACTGTCATTGAAGCCGAGTGCGCCCACGGTGCCACCTTGGACTCCACCTGGCCCCCGCAGCTTTAGCGGCCACTGTGGTTCAGCTGCAGAGGGGACAGGGACAGCTCAGTCCCACTGAGAGACCTCTCCAACTCCTTGTCCCCATGGTAGAATCGCATCCCAGTGACCGACATGTTCTCCCAGTGCCGGCAACGCAGTGTCACCGTGTCCCCCTCCAGTAGCTCCTGAACCGGAGCCTGCAGCACCAGTCAGGCTGTGGAACATGGGAGTCTTAGGACACCTGTGGTATTCAATTTTCTCAAGCACCCTCGAATTGGAACACATCCAGTGCATCAGGGTTCCCTGAATCCAGAACTGGGGTCCCTCCACTCTGAGATGCTCTGGGATCTCCCCATGTGCAGGGGATGGGCTCTGGTCACACCAGGAGGTGACCCATGGAGCAGAGCCCACCCAGAGACCTCGGGGTCCCCGCACGTGCGAGGCTGGAGACACCCAAACCCCTCTCACCATTTGAGACTGTCACAGAGGGGCTGTGCCCGGTGCCGGGTCTGTCACATGTGTAGGTGCCACTCTCGGTGACAGTGAAGTGGTCCGGTCCCTGCTGCCCCCAGCGCTGCCTGTCCTTGTACCAGGTGGTGGCACGGGCAGTCCCCGAGCCCTGACAGGTCAGTGTCACCCGGTCCCACAGCACTGCCGGCCCCCAGGGGGGCTCCACCTGGAGCTGGGTGGTCTGGGCACCTGTGGGTGACAGGGGACACCAGCCTGCCAGGGCCTCTATGGGGCTGGGAACAGCGGGGTGGGGCAATGGCACCCGCGAGGACTCACCAGCGAGGCTGAGGGTCTGGGCTGGAAGGGAGAAGGGACAGGGCTGGGTGAAGGTGGCATCACAGGGACATTGGAAGGGAGGGACTGGGTGTGGGGGCTGTCCATAAACTGTCATAGTGTGGCAAGGACCCCTTGGGGACAGAGACACACTGACTAGCCCTTGCTCAGTTAGGACATGGGGACACATTGGACACATGGAAATTGAGACTCAGCAGTGGTTGCAGTGGTCACCCCCACCAGCCCCATGATAGTTCCCCAAATCCCTGTCCCCCGTTATCGTCCCCCTTCTCCTGTCCCCACAGCCCTGGTCACCTTATGCTGTGGCTCCATGGCCTTTAGCTACCTCAGGGGACCCTGCAGCTCCCCTGTGCCCTCTCCCCACCAGTCTCTGCCTCACCAGGGCTCATCCCCAGGGTGTCAGGCCCGTGCCTGGGGCACTCACCCCACAGGAGCAGTGCCACCTTCCCGGCCATCCTGGCGTCCCCAGCCATGTGCACTGGCTGTCGCTTGCTGCTGTGGCCACCCCTCCCCTGGCTGGTGGCTCTTCGGATGAAGGGGAAGGAAGCGAGGTCAAGTCCATCCCCACGCGTAGGTGGCCCTTGGTGGGGGCAGGGTGGGGACAGGATGGGGGCAGGGTGGGGACCCTGTGGGACATGGGGGTGATGGTGGGACATGGTGGGGCCAGAATTTGGAGTCTGAGGTGGTGTAGGAAGCCAGGGATGGGTGTCCAGAGGAATGGGGTGCCCAGGGAAGGGGTCCCAGGGTAATGGGGGTCCCAGTGGATGGATGGACTCAAACTTGGGGATAAGGGTGCCAGAACAATGTGGCTGTTGGAGATGAGGGGGAGGCGACCATCCTTTAATGCATCGAACTCCAATTTTATTGATCAATCAATCACCTTAAATAACAAAGTTAACGAACTTCATGCATATTCTGTAATCCAATTTCATGATAGGCTAACAAAGAAACTTCTAACCACTCCCTTTGTTTTAGAATACCTACAATTGTTTATCAAAAACAGAAACCAAAACAGAAACCAGTGTTCCCAAAACTTCTACATCTGTTCTCAGGATGGCAGGCCTTCCCAGAGACGGTGTTCTGCTTGTTATGGGAAGACAGCCTGAGAACTTTATTGTTTATAAAGAGAGACTAATTGTTTATAGAAATCAGAAGGCTGAGAACTGTTAGAAACTGCTTTACTTTTCTCTTCACTTTTCTCTCAATTGTATGTCTCATGGCCTTTTTCTTTAAGCCATTCTTGAAAAACTCTCCAACATTTCCCCTGCTTTTTTTTCTTTGAGAGAAAAGTGGTTAGGTTGCCAGGTTTTCTCTACCATCCTACCAACCATCTTTTTGAATGCAACAAGGTAAGATAATGGTGAAGTTTTTCCTCATAGAAACTCTTGTGGAGGAGGCATTACCAGATGTCAAGAGAAGTGCAGACCCCGCTCTGCCAGGGCTCAGCTGCACCAAAGGCCTGAGGATAAACAGGACACTCAGTGTCAGAAATGTGATCCTGTGGAGAAGGATCAGAACCAGTGCTCAGAGGTGGAAAAATGATGACTTGCTTAAATAACAAGATCCACCCTGCGCTTGGGCTGGTATTCCATTCCAGGCTCTATCTCCACAGATTAGAAATATTCCTGTGGGTAATTTCTTAGGTGTCATGATGCTAGAGCCTTTACACTGGTTATAAAGTTGTTTGGACACTATTTCCGGGCTTAGAGATGAATCCAGAGTAGCTTATGTCTGTTTATGCTGACTCATCCTTTGAAAATTAGAGTAATCAAAGCTGTAACTCCTCCAAGGCTGAGACAAAGCAATGACTGATTAATCTGTCTAGCAAGTGTTATCCATACATTATCTCTAGGTTGACTAAAATGTGCTACCTTTAATTCTTCAGCTACTACTATATTAAGCAATATAACAAAAGTGAACTTTATTTTTCTGTGTTTTTATATTGACCTTCTTTTTCTTCTCAGTTTTTAACCTTACTGTTCCTGACACCTGAAAACCACACCTTTGTAACCTTCTAATGCAGTTATCTAATGCTTAATTGGGATCTCCTCTTATAGGACCTACAACAGAATGTTGTGTTAAAGGCACCAGTTTTCTACACCCCATCGAGGCTATATATGATGCACTTTGAGCTTTAACCCCTTTCAAAATACACTGTACCTCTCACCGATAATAAGCCAAGATTTACTGCTCATGAGATTCATAAAGGCCCAAAGCCGAGGCAGTGCCCAGCTCTGTCTCATTCCGTAGTGCCCACTCCCAATTATATTCCCAGGTCGTCCGGCAACGGCGTGTTACGGCCTTATCAGGCATTGCACGACAGGTGGTAATTGGACTAAGAAAAGAAAGCTGTTAGCTGTTTTCATTCATGCGAACCTGGAGAGGAGGTGAAAAAGTCTGAAAATGATTCTTTCTGTCCTTGAAATTATCACATCCACCTTTTTCATGGGTCTCTCAGAAAGGTTCAAAGTCAGTTTTCAGTCTGTAATCCTTTAGTCATTTGGCTGAAATGGCATCAGCTGGGCGATTCTCAGTCCTTTGTTAATTTGGAGTGGTGAAAAAGTAGTATGCATTTAAAGCACTTAAAATATTTAACTTAAAATTTACAGAACTGACAGAAAGATGTCATACAGCAGACTAGCAAGTAGGACAGAGACATCAGCACAGAGTAGAGGGCAAACATTTGTCATTCTCGTATTTTTAAAACTGATAAACAGAGATCACTAGATAATTAACTTGCACACTTCTGTAAAAGCATGATCTGAGAAACTAAAGCTATTTTCCAGTAAGGAGCAGGACTCACTGTAGTATCTTTTTTGCAAATAAATAGGACCCCAGCAAACAAAAGATGCTTAGGGTTTTTTCCATTTTTATCTTTTTACTGGTGTGTTCTGTGACACAGACAATCAATACCAATGTAAGACCTACTTTTATCTAATAGAAATACTTGGAACAAAACTTTAACAAATCTTCCTAACAAATGAGTATGGCTTCCAGCTTTCAGCTCCCAGTAGGAAATAATATTTGATTCATATTCAGAGAATTAATAGCCTTTACAATTGGAGACAAGATGTCACTTGAAGACTCATAACTTTTTTTTAAAAAAGTGTTCTGGAAGATACAGACTTAGAAAGCAGTAATAAATTAATGCTCCAAGAATTTTAGAATATATGAAAGTAATTTACAAGATTAGCTGTTTTGAGGAAATTATGCCTAAAATAAATATACTAAACAGGATTATTAAAATAAAGTTAATTTCAGTTACTCATTCATCCTCTGGGAAGTCTAACAAGGCTAATTATAGCAGACTTATTTGCAAAACATGTAAAATCACTTAAATCTAATTCAAACTTATCTATAACAAAATTTACCTGACTTTAAATTCTACACACCTTAACCCAATATAATCTAAACAGAATCTAGCTTTACCCAAACTTAATAACACTCAAACTAAACAGAAACCAATTTCAACAGAACTTAACTGGCTTCAAATCCCACACAACTTAAACCTATATATAATTTAAACTTAGAAGACCTCGAACCCAACTGAAAACAAACTCAACAAACTTAACCTTAACATTTAATGGCACTTAATTGATAACCCAACTTAAACTACTTAATAACAGATAAAACTTACTATAGAAATAATATATGACATTCACTATAACTCACTCACGGGCCCGATTCCAAAACACTCAACTAAAACAACTTTTCTCACGTTTTTTGCTGCAGCATTTATACCAAAAAACACACTCACAACATCTCACTCATACAATCAATCCAACACATCTCAACATTTTTAAACTTTTCAAAACATAGCTTTAAAGTCTAATGTTCCACCGGCCCAGCCATCCGGGCTTCTGATGTTCAAAGTCTCTGATAATACAGGTGTTTCCAAGACAGCATAACCAATGCCGAGCCAAATCGGCTGAAATTTGACTCTCGCATTCATTTACGCTGATCTGCTTTACAGTCTGTGCTGGGGAGAACAAAAGATCTCTCTAACTTAGGTGAAAAACATCCTGACAGCAACAGTCCTTGGTGTCGCTTGTTTAGTTTCACTAGTCTTTTAATTGCAATAGGAATCTTTTCTTTTGTTGACAAGAGTCACGATTATTACGGCTGTTAGATCTCAAACTGTAGCTCCTGCCGGCTACGGGGCGGAGGGAGAAGCGCTCCCGCTCGAAAAAGCACTCTGAAGTCAGAATCCGCTAAGGAGTGTGTGACAACTCGCTTGTCGAATCAACTAGCCCTGAAAATGGATGGCGCTGGACGCTCATCAGAGCCCAAAAAAGATGTCGGTCGATCTAAACAGCAGGACGAAAACTATCAATGCACAGCATGATTACTCCTCCATCACCTGCTCTCTGATGTCCAGTTACTGTTCCCAAGCAGCAACTAGCCGCCCATGGACATCTGGCCCCCGGTTCACACATGAGGGCGATGCGGCTCCGGTCACTCCCCCCGCGGCGCTCTTTGTTCACTTCCGGCGCGGCGCGGCTTGGTTTCTGCGGCGGCGGCACGGCTGCTCCCGTGCAGCGGCTCCGCTCTCGGGGGCGGCGCGGCTCGGCTCCTGCGGCGGCGGCTTTTGATCTTCCCGCCGCTGCCTCCGGTGCGCCCGTGCCAAGTTCAGAGTAGCACAGCACTGCAATTCTACCATAAATCACCGAATTCACACATTTCCGTTAATCCGTAAACCATATGGAAAATCCCTTTACTGTAGTCATAAGCCCAAAGTCCTGTTGAATCCTTCTGCTAATTCATCTCTGCTTTGCATTGCGGGTCACTCCCTTCGCGGCGGTTCTGCTTCGCCCGCGGCGGCTCCCTGTGGTGTCGGGTAGAAGGCTCCCTGTTGCGGAGGGTTAGAGGCTCCCTGTTGTGGAGGGTTAGAGGCACGATAGAATACCGATGCTGCAGCGATGACTTCTGTTGGTGCCTGGCATTCCCGGCACAAGTGGCCCATGCCTTCCCATCGGCAGCATTTCGTGCGGCCTCCTTTATTTGATGCTGCAAACGCAGCTGACGTTTGAAGAGGTGCAAGAGCGGCTAACACCTGACTCTGAGAGGACTTTGCTTGTTCTTGTAAGCCTACTCCTAACTGTTTTATTGCGTCTACTACAAGAGCCTGTTGTCCGGTTGGTATAAGAGCCATCCTTTCTAATGCTTCCTCTACAGTCCAATTCGCACCTAAGGCATTAAGTATGTTTCTAGTAGCAGAATTACAATTTTGAAGGACACACTGCCTGAGTAGGACCTCGCGCAAATATTCTGGCACGCCTGCTCTCTTAATTGCAGCCGCAGCTCTACCAACAAAAGCATCAAATGCTTCCTCTCTGCCTTGCTTAATTCCTACAGACACTGGTATCTCTCCTGGTTCCTTCACCATGTCTATTGCGAGTCTGACTAACCGCATTGCCTCCCGGCACTTTTCTTGGCCTATTAAAGCTTGTGCCTCAGTTCGAAGGAAAGGTCCCACACCCATAAGCTCATTTATAGTGATACCATGCAAGGGGTCGCCTGGCTGTCTCTGAACTGCTACGCACTCATTTACGAGCCCTTGCCAATGGGCATTAAACAGCAATTGTTGATGTTGGGTAAAGATTAATTTCACTATGCCACGACAATCATTAACAAGGAGAATGCTAGTGTCAAAAATATAGTCGAGCATTTGCCTGGCTGGTTCGCTTTTAAATCCAAACTGACTAACAGTAGCTCGCAATTGAGATAACATTTTCCAGTCAAGAGCACTGATCGTCGCCTGAATTCCCCCCCCCGCCTGAGGGGTAAAAACAACTGGACAAGCCAGTTTGTTAGCCATGCTCATTAGCTCCTGATCTCCCTTTTCCATGGCATCTTTGGCCAGGGCAGCCCACGCATCTCTTCTATCCCTGGCAATCGTCACCGCCAAATCGTTTTCCGACCTAGGGACCGACTGATTGCTTTTTGGGAACAGAGTATACGTTTGTGGCCCCGGCTGCTGTGAGATAGCAGATACGGGAGAATCAAAAGTGCTCTGTGTAGCCTGCGGCAAAGCAGACAACAAGGCACCCCGCGGAGCTTGGCTCGTTAGGGGGGGCTGGCTTGTTAAAGGAGGCGGCGAAATGGGTAATACAGTGCTCTGCGAAGCTTGGCCCGAAACCTGGCTCACAGCCTGGTCCGGAGCCTGGCTGGACGCCTGGCTTGCTAAAGGAGGCGGCGAGGCTGGTAATAAAACCGTCCTCGATGCAGGGCCAAGGGGAGTGCCCGAATCCTTATCAAACTCCCTGTCTCGATCATAGTCTTTATTACGATCATGAGCCGCAGTAGCCTGGTGCGCAGCCCTTTTTTCAGCTTGAAACTGTAAGAGCTCGGTGTTAACAACCCGCCATAATTTACCCAACTTCCTGGAAGTTTTATCATCATCTAAACTAGCCTGCCACAATAAATCACCAAATTTACGCCACTCAGACAATACGTGAACTATATGAGGATTAACAAAAATTCCCCTCTCTACACCATAAGCTAAAAGACCCGGTAATTCATTCTGTAAATTATTCCCTTAATCTGCCTCTTTTGCAGAAAAGTTATAAAAAGTTCATATGCGGCTTGCCGGTCCATACCTATATAAATGAGCGCGCTCTGCAGCACCTCCGGCGTCAGGCCACACGTACCAGCCAAGACTCTTCTATAAGGTCGCTTGGGGCCCGGCACGTCTCGGCGGCTTTCGTCCGCTTTGTATTCGTGCTTAAAGCCGTTCCGCAGCTGCTCCTCGGAACCTGGACAAGTCCTCACCTCCCCGAGGTTTTCGCAATCCCCAAGAGCGTTCGATCGTGGTTCGGTATCACGTCCAGGGGTCAACCATTTGTTGGAGATGAGGGGGAGGCGACCATCCTTTAATGCATCGAACTCCAATTTTATTGATCAATCAATCACCTTAAATAACAAAGTTAACGAACTTCATGCATATTCTGTAATCCAATTTCATGATAGGCTAACAAAGAAACTTCTAACCACTCCCTTTGTTTTAGAATACCTACAATTGTTTATCAAAAACAGAAACCAAAACAGAAACCAGTGTTCCCAAAACTTCTACATCTGTTCTCAGGATGGCAGGCCTTCCCAGAGACGGTGTTCTGCTTGTTATGGGAAGACAGCCTGAGAACTTTATTGTTTATAAAGAGAGTCTAATTGTTTATAGAAATCAGAAGGCTGAGAACTGTTAGAAACTGCTTTACTTTTCTCTTCACTTTTCTCTCAATTGTATGTCTCATGGCCTTTTTCTTTAAGCCATTCTTGAAAAACTCTCCAACATGTGGCCTCCTGGGATTTGTGATCATGGGATGGGGACCAAGGGATGGGGGTGACAGGGGAAAGGGGAACCCTGTGAGAATGGGGGGTCCTGGCGGAATCAATGTCCCCAAGGGAATGGGGCTCCCAGGGACTGGAATTACCAGGATGGGGTTCTTTGGGGTAGGAGATCGTGAGGAATTGCAGTCCAGGGAAGGGGTCTTAGGGAAGGAGGGACAAAAGGAAATCAGATTCCCATGATTAGGGTCCCAAATGAATGTGGGTGTCAGGGATGGGCAGTGGCTGGGGGGGGCATGGGGGTCACAGCTCCTTCCCTGGGTGCCTCAGATTTTGGGGTGACCCATGGCCAGCTGCTGCCCCCTTGTGATGTTCATTTCCTGTGCAGGTATCACATGGGGGTCCTGGGTAGCTCTGCTTCTGTGCCCTCCTCTGGCCTTGATTATTACTTTCTTTATTTCTGTTTTCTTCCTTTTTTTCCTCACTTTTATGCTATATCTCCTCAACCCCAGTTCCTGGCTCAGCAATCCCAGGAACCACCTGAGCAGGGAACGCATTGGAGGGAGCCAGGAGAGGGGGATAATGGGGAGCAAGGAGTGCAGTGAAGGGTGGGGAGGCTGTGGGGGATGGAGATGTTGGACTGCGCCCCCTCAACACTTTAACTTTCTTTTTCCTAGGCAAAAAGGAAGAGGTTGTTTGTGCTGAGAGTCAGATGGGAAAGGGAGGCAGTGTCTGTCCTGGGAGGGCACATCCAGGAGGGTCCTGCCCTGTGAGGTCCCTGTTGTGGGGATGACCTGGGGGAAACCAGTCCAGGGTGTGACACATCCTGGCATGGGGTGTCCTCGGGGTGGCAGTCCCAGAAATGTCGCTGCACATTCCCGGCCGGGTGCCTGTCCCAGGGGTGGCACATCCTGGGGACCCCTGTCAATGCAAGGGTGGGGCCCAGCCATGGCCCAGCCCCGCTGCACAGGGATGGCCAATGCCCAGCCCTGCTCTGGCCAGCCCCAGGTGGCAGCCAGCACCTGAGGGTCGTCCCTGCCCCCTTGGCTTTGTTTCTGGCAGCTTTAGAGCTGCTGCAGAGGTGAGAATTCTGTGGGGGGAAAAGGCCTGCCTGTGGTTTGCTCAGCCCTGCAAGAAGCACAAAACCCAAAGAGAGCTCAAGCAGTGGCTCTTTGAGGGCCTTTGGTGGTTTTCAGAGCAGGGCTGGCTGGAAACTCCCCATGCAAAGGCAGCTGTGTGGGAACCAGTCCAGAAATGCAGCAATTGATCACTTTTTCCCTGTCCCCAAGGGACTGAGAGAGTCCCAGAACTACTGCAAATACCACACTAATCTGCTCAACAACCTGACCTGGACCCTCCTTCTTTAACAAAACCTGCAGCCCTTTGGGACCTCCACGAAAGAATGTTTGCATTCGGGATGTGCACACTAGAAGAGAGGGAAATATTGAGCAGGGGCTGCACACAAGGGGCTGGGGAACAGGGGTGTCGCAGCAGGAGCGGGCAGTGCCCAGGCAGGGGAATTCAGGGCAGGCTGGAGTGGATTTACCAGGGAATCAGACCCTGAGGCACACACAGGCATTTCCACAGATGCCTTTGCACTGTCCCAAGAATGGGCAGAGCTTCTCCCCTTTTGGGAGCTGAATCCATGGGAAGTCATTCAAGTTTCAGGGTGGTAATGAGAAGAATGGGGAGAATTCCTAAATATGGCTCAACAAAAGGCTTCCTTGGGGGCTGGGTTACTGCCAAGTAGGCAGAGAACAATCCCATGGAGCTGTTGGATACTCAAGGAGATTCCACGCACCCTGTGGTCTCCACAAGCAAATGCTCCTGTTGGATGCAGCAAGGGGCTCCTACAGGGAGAAAAAAATCTCATTTCTTTGTGATTTGTTTGTGTTTTCATTGTGAGTGACTTGTTGGGAAAGCAATGATTCAAACTATTCTATAAACCAGCTAATTTTATACCTTATCAGTTTGATTTATTTTTTATTGGGAAAATAATGGTGTGGGAAAAGATTCTTGCCTTTATTCTATAGATGTGTAACTTTGTCCCAGCCAATTGGTCATCACATGTTTGCTGAGGTCGCTGAGCCAGGAAATGGGAGTGACAGGAAAAAGCCCAGGAGTGTGTGGGGCAGAGATCGAGAACCTCCCAGGACAACCTTGAGTTGCCCCCCTGGCCATGAGCACTGTGGGGAATGTGCTGGGTTCTGAGTCACCCCAAAATCTGAGGCAATCCCGGAAGCGCCTTTGATTCCTGTGCCCACCCAGACATTGCCCATCCCTGGCACCCCCGTTCTCCTGGGAACCCAACCATGGGACCCCCATTGCCTTGATCTCTCGTCCCTGGGGACCCCCATTCCAGGACTGCCATTGCCCAGCACCACCATTACCTTCATGCCATCCCATGGGCTGCTTTTTCCACCAGAACCCCTGTTCCTGAGGATCGCCTTTTCCCTCTGCACCCCCAACCCTGGCACCCACAAGCCATGACCCCAAATCCCTGGGAAACATGTTTCCACAGCACCCCCAGCCCTGGAACCCCCCAGGCATGGAGACCCCAATTCCCCTGGTGTCCTATTCTCCTGGACACCCATCCTTGGTTCCCCAAATCCCCTGAGCCCCCCACTCCTGGAAACACCATCCCCCACCATGTCCTCAGACTATGCAGCCTTGTCCCCATCCTGTGCCCAGCCTGTCCCCACTCTGCCCCCACCAAGGGCCACCTACGCATAAGGTTGAGATGTGACCTCGCTTCCTTCACCTTCATCCAAAGAGCCGCCAGCCAGGGGAGCAGTGGCCACAGTAGCGAGTGACAGCCAGTGCATATGGTTGGGGACCCTGGGATGGCCAGTAAGGTGGCACTGCTCCTGTGGGGTGAGTGCCCCGGGCATGGGCCTGTGGTGTCATTGTGCCCGGGGTGTCCACAGTGTCTCCATGTTCTGCCTCAGCCCAGGGTGACCTCAGTGTCCCTGTCCCCAAGGTGTCTGTGCCACAGGGATGTGGTGCATGGGTGGCTGCGACACAGAAAAATCTGCCTCACCAAATCTTTTGGGATCCACCTCCATGCACTTTTCCACAAGAACTGCTGCCCCTATGGGGACAGTTTCGGGAAACCCACCATACCCTGTATCCCGGGTGCCGCTGTCCGTGTGGTGCCACCCCCACTGAGCCCTGTCCCTTCTCCCTTCCAGCCCAGATCCTTGGCCTTGCTGGTGAGTCCTTGGGGGAATGCCATGGCCCCACCCTGCTGTTCCCAGCCCCATGGTGGCCCTGGCAGGCTGGTGTCCCCTGTCACCCGCAGGTGCCCAGTCCACCCAGCTCCTGGTAGAGCCCCCCTGGAGGTGGCCGGTACTTTGAGACCAGGTGTCACTGACCTGCCAGGGCTCGGGGACCACCAGTGTCACCACCTGTGACAAGGGCAGGCAGCACTGGGGGTAGGAGGGACGCGACCACTGTCACCGAGAGTGGTAGCTACACGTGTGCCAGACCCAGAAGTGGAAACAACCCCGCCGTGACTATCTTAGATGGTAAGAGGTTTTGAGTGTCCCGAGCCTGGTACCTGCAGGGGCCCCAAAGGCTCTGGGTTGGCACTGCTCCATGGGTCACCTCCTGTGTGACCAGAGCCTGTGCCCTGCTCTGGGGACATCTCAAAGCATCCCAGTGTGAGGGGTCCCTGTATTGGAATTGGGGACCCCTAGTGTGCTGGGTGTGACCCAATGGGGGGATCCCATTGGGAGGCGCATCTGGGCCCCTCCAAGCCCTCATGATGTGTCAGGACCCACTTGTTCCCCAGACTGGCTGGTGCTGCAGGTGCTGGCTCGGGCGCTGCTTGAGGGGGACAGGGTGACACTGCGCTGCCAATGGAACAACCTGGTCACCTGGGTGTACTTCCACCGTGAGGAGGAGCAGCTGGTGGAGCTCCAAAATGGGACAGAGCTGAACCTGTTCCCACTGCAGCTGCACCACAGTGGCAACTACAGCTGCAGGGGTTGGCTTAAAGACAGGGAGTGTGTGGGATCTCAGTCTCTCAGAACTGGGGTGCAGGGTGAACAAGACCCCCCCTGGGGGGCTCAGGAGTCCTGGAATGCTGCCAGAAATGTCTGGTGGCTGGACTTTGATCCCACATGGGAGATGACATCAGTATGAGGACGGGAGGATTTCACTGGGGTGAATGGTGAAGGGACAAGTTAATTGGAGTGTGAGATACAGGGTTTAAGATCCCTGTACAGGGGGGTCTAGAGAGGCAAGATGGAGGGATTGGGGCGTGCCCTTCTCCTTCTTCTTCTTCCTCTAGGCCTCCATCTTCTGTGGTGGAGTTGGCACTCCGGGATTGGACCTTACTAGGGGAACACTGGTTAATATGGGTAGAGGGTATTGGAGAAAAATGATAAATATTGTATACATAACTCCGGGTATAAAGATAGGTGACCGCCCCAGGGGCTTTCAGTGTGTGCCCATGGCTGACTGCTGAGCAGAACTCTGTCAGGCCAAGAGAAAATCTTTTAGATAAGCAATTAATAAACACCGAGACCGAGAACAAATCTGAAGCTTCCTCTCGTCCTTTCGAACCCGGGGGCCCAAGGCCATCTTTGGGCTTTTCCCCAGACCATCTAAACAGCACCAAAATCCCAGAACTGGCGTCCGCTGTGCGGGCTATCTCCCACCAAACCTTTCGGGGGGGGGGAAAGCCCTGAAGAGCTGAAGAGCCAAGAGAACAGCACTGATAACTCCAGAGGAGGGAAGCCTGAAGAAAGAAAGAAGAAAAAGAAAAAACCGGCCGGGAGAAGCTGCAAAAATCAGCAGTCACTGAGAAATCCCATCTCTCAGCTTCTGCTGAAGACAGCTCGTAGCAGAGCGGCCTGGACTGGGACCAGAAAGGCGCCTCTGATCCATCCCTCGTGATCTGCTGGACGGAGAACAAGGGCCTCCAGACCACGCTGACGACAGATTCGGTAAGAAGGCCAAAATAAAATCATGGGGGCAACACTCTCCCAAGAACAACGGGAAATCTTATCCACCTTACAAAGTGTAGCAGAATTATATACAGAAGGGATCCCAAAGAAAGAATTAAAACAGCTGTTATTATGGGCAAGGCTCAATTATCCACTTGCAGAGACATATCTGCTGTTCGAAGTGGGGTTTTGGCAAGAAATTAATAGGCATTTATATATTTTAGCAACAAAAAAAGATGAGACAGCGTTAAAGCTACTCTCGCCGGCAAGAATCATGTTACAAGGTATTTCAGTGCAGTCTAAAAGACTGGAAAAGCAGCGAGAAGCTGCGGTACCCTCAGAGAAGGGGGCGGAGCGGCAGAGCTCCGGGAAAAAAATTACTCTGGCTTTGAAAGGCCAGGGGGAAAGGGCTCTCGAAAAAAGAGAGCGGGAAAAAATATTAAAACCCTCGATCAAAAAATGCAACAAACCCCAAGGGCGTCCTGAAACTCCAGAGAGTGTGGAGGAGTCAGGAGCAGAAGGGGGGGAGCAGGAAGATAAGGGATCGGGGGGGGGGCCTGTTCGCGGTGAAAGCGGCGACGCGGCGGCGGCGGCGGCGGACGCGAGCAGCGCGGGTGAAGATGAGGAGACGCGCGCGGAGGGCGAAACTCGCAAAAACCGGGGTGTAGACTCACACGCGAACGCGGAAGGCGGGCTGAGGGAAAATTTGCAGCCTCAGAGGGCCGCCGCGGCGGGACGCAGGAGGCGCGCGGTTGTGACGTCAGAGCCGGTGCGACGGTCAGCTCGAATCGCGGGTAGAGCCGGGGTGCCGGCGGGAGAGGCGAACACAACGTCAGAGGAGGAGGGGTTGGATTCTGGGACAGACCGAGGGGCTGGGACCTCGGAGGTGAGACAGGGGGGAGACGATGATGACGTCACCTTGGGGGACACCGGAAGTAGCTCAGAGAGTACGCACGCGCAGAGAGTAAGACGCGGGCGGGCCCGAGCCCGGTTCCCCGTGACGTTGCGGGTGAGGAGGGGCCGTGTTAGGGATTCTACGTCCCGGGGCTCCACACCATCTCCAGATCTGGCGGCTTTGGTCCAGAGCCTTGGTGTCCCAGTCCCTTCCCTTCATGGGAGACGCCGAGCCGGAAGAGGAAGTGGGGCAGTCGAGATTGCACCGTCATCCGAGCCAGGGAGGCCGGTGACAGCGCCACCTAGTGGCAGGAGGGTGGAAGTGCACGACATGCCGGGTCGGCTCGGCGGAGCCACAGCGCCATCTCGTGGCGAGACTGCAACAATGCAGCAATTTTTTCCAACAATATATAAAAAGAAAAGCACCTCGAAGAAGACAATGTTAACACGACAAAGGGATTATCCATCTGATCCACCGATCGTGAGACATTTTCTAAACAACACACAGGCAAAGCTAAGGGAAAATCCTTTAGTTTTGATCAGGAACCCAGAGACCGGACAAATAGAGGGTCCTTTCAAACTAATCTCTTGGGGAAAGGGTTTCGCTTGTATCTCCACAGATCGAGGTCTGAAGTGGGTGTCAGCGCGGCACGTGAAGCCATTCCGAACGCGAGAACACGAGAATGCTGATCCGAGAAACAAAGAGACGAGTACTCAGACAGAAGTCGAGACTCAGACTGCGAAAAACGACCCAGAAGAGAAATAAAAAAGAAACTAAGGACCTTGGGGGGTTTTCACACAAAAGCGAAGTAATGGGTTTCATGATGCTTATGTGCATCGTTCTTTCATTCATTGCAGTAAGCAGTGGGGGAGATTTACCTATTAGTCAACCAAGGCAAAATGTATGGGAGGCTTTAGCTCGGGCAGCGAATTTAGATAGTATCTGCCTGACACATTCAAGACCAGGTAAACCGTTTTCAGCATGCATGGTTGGATTGCCAGTGGACCAATGGCCAGTTCCAGGGCACTCTGCAATTAACATTTCGCAGGTCATTAAAAATCCTATAAAAGAGTGGTGTGCTTGGACACACCTGCTTCCTGTGGCTTCTACAGAACCTCAGGAATTGGAGATTTTTGGGTCCATGACAATGAGACTCTGCATGCAGTTTGAAGCTCCGAAAGTCACAAAGGTGAAAACTATTAATTTAACTCCCACTCATGAATTTTATAAGAATGCCTCAGCTTGGTGTAAATATACAAAGAGAACTACCAAAGGATCGATCCAAGTTCCGGTGCAATTTCCGCGGGGTCTGTTCTTAATTTGCGGGGACAGAATTTGGCACGGCATTCCTGCTAATGCCACGGGAGGTCCATGCAGCATTGGGGAAATTTCAATGCTATCGCCTGATTTGAACATGTTAAGAGAGGGAAGGCACAGAGAAAAAAGATCAATACAGCAATATGCAGCAGATTGCAATGATGAAATGTTTTCTTGGGACAAGAAAACGAGTATTGCTACAGCAATCTTCTCACCTCAGACAGCATCGGGGGTGGCCTTGACTCAGATCGACCGCATGGGTTGTTGGTTGAGCAAACATGCGCGGTCTGTGTCTGTCACATTGGATGACATGTTAAAAGACGTCAGTAGTGTGAGACAGGCGACTCTTCAAAATAGAGCAGCAATCGATTATCTATTGCTCGCTCATGGACATGGGTGTGAAGAGTTCGAGGGGATGTGCTGCATGAATCTCTCAGATCATTCAAAGTCAATTCATGAAAATATCAAAAATATAAAGGACAGCATAAATAAGCTTGGTGAGATCACAGGATCATGGATCGATCAATTGGCAGAATTCTTTGACATCTCTCCCATTTGGAGAGGAATCTTAAAAATAGGGTTTTATGTTTTAATAGTTCTCCTAGTCCTCATACTTGTTGTCCCATGCATATTTGCATGTTTAAAACATGCAATGAATCGGATGGCGAAAAAGATCTTTTTGGTGCAAACAGAAGGGGGAGATGTGGGATCTCAGTCTCTCAGAACTGGGGTGCAGGGTGAACAAGACCCCCCCTGGGGGGCTCAGGAGTCCTGGAATGCTGCCAGAAATGTCTGGTGGCTGGACTTTGATCCCACATGGGAGATGACATCAGTATGAGGACGGGAGGATTTCACTGGGGTGAATGGTGAAGGGACAAGTTAATTGGAGTGTGAGATACAGGGTTTAAGATCCCTGTACAGGGGGGTCTAGAGAGGCAAGATGGAGGGATTGGGGCGTGCCCTTCTCCTTCTTCTTCTTCCTCTAGGCCTCCATCTTCTGTGGTGGAGTTGGCACTCCGGGATTGGACCTTACTAGGGGAACACTGGTTAATATGGGTAGAGGGTATTGGAGAAAAATGATAAATATTGTATACGTAACTCCGGGTATAAAGATAGGTGACCGCCCCAGGGGCTTTCAGTGTGTGCCCATGGCTGACTGCTGAGCAGAACTCTGTCAGGCCAAGAGAAAATCTTTTAGATAAGCAATTAATAAACACCGAGACCGAGAACAAATCTGAAGCTTCCTCTCGTCCTTTCAAACCCGGGGGCCCAAGGCCATCTTTGGGCTTTTCCCCAGACCATCTAAACAGCCGAGAAATCCAACAGGAGTGGGAGGTGTCCACACCAGTGACAGTGACAGTGCATGGTGAGAACCTCACAGCCTCCACACAGACAGCCCTACAGCCTCTCCCCTGAGGACTCATCAGCTAGGCCAAGGGTCTGGGCTGGAAGGGAGAAGGGACAGTGCTAGGTGTGAGTGGCACCGTGGGGACAGAGGCACACGGGGTAAAGGGTGTGGTGGCTACCCCCAAACTGTCCCCATGGAGACAGCAGTTCTTCTGAGAAAGTGTGTCTGGTTGTCCCTAAGACATTTGGAGAGGCAGAGGGACATGTCTGTGTCACAGCCACCCATGTGCCACATCCCTGTGGCACAGACACCTTGGGAACAGGGACCCTGAGGCCACCCTGGGCTGAGGCAGAACATGGGGACATTGTGGACACCCCAGGCATGAGGACACCATGGACACAGCCCATGCTGGCCCAGGTCACCCCCACCAGCTCACGATCCCATCCCCATGATCCCATCCCCATGGCCATATCCTCACCATTCTTGTACCCTTCTGTCCCTGCATCCCAGTTCCCTTGTCCCTATCCCCAGAGATCCCTGAGCCCAAACGTGCCAGTCCCCATATTCCTGTCCCCACATCCCTATCCCCAAATTCCTGCCCCCTGTTCCTGTCCCCAAAGCCACCCTACATCCCTAGTTCCACCCAGGTTCACTGTGGGTAACATGGACTGGCACTGCTGGCATTGGGGACCTCAGGTGATACTGCAGCTCCCCTGTGCCCCACCCCGTCCATTTTCCCAGGGTGTCAGGCCCGTGCCCAGGGCACTCACCCCACAGGAGCAGCACCACCTTCCTGGCCATCCCAGTGTCCCCAGCCATGCGGACTGGCTGTCACTCACTGCTGGGGGTGGCTGTCCCCTGGGTGGTGGCTCTTTGGCCAAAGGGGAAGGAAGAAAGGTGAGGTCTCATCCTCATGCTTAGGTGGCCCTTGGTGGGGGCAGGGTGGCCACAAGCTGGGCACAGGCTGCGGGCAGGGTGGGGCCAAGGCTGGATGGGACACAGTGGGACATGCGGTTCCCAGGAGGGAGGGACTCAGAGGGTTTTGGGAGCCAGGGCTGGCTGTCCAGGGGAATGGGGTGTTCCAGGCATGGGGTCCCTGGGAATGGGGGTCCTGAAGATGGGGAATCACCAGGGATGGGGATGCAATGGGAATGGGGATGCCCAGGGCTGGCAATTCAGGGATGGGAGTCCCAGCGGAACGTGGGCTCCAAGGATTTGGTGTCATGGGATGGGGATGCTGGGGGAATGAGGGGTCCTGTAGGAAAGGGGGTCGTGGGAGAATAGAGGTCCTGGGGGAAGGGGGATTTCAGGGGGTGGAATGGACAGGAGAGGGTTGATGAAGTGAAGGGAGACGACCATCCGATTGATGAGCATCGAACTCCAATTTATTGATCCACCATGCACATTTTATAACAGTGTTAATTCAGTTCATAAATATTGCAAAACCTGAGCTCATTGGTTAATGATTACACATTAACCCCTCCTTTTGTTTTCAATACCTGTGGTTTGTTATTTAGACCAAGACTTGTTTTCTCAAGCAGTTCTCATGGCCTCCATGTTTGTCACTTTTGCTTTCCCATACCAGCCAAGGACAGAATATTTACTTGTTATTAAAAAACAGCCTGAGAACTCTGCTGTTTATAGAAATGTGCCTGAGAACTTTGTTGTTTACAGAAACAGGCTTGAGAATTGCTGCTTACAGCTGCATTTTACTTTTCCATCAGCTGTATATTTTCATGGCCTCTTTCTATGAGCCATGTTTGAACAAAGCTCTCCACAGAGGGTTCCTTGGGAATGAGGGTCCTGGACAATGTCACTACTAGGGAATGTCAGTACCAGGATAGGGGTTCCAGAGAAGGGGAGACATAAGGAACGGGGGTCCCATGATTAGATTTCAAGGTGAAATGGAGGTCCCAGGAATAGGCAGTTCCTGGGTGGACCTGTGGTTCACAACTTCTTCCCTGGATTCCTCAGAATTTGGAGTGACCCAGGGCCAAGCACAGCCCGCACAAGGTGCTGGCGGCCTGGGGGTCACCCCAGACAGATTCCAAGGGGCTCTGAGTGTGTGGAGCTGCTGCAGAAGTGAGAATTCTGTGGGGGAAAAAGGCCTGCCTGTGGTTTGATCAGGCCTGAAAGAAGCACAAAACCAAAAGGGTGCCCAAGCAGTGGCTCTGAAAGGAGGTCTGATGGTTTTCAGAGCAGGGCTGGCTGGAAACTGCCCCTGCAGGGGCAGCTGAGAGGGAACCAGTCCGGAAATGTAGCAAGTGTCCCTTGTCCCTTGTAGCAAGTGTCTGAGATAGCCGCAAAAACCGGGCAAATCCCACAACGCTCTGCTCAACACCCTGATGGGGTCCCTCCTTCCTCCTGTCTCAACCATGCAACCCTTTGGAACGGCCTGGGAAGAATGTTTGGGTTCTGGCCGTGGCGGCCAGACAAGAGGGAAAAGTGTGGAGTGTGGAAATATCGAGCTGTGGCTCTGAAGACAGCTGTGACGGGGCTGAGGGGAGTGACCCTGTCTGGATTCCAGGTGTCCCCAAAGCTTGCCCTCCTCACCTGACTGAAAGGATGAGGGTTTGCAGGAATTGTGGGTTAAAGCCACCAGAGGTGCTGCTGTGGACCCAAGACCTGCCTGGGTCAGGGGCTACCTTCCTTCCATTCGGGATCATGGAGAGCAGACGCGGGTGTTGGGCAGGGCATGTGCCTGGCTCCGAGACACTGCTACGCTGCCAGTGGGAACTGAGATCCAAGCTCCTGCCTTGGCGGCTTCTGCCCACTGCCGGTGGTGGTGCCGGAACCGATTGGTGCCCGTGAGTTTGTGAATGGAGCGATTTTCCCTCCTCCCTCCCGTCCGAGGCCGCCATGGCCCCTGAGGGGATGGAGCTGGACTGGGGCGCTCCCTGCTGGCCGGGAGTGCACCCTGCAGCGCCCCCTGCTGGCCGCGGTTATAACTGCCAAAAAAACCAACAATGCAGAGTGGGAGGGAAAGTTCTGGATTTGTGTTGTTTGTTCTGTTCTGGTTTATAAATTTCCAAGAAAAGAGATTTTATTCCTTTTTCTACACTTTGGCCTGGAAGCCCCATCATTTTCAAAATTAAAAAAATTTTAGGCATGGGTCTTCTTTCCATTCTAGGAATGCTCCCACTTTCCTTGGGAGATATTTCTCCTTTAAATGAGTTGTCAACTCCCGGGTTCCAGCGTGGATGAGACAGACATACCAAGAAAGACAGGGTCAGGGACTTGACCACCTCATGCTCTGCCTTTTAAGCCAGTTTGGCTACCAAGGGCCCTCTCTCCAGGTGGCACTTCTGGTCACCCAGCTGCTCAGGTGCTGGCTTTGGCAGAGCATCACACTGTACCTGTGTTCCATGGCTGACAGACTGATGCATAGACGGGCCCCTGTCTCACCAGAAGCAAAGCCTGACCCATCCCTGCCACACACAGGTGTTCCAAAATGTCTCTAGACATCAAACTTCTCTTGTTTTTGACATCCCACCCTGTGCCATGGCAGGATCCCATCCTGCTCTGAAGAATGGGGAGGCTCTGGAACCCCCACAGGGCATTTGTGACATGCTGGTGTGGGGAACAGGGAAGAGGAATAATTTGGGACATGGCTCAAGAGAATCCAGAGCCTCCTGAAGGCCGCTTTGGCCATCAGATCAAGAAAGTTCCAAGACTTTTACAGGTTCCTCTGGTGGAGGAATTGAGCAGGAGAGAGAGTCCAGGGTTTGTTCCTTTTGGGGCTTTCCCAGGAAATTGATCTTTTTGAGAAAATTTGAATTCTGAACCTTTTTGCTGTTGCTTTTGGTTGTATTCTCTCTCATTGCTGTTGCAGGAAATTGTTCTTCTCTCAGCCCTTTGGGATCTATGTGCCTCCACAGGGAGGGGCAGTTGTTAGTGGCAGCACATACACAAGTGGGTGCCCATGGTTGGGGGCACCCAGTCCACCCCAGTTGCCCCCAGTGTAACGGCACAACCTCATTGATGTCACTGGGCATTCTTGATCGCATGTGGGGTCCCCACAGCTCTACATAGGCCACGAAGGGTTACTGGTGGTCGGTGATGCCTGGGGGCCCTGCAGGACAGAACGGTTGGAGGGACCAAGGCAGGGGGATTGACACCAGTGGGTGATGTGTCACTGTCGCTCCAATCCACAGTACTCATGCTGCTCCTGCTTGGTGCTCACAACATGGGTGTACAGAATCTCCCCCTCCTCTGGGTGGGGGCAGGGGATCAGGGGGAGGCCTGTGGGTATAAAGACAATGTGTCAGAGGTGATGGAGACTTGGGACATGTGGGAAAAAGGGCACGCATGGTTGAAGAACCCACTCACCTTTCCTGCTGCTTCCTGGCAGCTGCAAAGGAAAGAGGGTAAGGGTGACTGTGGGGTCCCAGGGCCCTGCCCCCTCTATGGATTCCTGAACACCCACAGGACCCTCAATTCCTCTCAGGAACCCCAAGCATCCCTGAAGGCCCCCAGAATTCATGAGCCTCCCTGGTGCCCTGGGCCAACTCAGCCTCAAGAACTCAAAGCCCAGCAGGGATAGAGATGCTCCAAACACCCCCAGGGCCCCTGAAAGAACCCCCAACATCCCTGCAGGACCCTCCAGCACCTCCCCAAATCCTTCAGGACCCCTAGGGAAGGTGACAGTTCTGCGGCTATGGGTGCTACCCTATCGGGCCCACACTCTGGGGGCCTCTACAGCTCCCTGGGACCCCCTGTCTCCCCGTTGTCACCCACCCACACGGTGCCACCGGTGCCAGGCCACAATGACACCCACGAGCAGGAGCAGGAACAAAAGGGCCCAACCGACACCTGCGGCCACTGCAAGAAACCGAGGGGGACACATCAGGATCATCCATCAACCCAGGGGTCCTGCAATCCTGAATGACCTGTGTGACCTTACCTGTGTCCCTTTGTCCCCACGGTATCACCAACAGGGCCAGCTCGGGGCTGAGTGCCTGGAACACACGGTGTCCGTCCTGTCCCAGCTGGTTGGTGGCCATGCACTGGTAGGCGCCCGAATGTTCAACACTGACGGCCCTGAGCTCCAGGAGGGCACCCTGGGCCACCTCCTGCCCATTGTGCAGCCAGGTGAAGGTGACAGGGGCTGAGCCCACCTGCACTGAGCAGTGCAGGGTCACGTTGTCACCTGCACACACCTGGTGTGATAGGGTACCAAGGATGATGGTGGCATCCGCCATGGGCACTGCAGGGACAGAGACAGGGCTGAGGCCACAGGGAGTGGCTAGCAGTTGGTGTGGGGCGGTAGAGACAAGGGGGGTGGGTGTGATGGGGGATGTTGAGGATGGGGTCACACCACGCAGGGATGAGGGGACCCAGGACAGAGGTGGAGGGACACAAGAAAGGTGTCTTGGGGACATGGAGATACCCAGGCAGGGGACCCAAGGAGGCTGTGGAGACTCCCTCTGCCCATCCCCACACTCACTGCGCACCGTGATGTGGAGTGGGGCACTGCTCTTCCGCATGCCCATCCCCTCGGAGCACACCTGGCAGCTGTAATTCCCTGAATGGGAGACCCCCACAACGGGCACTAGCAGCTGCAGGGGCCCCTGTGGGCCTCTCACCACCTGCCGATCCTGGTAGAACACATGCAGGAGGGGGGCTTGGGGCCACAGGGGCTGAGGGTGCTGAGGCAGCTGAGAGTCAGGTGGGACCCCAGGGTGGGCTTGGGGGGACCCTCCAGGACCGGTATCCAGACAAGCTCAGGGGAGGAGTTGGGGGTCTTTGGGAACGGTGACCCCGAATCTCTGGGGAGGCGCTAAGGGCCTGTTGGGCTAGCCGATGTGAGGTGCTCACCATGCACTGTCACTGTCACCGGCACTGACTCCTCCCATTGCTGTGATACCCCGTGGTTCACCCAGACCTTGCAGCGCTAGCGGCCGCTGTGGTTCCCCTGCAGAGGGGACAGGGACAGCTCGGTCCCATTGTGGAGCCTCCCCAGTTCTGTCTCCTCACGGTAGAAGAACACCGAAGATGCCGACTTCTCCTGCCTGTACCGGCAGCGCAGTGTCAGCGTTTCCCCCTCCAGCAGTGCCCGCGCTGGCACCTGCAGCACCACCTGGTCTGTGGGGCAGAGAAGTGCCGTCACATCACAGGGGTCTAGAGGGTCCTGATGTCACTAGGACCCCCATACTGGGTCACAGCCAGCACACCAGGTTTCCCCAATTTCAACACAAGGGTCCCACAGTACTGGGATACTCTGGTATATCCCTGTGTGTAGGACATGGACTCTGCTCACACTAGAGGGTGACCCATGGAGTGGAGCCCACCAGAGTCCTCAGGGTTCTTGTGGGTGCCAGGTTGAGGACACAAACCACCCTCACTGTCTGAGACATTCACCGGGAGGCTGAGCCCAGTGCCGGGTCTTTCACACATGTAGGTGCCACTCTCAGTGACAGTGAAGTTGTTGCCTCCCTCCTTCTCCCAGCGCTGCCCGTCCTTGTACCAGGTGGTGGCACCGGTAGTCCCGGAGCCCTGGCAGGTCAGTGTCACCCAGTCCCACAGCACCGCCGGCCTCCAGGGGGGCTCCACCAGGAGCTGGATGGTCTGGGCACCTGCAGGTGACAGGGGACACCAGCCTGCCAGGGCCAGTGTGGGGCTGGGGACAGCAGGGTGGGGCCATGGCATCCCGTGAGGACTCACCAGCAAGGCCGAGGGTCTGGACTGGAAGGGAGAAGGGATAGGGCTGGGTGAGGGTCATGGGGACACTGAGGACATCCTATTGTTTGCACTGGCCCCCTCCACCAGCTCTACAGTACCTGTCCCCATGGCCACAACCCCATGGCCCTGGACCCATGATCCCATTCCAATGGCACCTCTCATCCTGGCCCATCTCCATGCTACGTGGCCCTTGTCCCTGTCCCTGCATCCCTGTTCCCTTGTCCCTGTCCCCACATACCTGTTCCCTTGTCCCTGTCCCCACAGCTACCCAAGCCCCAAGGCTCTTCTGCCACATCTTTGCCCCAACATCTCTATGTCCCTGTTCCTGTCTCCATCACGAGTTCCCCTGTTTCTGTCCCTAAAGCCACCCCACAATTTTGGTCACACTGGGCTCCATGCCCTGCTCTGGCTCTGCTGGCATTGGAGACCTCAGGGGACCCTGCAGCCCCCCTGTGACCCCTCCCCTACCCATCCCCGGGGTGTCAGGCCCATGCCCAGGGCACTCACCCCACAGGAGCAGCGCCACCTTCCCGGCCATCCCAGTGTCCCCACCCATGTGCACTGGCTGTCACTCGCTGCTGTGACCACCGCTCCCCTGGCTGGCGGCTCTTCGGATGAAAGGGAAGGAAGCAAGGTCACGTCTGTCCCCACGCGTAGGTGGCCCTTGGTGGGGGCAGGGTGGGGAAAGGATGGGGGCAGGGTGGGGAACTTGTGGGACATGGGGGGATGGTGGGACATGGTGGGGACATGGTGTTGCCAGAATATGGGGTCTGAGGTCATGCAGGGAGCCAGGGATGGGTGTCTAGGGGAATGGGATGCCCAGGTATTTGGGGTCCCAGGGAAATGGGGGTACCAGGGTTTGGGTGGACTCAGATTGGGGATGAGGGTCCCAAAAGAACGTGGCCTCCTGGGATTTGTGATCTTGAGATGGGGGCCATGGCATGGAGGTGCCTGGGAAAAAGGGGTCCTTGTGAGATTGGGGGCCCTGGGTGAATGAAGGCCCCCAAGGGAAGGGGTTTCCCATGGTCTGGAATTACTGGGATGGGTTTCTTTCGGGGTGAAGATCCTGGGGAATTGCAGTCCAGGAATGGGGGTCTCAGGGAAGGTGGGACAGAAGGAAATGGGGTCCCAAGGTTTAAGTTCCCAGGGTGATGGGGGTGTCAGGGATGGGCAGTGGCTGAGGGGACAGAGGGGTCACAGCTCCTTCCCCGAGTGCCTCAGATTTTGGGGTGACACGAGGCTGTCGGAGGAAGGAGACCCAGACACCAATTGGTTCATCCAAGTCCAATTTATTGATTAAATACGGCGGGTTAAATACAGTTCTTAATAAGCTTCATACATATTGCAAAAGTTGAGCTCAGGATTGGTTAGTTACATATCAGCAATTACGCCTACTTCTGCATTCTTATCGTTATACTTTTGATACTTTCTACAGATATTCAGGACTAATCTCACCTCCCTTTCCTCATGTTGCAGCAAGGTCATCCGGCATTCTTGCCTGTCAGCAGTCACTGAATCAGAGACTGCTGACCTCCCTTTCAAGCTTAACCAGCGGCATTATGTCAGTATGGCCTTTCTCAGCTAACCAACTCTTAAAAAAATCCTCCACACGAGGCGCCACAAAATCACTTCTGGGGTGCTCATTTCCTGGCCAGGCATTGCATGGGGATCCTGAGTATCTCTGCCTCTGTGTCCTCCCCTGCCCTTGACATTTTCCTCTCTTTATTTCTCTCTTTTCCTTATTCTCCTTACTTTTTGCCATATCCCCTCACCCCCAGTTCCTGGCTCAGCAATCCTGGGGTGCATCTGAGCAGGGAAGGGGTTGGGGGGACCCAGGGTAGGGGGAAAATGGGGAATGGGGGGTGCAGGAAAGGGTAGGGAGGCTCTTAGTGATGGAAGTGTTGGGCTGTGCTCTCTTAAAAGTTTCACTTTCTTTATCCTGGACAAGAAGGGAGAGGCCGTTTGTGCTGAGAGTCAGATGGGAAAATGGGGGCGGTTCTCTCCTGGGGGGGCACATCAGGGGGTGGGTCCTGGGAGGATCCTGTCCCAGGGGGTGAGACATCCTGGCATGGGGGGGGAGGCGGTCCTGTCCCAGGGTTGGCAGTTCTGGAAATGTCCCTGCACATTCCTGGCCGGGTGCCAGGCCTAGGGGTGGCACATCCTGGGGACCCCTGTCAATGCAAGGGTGGGGCCCAGCCATGGCCCAGCCCCACTGCACAGGGATGGCCATTGCCCAGCCCTGCTCTGGCCAGCCCCAGGTGGCAGCCAGCACCTGAGGGTCGTCCCTGCCCCCTTGGCTTTGTTTCTGGCAGCTTTAGAGCTGCTGCAGAGGTGAGAATTCTGTGGGGGGAAAAAGGCCCCCCCAGAGGATGAGCTGAGCTGTGGTTTGCTCAGCCCTGCAAGAAGCACAAAACCCCAAAGAGAGCCCAAGCAGTGGCTCTGTGAGGGCCTTTGATGGTTTTCAGAGCAGGGCTGGCTGGAAAAACCCCTGCAGGGGCAGCTGCGAGGGAACCAGTCCAGAAATGCAGCAATTGATTGCTTTGTCCCTCTCCCCAAGGAACTGAAAGAGCCCCAGCACTACTGCAAAAACGACAACAATCTGCTCAAAAACCTGACCTGCACCCTCCTTCTTGAACAACACCTGCAGTTTTTTGAAACTTCCCAGAAAGAATGTTTGGGTTCTGGATGTGCACACCAGAGGAGAGGGAAAACTGTGGAAATATTGAGCAGGGGCTGCACACAAGGGGCTGGGGAACAGGGGTGTCGCAGCAGGAGCGGGCAGTGCCCAGGCAGGGGAATTCAGGGCAGGCTGGAGTGGATTTACCAGGGAATCAGAACCTGAGGCACACACAGGCATTTCCACAGATTCCTGTGCACTGTCCCAAGAATGGACAGAGCTTCTCCCCTTCCTCCATGGGAAGTCAATCAAGTTTCAGGGTGGGAATGAGCAAAATGGGGAAAGTTCCTAAATATGACCCAAGAAAAGGATTCTTTCAGGGCTGGGTTGCTGCCCAGCAGGGAGGGAACAATCCCACGGAGCTGTTGGACACCCAGGGAGATTCCACACTCTCTTTTATTCACAAGCAAACGCTGCTGGGAAATGCACCAATGGGCTCCTAAAGGGAATCAAAAAGACTCATTTCATCGTGATTTTTTGTGTTTTTACTGTGAGTGACTTGTTGGGTGAGAAACTTTTAAAAGAATGCTATAAACCTGAGCATTTTATACCTTGTCAGTTTGATTTTTGCTGAGTATGTTCTATATTAGGGAAAAAATTGTGTGGGAAAGATTTTTGCTTTTATTCTACAGAGGTGTAATTTTTTCTGAACCAATAGGGCATCAGGTGTGGTCTGGGATGACTGAGTCAGGAAACTGGGGGACCTGACCCAGGGGTGAGTGGGTCAGAGCCCCAGAGCATCCCAAGACAGCCCAGGGGTGCCCCAGGGTGGGGGCTGTGCTGGGCTCTGAGTCACCCCACAATCTGAGGAAGCCAGGGAAGGATCTGTGACCTCCGTGCCCACCCAGCCATTCCCCATCCCTGACATCCCCATTCCCATGGGAATCCCAAACATGGGACCACCATTGCCTTGGTCTCTCCTCCCCGGGGACCCCTATCCCAGGACTGCCAGTGCCCAGCACAACCATCGCCTTGATCCGATCCCATGGGCTGCTTCTCCCCGCAGAACCCCTATACCCGAGGGTCCCCTTCTTCCCCCTGCACCTCCAACCCTGACACGCACATGCCATGACTCCAAATCCCTGGGGACCATGGTCCCACAGAACCCCCATCCGTGAATGCCCTCAGGCATGGAGACCCCAATTCCTCTGGACCACCATTCTCCTGGACACCCATCCTTGGTTCCTCACATCCCCTGAGCCCCCCCAGTCCTGGCAACAGCATCCCCACCATGTCCCCAGACTAGGCAGCCTTGTCCCCATTCTGTGCCCAGCTTGTGGCCACCCTGCCTCCAACAGGTGACACCTACATGTGGGGACAAACGTGACTTCGCTTCCTTCCCCTTCATCCAAAGAGCCACCAGCCAGAGGAGCAGTGGCCACAGCAGCGACAGCCAGTGCACATGGCTGGGGACACCGGGATGGCTGGGAGGGTGGCGCTGCTCCTGTGGGGTGAGTGCCCCGGGCATGGGCCTGACACCCTGGGGATGGGGAGGGGAGGGGGCACAGGGAGGCTGTGAGGTCCCCTGAGGTCCCCGATGCCAGCAGAGCCAGTCCATGTTACCCACAGTGAACCTGGGTGGAACTAGGGATGTAGGGTGGCTTTGGGGACAGGAAGAGGGGGCAGGAATTTGGGGATGGGCATGTGGGGACAGGAATGTGGGGACTGGCACCTTTGGGCTCAGGGAGCTCTGGGGATAGGGACAAGGGAACTGGGATGCAGGGACAGAAGGAGACAAGAACGGTGAAGTTGTGGCCATGGGGATGGGATCATGGGGATGGGATTGTGAGCTAGTGGGGGTGACCTGGGCCAGCATGGGCTGTGTCCGTGGTGTCCTCATGCTCGGGTGTCCACAGTGACCCCATGTTCTGCCTCAGCCCAGCGTGGCCTCAGTGTCCCTCTTCCCAAGGCATCAATGTCACACAGATGTGGTGCACAGATGGCTGTGACACAGACATGTCCCCCTGCCACGACAAATCTTTTGGGGACGACTCAGACACACTTTCCCACAAGAACTGCTGCCCCTATGGAGACAGTTTGTTGACAGCGATCACACCCCTTGCTCCCGTGCTGCTGTCCCTGCCATGCCACCCCCAACCAGCCCTGTCCCTTCTCCCTTCCAGCCCAGACCCTCGGCCTCGCTGGTGAGTCCTCAGGGGATGCCATGGCCCCACCCTGCTGTCCCCAGCCCCACGCTGGCCCTGGCAGGCTGGTGTCCCCTGTCACCTGCAGGTGCCCAGACCACCCAGCTCCTGGTGGAGCCCCCTCTGGACACCACCGGTGCTGTGGGACCGGGTGACACGGACCTGCCGGGGCTCAGGGACTGCCGGTGCCACCATCTGGTATAGGAATGGGCAGCACTGGGGACAGGAGAGACAGGACCATTTCACTGTCACCTACCTGTGTGACAGACCTGGCAGTGGGTGCAGCTCCCCCGTGACAGTCTCAAATGGTATGGGGGGATTTTAAGCGATCAGGGTGGCCCCTGACAGGTCTTTGTGGGCTTCACTCCGTGGGTGTCCTCACACCCCCTGTGTGGGGAGAGCCTGTCCCCAGGACACCTGGATATCCCAGTCCACCCCAGTGCGCCCAGATGTCCCTGGTGCCATGGGGACCTACATTGGACCTGTATCAACCCCTCAGTGGGATGGGATCCTCCTGTCCCACAGATCGTCTGGTGCTGCAGGTGCCAGCACAGGCACTGCTGGACAGGGACACAGTGACGCTGCACTGCCGGGGCCAGTGGAACAACACAGTCACCAAGGTGAGATTTTACCAGAACGAGAAGGATCTGAGGGGGCCCGTCAATGTGACTGAACTATCCCTGTCCCCCCCGCAGCTGAACCACACCAGCAGCTACAGTTACAGGGGCTCGGTGAGGTCCTTAATGTCACGGTCAGCAGCAGTGACAGTGACAGTGCACGGTGAGCACCCCCACGTCTGGAACTCCAATCTCCTGACACTCCCAAAACCACTTCCCACTGCACTCAGAGTCACAGTCCTCACCTCCCCTCTCCTTCCCTGAGCTCTTCTTGGTGCAGGTGCTGGAGGGTCCCCCTGAGCCCACTGTGGGGTCCCCCCTGACTCTCAGCTGCCTCAGCACCCACAGCCCCCTGCGGCCCCAAGCACCCCTCCTGCACGTGTTCTACTGGGACGGGCAGGTGGTGGGGGGCTCAAAGGGATCCCTGCAGCTGCTGGTCCCCGCCATGGGGGTCTCCCACTCGTGGAATTACAGCTGCCAGGTGCGCTCCAAGTGGGGGGCCATGCGGAGAGAAGCGCCCGGTTTTGCGTCACAGTGCGCAGTGAGTGCGGGGATGGGCACAGGGAGCCCCGACAGCCTGCTTGGGTGCCTTGGCTGGGCACATCTATGTCCTCCAAAAACCTTTCTTGTGTCCTTCCATCACTCCCCTTGTCCCCTTGCCCCTCCCTGTGTTGACCCCATCCCCAACATCCCCCACCACACCCATCCCCCCATCCCTATTGCCCCACACCAGCTGCCAGCTCCTCCCTGTGGCCTCAGCCCTGTCTTTGTGTGTGTCCCCACAGTGCCCGTGGCCAATGCCACCATCATCTCCGGTCCCCTGGCACACCAGGTGCGTGCAGGTGACAACGTGACCCAGCACTGCTTGGTGCAGGTGGGCTCAGCCCCTGTCACCTTCACCTGGCTGCACAACGGGCAGGAAGTGGTCCAGGGTCCCCTCTGGAGCTCAGGGACATTAATATGCGACATTTGGGCACCTACCAATGTGTGGCCACCAACCAGCTGGGACAGGACAGGCACCGCGTGTTCCAAACCCTCAGCCCTGAGCTGGCCCTGGAGGTGACACCTGGCTCACCCTGGGTCACAGGCGGGCTCACACAGGGTTGCTGGGGGTTCAGGTCCCCCATGGTTCAGGGTGACCCCAGTGTGTCCCCCTCTGTCCCCAGCAGTGGCTGTTAATGTCGGCAGGACCCTCATGTTCCTGCTCCTGCTCCTGGCTGTCATCAGTGGCACCGCAGGGGTGGGTGACATTGGGGTGGCATGAGGACTCTGCAAGGATGGGAAGCCCCCAGAGTAGGGGCAGAGATCAGCAGCACTCAGGGCCCTTGAGCTGGGGGACACTGAGCCTGCAGTGACCTTGGCTGGGGGGCCTGGGGGATATGGGGGGAATTTGGAGTGTCTTGGTTGGGCTCCACGGGCTTCCCTGGGTGGGCTTTGAGCAACATTGTGGTGCATTGGGAGTTCCTGAAAGGTTTGGGGCGGTCCTGGAGGGCTGTACAAGGATGTTGGAGGATCTTTTTGGATCCTGGGGGAGTTTGGGGGTGGCCCTCCGTGCCAGGCTTGGGGTTCTGGGGATTCAGAGGGTTGGGGGCACCAGGGGGGTTGGGGGCACTGTGGGGATGCAGAAGTTCTGGAGGTCTCAGGAGTGCTGAGTGTCTGGGGAGAATCAGGGATATGGTGGGAATCGGAGCTGCAGTGGGGATTTGGGTGGTTGGAACTCTGAGGTCCCAGGAAGGTTCAGGGGTCCCGGTGTCCCCTCGGTCACCCTCTCCCCTTTCCCTTGCAGAAACCAGGAATCTCCAGGACAGGTGAGTGGGGGGCTCGGGCTTTCCCCCTCCCAGACTACTGAGATCACCCCTTATCCCCACAGGATCCCCCCTGGAGGAGGGGACTGTGCTCAACACCCATGCCATGGGCACCGATTGGGCAGTGGGAGAATTCGGGGGGAACAAGGACACATCACCCACGGGTGTCACCCCCACCCAGGTCCCCACAACCGGTGTCACTCTCAGAGTCCCCAAGGGTGTCCCTCAGCCCTGCCCCACCTCGGGATCTACAAGTCACCAACATGGAGCTATCAGGACCCTACGAGGGACAGGGGGACCCCTGTGACTACGATGATGTGCTGTGACACTGGGGGCATTGGCGGAATTGGGAGCCCTGGGGGCACTGGGGACACTGGGAGCACTGGGAGTCCCTGCCCCAGGGCACTCGTCGTGTGCTCCCCTCGGGATCCTGTGCTCCTGTGCCTAGGGGCTGGCAACGAGTGGGGTCCCATGTGGGGCTGCCCAGAGCTCCCAGTGCCAGTTCCAGTACTCCCAGTGCTCCCAGTGCTCCCAGTACCCAGGGGCTCCCCATTCCCTCCCCCAGTGCCAGGGGGAACAGCACCCCTGTCCCTCTTATTGGACCCAAAATGCAGCTTTGTGATTAAACTGGGAGAAATGGTTTTTGTTTGTTCAGCTCTGTCTGGCCAGCTCGGGATTGAGCAGGGTCCTGGTCAGGTTATTGAGCTGATCCTTGTGGGATTTGCATGATTTTTGGGGCTCCCTCAGTCCCTTGGGGAAAGGAACAAAATGATCAAACTGCTTTCCTCGCAGCTGCCCCGCAATGGGGAAGGAGCTGCCGCTCCCTGTTTCTTCCCTCTCGGTGACACCGGCCAAGGGCTCGGGCACCAGTGGCGGTGCCGCCCCGTTACCTCGGGCACCGATCCGGCAGCTGCCGAGCCCCTCGGGCCTACCCCAGCTCAGCCCATCCCCGCCCGGTGCCCAAACCCCGCACCCGGCGCTCCCCGAGCGGCGTCTGAGCCCCGGAGCTGCTGAGGAGCCCCGGCCGGGGGTACCGGGAGGGCGGAGGGGACCGGGGACCCCGGGGAGGAGCCCCCGGTGCTGCGGGAGCGGAGTCCCGGCCTCGGGTCACTGTCGCCGGTCGCGGCTGCCATCGCACTGCGAGAGCCGGGACTGTCCCGGGCTGCGGGGACCGACGCTGTCGGTGTGTCCCGAGGGGGGATTTTGGGGTCTCACCCCGTCCTTTCCAGGACCCTCCGATCCCCCATCCCCCCGAAGCTGCGGGGCTGTTGGCGACGTTGGGAACAGCGCCGCTCGCGCCGGGGACCGTTGGGGACATCTCGCGACAGCCGCTCCTGCTGCCCACGGCCGGGCCTGGCCACAATCGCGACATCCGTATCGGCCAATGGCGACACGCGACAGCCACCCCTGCCCGGGATCCGCCTCCCTCCATCCTGGGCACACCCCAGGGTCCCAGATTCCCAACCCCAGTGGGTCCCGTGTCCCCCAAAACGCTCCTGGGGACACCTCGGTCCCCCCTGACCCCCCCGGTCCCTCCCGCCCCCCCCGGCCTCAGCGGAGGCTCCGCAGGAGCTCCGGGGCTCGGAGCGCGCCCAGGGAGCCCCGGGTGCGGGGTCGGGCACCGAGGGGGCACGGGAGGGGAACCAGGCAGGGCTGGGGAGGGGGGATCCGGGCACCGGAGGAATTTTGGGAGGATTTGGGGAGATTTTAGGGTGATTTGGGGGATTTGGAGGGCATTTTGAGGTGATTAGGGATTATTTTGGGGGCCATTTGGGGGATTTTTGGAGGGTGGAGAAATTAGGAGGGGTTTTGGGGTGATTTTAAGGGCTTTTGGGCGTGATTCAGAGGTGATTTTAGAGAAGTCTGGTGAAATTTGGGGTGATTTTGGGCAGATTTTTGAGACTTTTGGGTGATTTGTGGGATTTAGAGGATATTTGGATATTTTGTGCAGAATTTGGAGGATATTGGGGTGATTTAGAAGATTTTGGGGGCTTTAGGAATATTTGGGGGAATTGTGGGGCAATTTGGGCGTAAGGATTTTGAGGAGTTTGGGGACATTTGGGGTTGATTTTGGGTTGATTTTGGTGGATTTTCTGGGTATTTTTATGGTATTTTGGGGGCCATTTTTATGGGAGTTTTTCGTGGGATTTTGGGAGAATTTGGGGGGCATTTGGGAGTCTCACCTCATCCATCCCTGCAGCCCGAGGGCTGCTCCAGCACCATCGTGCTGCTCCATGTTGTCACCAATGTCACTGTCACCCCTGGAGCGCTGCCCTCGCTCCGGGACAAAACCCAAAACCATCCAAGTCATCATCAGGGACCTGACCCAGGAGCTCATGCGAGGCTCCCAAAATTTAACATTTTTTCCCCCAACATCTGCAATTTTTCTCCCCCAAAATCTGCTATTTCCCCCCCCCCCCCAAAAAAAAAAATCCATTATTTTTTGCCCCAAAATTCCTGATTCTTTGACTGAAGATTCAGGATATTTTCCCCCAAAATTCAGGATTTTTTCCCCAAAATTCAGGATTTTTTCCCCAAAATTCAGGATTTTTTCATTGAAAAGTCATGGGTTTTTTCCTCCAAAATTTAGGATATTAAAAAAAAAAAAAAACAAAAAAAACCAGGATTTTTTTTTGCTTAAAATCTGGTGGTTTTTCCCTCCAAAATCTGGGATATTTCCCCCATAATTCAGGGTATTTTTCCCCAAAATTTGAAAATTTTTCCCCCAAAATCTGGGATATTTTTCCCCTGATCCTGGTCCGTGTCCCCAAGAATTCCCAGGGACTGACCCCCAGCCTTGCTCATCATCGGCACAGAGGAATTCCAGCAGATCCAGGAGGAGGCTCAGCCTCCAGGGCAGCTCACGGATCAGCTGCGGATCCTCAAATCCCACCAGGACATGGCTTTTGTGAGCATCTCCTGATTCCCTGAGCCCCAATTTCCCAAATCCGAATTTCCTGATCCCAAATTTCCCGATCCCAAATTTCCCAATCCCACTTTTCCTGAGCCTGATTTTCCCAATCCCAAATTTCCCAATCTCGATCTTCCCAATCCCAAATTTTCTGATCCCACTTTTCCTGATCCTGATTTTCTGAATCCTGTTGTTCCTGATCCTGATTTTACTGATCCAGGGAATGCTCCGGGATGTCCCCGGGAATGTCACCAGGAATGGCTCTGGGAATGTCCCCGGGAATGCCTCGGGATGTCCCAGGGATGTCCTCAATATGTCAGTGGGCTGTTCCGGGGATATCCCTGGGAATGACCCCCAGGAAGATGCTGGAAATGCCCTGGGCTGTCCCTGCAATGTCCCCGGGCTGTATTAACATTGTTTGTGATTCTCCTTATGTTACAGGAATCATTGAGAGAATTCAGCACTCATTCCTGAAGGAAGGCTCTAGCAAAGTTCTTTTTCTGTTATTAATCTCTCTGTACAGCTTTTCACTTCACAGGTCTCAGCAATACAACCTTCTGCACTTTAGATCACACACCCTCTGCCTGGACCTGCACTGGAAGGTGATGTGAAGGCGGATGCCCTCGCCATGACAGTCACTATACCACTAAAGTCAGGGCAGGCCAAACTTTCTCATGATGTCTACCATCAAAATGCCTGAGCACTGGGAAACAATTCCATCTGACTTTGCCTCAAGCACGGGATGTAGTGAATCCTTGCTCACAGTGTCAGCAGACTCTTTCTTTGCCACCAATGTTAGGTACAAACTCACAAGGGTTGAAACCTAATGACATCTGGCAAATAGATGTAACACACTTTTCGAGCTTTGGGACTTTTAAATATGTCCATCTTTCTCCTGATACCTGTTCTGGATTCATAGAAGTAGCAGTACACTAGGGTGAGAAATCCACGGGAATTTGATGGGAATTTCCCATTCCATGAGCATTTCACAGTAATTTGGGAGGGGAACTGATGGATTCTAAATGCCTGGAATGCTTTCATTCCTTGGGAATATTGGAGGGGAACTGCAGGATTCCAAATTCCCAACATCCGGAATGCCAGTATTCCATGGGAGTTCCATGGGGAATTTGGGAAGGGAGCTGAAGCATTCGAAATTCCTGATGCCCAGAATGCAGCTATTCCATAGTTTTGGTGGGAATCTTGGAGGAGAACTGGAGCATTCTAAATTCCCAACACCCAGAATGCTCTCATTTGTTGGGAATTTGGGAGGGGAACTGAAGGATTCCAAATTCCCTATGCCCCAAATGCCATTATTTCATGGGAATTTGGGATGGAACCTGCAGGATTCAAAATTCCCAATGTCCAGAAGGCAATTATTCCATAGTTTGGGGTGAATTTTGGATGGGAACTGGAGAATTTGAAATTCCCAACAGTTTGAATGCCATTATTCCGTGGGCATTTCGGAGGGCTGCTGGAGCATTCAAAAATTCCAATGCCTGGAATGCCATTGTTCCATAGTTTTCGGGGGAATTTTTGAGGAGAACTGCAGGGTTTGATGCCTGGAATGCCAATATTCCATGGGAATCTGGAGGGAGAGCTGGAGCATTCAAAATCCCTCATGGCCGGAAAGCCATTATTCCATGGGAATTGGGGAGAGCAGCTGGAGCATTCAAAATTCCCAATGCCTGGAATGCCGTTATTCCATGAGAATATTGAAGGTAAATGGCAAGATTGAAAATTCCTGACGTCTGTGCCTCTCATGTGCCTTTGCAGCTGCCAGAAGGTGCAGTTTTGATCTGTCCTGATCATGCTTGTGCCAAACATGGGCACCAGTGCTTCTGCATTTTGATGGAAAAAAGCATGACTCAGTTTTGCTTGTTCAAAATGTTTGGCAAATGTTTGAAAAAACCACTGTCAGTTTTTCGGCTCTCACATTTCCTTCTGCCATGATCCTGGAAGCGAGGAATGAGCCCTGATATGAGAGACAAAATATTGGTTAGTTCTCAGTGTCAAAATTGTAGAAAGACATGAAAGCCAACAATATCATTTGTAGCATCCTTTAAAACTGATCCTTCTATTCTTTTAACAATGCTAGCAACACGAGATAAATCTGTAATTAAATTCAAAAGTTCTGAAAAGAGCTGAAACACTCTAAACTGCTGCAGCCAGTTCAACAATCTGAGGACAGCCCTCTATTGTTGGAACATCTGACTCTCATGTTTTGGTTGTTTGATTTTGCCATACTATTACTGATTACTGTGTTTTCCCTGCTCCATCAGTGAGGAGAGTTATAGCACTTAAAGGCTCTTCACTTAGCATGGGTTTTTCTCTAAAACTTAATTTAGCTTGTAACAATTTGTGGCCTGGGTAATGAATAGAACAAACACCTGAATAATTTAGCAATGCAATTTGCAAGTCTAAATTTTGCAAAGCCCAATCAACCCTTTTCATAGGTAAATAAATAATTACAAAATCTTGGCCTGCCATAGTTAGCAATCTCGTTCTGGCTCCAACTATGATTTCAGCTGTCATCTCCATGGTTGTAAAAATTGATTTTTGGAGACCTATAAGGAAGAAAAACCCACTGTGTGATTAACAAAGGATCTTTTTCAGAAGTGTTCCATTTAAAAATGAGACCATAAAGTTCCATTTTTTCTCCTAACTGCAAGAAATGCAGTGTCTATTCTACAAGATTCCTTTACTTTTATTTCTAGCTTTACAAGAAAAGAGTAAGATGTGGGAGTCAACCCAACTAAGACATAGGGTCAGCTGACTTCACACCAAACACACCAAGCCTGATCTTCAAGGTCTGGGAACCATTCATCTAACTCAGGGCAAACCTCAGATCGCCTCCTAAGAGCCTTTGCAGTAGTTATGTTAATTAGTCCAAGTTCCACTCCCCTAATGGTTACATGTGTTCCATATATAGTATGGTTTCTAGAATGTTCATCTCCAAGACTATATACTGTTACCTCTTCCTTGTTTCTGGCCCTTGGAGCTTCTCCCTATGTTGTGTTCTGTTCCTGAGCATAGTTCCCATTTTTATTTCCCATTAAAAGTCATTTCCTTGTGGGGCACTCCGTGGCTCCCCCTCCTTCTCTCCTGTTTTGCACCACGTTCACCCTGAAGTCAGGGGACCCAAAGGTTTGTCACAGCCACCCTCACTGCGACAGCCAGTGCCCAGAGCGCTGTCAGGCAGTGCCGGGATCCCGGCTGTGCTTCTGCTACCCACAAGTCAGGAATGGCAGCCCCAGGCTCAGACCCAGTCAGAAAGCCAACCAAGGGAGAGCAGAGGGAAGGCACCCTTCCAGTCTCTCTGGGGCATGGCCGCAAAACAGCCCCTGCTGCTTCTTCCTCTGCCTGTGTTTGGGCTGTGCTGGTGGCAGAGCCAGCCAAGTTGTGCTCTGTGTTCCAAAGCCTGTTGGGAGCGGGCATGAAAAGCGCTGTGTGCACAGCACAGAGTCCTGGAAGGTGCTGGCAAGAGCGTCCTGCAGAAACAGGGCTCTGGTCCCTCGCCAGGAAAAGCCTGGTTTTGGTGCTGTGAGCACAGGCAGGAGCTGAGGCAGGTGAAGAGGAAGCAGGCAGCTTGTGTTTGTGGAGGGCCTGGGGCTGCACATCTGAACCTGCCCCTGGAAACTCACTTAAGGGATAGGAGCTAGAGCTGAAGTGCCTGTCCTGAAAGGACCTGAAGTCATTCAGCCTTGCCAGCGTTTCTTAAGGGTGTGTTGGTGTTCCCCAGGAAAGCTGCGCATTTGGGGAAACATCTTTGGAGAAAAGAGGTTTGCTTCTCAAGGAAAGTGCCTCCCAGGGATCTTCGCAGTGAGGCAGGTGCGAGTGTCCCCCTTTGGCTCTCTGTGCTCCTTTGAGTCCTTGAGGCCCATTGCACTTGGCAGAGGGGCAGGGAGAAGGCAATGAAGAGCAGGTTTGGCATCTGCCTGGACCTGTGGAAATCAACCCAAGCACCTGCAGCAGGTACTGTTACCCCCTTTGGACAGAGGTGTGAGCAGGAGCATCTCTGTCCAGCCATGAGCCCCAAAGCTCTCTGTGAGAGCTGTGAATTAGAAGGCCTTTACACACACAGCTTTCACATCTTTCCTGTCTGCTGTGTTTCAACTCTTGGCAATAAGCATTTGCCTCCTGCTTGGTGGGAGCTGCTGTGGCCCAGGGCCATCACAGAGCTGGGATGTGTGGGATAGGCAGCATGGAGAGTCTTGGCTGATCTTGGTGTGTCCCTGCCCTCAAAAAAGGCCTCCCAAAGTGTCCGGCTCATAGGGTCTCCCTGTGCATCTTGGAGAGAACAAGGCAGGCATTTCTAGATGCTGGGCATCAGCCAGCCTTAAAATGGGGACGTTTGGGGGAGTGAACCCAGCTGAGACACCCTGAGAGCAGCCCAGTGCTCCTTGTTCCTCTCTGCTGACCCGTGAGCGTTTGTCAGCTTTCGGGATGGCCCTGGCTTTGTCAGGGCTGCTCCGTGGACACGAGACAGCCAGTCCTGTCCTGCTGGGTCCCAGCAGTGCCTGGCAGCAGCCCTGCATCCACGTCAGGGCGCTGGCCAAGAGAGGCCCCGGAAGCTGAGGCAGCTGATTTGAAGCTTTTACAGATACACACAGCGGATGGCCAGCAGTGTTCCCTCAGGATACAGCAGTCCTGAGGGGCATCTCATCAGTCCTGAGCCGCCTGATGCCACCTACTCTTTGTGGCACCAGTTGCTTTCCTGTGGGATGTTCGACCTCCCCCAAGAGTGAAGAGAGAGCTGGAGAAAGAGCTTGCCAGGCTGCTCTGGATCCTTTCCCGGCAGCCCTGGTTTGGAGTGGAGAAGTCCAAGCTGAGTGCAGATGTGCCCATGGAACAGCCATGCACAGGAAGGCTCGCTGGCAAGGATGATCCAGGAACCACAGGCCTGGCAGCCTGGCTTTGCTCCAAGCCAGAGAAGGCCTTGGAGCAGATCCTCCTGAGTGCCATCCCACAGCACATGCAGGGAACCAGGGGCTCTGCTGGAGGCTGGGAAAGCTCTGCGGAGGGACGGGCACAGCTGGGGCTCCTGGTGGGGTGTTGAGGGCTTCTGTAGGGGTGTTTAGGGGTGGTTGTTGGGGGCAGTGTTGGGGAAGGAGTTGTCTGGAAGGTGAGAGGTCTGGCCTGGAACTTGAGTCAGTTTGAAGGCAGCATCTGTGCTTTAGCACAGCTTTGGTTATGGAGGGCAGAAAGAATATCTGTGACCATTTTTTTTACTGGTGCTGTTTCTCCTGCAGGGAACAAGAAGGGAGAGTTGTACTTTATTGGCCACTTAGATATCTGTACTGGGGGAGGATTAGCCCTTTTGCCATCTACTCATTTGTTCTGGTTACTCTTGTAACACTGAGTGGTCTTTCATTCCTTGACAGCTTTTAGTCCTTAAAAGAATTAGGAGATTATAATCCCTTCTTCAAAATCCATTTGCAAATCAAAGAATGGCCTTCTTTTTGGCTCTGTGTAGTGTTATGTTTTGTAAAGTGACTTCCAGTGGATGATGTTAAGGCAAATGAGTTGCTGCTTTGAGATGGGAACAAACTTCCAAACCATTCCCATTCTCTGGCCATGGCTATTAATTGGAGAAGTTTGCAAATTTTGGAACTACTTGAGTTGAGCAATGGGAAGTAAAGCTTTCCTGAAGTGAGGATTCTTAAATGCCCTGAGCCCACAGAGCAGGGCAGCATTTCCTGATGTTTTGAGCAGTTCCAAAAGATCCTGTGGGGCTGCCTTAGACACCTGGGCCCAGGGATTCCTTCAAGCCTGGGCCACTTTGGCTGGGCTGGGGGCGGCCCCAGGGCAGGTGACAGTGTGTGCAACGGCCCTGGGTGGCAAGCTGCAGCACAGTCACCGTTGCATGGAACGGAACCTGGTGTCCAAGGGACCTTTGTGACACGTGGGAAATAGAAGCTTGCCCGGGTGCTCAGAACAGGCAACAGGACAGAACAGGACAGAGCAGTGCTGTGAGGAGCCCCCACACAGCACACTCGTTTCTGTCTCTCCCGGTGCTTTTCTGCAGCGTTATTCCTGCAGCTGAGCTAGAGGCCAGACTGCAGGACTCTATGACTCGGAGCTTTTCCGAGGCATCTGCCATTGCTGCAGCCAGTGCCATTGACCGTGGGATTTGGTCATCTGAATCAGTTAGGAGGAGCCTCCTGTCATTGTGGCAGGAGCCCTCAAGACCAGAGTGCAGGGCTTCTTGTCCTGCAGCCTTCCTGAGGCTTCCCTGTTGCAGGTGCCTTGAGGGCACAATTGCAATCATTCACTTGACGATATCCTGAGGCATCTCTTTTTAAGGTGCCCTCAAGAACAGACTCTGGCATGGCAGCCAGATTCCCCGGCATGTTGAAAGTATTCAGGGGGAAAAAAAAGAGAAGCCCTGGAGCTGCCCCAGCACAACAGCCTGAAGATCCAGAGCAGATCCAGACACTGCAGGATGGTGAGTAGCAGAGCTGGGCCACAGGGCTGATGGGTACATCCAGCTTGGCCCCATCCCATCCCATCCCATCCCATCCCCTGGGGAAATGCCCATGGACAGGATGAAACAGGGGCAGGACAGACATCCCACAATGGCCGTGCTCCATCCCCTGGGTCATGCTGGGGCTCTCCCTGCCTGGGAGCAAAGGGCTGGGCTGTCTTCTCCAGGCTCTCCCGCAGCCCCTTAGCTCTGGCTGCGCTCACTCTTTGCCAGATGCAGCCCTGGACAAGACACAACAGCAGAAGTCCAGCCGTGGCTGCTTGTGCCAAACCCTGAAGGTACCTGCAGCCACCCCCATCTGGGCTTGGCCTGCTGTCCCTGCTCAGCCCAGCACCACGCTTGGAGCATGCCACGGAGCATCCCTGGCTTCCCTGCCCTTTATTCTCCTGTAGATGTTCCGGAAATTCCTGCGCATCCGACGACGTAGAAAGAGCGGCACCACAGCAGCTGAGGGCACATCCCAGCCTGACTCGAGGCTGACTGAGCTCCAGGCAGAGCCTGATGTCAGCCCAGATTCGGCTGAGCGCCCACAAAACTCTGAGGCTGCAATGAATGAGGACAGGGCAAAGGCAGACAAGGAAGTGACTGATGATGTGGCTGTCATAAACACCAACACTGCAGAGACTGAGGACATCTCAAATACTGGCACCAGGCCCACTCTCACTGGGATTCATGCTCCCACTAAGGATTTTTTCGAGGAGAGTACTGTTCCTTCCCAGCAGCAGGTAAGCAGCCTGGGGCCAGGCCTGGAGGATTGCCAGGATTGTGTGTCCCCTCAAGGCATGGTCACTGGGCCCCCTCAGCCTTTGAGGCCAGCACAGTGTGGCGGGAAGGGAAGCACTTCTTGGGGGAAGCTGGGGAAGTTGCTCCCAAGGACAGCACTCAAAATCTACCCCATGCCTCCTCCAGGTGCCAGCCATCGTATGAAACATCTACCAGACTCTACTGTCCCAGGGCACTGTGGATGCCAGGCTGCAAAGGGACATTGTGAGGCTGGCTGAAGAACAGCCTGCTGACGTGGTGCTGACCCTCCTGCGCTGTGCCCCAACATGTGACAGGTACGGGGCCCACGTGCCTGGAGAGCTGAGGGCTCACCAGCCTTTAGGGCCCATGGCCCTGCACCGCCTGTGCTATGGGCTCTGCCAGACAGGCACAGAGGTCCAGGACCCTCGGGCCCGTCTGTTTCCCAAGCCTGCTGCCAATGCTCCCCCCCTGCCCCTCAGGGCACCGGGGCTCTTTCATCTGCACTCCCACAGCTGCACAGGGCAAGGTACTGTGACTGAGATGCCCCTGATACAGAGATCTGATCCCACAGAGCTGCTGCAATCATATGGAGAACCATTGGCATGTCACGAGATACAATGGAGAGAGTGCTGCCAACACTGGTCCGTGTAATGGAGGATTGGCCACTGCACAGCGCATGCACCTCTGATGGGGACAACAGCAACGTTTTTGCCCTGGTTGTGAGTTTCTGGGCCCATGCTCACCTCCAGGTCGCCTCTCCAGTAGCTCTCAGTCCTTTCAGTGCCAGAGTCACTGGGCTGAAACCTGGGCTAGGGGCAGGCTCAGGGGGCACCAAGCCTGCTGCTCCTCCTGTATCTGCCCTTGGGCCCTGCCCCATGGATGCCTTGGCACTGAGCACTGTCTTGGGCTGCTTCTTTTGCAGGCAGCTCTGGTGCTCTGGGTGACTGTCCAGGTGCCTGAGTGCAAAAAGGCCATGATCCCTTATTCTGAGCAACTGTTTGTGGCACTGCTCTTCCATATTGTCATCACTACACAGCAGATGCCACCAGAGGAAGTTGATACCTTCTGGAGAGCATGCCAGGAGGAACACCGCCTTCCCATCAAGCTTAACAGGTCCCAGTCTTCCTGTCCTTTCCATGCTCTTGTGGCCAGTGCCAGCGCTCCCAGTGTGACCTGGCCTTTGCTCTGCACACAGGTTTGCAGTGCAGGCCATGAAGGTTCTGCTCTACATGCTGCAGTGTGACCACGTGGTGATGTCTATGGAGCGCATGTGTGGCTGGGACACGCTGCTGTGTGCTGACACCCAGCACTATGCCATGGGTCTGCTGGCCAGGTGAGACCCCCTTCTCCCCACTGCCCCTGGCATTTGTGCCCTGTACTCCACACAGTCCCTGTGGTCATGGGCCACGGAGCCTCGTCACTGAGGGACGGCCAAGGAGCCTGAAAAAGGCTGGGAGAGGAGAGTGCCCAGAAGGGGCCACTTCCCAGAGCACCCACATCCCCTCCAGGGATGCTGGGGAAAGACCAGACCTCTCTGAGTCAGTCCTGGGAGAGGTTTGCCCCCCACCTCAGGGTCTCCTTTTTTCCCCCTGCCAGGGAGATGCGTTATGACTTGACCCCCCTGTGTTCCCATGTCGCATATTGCCTTCTCCTGCTGCTCAGCAGTGAAAAGCCAAGATGGGATCTGCCCTTGCTGGCATTCCTTGTGGAGGTGAGCCTGGTGGCCAGCGCTGCCTTGCTGAGCTGCCTCCCAGCTCTGTGCCCTCTCACAGCCACAGCTGCCTGGGACGGTGCCCACGCCCTGTGCTGCTGCCTGGGCCCGGCCCTGTGCGCTTCTGGGCTCCTGCTGGATGGCTCCCCTGTCACTGCCCTGTGCCTTTCAGGTCCTCGAGTGCCTGGACTTGAGGAAATGTGCTCGCACTCTTGTGAAGATCATGTCAAGTTGCCTGCAGATGGAGTGCAGGGAGCGGCGTTGCCTGGCGCTCAGAGGCCTCGTGGTGCTCAGCAAGGATCCTGCGATGGTGAGAAGGGGGCTGTGGCTAAAGCTGCGCTGAGGAAATCAGCCCCTTGGGCGTGCAGGGCTTCAGGAGCTGAGGCAGCTGCTCTCAGCTCTCCTGCCTCACCTGCCCCAGTGCTTGGTGTCAGGCCTTTGTGGGCCCTGCAGCAGCAGGGTGGGCTTGCAGTGCCAGGGCGGTGTTGGCGGTGCAGCCGTCCATGGCTTTGCAGCACAGCCTTGTGTTCCACACAGGCCAGCAGAATTTGCAGTCTGTCTCCGAGCCTTCTGGAGCTGCTGGGTGATGCCGATGGAGAGGTGGTCAGCATGTCCATCCACGTGTTCACAAATGTGCTCCAGGCAGACGTCCTGGTATCCAGCACCACTGCCCCAAAACTGGCTGAGACACTGCTGCTGCTCTTTGACCATGTAAGGCTCTGTGTCCCCAGTTGCAGGCACTGGCTGCTGCCCAGAAACTTTCTTTTCTGCCTCTTATCTCTTTCCAAAGTTAGGACTAAACGTCCTGTGGGGCCAAATCAAAGCCACATTCTTTCTGACACTCAGGTTTATTCTTCAGGGTAAAAAAGATGTCTGCATATATCACTGGATCTCATTTTTCTTCTTGTCTTAAAAATAACATCAACTGTAACAATGGATCATAAAGTTCCATTTGGGGTCACATTTCACCACTTTCTAATTGATACCAAGCCTACTATTGGGTAAGAGTATTTAATCAGATTACCTTTCCTTGAAAAATTACCTGTTGGAGATGAAGGGAGAATCGACCATAGTTATGCATCGAAACTCAACTTTATTGATCAATCAATCACCTTATATAACAATACTAACGAACTTCATGAATATTCTGTAATCCAACTCCATGATAGGCTAACAGAGAAAACTGTAACCACACCTTTTGTTTTAGAATACCTACAATTGTTTATCATAAGCAGAAACCAAAACAGAAACCCGAAACTACAACAGAAACTAGTGTTCCCAAAACCTCTGCATCTGTTCCCAGGATAACAGGCCTTCCCAAGGACGGTGTTCTGCTTGCCATGGGAAGACAAGCTGAGAACTCCATTGTTTATAGAATGATGCCTGAGAGAGTCTAATTGTTTACACAAATCAGAAGGCTGAGAGCTGTTAGAAACTGCTTTTACTTTTACCTCTTACTTTTCTCTCAATTGTATGTTTCATGGCCTTTTTCTTTAAGCCATTCTTGAACTAACCTCTCCACAATTACCCTCTGGGATTCCTGCCAAATCTTTCTCATCAGCTAAATTACATTCTAGTGGACTCTTTTTATATCATCTTTACTTCTTGTGTTATTCATTCTTCATTCTATCTAAATTTCCAAACTTAGCAGGATGTATTAGTACTTCTCTTTTCCTTCTCTTTTTCCCCTCTAGACTACACTTAACACACACAGGCTGACTCTGAATCACCCAGCAACAATATTTTTTTATAGTCCTAATAAGCAATGAAAACCAAAGGATTCCATGTGTGGAAAATTGTTATGATTTGTGCTGTAAAATTGAAACCGCAATCAATATTGATACAGCAATTAATAATTGCAAATCATAAAATATTTAAAAGTTGTAATGCCAAAAAGGAAAGTGATAGGAGGGGTTCCACCTCCCCTCCCTGCAGATGTTGAAGGACAGGAGGAAAAAGCAAGAGATAACAGTTACTAAAAATTAACAAAAAGAAGGGACAATCTGGTTGGGTCCCAGGAAAATGCCAGCTGTAAGAGATTTATGACTTTGATGCTTAAATGCAGTAATATGTTAGTTTTGGCTTTCATTGTACTGGCTTGATGTGCATGTGTAAAGGTGAATTAAAGGACATAGATGAAGAATAGAGGCTTTCATCAGTGACGACCCCCAAAGACTTGTGTGACCACCAAAACAAGTGGTTGCGCATGCACAGTAAAGGTGGTGATGAGGGCAGAGGTAGAAATGTGATGAATCGAAAATGGGAGGAGATGACATTGACACATGGCATATAAGGGGGGAATCGTCACTTGGCAAGCTCATACATGAGGTGGCAAGGGCCCAAGAGCCCTGCACTCCGTACCTCGCAGTTATCTTTTGCTTACGCGCTATTATTGGAACCAAATTATCCTTAGTTTTAGTCCAATTATATTGTTAATATTTCAAGTGTATCCAATTTTATATATTTTCTAAACTTTTCAATTAAAATTGCTGCTACCTCTAATATTGTTTGGTTTTTTGATGATGGAAAAATTGGGCAAACATAACAATATGGAAAAACAGGCCTGGGAGCCTCCCTCCGGGCTGCTTACCACACAGCTCATCTTTGAGATGCGTGCTTCACCTTTTATACCTCTGGGGGTTGCATCAGCCAACCCTGGCCCCTCCCAGAGTCTGTCAGTCAACTCTTCTTTGCCGTTTATTGGTGGAGATTGCTTTCCTGCAACTTGATTGGTGCGTCAGGTGTTGTCATGCTGTGCCCTCCAGTAGCAAAGAGCTTTTTCATTCTCAGCTGCCCTGTAGGAGGGGCACACGTATACACCTTCCTTTTACTTGTCCTAAATAATCCAGGCTCCCCGGTGGCGAAAATACAGAGGATGGGAAAGGGGACTGTGAGGGGAACAGAGGGCATCTAAACAATAAACTACAATAACATACCTATACATCAATAAAGCTTCTTTTAATATTCACACAGTATTCATTCCTTAATTGTTAGAGCCATCATCTCATTATTCATTATAACAATTTTTATTTTTATTGTTACATTTTCCTACTGTTATTCCTACTCCCATATCTTTACCTAAGAGCTCCTTAATTCCAAAATTTTAATAATTCAGAGGGAAGGGGTTTATAGTTTCCACTTCCAGAGAAGCTCCTTCCTTCCTTAACAGACACCTGTCTTTCAAACCAAGACAGAGCCCCAAAAATCCCACACTGATCTGCGCAACAACATGACCGGGTCCCTCCTTCCTGAGCCAAACAGGGCAGAGCTGAACAAACAAAAACCATTTCTCCTGGTTTAACAAAAAAGATGTGTTTTGTGTCCCATAAGAGGGACAGTGATGCTGTGCCCCCTGATACTGGGGGAGGGAATGGGGAGCTCCTGGGGGTACTGGGAGCACTGGGAGCACTGGAACGGGGAGCTCTGGGCAGCCCCACATGGGACCCCCCCCCCCCCCCCCCCATGGCACGGTGGGCATCCATAGGAGCTGGGGGGAGGACACACAGTGGGAGGTGCCCTCAGGCAGGGATCTCCAGTGCCCTCAGTGCCCCCAGTGTCACAGCATGTTCTCGTAGATGTCACTGGAGTTCTGCTGTTGCCCATGGGGTCCTGGCAGTTCTGCATTGGTCACTGGGATAGATGTGGCACAGAGAGGCACTGCAAGAGACACCGGGTGGGGGAAGCTGGATGGGAGGTGACACCCCTAGGGTGACATGTCCCTGTCCCCCCACCTGTACTCACCCCCTGCCTTCTTGTTTCGCATGACCTGGCTGTACAGCACCTCCCCTGCCTCTGGAGGGGCCGAGGGCACTGGGGGGCCCCTGGAAGGATAAGGGGGTGTCTGTGGGGATGTTGGGGGTTGTAATGAACATAAAATGGGGGTTCAGGCCTGGACCCCCCACTCACCTTTCCTGCTGTTTCCTGAGGGCTGCAAAGGAAAGGGGGGAGGGATGACTATGGAGTCCTCAGGGCCCCTGAACACCCTTGAGATCTCTGACTGCCCCCAGGAGCCTCGTGCATCCCTGAAGCTCCAAATGTGCCTTGAATCACCCACTGAATCCACTGAGCCCCCAAACTCCTCCAAACCTCTGACAGAACCCCCAATGACCCTGCACTACCCTGCAGGACCTCCCCAAATCCCCCAGGACCTCCAGGTGAGATCTCTGGGGATTCAGCTTCACCCAAGTCAGGAGCTGTTGGTGCCACCCTCTGGACCCTGAACTCTGTGGGGGCTTCACCCCAATCCCTGGGACCCCCATTCCCCCTCCATTGTCACCCACCTGGGTGGTGCCACCAGTGCCAGCCTCCAATGACAGCCAGGAGCAGAATCAGGAACAGGAGGGACCCACAGACCCCTGCGGCCACTGCTGGGGACAGAGAGGGACACCTTGGGGTCACCCAGAACCCCGGGGGTCCTGAAGTCCCCATGTGACCCTGTGTGACCCTACCTGTGCCCTGTTCCTGTGTTGTCACCTCCAGGGCCAGCTCTGAACTGAGTGCCTGGCGCCCGTCCTGTTGGTTGGTGACCATGCACTGGTAGGGGCCCGAATGTCCCACATCGACAGCCCTGAGCTCCAGGAGGGGACCCTGGGCCACCGCCTGCCCATTGTGCAGCCAGGTGAGGGTGACAGGGGCTGAGCCCACCTGCACAGAGCAGCGCAGGGTCACAGGCTCACCAGCATGCACCTGGTGTGACAGGGGACTGGGGGTGATTGTGGCATTGGCCACGGGCACTGTGGGGACGCAGAGAGGGCTGGCACCTCTCTGCGAGGTGAGGTGAGGTGAATGGATGGGGTCACCCCCAGTCTGAGGGTCTCACTCACAAAGGACAGTGACATTCAGGGGGACACTCTCAGCCATGCTTTCCCCGCACTGGCAGTGGCCGCTGCCATTGTCCCCAGTGTGGTGCAGCTCCAGGTGGGGCCAGTGCCAAGCGGTGCCCCCGAGCCCTCCCGGTGCCAGGAATTGGACAGGTGGCCTGTCCGTGTGGCCACTGTGCAGCTCAGCACAAGGCTTTGCTGACAGAGACACCCCCGAGAGCAGAACCCCTGCGGGAGTGGGTGACACGAGGGGACACTGAGGGACTTGGGGAGAGGTCAGGGAGGGGCAGGGAGATCCCAGTGAGGGAGAGGAGAGGAGGTGCAGAGCTGGGGCGAGGGGGTCTTGGATAGGTACCCCAAGGAAGGATGGGGGGTTTAATGAGGGGACACATGGAGCAGGAGTTGGGAGGACCCCAGTGCGGGTATGGAGACCCAGAGAGGGTATGGTGGGAATTGGGGACTGCGGGAAAAGAGCAGAGAGGGGTGGGGTTGACTTAGAGATGGGTGAGGGGACCCAGTGAGGGATGGGGGGAATGGGGCAGTAATGGAGGTACCCAGGCAGGAGACCCGAGTACGCTGTGGAGGCTCCCCGTGCCCATCCCCGCACTCACTGCGCACCGTGATAAGGAGCCGGGCGCTGCTCTTCCGCACGGTCCCCCCCTCGGAACGCACCTGGCAGCTGGAATTCCCTGAGTGAGAGACCCCCACGGCAGGCACCAACAGCTGCGGGGACCCCTGTGGGCCCCCCAGCACCTGCCCGTCCCGGTAGAACATGTGCAGGAGGGGGGCTCGGGGCTGCAGGGGGCTGGTGGTGCTGAGGCAGCTGAAAGTCAGGGGGGCCCCATTGGTGGGCTCAGGGTGAACTTCCAGCACCGTAAAAAGCTCTGGAAAGGAGAGGGGAGGGAGATTTGTGAGCCCGAGTCACTAGGGAAGGGCCTTAGGGGGGTTGGAGTGACAGTTGTGGAGTGCTCACCGTGCACTGTCACTGTCACTGATTCCAACTTCTCCCATCCTCGTGATACCGTGGATTTCACCCAGCCCCTGCAGCTGTAGCGGCCGCTGTGTTGCAGCTGCAGAGGGGACAGGGACAGCTCAGTCCCATCGCGGAGCTCCTGCAGTTTCTTCTCCTCGTGGTAGAAGAGCACTGAGCTGACTGGGTTTTCCCGCCAGCGCCGGCAGCGCAGTGTCACCGTGTCCCCCTCCAGCAGTGCCTGTGCCGGCACCTGCAGCACCAATGGGGCTGTGGGACACAGGGGTCCTCTTACTCTGCGGGGACCTGGCGGGTCCCAATGCCATCGCAACCCCCATATTGGCTCACACACAGCACACCAGGGATCCCCAAATCCACAAACAGGGTCTTCCAGCACTGGGATGCTCTGGGATGCCCCCAGAGTAGGGGACAGGCTCTGGTCACACAGGAGGTGACCAATGGAGCAGAGCCCACCCAGAGCCCCAGGGTCAATGTTGATGCCAGGATGGGGACATCCAAACCACCCTCACCATCTAAGACTGTCACAGGAGGGCTGAGCCCAGTGCCGGGTCTCTCACACGTGTAGTTGCCTTTCTCAGTGACAGTGAGGTGGTTGTGTCTCTCCTGCCTCCAGCGCTGCCCGTCCTTGTACCAGGTGGTGACACCAGTATTCCCTGAGCCCTGGCAGGTCAGTGTCACATGGTCCCACAGCACCGCCGGCATTCAGGGGTGCTCCACCAGGAGCTGGGTGGTCTGGGAACCTGTGGGTGACAGAGGACACCAGTCTGCCAGGGCCTGTGTGGGGCTGGGCACAGCAAGGTGGGGCCATGGCATCCCCCGAGGACTCACCAGCAAGACCAAGGGTCTGGGCTGAAAGGGAGAAGGGACAGGGCTCAGTGAGTGTGGCATCATGGGGACAGATGTGCACAGCGGAATGGTTCATAGGGGCTGCCCTTGAACTGTCCCCCTGAGGAAATTGGTGTGGCACAGATGTCTCGATGGGGACACTGTGCTAGCACAGGTCTCCCCCGACAGCCCCATGGCCTCTTTTTCCATGGCTCATCCACATTGTGCTTGTCTTCTTCTCCCTGTCCCTGCATCCCTGCATCCTTGTGTCCCTGTCCCCACAGCTGCCCCAGCCCCAGGATTCCTCTCCCCACATTCCTATCCCTCCAGCCCTGTTCACCCTGTCCTGTCTCCCCCCACCCCATGACCCTGGTCACTTCATGCTCTGGCTCTGCTGGCATTGGGAACCTCAGGGAACCCTGTAGCTCCCCTCTGCTCCCTCCTCACCCCTCTCTGCCTCAACAGTGCCCATCCCCGGGGTACTACCAGTCTGGCCCGTGCCCGGGGCACTCACCCCACAGGAGCAGTGCCACCTTCCCAGCCATCCCAGTGATCCAGCCATGTGCACTGGTTGTCACTCGCTGCTGTGGCCACTGCTCCCCTGGCTGGCGGCTCTTTGGATGAAGGGGAAGGAAGCGAGGTCACATCTGTTCCCATGTGTAGGTGGCACCTAGTGGGGGCAGGGTGGCCACAAGCTGGGGACAGGCTGTGGGCCGGGTGGGGACATGCTGGGGACAAGGCTGTCCCACCCAAGGTTGGTGGGACAAGGACTTCCCAGGAGCAGAGGGGCACAGCGGGTTTGGGGAGCCAAGGATTTGGTGTCCAGGGGAATGGGGAGTCCAGGGAATGGGGGTCCAGGGAATGGGTCCATGGGGAATTGGGGTCATGAGGAGGGGGAGGCACAGGAGATGGGGGTGCAATGGGAATGGGGGTCCCCAGGGCTGGGGGGACTCAGGGATGGGAGTCCCAGGGGAGGGTGAGCTCCAGGGATTTGGTGTCATGGTTTTAGTTTGCTAATTTGAGATATTTTGGGTAATGTAATAATTAGTGTGGTGGGTTTAGTATTGGTTAATTATTAGTGCATTTATCAGAATGTATTTATTTCTTTTTTTGTTTTGAGATGAGACTAGGAGAAAGGTAAAGTACATTTCAAACATTAAAAGGGTATATAAGAAAATATTTTAATTGTAATAAATCCCTCATCAAGGGATTTTTGTGCCAGGGATGGATGCAGGGGTAATGGGGGGACCTGGGAGAATTAAGGTCCTGGGGGAATGGGGATTTCAGGGCATGGAATGAATGGGAGAGGGTTCCTTGGGAATGGGGTCCTGGGCCATGGAGTTCCTGGGCAATGGCAGCCCTGGGATGGGGGTCTCAGGAAAGGGGAGACAGAAGGAATGGGGGTCCCATGGTCAGCTTCCCAGGGGAATGAGTTTGCCAGGGATGGACAGTGATGGGATGTGCATGTGGGTCACAGCTCCTTCCCTGGGTGCCTCAGATTTTGGGAAGACTCAGAGGCTAGCGCTGCCTGCCTGGTTGCCCGTGATTTGGGGGGGGCAACAAGACAGGATTCAGAGGAGCTCTGGGTCTGTGCCACCACAACCTCCAGGGGCATTTCCCGTTCTTCATTTCCATTTCCTTCCTTTTATCCCTCAATTTCACAACCTGCCAGTTCATGCCTTCGTGATCCTGGGGAGCTCCTGAGCAGGGAACCTGTTGGGGGAAGCCTAGGGTGAGGGAAGCAGGGGTGAGGGGTCTGCAGGGAGGGCTGGGGAGGCTGTGGGGGATGGAGGAGTGCAGCTTTTCCTCTGCCTACACTTTCACATTCTCTCTCCTGCAGCAGATGGAACAGGCTGTTTGTGCTGAGTGTCACATGGGAGGAGGGTTCTGCCCTGGGGCTGGGGGGGGAGCAAATAAAGGGGGCTCCTGTCCTGGGGTGATCCTGTCCCAGGGGGGGCACATGCTGGACAAGGGGCTCCTGTCCTGGGGGATAGCAGCTCTTGGTGTTTCCAAACTGCTCCATTCTTGCTCGACCCTGCAGGATCTGAGCCAGCAAGAGCCACTGGGGAATGGAGCCCTGAGCAGGAAGGAGCTCCCAAATTCCTGCTCCTTGAAGCCAGTGGCCATCCAAGGGTGGGGCCCAGCCATGGCCCAGCCCCACTGCACAGGGATGGCCACTGCCCAGCCCTGCTCTCTCCAGCCCCAGGTGGCAGCCAGCACCTGAGGGTCCCCCCTGCCCCCTTGGCTTTGATTCTGACAGCTTTAGAGCTGCTGCAGAGGTGAGAATTTTTTGGGGGAAAAAGGCCTGCCTGTGGTTTGCTCAGCTCTGCAAGAAGCACAAACCCCAAAGAGAGCCCAAGCAGTGTCTCTGTGAGGGCCTGTGATGGTTTTCAGAGCAGGGCTGGCTGGAAACCCCACTGCAGAGACATTGAGGGGGAGCCAGTCCAGAAATGCAGCAATTGATCACTTTGTCCCTCTCACCAAGTATTGTAAATACATATTATATTACTGGAATTTTACAAATAATAAAATTGAATTTATATATGTAATGTTAAAGTAACTTTGTTACAAAGACATAGTTTTTATGTCTGTTGTTAATTAAGTTTTGTGAAATTGCTGATATAAGGATGCTTGTGAAAAAAGTCCTGCTTGGATGGGATAACATCTGATGAAGACAGGATGAGGACACCTGCTACAGATATGCCAACTATCAGCACTCACCGCCTGAAGACAGTGTGGACCCAGGCCCAGAAATGAAGATGATTATAAGAAACAGCTAAATGCACAACCAAGGAATAATGCTCTAAAAAGGGAGATCCAAGGAGGAGCCCAGCTAAACAATTCTTGGAATGTAAATTAGCTTGGGGAAAAAGTTTTCTATGCATAAGTGTCTATGAATATGCAATAGGCTGATCTAAGGGAAAAGGTATCCAAGAGGTATCCTGGAAGAGAACAGTGTGCTCTTGGCTGAGTGCCAAGATGCACCCACCCATAACAACCTTTGCTCTATGATCCTTGTCTCCTATTGTCCTTTATTAAACTTCTAAAATTTTCACAGAAGAAAGAACGTGGTTTTCACATGCTGCAAAGATGAGAATCCAGTGGGGAAAAAGGCCTGCCTGTGGTTTGCTCAGCCCTGCATGAAGCACAAAACCCAAAAGGAGCCCAAGCAGTGTCACTGAGAGGGCCTGTGATGGTTTCCAGAGCAGGGCTGGCTGGAAACTACCCCTACAAGGGTACCTGTAGGGGAACCAGTCCAGAAATGCAGCAACTGATCACTTTATCATTCTAGGCAAGGGACTGGGAGAGACCCGAAAATCCTGCAAAGACAACAACAATCTGCTCAACAATCTGACCAGGACCCTCCTCCCCCTTCCTGTCTCAAACCTGCAGCCCTTTAGAACATCCTGGAAAGTATTTTTGGGTTCTGGCTCAGTTGTGAGACAAGAGAGAAAAGGATGGAAATGTTGAGCAGGGGGTTTACCCCGCGGCCATGGTGGGGCTGTGGGCAGGGACCCTGTCTCGATTACAGGTGTCACCAAAGCTGCTCCATCCCTGCTCTCCTCACCTGCACAGGGCACAGGGAATAGACAGGGCTCTGCCCCACACCTGCTGCACACCTTCCAGGTTAGTACCCCTCCACTTCCCAGAGCTGTAGGGGGCCTTACCCTGGCAACGCTCGGTCCCGACACATCGCGACAGTGGCTTCGGACACGCTGCCACAGTCGGTTCGGACACCCCGTCACCGTCCTGGCACTTGCAGCGTGATGGCAGCTGGGCCCCTTCCCGGTGCTCCAGAACCACCATTGCGGTCCCTCCTTTCTGCAGACCCCACCGCAGGGTCTCTGCTCCCCCCTGTCCCGGGGTCTCCCCTCCGCCGTTTCCCTCCCTCCATGCTCGGGGCTCCCCAGTGGGGTCCTGGTCCCTCCATCCCAGCCCCTCCCACCCACTGCCCCCGGCCCCTCTGGCTGCAGCCCCCGACAGCCCCGGGGCCGGCACCGTCAGAGGCTGCCGAGCTCCTGCAGGATGAGATGTTCCTGGAGCAGCGCCAGCTGAGCGGAGCCCGGCTCCCTCACGCTGTCCTTGCCTGCAGCACTCGGGCTCCAACAGCCCCGGGCTACTCCTTTGGGATGTGCCCACCGCTCCTGGAGCGCTGCCCTTTGTCGGGAACGAGCCCAGGAGTATCCGAATCATCCCCAAGGCCTGGGCTGGGACGTCCTTTGAGGCTGTGCCTAGACCCTGAGGTGTTTGGGAGCCTTATGGGTGTAACTGCTCTGTCTCAAAATCTGGGGGGAACAGGAATGTCAAGTTGTGTCCCACCATGGCCCGGCCCCCGTGGGCCTCACCTGAGCACCCTGCGGAATTCCTGGAACTCCTGCTCCACCTGCATGGCCGGGTGCTGCTCCCGTGGGCCACCTCATCCAGCCGCTCCCGCCTCAGCCACAGAATTCCAAAATCCCTGGGAGAGGCAGTGGAGCCCTCTGTTTGTGCACAGGGATGCTTTAGGAACACAGCAGACCTTCAGGAATCCCAACAATAATTACAACACCTCCTGAAGGGTCTGCAGCGTCTGGAGCAGAACAGGGGCATTGGCCCAAACAGCTCCAATTTAGCCCCATTTTGCCCTCCCAAAGCACAGCTCCCAGCCCTGGCTATCTCTGTGCTCCAGCTGCAGCTGTAGAGCCCTTAGGACTGTGCCTCTGCTCTCCTCCTCCTCCCCTGCAGCGGCTGTGTCAGAACCAGCAGTGGCCCAGGAGGAGCAGGAAATCCAAATGTGCTCTGCAGCCACCTGAGGAGCCCTGGCAGAGTCAGCACTGAGCACGAGCTTTCCTCAGCATCCCAGGGAAATTCAACATTCCCAGAGCTGCTGTACCCAGGCTGAAGGAGGAAAAGGGAATGAAAGGCTGTAAAGCGATCAGAAGTGATGTTGTGGACCTGAGACATGTCAGGCGCTGCCTTCCTTCCCTCCGGGATCATAGACAGTGGTTGCGGTTTTTGTGCAGGGCATGTACCTGACCCCGGGACACGCTACGCTGCCAGTGGGCACTGGGATCCAACCTGCTGCCTTGGAGGCTTCTGCCCGCTGCCGGTGGTGGTGCCGGGACCGATTGGTGCCTGTGAGTTTGCAAAAGGAGCAATTTCCCCTCCTGCCTCCCGTCCGAGGCCGCCATGGCCCCTGAGGGGATGGAGCTGGACCGGGGCGCCCCCTGTTGGCTGGGAGTGCTCCCTGCAGCGCCCCCTGCTGGCCGCGGATATAACTGCCACAAAAACCAACAGCGCTGAGCAGGAGGGAAAGTTGTTGGTTTGTGTTGTTTGTTCTGTTCTCGTTTATCACTTTCCCAGTAAAGAGCTGTTATTCATTCTCCAACACTTTGGTCTGGAAGCCCCATCATTTTTGAAATTAATAGAAGTTTTAGGCATGGGTCTTCTTTCCATTCCAGGAACATTCCCACGTTCCTTGGCAAATATTTCTCATTTAAACGAGCGGTCAAATCCTGGGTTCCAGTGTGGATGGGACAGAGACCTCAACTGAAGACAGGGTCAGGAACTGTGCCACCTCATGCTCTGCCCTTTACGCCAGTTGGGCCACCAAGCGCCCTCTCCCCAGCTGGCACTTCTGGTCTCCTGGCCACTCAGAAGCTGGCTTTGGCAGAGTGTCACAATGTCCCCAGTGTGCCATGGCTGACAGACTGATGGACAGACAGGGCCCTGTCTCAGCAAAAGCAAGGTCTGGCCCACCCCTGCCAGACATAGGTGTTCAAAAATGTCTCCAGACATCAAACTTTTCCTGTCTCTGACACCCCACCCTGTGCCATGGCCTGATCCTGACTCCCCTGGCAAAGGGGGAGGCTCTGGAATCCCCACAGGGCCTTTCTGACATCATTGTTGGGCAAACACAGGAGAGGAGGGGTTTGGGACAGGGGACAAGAGAATCCAGAGCCTCCTAAATGCCACTTTGGCCATCAGAGCAGTGAAGTTCTGGGACCTGCCAGGTTCCTCCTGGTGGAGGAATCGTGCCAGAGGCAACCTCTGGGGTTTGTTCCTTGTTGGGTGCTTTCCCTGGAAATTGTTCCTTTTGTGACCCTTTGAATTCTGAATCTTGAGAACTGAGAAGTATTGGTTCAACAACCAGGCGGGACCCTCCTCCTTCCTGAGCCAAACAGGGCAGAGCTAAACAAACAAAAACTGTTTCTTCTGGTTTAATCAAAAAGCTGATATTTGGGTCCAGTAAAAGGGACAGGGGTCCTGTGCCTCCTGGTAGTAGAGGAGGAAATGGGGAGCCCCTGGGGGTACTGGGAGCACTGGGAGCACTTGAACAGGGAGCCCGGCAGCCCCACATGGGAGCCCCCACTCGTGGCCACTCCCTGGGCACAATGGGCACCCATGGGAGCTGGGGATGCCCTTGGGCAGGGACCCCAGTGCACCCTGTGCCCTCAGTGTCACAGCAAGTTCTCGCAGATGTCACTGGGGTCCCGCTGTCTCCAGTGGGGTCCTGGCAGCTCTGCGTAGGTCACCTGGGAGGATGTGGCGCGGGGGGGCCCTGTGGGAGACACCGGTTGTGGGGACCTGGATTGAGGGTGACACCCGTGTGTGATGTCCCCCGTGTCCCCCCTGTACTCACCACCTGCCTTCTTGGTGCTCACGACATCACTGTAAAGCACCTCCCCCGCCTCTGGGGGGTCCGAGGGCTCTGTGGGAGCCCTGCAGGGATAAGGGGGTGTCTGTGGGCATGGGGAGGTTTTGTTGTGGGGGTAAAATGGAGGTTCAAACCTGGAGTCCTTCACTCACCTTTCTTGCTGTTTCCTGAAGGCTGCAAAAGAAAAGAATGAAGGGTGACGCTGAGGTTCTCAGGGCTTCTGAACACCATCGGGACCCTTGACTGTCCCTGGGACCCTCAAGCATCTTTGAAAGTCCCAAAATACATTAAACCAACCTTTCAATCCACTGAGACCCCAGAGTCCCAAAAGCTCCCACAAAACCCCTTACAGAACCCCCAACTTCCCTGCACAACTCCTCAGAACCTCCCCAAATCCTCCAGGACCCCAAGCTGAGGTCTCTGCAGGCTCAGTTTCTCCCAAGTCAGGAGCTGTTGGTGCCACCCTATGGCCCCCATACACTGGGGGGCTTCACCCCAATCCCTGGGAACCCCATCCCCCCGTATTGTCACCCACCACAGCAGTGCCACTGGTAACAGCCCCCGATGACAGCCAGGAGCAGGAACAGCAGGGACCCACTGAGCCCTAGAGCCACTGCTGGGGACAGAGAGAGACACATTGGTGTCACCCAGATGCCCAGGAGTCCTGCACCCCCCGTGTGACCCAGTGTGACCCCACCTGTGTCCCTGTGTCCCCGCGCTGTCACAGCCAGGACCAGCTCTGGGCTGAGTGCCCGGAACACGCGGTGCCCGTCCTGTCCCAGCTGGTTGGTGGCCACGCACTGGTAGGTACCCGAATGTCCCACATCAACAGCTCCAAGCTCCAGGAGGGGACCCCGGGCCACCTCCTGCCTGTTGTGCAGCCAGGTGAAGGTGACAGGGGCTGAGTCCACCTGCACTGAGCAGTGCAGGGTCACGGGCTCACCAGCATGCACCTGGTGTGACAGGGGACCGGGGGTGATGGTGGCATTGGCCACAGGCACTGTGGGGACAGAGATAAGGCTGGCAGAGGGCAGGTGGGATGGGGGTGCCATGGGAGGGGTCACTCCCAGTCCGAGGGTCCTGCTTGCCCAGTACGGTGACATTCAGGGGGTCACTCTCAGCCACGCTGTCCCCGTCGCTGACCCAGCACCGGTACTGGCCGCTGTCATTGTCCCCAGCATGGCACAGCTCCAGGCGGGGGCCGGTTCCCAGCAGCGCCCCCAAGCCCTCCCGGTGCCAGGAGAAGGACAGGGGACCCGCAGCCACCATGTAGCTCAGGACCAGTCAGTCCCTGAATGCCACCTGTCCCCCAGGGGGCTGCACTGACAGGGACACCCCCAAGGGCGGGACACCTTGGATGGGGGGACACCAGGGAACAGTGAGAGACCCGTGTGGGGAGGGATGGGAGAGGGGAAGTGGGACCCCAGTGAGGAAAAGGAGGCACAGAGATAGGAGGGGAGCTTGGAATGGGACCCCAAGGAATGATGGAGGGCTCAAGGATGAGTAACCTGGAGAGGAAGATGGGGAGACACCAGGAAGAGTATGTAAAACCAGGGAGGGAATGATGAGACTTGAGGACCATGGAGGGAGATCAGAGAGGGCTGAGGTTGAATCAGGGACAGATGACGGGATTCCAGTGAGGAATGGGGGGACACAGAGGGTGACCCCAGCAGGAATGAGGGGACGTGGAAAAAGATTACAGGAAAGATGGGGGAACCCACATAGGGCTAGGGGATCTGGTGAGGTACCCAGAAAAGGATGGGGGACCCGGGTAGTTATGGGGATCCCCAGACAGGGCAGGGGGCCCCGAGGAGGCTGTGGGGGCTCCCTGTGCCCATCCCCGCACTCACTGCACACCGTGACAAGGAGCCGGGCGCTGCTCTTCCGCACGGCCCCCCCATCGGATTGCACCTGGCAGCTGTAATTCCCCGAGTGGGAGACCCCCACGGCAGGCACCAGCAGCTGCGGGGACCCCTGTGGGCCCCCCACCACCTGCCCATCCCGGTAGAGCAGGTACAGGAGGGGAGCTCGGGGCCGCAGGGGACTGGGGGTGCTGAGGCAGCTGAAAGTCAGGGGGGATCCCACAGTAAGATAAGGGGGACCCTCCAGCACCGGCACTGAGAAGAGCTCTGGAAAGGAGAGGGGAGGGAGATTTGTGAGCCCAAGTCCCTGGGGAGGGGCTGTGAGGGTGTCAGGGTGGTGGCTGTGGGGTGCTCACCGTGCACTGTCACTGTCACTGAAGCCGAGTGCGCCCACGGTGCCACCTTGGAGTCCACCTGGCCCCTGCAGCTGTAGCGACCACTGTGGTTCAGCTGCAGAGGGGACAGGGACAGCTCGGTCTCATTGAGGGACGTCTCCACCTCCTTGTCCCCATGGTAGAATCGCACCCCAGTGACTGACATGTTCGCCCAGCCCCGGTAGCGCAGTGTCACCTTGTCCCCCTCCAGCAGCTCCTGCGCCGGCGCCTGCAGCACCAGTCGGGCTGTGGAACATGGGAGTCTTAGGACACCTGTGGCATTCCATTTTCTCAAGGACCCTTGAATTGGAACACATCCAGAGCAGCAGGGTTCCCTGAATCCAGAACTGGGGTCCCTCCACTCTGAGACGCTCTGGGATCTCCCCGTGTACAGGGGATGGGCTCTGGTCACACAGGAGGTGACCCATGGAGCAGAGCCCACCCAGACACCTTGGGGTCCCCACAGGTACGAGGCTGGAGACACCCAAACCCCTCTCACCATTTGAGACTGTCACAGAGGGGCTGTGCCCGGTGCCGGGTCTGTCACACGTGTAGGTGCCACTCTCAGTGACAGTGAAGTGATCTGGTCCCTCCTGCCCCCAGCGCTGCCCGTCCTTGTACCAGGTTGTGGCAGGGGCAGTGCCCGAGCCCTGGCAGGTCAGTGTCACCCGGTCCCACAGCGCTGCCGGCCTCCAGGAGGGCTCCACCAGGAGCTGGGTGGTCTGGGCACCTGTGGGTGACAGGGGACACCAGCCTGCCAGGGCCAGCGTGGGGCTGGGAACAGCAGGAAGGGCCATGGCATCCCCCGAGGACTCACCAGCGAGGCCGAGGGTCTGGGCTGGAAGGGAGAAGAGACAGGGCTGGGTGAGGGTGGCATCACATGGACATTGGCAGGGAGGGACAGGGTGTGGGGGCTGTCCATAAACTGTCATAGTGTGGCAAGGACCCCTTGGGGACAGAAACACACCAACTAGCCCTTGCTCAGTTAGGACATAGGGACACATTGGACACCCAGAAATGGAAACTCAGCAGTGGTTGCAGTGGTAACCTCCAGAAGCCCCATGATAGTTCCCCAAATCCCTGTCCCCCGTTATTGTCCCCCCTCTCGTGTCCCCACAGCCCTAGTCACCTCATGCTCTGGCTCTGCGGCCTTTTGTGACCTCAGGGGACCCCACAGCCCCCCTGTTCCCCCTCCCCACCAGTCTCTGCCTCACCAGGGCCCATCCCCAGGGTGTCAGGCCCGTGCCCAGGGGACTCACCCCACAGGAGCAGTGCCACCTTCCCAGCCATCCCAGTGTCCCCAGCCATGTGCACTGGCTGTCACTCGCTGCTGTGGCCACCGCTCCCCTGGCTGGTGGCTCTTTGGATGAAGGGGAAGGAAGCCATCCCCATGCGTAGGTGGCCCTTGGTGGGGGCAGGGTGGGGACAGGATGGGGGCAGGGTGGGGACCCTGTGGGACATGGGGGTGATGGTGGGACATGGTGGGGCCAGAATTTGGAGTCTGAGGTCATGTAGGGAGCCAGGGATGGGTGTCCAGAGGAATGGGGTGCCCAGAGATGGGGTCCCATGGGAATGGAGGTCCCAGTGGATGGATGGACTCAAACTTGGGAATGAGGGTGCCAGAAAAATGTGGCCTCCAGGGATTTGTGATCATGGGATGGGGGCCAAGGGATGGAGGTGCCAGGGGAAAGGGGAACCCTGTGAGAATGGGGGCCCATGGGGGATTCAATGTCCCCAAGGAAATGAGACTCCCAGGGACTGAATTACCAGGATGGGGTTCTTTGTGGTCGGAGATTGTGAGGAATTGCAGTCCAGGGAAGGGGTCTTAGGGAAGGAGGGACAAAAGGAAATCAGATTCCCATGACTGGGGTCCCAAATGAATGTGGGTTTCAGGGATGGGCAGTGGCTGGGGGGGCATGGGGGTCACAGCTCCTTCCCTGGGTGCCTCAGATTTTGGGGTGGCCCATGGCCAGGTGTTGCCCCCTTGGGATGCTCATTCCTTGTGCAGGTATCACATGGGGGTCCTGGGTAGCTCTGCTTCTATGCCCTCCCCTGCCCTTGATTTTTTCTTTCTTTATTTCTGTTTTCTTCCTTTTTTTCCTCACTTGTATGCCATGTCCCCTCAACCCCAGTTCCTGGTTCAGCAATCCCAGGAAGCACCTGAGCATGGAACACATTGGAGGGAGCCAGGGGAGGGGGATAATGGGGAGCAAGGAGAGCAGGGAAGGATGGGGATGCTGTGGGGGATGGAGGTGTTGGGCTGCGCCCTCTCAACACTTTCACTTTCTTTTTCCTGGACAAAAAGGAAGAGACCATTTGTGCTGAGAGTCAGAGGGCAAAGAGGGGCAGACTCTGTCCTGGGAGGGCACATCCAGGACGATCTTGCCCTGTGAGGTCCCTGTTGTGGGGATGACCTGGGGGAAACCAGTCCAGGGTGTGACACATCCTGGTATGGGAGGTGTCCTGTCCCGGGTGTGGCAGTTCCAGAAATGTCCCTGCACATTCCTGGCCGGTGCCTGTCCCAGGGGTGGCACATCCTGAGGACCGCTGTCAATGCAAGTGTGGGGCCCAGCCATGGCCCAGCCCCACTGCACAGGGATGGCCACTGCCCAGCCCTGCTCTGGCCAGCCCCAGGTGGCAGCCAGCACCTGAGGGTCCCCCCTGCCCCATTGGCTTTGATTCTGGCAGCCTTAGAGCTGCTGCAGAGGTGAGAATTCTGTGGGGGAAAAGGCCTGCCTGTGGTTTGCTCAGCTCTGCAAGAAGCACAAAACCCAAATAGAGATCAAGCAGCGGCTCTGTGAGGGCCTTTGATGGTTTTCAGAGCAGGGCTGGCTGGAAAATGACCATGCAAAGGCAGCTGTGTGGGAACCAGTCCAGAAATGTGGCAATTGATCATTTTGTCCCTCTCAGCGAGGGACTGAGAGAGCCCCAGAACTACTGCAAAGACAACAACAATCTGCGCAACAACCTGTATCCTCCATCTTGAACAAAATCTCCAGCCCTTTGGGACCTTCTAGAAAGAATGTTGGCATTCTGGATGTGCACACTAGAAGAGAGGGGAAAGTGTGGAAATATTGAGCAGGGGCTGCACACAAGGGGCTGGGGAACAGGGGTGTCACAGCAGGAGCGGGCAGTGCCCAGGCCCAGGCAGGGGAATTCAGGGCAGGCTGGAGTGGATTTACCAGGGAATCAGACCCTGAGGCACACACAGGCATTTCCACAGATTCCTGTGCACTGTCCCAAGGACGGACAGAGCTTCTCCCCTTTTGGGAGCTGAATCCATGGGAAGTCATTCAAGTTTCAGGGTGGTAATGAGAAGAATGGGGAGAATTCCTAAATATGGCTCAACAAAAGGCTTCCTTAGGGGCTGGGTTACTGCCAAGCAGGTAGGAAACAATCCCATGGAGCTGTTGGATACTCAGGGAGATTCCACGCACTCTGTGGTATCCACAAGCAAATGCTGCTGTTGGATGCAGCAAGGGGCTCCTACAGGGAGAAAAACAAATCTCATTTCTTTGTGATTTGTTTGTGTTTTCATTGTGAGTGACTTGTTGGGAAAGCAATGATTCAAACTATTCTATAAACCAGCTAATTTTATACCTTGTGAGTTTGATTTATTTTTTATTGGGAAAATAATGGTGTGGGAAAATATTCTTGCCTTTATTCTATGGATGTGTAATTTTGTCTCAGCCAAATGGTCATCACATGTTTGCTGAGGTCACTGAGCTGGGAAATGGGAGCGACAGGAAAAAGCCCAGGAGTGTGTGGGGCAGAGATCGAGAACCTCCCAGGACAACCTTGGCTCCCTGGCCATGAGCACTGTGGGGAATGTGCTGGGTTCTGAGTCACCCCAAAATCTGAGGGAATCCTGGAAGCAGCTTTGACCCCTGTGCCCACCCAGACATTGCCCATCCCTGGCACCCCCATTCTCCAGGGAACCCAACCATGGGACCCCCATTACCTTGGTCTCTCGTCCCTGAAGACCACCATCCCAGGAGTGTATTTGCCCAGCACTACCATTGCCTTCATGCCATTCCATGGGCTGCTTCTTCCCCCAGAACCCTTATTCCCAGGGTCTCCTTTTCCCTCTGAACCCCCAACCCTGGCACCCACATGCCATGACCCCAAATCCCTGGGAAACATGTTTCCACAGCACCCCCAGCCCTGGAACCCCCCAGGCATGGACACCCAATTCCACTGACACCCTATTCTCCTGGACACCCATCCTTGGTTCCCCACATCCCCTGAGCCCCCTACTCTGGGCAACGCCATCCCCCACCATGTCCTCAGACTATGCAGCCTTGTCCCCAGCCTGTCCCCACCCTGCACCCACCAAGGGCCACCTACGCATAAGGTTGAGATGTGACCTCGCTTCCTTCCCCTTCATTCAAAGAGCCGCCAGCCAGGGGAGCGGTGGCCACAGCAGCGAGTGACAGCCAGTGCACATGGCTGGGGACACCGGGATGGCCGGGAAGGTGGCGCTGCTCCTGTGGGGTGAGTGCCCTGGGCACGGCCCTGACACGCCAGAGATAGGGAGGGGAGGGCAACAGGGGGCCTATGGGGTCCCTTGAAGTCCCCAAAGCCAGCAGTGCCAGTCCATGTTACACACAGACCTGGGTGGAACTAGCGATGTAGGGTGGCTTTGGGGACAGGAACAGGGAGGAAGGAATTTGGGGATGGGTATGTGGGGCCAGGAATGTGGAGACTGGCACCATTTGGGCTCAGGTAGCTCTGGAGACAGGGACAAGGGAACTGGGATGCAGGGACAGAAGGGGACAAGAACAGTGAGGATGTGGCCATGGGGATGGGATCATGAGCTGGTGGGGATGACCGGGGCTAGCATGGGCTGTGTCTGTGGAGTCCTCGTGCCCAGGGTGTCCACGAAGTCCCCATGTTCTGCCTCAGCCCAGGGGGGCCTCAGTGTCCCTGTTCCCAAGATGTCTGTGCCACAGGGATGTGGGGCACGGGTTGTTGTGACACATGCATGTCCCCCTCCACTCAAAATTGTTTGGAACCACCCACACACACTTTCCTGCAAGAAATGCGGTCCCCATGGTGCCATCCCCACTGAGCCTTGTCCCTTCTCCCTTCCAGCCCAGACCCTCGGCCTCGCTGGTGAGTCCTCAGGGGATGCCTTGGCCCGACCCCGCTGTCCCCAGCCCTACACTGGCCCTGGCAGGCTGGTGTCCCCTGTCACCCACAGGTGCCCAGACCACCCAGCTCCTGGTGGAGCCCCTTTGGAGGCCGGCGGTGCTATGGGACCAGGTGACACTGACCTGCCAGGGCTTGGGGACCGCCAAAGCCATGACCTGGTACAAGGATGGGCGGTGCTGGGGGCAGCAGGGACAGGACCACGTCACTGTCAGCCAGAGTGGCACCTACAGCTGTGACAGTCCCGGCACTGGGCTCAGCCCACCTGTGAACTTCTTAGTCGGTGAGTGGGGTTTGGGTGTCCCCAGCCTGGCACCCACGGAGACCTCAAGGTCTCTGGGAGTGCTCTGTTCCATGAGTCACCGCCTGAGTGACCAGAACCTGTCCCCTGCTCTGGGGACATCCCAGAGCTGGATAAAATATGTGGTAATTGGGAACCCCTGATGCACTGGTTGTGACACAATAGGGGGATCCCGGTGCCATCAGGTCTGAGAGGCCCTCTCTGTCCCCCAGACTGGCTGGTGCTACAGGTGCCAGCACAGGCACTACTGGAGGGGGACACAGTGACACTGCGCTGCTGGGGCCGATGGAACAACCCAGTCACCTCGGTGTCCTTCTACCGTGAGGGGAAGGAACTGGAAGGGCTCCACGATGGGACTAAGCTGTCCCTCTCCCCTCTGCAGCTGAACCACAGTGGCCGATACCACTGCAAGGGCCAGGTGGGATATTTGGAGTGGGAGGAGTCCGTGACAGTGACAGTGCTTGGTGAGCATCCCAGAGCATCCCAGTGTGGGGGAATCCATGTTGGAATTGGAGATTCTTGGTGCTCTGAGTGTGATCCCATGGGGGGATCCCCATGAAAATGGGACCCCCGGTGTGACAGGACCCCCGTGTCCTGCAGCCCGGTTGGTTCTGCAGGTGTCGTCGTGGGAGCTGCTGAAGGGGTAAACAGTGACACTGCGCTGCCGGTGGTGGTGGGACATGCCGGTCACTGGAGTGCAATTCTACCATTGGGACAAGGAGGTGGAGAGGTCCCTCAATGGCCCCAAGCTGTCACTGTCCCCCCTGCAGCTGCACCACAGCGGCTCCCACAGTTGCAGGGGCTGGGTGGACACCAAAGTGTCACCGTGGGCACAGTTGGCACCAGTGACAGTGATAGTGCACGGTGAGCACCCCCACGGCTGGAACTCCAATCTCCTGACACCCCCAAAGCCACTTACCAGGTGGACTCAGAGTCACAGTCCTCACCTCCCCTCTCCTTCCCTGAGCTCTTCATGGTTCCAGTGCTGGGGGGGGCCTCCCAGCCCACTGAGGGGTCCCCCCTGACTCTCAGCTGCCTCAGTACCCCCAGCCCCCTGCGGCCCCGAGCCCCCCTCCTGCACGTGTTCTATCAGGACGGGAAGGTGGTGGGGGGCCCGCAGGGATCCCTGCAGCTGCTGGTGCCCGCCGTGGGGGTCTCCCACTCTGGGAATTACAGCTGCCAGGTGCACTCCAAGGGTGGGGCCATGCGGAAGAGCGGCGCTCGGCTCCGTGTCACTCTGCATAGTGAGTGCGGGGATGGGGATGGGCATGGGGAGCCCCCACAGATGCCTCGGGTTCCCTGGCTGGGGACGTCCATGTCCCCCTTTCTTTTGTGCCCCCACGTTTGCGTCTGTCCCCTCACCCATCTCTGATGTGACTCCATCCCCAACATTCCCCATCACCCCCATCCCCATTGTCCCTATCCCCCCTCACTGGCTGCCAACCTCTCCCTATGGCCTCAACCCTGTCTGTGTCCCCACAGTGCCTGTGGACAATGCCACCATCATCCCTGGTCTCCTGTCACACCAGGTGCATGCAGGTGGCAACGTGACCCTGCGCTGCTCAGTGCAGGTGGGCTCAGCCCCTGTCACCTTCACCTGGCTGCACAATGGGCAGGAGGTGGCCCGGGGTCCCCTCCTGGAGCTCAGGGACATCAATGTGGGACATTCGGGCACCTACTAGTGCATGGCCACCAACCAGCTGGGACAGGACGGGCACTGCGTGTTCCGGGCACTCAGCCCTGAGCTGGAATTTACGGTGAAAACACAGGGACATAGGGACACAGGTGGGATCACACAAGGTCACCAGGGATGCAGGACCCCTGGGGGAATGGGTGACTCTGATGTGTCCCCCTCTATTTCTTGCAGTGGCCGCAGGGGTTGGTTGGGCCCTTTTCTTCCTGCTCCTGCTTGTGGGTGTCATTGTGGCCTGGCACTGGTGGCACCGTGTGGGTGGGTGAAAATGGGGGTCTCAGGGAGATGTAGAGGCCCCCAGAGTTGGGGAATGATAGGGCAGCACCCACAGCCCCAGAGTTGTGACCTTGTCTGGGGGTCCTGGAAGGCTTGGGGGGACACTGAAGGGTCCTGCAGGGATGTTGGGGGTTCTTTCAGGGGCCCTGGGGGTGTCTGGGAGTCTCTGTCCCATCCGGACTTTGGGTTCTCGAGGCTGAGTTTGTCGGGGGCGCCTGGGAGGTTCATGAATTCTTGAGGGCTTCAGAGAAGCTTGGGGGCCCTGTGAGAAATTGAGGGTCCCATGGGAGTTCGGGAATCCTGAGAGGATTCAGAGCCCTGGGGACCCCGCAGTCACCCCTCCCCTCTTTCCTCTGCAGCTGCCAGGAAGCAGCAGGAAAGGTGAGTGGGGGGATCAAACCACACTCTTTTTTTTATCCCAATCTCCCAAACCCTCCCATTCCCTTCCCCACATCCCCTGTGTTCCCTCAGGGCCCCCCCCAGACCTCCCCAGAGGAGGGGGAGGTGCTGTACACCCACATCGTGGTCACCAAGAGGGCAGGGGTTGAGTACGGGGGGAGCAGAAGCAGAGGGACACGTCACCCATGAGTGTCACCCCACCCAGATCCCACAGCCCGTGTCTCTCACAGTGTCCCCCCATGCCACCACTCTCCAGGATCCCCAGGTGACTTACACGGAGCTGCGGGGACCCCAGGGGCGACTGCAGGAACCTGGTGACGTCTATGGAAATGTGCTGTGACACTGGGGGAATCTGGGGGGCACTGGGGGTCCCCACCCATGGGCACCCACTCGTGTGTGTGCTGTCAGAAAAAACTGCCCCTCCCACTCCCCATGGAGGCACAAAGATCCCAACAGCAATGAGAGAGAATAAAGCCAACAGCAACAGCTACGATGTTGAGAGTATAAATTGTCACACAAGGAACGATTTTCAGTGGAAGCCACTAAAAAGGAACAAATCCCAGACACTGTCCCCAGCATGTTTCCTCCACAAGAGGAACCTGGCAAGGCCCTGGACCTTCCTTGCTCTGATGGCCAAAGTGGCCTTCAGGAGGCTCTGGATTCTCTTGTCTCCTGTCCCAAATACCTCCTCTGCCCTGTTTCCCACAAGATGATGGCACAAAGGCACTGTTGGTGTTGCTGAGCCTCTGCCTTTCCCAGGGCAGTTGGGATCAGGCCATGGCACAGGGTGGGTTGTAAGAGACAGGAAAAGTTTAATATCTGGGGACATTTTGCAACACCTGTGCGTGGCAGGGGTGGGTCAGGCCCTGTTTTTTGTGAAACAGGGCGCTGTCTGTCCACCAGTCTTTCAGCCATGGCACACTGGGGCCAGTGTGCCCTCTGACAAAGCCATCTCCTGAGCAATCACATGACCCGAAGTGCCATTTGGTTAAAAAGCCCTTGGTGGCCCAGCTGGCTTAAAAGGTGGCCAAGTCCCTGACCATGCCTGCTCCAAAGGTGTCTGTCCCATCCAGTCAAGAAGCGAGGATTTGGCAACTAATGTAAATGAAAAATAGCTGCAAAGGAAATTGGAAGCATTCCTGGAATAGAAAGAAAACCTATCTCTAAAATTTTTTAAATTTCAAAAATCATGGGGCTTCAAGGCAATAGTGCAAGGAAAGGAATAACAGCTCCTTACTCTGAAATTTATAAAGCAGAATAGAATGAACAACACAAACTCAGAACTTTCCCTCCCACTTAGTGCTGTTGGTTTTTGTGGCAGTTATAACCGCGGCCAGTGGGGGGCGCGGCAGGGAGCACTCCCGGCCAGCAGGGGGCGCTGCAGGGAGCAATCCCGGCCAGCAGGGGGCGCCCTGGTCCAGCTCCATCCCCTCAGGAGCCATGGCGGCCTCGGGCAGGAGGGAGGAGGGGAAATCGCTCCTTTTGCAAACTCACGGGCACCAATCGGTCCCGGCACAACCACCAGCAGCGGGCAGAAGCCGCCAAGGCAGCAGGTTGGATCCCAGTGCCCACTGGCAGCGTAGCAGTGTCCCGGGGTCAGGCACACGCCCTGCACAACACCCGTGACTGCTCTCCATGATCCCAAATGGAAGGAAGGCAGCACCTGACCCCAGGCAGGTCTTGGGTCCACAGCAGTACCTCTGGTGGCTTTATACCCTCAGCCTTTCACGCATGTGAGGAGGGCAGGGATGGAGCAGCTTTGGGAACACCTGGAATCCAGACAGGGTCACTCCCCACAGCCCCGCCATGGCCGTGGCCAGATCTTCTGCTCGGTATTTCCACACTTTTCAATCTTGTCAGGTGGTCACAGCCTGAACACAAACATTCTTTCCATGAGGTTCTTGTTCGAGAAAGAGGACCCAGGTCAGGTTGTTGAGAAGACTGTTGTGGCACAATTTCTGTGATTCTCGCAGTCCATTGAGCAAAGTGACAAAACTATCAATTTCTGCATTTCTGGACTGGTTCCCTTACAGCTGCCCCTGCAGCGGTGGTTTCCAGGCATCCCTGCTCTGAATACCATCAAAGGCCCTCTCAGAGGGAAGGAGCTGAGATCCACAGGCTCACCAAGCCACTGCCCATCCCTGGGACTTCCATTCCCTTGGAAATCAAATCATGGGTACCCCATTTCCTATGTCTCTCCCTCCTCTGGAACCCCTATCCCAATACTGATATTCCCCAGGATCTCCACGGCCCAAGACAGCATTCCCAAGGAACCCTCTCCTGTTCATTCCACCCACTGACAGTCTCCTTCCCCCAGAACCTTGATTCTCCCAGGATACCCATTCCAACAGGACCCCTACATTCCCCGAGCAGCCCCATCCCATGGCCACAAATCCTTGGAGCCCATGTTCCTATGGCGCTCCCATCCCACAGTCCCTCCAGCCCTGAAGACCCCCATTCCCATGGTTCCCCATCCCCAGTGACACCCCCTAGGGTGGGTGTCTAGGACCTAGCATTCCCCAAGGACTCCCATTTCTCAGGACACACCTCCCTGGGTCCGCAAAACCCCCTGATACCCCCCCACTCCTGGGAACCCCATGTCCCACTGTGTCCTACCTGGCCTGTCCCCACCCTGTCCCCACCCTGCCCACAGCCTGTGCCCAGCTTGTGGCCACCCTGCCCCCACCAGGTGCCACCTATACATGAGGGCGAGACTTGACCTTGCTTCCTTCCCCTTTGGCCAAAGAGCCACCACCCAGGGGACAGCCACTCCACATGGTTGGGGACACTGGGATGGCCGGGAAGGTGGCGCTGCTCCTGTGGGGTGAGTGCCCCGAGCACAGGCCTGACACCCCGGGGATGGGGAGGGGAGAGGGGCACAGGGGGGCTGTGGGGTCAGTGCCAGTCCTTGTTACACACAGTGGAGGTTGGTGGGACAGCGACTGATATAGGGTGGCTTTGGAAGGCAGGAAGAGGGGGCAGAAATTTGTGGATGGGGACGTGGGGACAGGAATACTGGAAGTGGTGCCTTTGGGCTCAGGTAGCTCTGGGGATAGCGAAAGGGAACTGGGATGCAAGGACAGAAGGGGACAAGAATGGTGAGGATGTGGCCATGGGGATGGGATCATGGGGATGGGATCATGAGCTGGTGGGGGTGACCTGGACCAGCATGGGCTGTGTCTGTGGTGTCCTCGTGCTCGGGGTGTCCACAGTGTCCCCATGTTCTGCCTCAGCCCCCAGTGGCCTCGGTATTCCTATGCCCAAGGCACCCATGCCACAAGGATGTGGTGCATGGGTGGCTGTGACACAGACATGTCACCTGGAGTCTCCAAATCTTTTAGAGACCATCCAGACACATTTTCTCACAAGAACTGCTGTCCCCATGGGGACAACAGTTTGGAAACAGCCTGACACCCCAAGCATCTGGGCTGCTGTACCTGCAGGGCCACCCCCACTGAGCCCTGTCCCTTCTCCCTTCCAGTCCAGACCCTCGGCCTTGCTGGTGAGTCCTCGGGGGATGCCATGGCCCCACCCTGCTGTCCCCAGCCCCACACTGGCCATGACAGGCTGGTGTCCTCGGTCACCCACAGGTGCCCAGACCACCCAGCTCCTGGTGGAGCCCCCCTGGAGGCCGGCGGCACTGTGGGACCGTGTGACACTGACCTGCCAGGGCTCGAGGACTGCTGGTACCACCACCTGATACAAGGATGGACAGCGCTTGTGGCAGCAGAGAAGCGATCATTTCAAGGTCAACAGGAAAGGCACCTACCAGTGTTGCCGACCCGGCACACGGCACAGCCTGCCCATCATTGTCAGAGAGGGTGAGGAGGTTTTGGGTGTCCCCAGCCTGGCACCCACCACACCCTTAGGGTCCTGGGTGGGCTCCGCTACATGGGTCAACCCCTTGGTGTGACCAGAGCCTGTCTCCTGCTCTAGGGACATGCCAGAGAATCCCAGTGGGGGAGAAACCGTGTTGAAATTGGGGACCCCTGGTGCACTGAGTGTGACCCAATGGGGGGGGACCTGGTGCCATCAGGTGTGACAGGACCCTTCTGTCTCCCAGACTGGCTGGTGCTGCAGGTGGCAACACGGGCGCTGGTGGAGGGGCACATGGTCACACTGCGCTGCTGGGGCTGGTGGAACAACACGGTCACCTCAGTGTCCTTCTACCATGAGGAGAAAGAACTGGAGGGGCACGACAATGGGACCCAGCTGTCCCTGTCCCCTCTGCAGCTGCACCACAGTGGCCGCTACAGCTGCAGGGGCTGGATGGACTGCTGGGGGTAGAAGGAGTCCGCGCCGGTGACAGTGACAGTGCAGGGTGAGAATCCCACAGCCCCCATCCTGAAACCTCCACAGCCCGTCCCCAGAGACTCGGGGCCACAAGTCTCCCTCCTATCTCCTGCCCTGAGCTCTTTCCTATGTGGGTGGTAAAGGGTCCCCCTGAGCCCACCCAGGGGACCCCCCTGACTCTCAGCACCCCCAGCCCCCTGCGGCCCCAAGCCCCCCTCCTGCACGTGTTCTATTGAAGTGAAGGGGAGAATCGACCATCCTGGTAATGCATCGAACTCCAACTTTATTGATCAATCCATCACCTTAAATAACAGTGCTAACGAACGCCATGAATATTCTGTAATCCAATTTCATGATAGGCTAACAGAGAAACTTCTAACCACTCCCTTTGTTTTAGAATACCTACAATTGTTTATTAAAAACAGAAACCAAAACAGAAACCAGAAACTAAAACAGAAACCAGTGTTCCCAAAACTTCTACATCTGTTCTCAGGATGGCAGGCCTTCCCAGAGACGGTGTTCTGCTTGTTATGGGAAGACAATCTGAGAACTTTATTGTTTATAGAATGATGCTTGAGAGAGTCTAATTGTTTATACAAATCAGAAGGCTGAGAACTGTTAGAAACTGCTTTACTTTTCCCCTATACTTTTCTCTCAATTGTATGTCTCATGGCCTTTTCTTTAAGTCATTCTCCGACATTTCCCCCGTTTTTTCTTCTTTGAGAGAAAAGTGGTTAGTTTGCCAGGTTTTCTCTATTTTCTTACTGACTATTTTTTGAATGCAACAAGGTAAGATAATGGTGAAGTTTTTCCTCACAGAAACTCTTGTGGAGGAGACATTACCTCCTGTTCACTATCAGGGGCAAAGAAAAGAGAAGGGAACTCATCCACTACGCTTGGCAACACTTTAAACCTCAGAGCAGCTTCGTGTGGGCCTCATAACAAACTCCAAAAGTACAGACCCCACTCTGCCAGGGCTCAGCTGCACCAAAGGCCTGAGGACAAACAGGACACTCAGAGTCAGAAATGTGATCCTGTGGAGAAGGATCAGAACCAGTGCTCAGAGGTAGAATAATGATAACTTGCTTAAATAACAAGATCCACCCTGCGCTTGGGCTGGTATTCCATTCCAGGCTCTATCTTCTCAAATTAAAAATATCCCTGTGGGTAATTTCCTAGGTGTCATAATAGTAGCCTTTACACTGGTTATAAAGCTGTTTAGACACTATTTCCAGGTTTAGAGATGAATCCAGAGTAGCCCATGTCTGTTTATGCTGACTCATCCTTTGAAATTTAGAGTAATCAAAGCTGAACTGCAATTATCTAATGCTTGATTGGGATCTCTTCTTATAGGGCCTACAACAGAATGTTGTGTTAAAGGCACGAGTTTTCTACATCTTATTGAGGCTATATATGATGTACTTTGAGCTTTAACCCCTTTTCAAAATACACTGTACCTCCCACCGATAATAAGCTAAGATTTTTGCTCATGAGATTTATAAAGGTCTGAAGCTGAAGCAGTGTTTAGCCCTGTCTCATTCCGTAGTGCCTGCTCCCAATTATGTTCCCAGATATGCCTATAATTACAGGTGTGGCACCATAAATGAAAAAGTAACAACTGATCACAACCCCCACAACACAGTGCAACCCAAGCAGCACAATTCAGTCTGTGATATTCAAAACAGTTCTCTTTTGCCGGTCCTCTTATATGGAAAGATGATAATGATTCAATAATGTCAATCAGTTCTCTGGTCATCCGGCAACGGCGTGTTATGGCCTGATCAGGCATTGCACGACAGGTGGTAATTGGACTAAGAAAAGAAAGCTGTTAGCTGTTTTCATTCATGTGAACCTGGATAGAAGGTGAAAAAGTCTGCAAATGATTCTTTCTGTCCTTGAATTTATCACATCCATCTTTTTTCATGAGCTTCCCAGAAATGTTCAAAGTCAGTTTTCAGTTTGTAATCCTTTAGTCATTTGGCTCAAATGGCATCAACTGGGTGATTCTCAGTCCTTTGTTAATTTGGAGTGGTGAAAAGTAGTATGAATTTAAAGCACTTAAAATATTTGACTTAACAGACTTATTTGCAAATCATGTAAAAATCACTTAAATCTAATTCAAACTTAACAGAATCTAACTTAACTTACTTAATAATACTTAACAAAAATTAATTTTCTTCAAATCCCACACAACTCAAACCTATATATAATTTAAACTTAGAAGACCTTGAACCCAACCGAAAACAAGCTCAACAAACTTAACCTTAACATTTAATGGCACTTAATTGATAACTTAACTTAAACTACTTAATAACAGATAAAACTTGCTATAGAAATAATATATAACATTTACTATCACTCACTCACAGGCCTGACTCCAAAACACTCAACCAAAACAACCTTTCTCACGTCTTTGCTGCAGCATTTATACCAAAAACACACTCACAACATCTCACTCATACAATCAATCCAACACATCTCAACATTTTTAAACTTTTCAAAACACAGCTTTAAAGTCTAATGTTCCACCGGCCCAGCCATCCGGGCTTCTGATGTTCAAAGTCTCTGGTAATACAGGTGTTTCCAAGACAGCATAACCAATGCCGAGCCAAATCGGTCGAAATTTGACTCCTGCATTCATTTACGCTGATCTGCTTTACAGTTTGTGCTGGGGAGAACAAAAGATCTCTCTAACTTAGGTGAAAAACATCCTGACAGCAACAGTCCTTGGTGTTGCTTGTTTAGTTTCACTAATCTTTTAATTGCAATAGGAATCTTTTCTTTTGTTGACAAGAGTCACAGTTATTACGGCTGTTAAATCTCAAACTGTAGCTCCTGCCAGTTACGGGGCGGAGGGAGAAGCGCTCCCGCTCGAAAAAGCACTCTGAAGTCAGAATCCGCTAAGGAGTGTGTGACAACTCGCTTGTCGAATCAACTAGCCCTGAAAATGGATGGCGCTGGACGCTCATCAGAGCCCAAAAAAGATGTCGGTCGATCTAAACAGCAGGACGAAAACTATCAATGCACAGCATGATTGCTCCTCCATCACCTGCTCTCTGATGTCCAGTTACTGTTCCCAAGCAGCAACTGGCCGCCCGTGGACATCTGGCCCCCAGTTCACACATGAGGGCGATGCGGCTCCGGTCGCTCCCCCCGCGGCGCTCTTTGTTCACTTCCAGCGTGGCTCTCGGGGTGGCGCGGCTTGGTTTCTGCGGCGGCGGCTCCGCTCTCGGGGCGGCGCGGCCGCTCCCGCGTGGCGGCTCCTGCGGCGGCGGCTTTTGATCTTCCCACCGCTGCCTCCAGCGCGCCCGTGCCGAGTTCGGAGTAGCACAGCACTGCAATTCTACCATAAATCACCGAATTCACACATTTCCGTTAATCCGTAAACCATATGGAAAATCCCTTTACCGTAGTCATAAGCCCAAAGTCCTGTTACGACCTTTTGCCAATTCATCTCTGCTTTGCGCTGCGGGTCACTCCCTACGCGACAGTTCGGCTTCGCCAGCGGTGGCTCCCTGTGGTGTCGGGTTGAAGGCTCCCTGTTGCGGAGGATTAGAGGCTCCCTGCTGCGGAGGGTTAGAGGCAGGAAAGAGTACCGATGATGCAGCGATGACTTCTGATGGTGCTTGGCATTCCCGGCGCAAGCGGCCCGTGCCTTGGCATCGGCAGCATTTCGTGCGGCCCTCTTTATTCGATGCTGCAAACGCAGCGGACGTTTGAAGAGGTGCAAAAGCGGCTAACACCTGACTCTGAGAGGACCTTGCCTGTTCTTGCAAACCTGTTCCTATCTGTTTGAGTGCATCTACCACAAAAGCCTGCTGCCCGGTAGGAATAAGAGCCATCCTCTCTAATGCTTCCTCTACAGTCCAATCTGCACCTAAAGCATTAAGTATGTTTCTAGTAGCAGAATTACTATTTTGAAGGACACACTGCCTGAGTAGGACCTCGCGCAAATATTCTGGCACGCCAGCTCTTTCAATTGCAGCAGCAGCAGCTTTATCAACAAAAATGCCAAATGACTCATCTCTGCCTTGCTTAATTCCTATAGACACTGGTATCTCTCCCTGTTCCTTCACCATGTCTATTGCGAGTCTGACTAACCGCATTGCCTCCCGGCACTTTTCTTGACCTATTAAAGCTTGTGCATCAGTACGAAGGAAACGTCCCAGACCCATAAGTTCATCAACAGTGACGCCATGCAAGGGGTCACCCGACTGTCTTTGAACTACCACACACTCACTGACAAGTATCCGCCAATGATCATTAAACAGCAATTGTTGATGGCGGGTAAAGATTAATTTAACTATGCCAAGACAATCATTAACGATGAGGATACTGGTGTTAAAAATATAATCAAGCATTTGCTTAGCTGGTCCGCTTCCAAGTCCAAACTGACTAACAGCAGCTTGCAATTGAGATAACAATTCCCAGTCAAGAGCACTAATTGCGGCTTGAATTCCTCCACCAGCCTGAGGGTTAAAGACAACCGGACAAGCCAGTTCCCGAGCCGAACTTATCAGCTCTTGATCTCCCTTGTCAATTGCATCTTTGGCCAGGGCAGCCCACGCGTCCCGTCTTTCCCTTGCAATCGCCGCCGCCAAGCCGCTTTCCGACCCAGGGACCGGCTGATTGCTTGTCGGGAACGGAGTACACGTATTGGGCCCCAGCTGCTGAGACGCAGCAGGTACGGGAGAGTCAAAAGTGCTCTGTGTAGCCTGCGGCAAAGCAGACAACAAGGCACCCCGCGGAGCTTGGCTCGTTAGGGGGGGCTGCGAAGCAGGTAATAAAGCAGTCTGCGTAGCCTGGTTTGTAGGCTGGCTCGTAGCCGGGCTTGTAGCCTGGCCCGTTAAGGGGAGCTGCGCGGCGGGCAGCGAGGCGGTCTGCGCCTGGCTCATAGTGTGACTCATAGCCTGGCTTTCCGAGGGAGGCAGTGAAGCAGGTAATAAAACTGTCCGCGTCGCGGGGCCAAGAGGAGTTCCCGCGTTCTTATCAAATTCCCTATCTTGATCGTAGTGTTTGTTACGACCGTGAGCAGCAGTGGCATGATGAGCAGCCCTTTTTTCGGCTTGAATTTGCAAAAGCTCGGTGTTAACGACCCGCCATAATTTACCCCACTTCTTAGCAGTTTTATCATCATCTAACGTAGCCTGCCACAATAAATCACCAAATTTACGCCACTCAGACAATTCGTGAACTGTGTGAGGATTTATAAAGATCCCCCTTTCTAGGCCATAAGCTAAAAGACCCGGTAATTCTTTCTGTAAATCTATTCCCTTAATTTGCCGTTTTTGCAAAAGGGTAATAAAAAGTTCATATGCGGCTTGCCTTTCCATACCTATGTGCGCATGTTGCAGCTCTTCAAATCAAGGTCGCGGCCACATGTATCGGACGAGCCTATCTGTATAGTCGCTCGCAGCGCGGCGCGGGCCGGCGGGTTACCCTCCGCTTTGTCTTCCGCGCTTCTTTGCCGTTCCGGCTGCAGTTTCGATCTTACGGAACCCGAACCTGGCTTCACTTCGCGTGGCGTTCGCTTCCCCGTGGTGTTCGCTATCACGGTCGGAGGTCACCATATATTGAAGTGAAGGGGAGAATCGACCATCCTGGTAATGCATCGAACTCCAACTTTATTGATCAATCCATCACCTTAAATAACAGTGCTAACGAACGCCATGAATATTCTGTAATCCAATTTCATGATAGGCTAACAGAGAAACTTCTAACCACTCCCTTTGTTTTAGAATACCTACAATTGTTTATTAAAAACAGAAACCAAAACAGAAACCAGAAACTAAAACAGAAACCAGTGTTCCCAAAACTTCTACATCTGTTCTCAGGATGGCAGGCCTTCCCAGAGACGGTGTTCTGCTTGTTATGGGAAGACAATCTGAGAACTTTATTGTTTATAGAATGATGCTTGAGAGAGTCTAATTGTTTATACAAATCAGAAGGCTGAGAACTGTTAGAAACTGCTTTACTTTTCCCCTATACTTTTCTCTCAATTGTATGTCTCATGGCCTTTTCTTTAAGTCATTCTCCGACAGTGTTCTACCAAGACGGGCAGGTGGTGGAGACACGCAGGGGTTCCCGCAGCTGCTGGATTCTGCTGTGGGGGTCTCCCACTCGTGGAATTACAGCTGCCAGGTGCACTCCGAGTGTGGGGCTGTACACAAGACCGATGCCTGGCTCCGTGTCCCAGTGCATAGTGAGTGCAGGGATGGGCACAGTGAGCACCCACAGCCTCCTCGGGTCCCCTGCCTGGGTACCTCTATGTCCCCCAGACAATTTCTTGGTCCTTCCATCACTGCCCTGTGTCCCTTCACCCGTCCATGGCGTGACAATATCCCCAACATGCCCCACCACACATATCCCCTCGTGCCAATCTCCTCACACTGTCTGCCAGACCCTCCCTGTGGGGCTTCAGCCCTGTCTGTGTCCCCGCAGTGCCCCGGTACAATGCCACCATTACCCCAGGTGTCCTGGAGGTGACACCGCGGGACACAGAGACACAGGGACACAGGTGGGGACACATGTGGTCACCAGGGAGTGCAGGAACCCTGGGGTGATGGGTGATCCTGATGTGTCCCCCTCTGTTTCTTGCAGTGGGCGCAGGGGTCAGTGGGGCCCTTTTGTTCCTGCTCCTGCTTTTGGGTGTCATTGTGGCCTGGCACTGGTGGCACTGTGTGGGTGGGTGACAATGAGAGGACAGGGGTTGTGGGGAGGGGTGGGAAGACCCCCAGAGAAGGGGGCCATAGGGCAGCAACAACAGCCCCTGACTTGTGAGAGGCTGAGCACACAGTGACCATGGCTCAGAGCCCTGGGGAGCTGTTGGAGGGTCCTGCAGGAATGCTGGGGTTCTATCAGGGGTCCCCCTCCCTGCTGGGCTCAGGGTTCTGGGGGCTCAGGGTGTTGGTGCAAGTGGGGTGGGTCAGGGACACTGAGGGGGTATCAGGGATTCTGGGGGGACTGGGGAGAATCGTGTGTCTGGTGGTGGTTCAGCATTTCCAAGAGTGAATGGGGGCCCCTGGGTCTCCAAAGTAACCCCTCCAGTTTTCCTTTGCAGATGCCAGGAAGCACCAGGAAGGGTGAGTGCAGCCTCCAGCCATGATACACCCAAACCCCCAGCATCTCCCATCCCCTTCCACACACCCCCTTATTCCCACAGGGACCCCCCAGACCCCCTGGCACCCCCAGTGGAGGATCCTCAGGCGACGTACATGGAGCTGCAAAGGCAACCGTGGGAACCCAGTGACATCTATGACAATCTACACCAAAAGTTGTGATGCTCTGGGAAGCGGGAGGCACTGGGTGACACGGGGGGTGCTCCCTCCATGCCTCCTGTGGTTGCCCAACCTTCTAAGGGAGGTGCTCATGGCTCAGGGAGAGGCTACACAGGGCACCCTGTGCTCCCCATTTCCTCTCCCAGTACCCACAAGGGCTCCCCCATCCCTTTGCTCGTACCTGCGGGGGCTCCCCAGCCCCATCCAAGTGGCCAAGTACCCTCAGGGACTGCCCCATTCTCTCCCCACAGTGCTTGCAGTGCACCCAGGTCTTCCCCATTCTCCCTCCCACTACCCCTGTCCCATCCCGCTTTAAAAGGGGGAGTCGGGGAGGATTCTTGCTGAAAGGCTTCTAAGGTGAAAATGAAGCACAAACATGGCAATATTATATCTGAGAATGGTTTATTGATAAAGGAGGCTAAGTGTTCTTCCCAGTGGGGGAGAGAAGGGAGTAGAAAGGGAAAAGGATAGAGAGAGAAACAGAAGACAGGGACAGTGTTATCGCAAGGAGCCCGGGCGCTCTGTGGGCATCAGCTGGGCAGATGGAGTGTGTGTGCTGCAAGCCAGGACGAGCCCACATGGCTTTTGTGAGTGGCTGAGCGTGATTTCCAAGGATGGCACCTGCATGTCTGTGGCATGGGCGAGCGATGGCTGCAGGCTGGCTGCTGCAGGCTGGCTGCGGGCTGGTGCTGCGGCACTGGTGGCTCTGGGCTGGCTGCCGCGGGCTGGGGCTGCGGTGGGCAGGTGCAGCAGTCTCGGTGCTGTGGGCAGCACAGGAAACGCGGCAGAGGCGGCGGGTGTGTACAGGCAGCATCTGCTCCGTCAGGGAGGCAATGAAGGAACATCCAGGACGAGCAGGAATGAGCTGCCTCGTGGAAGAAGAGAAGCAGGGAAGAATGATTGCGGACAGGGAAGAAGAACCACCAGGAGGAAAAGGTGAAGGGGGGAGTATCGGTGATATTTGTTGCATGAATTTGTCTGATCATTCGGTGTCTATTCACACTAAGATAAAAGAATTACAACAAGGACTTCACAATCTCAAGGAAGAAGAAGGTTTAGGAATTGATGAGCGGCTTAAAAACTTAGGACTTGGGCCATGGCTGAGAAACCTTGTGATCTATGCTATAGGACTACTGGGTGTAGTTTTACTGGTTTTGCTTATTTTGCCTTGTATTTTTACTTGTATTCAAAACATGGTTGACCGTATGATAGAGAAAACTTGGCACACTAATCTCCTTGCTCAAGAAGAAAACGGGAGAAATGTGGAGAATATTGTTAATAAATGGTTAAGTGAGAAAGGCCATCCTGACATAATGCCGCTGGTTAAGCTCGAAAGGGAGGACAGCAGTCTCTGATTCAGTGACTGCTGACAGGCAAGAATGCCGGATGACCTTGCTGCAACATGAGGAAAGGGAGGTGAGATTAGTCCTGAATATCTGCAGAATGTAACAAAAGAATAAGCACAAGAATGTAGAAGTAGGTGTAGTTGCTGATATGTAACTAACCAATCCTGAGCTCAACTTTTGCAATATGTATGAAGCTTATTAAGAACTGTATTTAACCCGCTGTATTCAATCAATAAATTGGACTTGGATGAACCAATTGGTGTCTGGGTCTCCTTCCTCCGACAAATATTTTTGCCCGATGTCCGGGAGGAATGATGCATGTGATTCCATCTTATCAGAAGGCTTATTAAGTACTCTATTACACTATATTATTCTATATTATATTACATTACATCTAAACTGAATCTGCCAAGCACTCCACTGCACACAATCTCATGACTGTCAGCCAACAGTCCCGACACACACACACCTGGATTCAACTGGTCAGTGAATCAAAACACTCACACCAGAATCCAATTAGCAATTCCCTTCAGGTAAACAATCTTCCACCATGCATTCCACTTGTGAAAAACACAGGAGCGGTAAATGAGATAAAAATTGTTTGGATCGTTCTTTGCTTCTCTTACTGCTTCTCTCAGGTTCAGAGAATGTCAAACCCACAGGGGAGGAGGGCCAAACTGACCCTCCGAGTGAGCCCCCGATCCCTACAAGAAACCCAAAGCAAAATGCTCTTGTTGTATCACACTTTGCTGCTTTTCTATGTAAAGGTTCCTCCCACAGCCCGATTTCTGGGCATTTTTTCCCAGACATTTTTCCCAGGGATCTTTCCCACCAGCCAGTGGGAGTCACTCACAGCCCGATCACTGAAGCTTTCTCTCCCCTGACTCTCTGTTACGTGAAGCCTCGCCAGGGAGGGTTCCCCGCGCATGAACAATCCACAGAGTCATTTTCCACCTCATGTGTAGCATATGTTGAGACGTAAATCAAAATCAGATTTGTTCCTCTTAACCCCAGTGTGCTTAGTGGCTCTGCAATCCCCCTCCCAGTGCTCCCACTAAGGTGGCTTACTGGTGCCCATCCCAGTTCCAAGGGGGCACAGGACCTGGTTCCCAGCTCCTGGGACAAAAATGCAGCTCTTTGGTTAAACTGGCAGAAATGGTGTTTCTTTCTTCAGCTCTGTCGAGGAAGGTGAACAAGGTGGGAACCTCCCTTGGAAGGGAAAATATGACCCACTCTTCTCTGACCTATTATACCTTTGAAATTACAGGGCTTTTAGTTAAAGATGTGGGAACAGGAATAACAGTTCTTCACTAGTATGTGTTGTGAGAAACAAGTTAATGGAAGTTGACTTTCGCTGGATATTATATGAATTGCTATTACATTATTGACTATATTGTTGATTAAATATTGGTTTGTTGTTGGGACAGTGGTGTGTATTGTGGAGTGGCTGATGTTGTTGGAGTGGCCATCCAAGGGTGGGGCCCAGCCATGGCCCAGCCCCACTGCACAGAGATGGCCATTGCCCAGCCCTGCTCTGGCCAGCCCCAGGGGGCAGCCAGCACCTGAGGGTCCCCCCCTGCCCCCTTGGCTTTGATTCCGGCAGCTTTAGAGCTGGATGGGAAATTGAGGAGAGCCATTCCCAGCAGCATTCCAGGAGCAACTTCCTCTGATAAGTCCCTTTTTTGGGAATTTTGAAGGGCTTCCACCCAGAGCAGGAGGTTCTGGCATTTCCTACTACAGGATGGAAGAGCCTCTTGTTCCTTCATTCCATGGGAAGGTTACCATGTGAAAAGCTTTGGATTCAATGAGTGGAAGCTGGAGGTTGGATTTCTCATAGAATTCCTCTCCCACCCCTTTTCTAGGAAGCTGGGAAGAAACTCCTTACCCCAGTGCAATATTCCCTGGATATAACGGAGGCAGTGTGGAAAACATCTCATCCACCAGCTGAGCCGGGATCTGAAATTCTTCTATCGGGAAAAATGGAGCTGCTGGCAAAGGCTGGGAGATCCTGGAATCTGGGAATCTTCCATTGGGAAGAGCAGAGCTGCTGGCAAAGGCTGGGAGATTCTGGAATCTGGGGATATTCCATTGGGAAAAGCAGAGCTTCTAGCAAAGGCTGGGACATCCTGGAATGTGGGAATCTTCCATTTGGAAGAGCAGAGCTGCTGGTAATGCGTGAGGATGAAGCAGAACTCCCATCAGGCCAATACGGATAAACAAGGGCCCCATGACACGGAAAACATTCCGGGGTTCCTGTTCTGACAGAGATTGAGTAATTTTCTACCAGGATTTGGGAAAATTCCCTGACTTGGGGTCTGTCAGGGGAATTTGCTGTAAAGAACTGGGCAAGGAACATCCTGGAGATGGAGATCCCTCGGAATGGATGGGGTGCATGAAGGATCCGAGAAATTCCAGAGGGAAGGGAAGGAGAGGGGAGGGAAAAGGGGAAAAGGGAGGGGAAAAGGGGAAAGAAAAGAATGGGAAGAGGAATCAGCTGGTGATCAGAGGGATTTTAGCTTCCACTTCAAGTCCATTTCCTAAATTTTCCAAGGTTAAAGACCCCTCAGAGCATCTGGACAAGGAAATTCCCACTGCCTGTTCCTGGGGTGAATTCCCAGCAGCGCCTTTGGTGAGCAGAACACTGGAAATGCAGCTCCCACTGCAGTGCAGAGACCATTCCAGACCTTTCTACGGCAGATCCGGCTTCTCCCATCCCATAAAATGGAAATTGAGCCCACAGAGAGAGGGACAGTCCAAACTCCTGAGGGAAAAGCCTTTGGCCTCACCCATGAATGTTGGGAAGACGCCAATTCCGGAGGTTATTCCATCAAAACCCAACACCTCCCCAGTGCTACATCTGTTCCAGAGGTTTCCCTGCAGCAGGAATGAGTCTGGTGGGATCCGGGATGCCCCAGCCCTGCCCACCCTACCTAAATCCAGCCATTTTCCCACTTAGTGTTAGGGATAAATCCCTTTTTCCTCCATTCTGTCCTTCCTCAAACAGCTCCAGAGCTTCTCTTCCTGGTGGATTGGTGATGATCCACATTCCGGGCGTTACTCAAGAGCTCAATTAGCTCCCATTGTCTGTCCCTGCAGATTCCAGACCATTCCAGAGCCTGGGAAGGCACAGGGAGGAGCTGGATGCTGGATGTGGGAGGGAAGGATGGAAAAAGGACCTGGAACATCTGTTGGTGTTGGATAAGGATGGGGAAGAGTGGGCTTTTCATGGAAAACACACTCGGATGGGTGATCTCCAGGGTTTTCCAGGATAGGGATGAGCTATGGAGTGCCAGAGCCACAGGTGAATGTCCAAATCCCAAATATCCCCCATAAATCCCAAAAGGAATCCCTCAGGAGCAGAACAACCTCCTCGCTCAGGCTCTTCCTCCTCAAAAATTCCCTTCCTCGCGGCCGGTCTGCTGGGAATTCCAGGAGGTGGGAAGGAAATCCTGCATGGAGTCAACACCCTGAACATCCCAAATCCACCCAGGCAGCTTCTCCCGGAGCTCCAGGGCCTGGATTTTGGGGAGTTCCCTCTGGTGGAACTGAGATGGCCGGGAGAGCGGATTTCCCACCCCAATCCCGCTGCTCCTGTGAAAGGAAGGGAAATCAGAGCTATTTTGGGACTCCTGGGTTATTGTTTCCTCCTCCAGGAATTCCAGGAGTTGGGGTTTTCACAGAGCTGAGGAAAATGAGGGGGCTTTCATGCTGCCAGAACAGGGATGGGACTCGGGAATTTTGAGGTGGTTTCTGCAGAAAAAGATGGGAATGCTTGGATGTGGGAACTGGGTGATCTTGGAATATTGAAAAATAGGGATATTGGAATATGGGGACATTGAGTCATGGGAATATTGGTATATTGGAATATAGGGAAATAGGAATATAGCAGTGTTGGAATACTGGGATATTGAAATAGTGAAATATTGGAATATCAAAAACTGTAATATTGAAATATAGGAATATTGAAATATTGGAACACAGGATTACTAAAAAAATTGAAATATTGGAATCTTGAATTATTGGTACACAGGAATACTGAAATATAGGAATCTTGAAATACTGGGATGCAAGGCTATTGGAAAATTGGAATATTGGAATATTGAAATATTGGAAAACAGGGCTGTTAGGAAATTGAAATATTGGAATGCAAGAACACAGGATTATGGAAATATTGGGATATGGGAGTACTGGAATATTGAAATGTTGAGGTACATAAATATTGGAATATTGAATATTAGGATACATAAATACTGGAACAGGGGAAGAGCCAACCTGGCAGCCCTACAGGACAGAGGGACAAATTAAAGCCACTGCTCCCAGGAAATAAACGGATAAACCAAGAGGAAATTCCCAATCCTTCCACCTCCCATAGGGATACTAGGATTGGGAGACCACAAGCAAACCCTGTTCATTAACCATCATTAACCCCAGGGCTTAATTATTTCACACACCATCCCCCAGTCCTCACCTGGGACCGACCAGTGAACCCCAAAATTCCAGCACCGAGCTCCAAACCTCTCTCTCATGCCAAACCCAGCTTTTTAAATGTTCCCAAAAATGCTCAAAAATAAGGGAAAATTTCATCCCTGTGCCCACAAAACCCTCCCCCCTCAACCTGGGAATGCTGCTCCCCCATTTGGCACATCCAGGTACATCCAGAATTCTCCCCACTCCCAGCACTTCTCCTGAACAGAAAAATCAAAGAATCGGGAATTTGGGTCAGCTGGGACAGAACCAAATCCCAGCTGGGATATCTGCAGGATTCACCAGTCACAGACAGGTCCTGACAGCTCCTCACACACCTTGGACTTCCAGAGCTGGCAGCAAAACATTCCTGCAGCTCAGAAATCCCTGGAATTAATCAGTAATTGGACTTAAACGACCCAGAGTGAAGTGCGACAGTGGGAGGATCTGGAGGGATCCCTGAAAACCAACTCCCACGCTGGGGTTTGAGGGATTTCAACCACAAAGTTTAAAGACTTTTTGGGGGGAAAGGAAGATTAGTTTCCACACAGCAGGAATATTCCCATGGGAAGGTGTTTTCTGGGGCAAAGTTACAATTTTGGGTGTTAAAAAGCAGCAGCTGGAGAACACTGCTGGAGAGCCAGGAATGGGAAGGAAGCGTCTCCAGGTTGGAATCCAAGGGGTTTATCCCTAAAAATGCTCCTTTGCCCTCCCTTGGATGGTCCTCACACTGAAATCTGAGGGGTTTATCGCTAAAAACCCCCTCTGTCCTTCCTAGGAGTCTCTACGTTGAAATCCAAGGGGTTTATCACTAAAAATTCCCCCCTGACCTCCCCAGGAGAGTCCTCACATTGAAACCCAAGGGTTCCCCCTTGAGAGGCTCCTGTAAGACCCCCCCCAAAACCCCCAGCAAGGGTTTTGGGGCTCAGTCTGGACTCAGCCTCCACCTCAGAATCCCCCAAATTCCCCTCAAAGGCTGGGGGCTCATGATACCCTCAGAAAGGCACCCTCAGCCCCCTCAAGACCCCCCTTTTGGACCCCCTAAACCTCACCATGGGATCCTCTGCCCCCTTGATGCCTCCTCAGGACCCCCCCAAATTCCCACCAAGGGCTGGGAGTCTCAACCCCTTCTCGTGACATCCTCACCAAGGAACCCCCTTCCCCATCAGGACCCCCAAATCCCTACCAAGGGTCGGGTCTCCCCCTCCTCCCCAGTCACACCCTCACCAGGAGACCCTCAGAGCTCCCAACACCTCCAAACCTCACCAAAGGGCACTCAGCTCCCTCAGGATTCCCCCCAAACCCCCAGCAAGGGCTGGGGGTCCCAGTCCCTCCTCATCACATGATCCTCAGGCCCCTCATGACCCCCCAAAACCTCCCAATGGCCAGGGGTCCCAATCCCCCTCATGAACCCCTCACCCAAGGCCCCGCAGAGCCCCTCAGGACCCCAACACCGCACCAAGGGCTCGATGTCCCCTCAGCCCGGGCCCCTCAGAGCCCCCTCGTGGCCCCCTCAGGACTCCCATTCCCGCTCCCCTGGGACTGCCCCTGTGTGTGGGGTGTGTTCCCAGGCCCAGCTGCCGGGGGGCTGTGGCTGGGTGGCCCTCCTGTGCTCACACCTCCTGGATGCCAGGTCCCCCTTGTGCACCCCGGTGCGGTCGGCGGCCCCTCCGCCCAGCACAGTGCTGACGCGCTGCAGCGGCACATACAGCTCACCGTTGATGCTGTGTGAAATAAACAGGGCAGGAGAATTTTTCTCCTTTGAATACCTTTATTAAAAGTGATCAGCTCAAGGTTGGGAGGCTCAACAGGTCCGCGGCTTCTCCGTCCTTGCTCCCAGGGGACTCAGAGGAGGAAAAATGTGCATTTTTGCCTCCTAGAGGGCAGAGCTGGGGGTCCTGTCCTCACAAGAGCAGTGGGGCTATATCCCGTGTTTTTCTCAACATTCGGGTTTTGCTGTCTCAGGGTCCTGGCTCCACCTGAGGTCTGTTCAGGGCGAGGGGCAGGCAACAAAAGTTCTCAGCATCTCTGCTGGCTCAATACTTTGTTCGTCACGTCCAGACATCGCTCTGATCTCAATTCTGTGTTGGCTCGTTGTTTTGGGGGTCTTTTTGGTAAGTTTGGTGCAGTGGCTTCCCATGGCATGCTAGTTCTGAAGTTATTTTGCATGCCCTCTGATGCCCCCTACCGTGTCCCCTCCTCTCACTGTCTGGGGAGAAGGGCTATGGACTTAGCCACAGGCAGGGCCTTACCGATACAAAAGGAGGAGTTAACGAAAATGACCGATGATTACAATAACAAACAGGTAGAACTCCACCTTGGCAGTAACTGGTCCAACCTGTTCACTTTGCAGCCTTTTACGAAAAAAATGGGTAGCCTCTTTTTACTCATAACACTGCGTAACTGCCTGCCTTCGCTCACTTGCCCATGGACATTAAAGCCGTAACCCAACTTGGACTTGACCATGCGGATGATGCGGGGCCCGCCCGGGTGTCCTTCCCCGGCCCTGTTCTGCATCTCCGGCTGTGCTTCAATGCTTCTCGTCCGCCATCTTGGGCCTGCGACGGCTGCCGTAGGGACCCGCTCCTCCCATCCACACCACGGGGAGCAATGGGAAATGAAGTCCGCAGAGCTGCTGAGAGCCATTATCGCCCCGCAGGCCGCGGGGGGTGATGGGAAATGTAGTCAAAGAGACGGAGCGGCGGGAAGAGTGCAGGGCATGCACTGTGGGCATGGGAATGGGGGTTGTTGCCATGGGAACGGGGCTGTTGTCATGGGAAGGGGGTGTTGCCATGGGAACGGGGAGAGATGGGCATGGGAAGGGGGTCTAACGGTGCCATGGGCCTGGGGGGCTATTACCGTGGGAATGGGGGGGTGTAGGCATGGGAATGGGAGGGGCTTTTGCCATGATAATGAGGGAGCTGTGGGCATGGGAACCGGGAGGGGTGTGTTGCCATGGGAACAGGAGAGTGTTGTTGCCATGGGATTGGGGGGGCTGAGGGCATGGGAACAGGGAGCCGTTGACATGAGAACAGGTGACGGTTGGCATTGAGATAGGATGCTGTTGCTATAAGAACGGGTGTGCGTTGCCATGGAAACAGAGGGTGCAGTTTCCCTCGGAACTGGCAGGGGGTGCTGTTTGTGGCAGTGCTGTGCGGTGACTCCCAAAAATCCTGCAAATCCAAGAAGGATCTGCTCAACAACCTGACCAGGATCCTGCATTTTGGGTCCAATAAGAAGGACAAGGTTCCTTTGCCCTCTGGCATCAGGGGCAGGAAGGGGGAGCTCTTTGGTGTACTAGGAGCACTGGGAGCACTGGAATGGGGAGGTCTGGGCAGCTCTACATTGTTTCCACCCCCATTAGTGGGCAACCCCAAAGCACGGGAGCACAGGACCCGAGGGGGGACACAGGGGATGCCCTGGGGCAGGGACCCCAGAGCCCCCAGTGCCCCCAGTGCCCCCAGTGCCCCCAGTGCCCCCAGTGCCCCCAGTGCCACAGCACGCTGTCGTCGTCACAGGGGTCCCCCTGTCCCTTGTGGAGTCCCGACAGCTCCTCGTTGGTCCCTTCTGGATCCTGAGGTGGGGCAGAGCCGGGGGACCATGAGACTGACACCAATTCTGGAAATCTGGGTGGGGGTGACACCTGTGGGTGACGTTTCCCAAAGTAACCTACTCTACGCACCCCCCACCCACTCAGTGCCCCCAATGTGGGTGTTGAGAACAGCCCCCTCCTCCATGGGGGGCCCTGTGGGGGTAGTGGGGGATCTGGATGGTTTCTGGGGAGGGGGAAGGGAAAGTCGCAGCCTGAGCCCCCCACTCACCTGTCCTGGAGCTTCCTGGTTTCTGCAAGGAAAAGGGGAGGGGGTGACCGAGGGGACCCCGGGACCCCAGAACCTTCCTGAGACCTCAGCAGCTCCAACCACCCACGGGACCCCCAAATCCCCACTGCAGCCCCAATTCCTAGAGGACTCTGGACTCCCCCAAGACTATCTGAGCACCCCTGAAGCCCCCCAAAACTTTTACACCACTGAAGGCTCCCCAACCCCCTGTGGTACCCCCCACCCCCTGAGTCCCCAGAACTGCAAGCCTGGCAGGGAGGGGCACCCCCCAAACACCCCAGGACCCAAAAAGATCCCCCAAAATCCTTGCACATCCTAGTGCCACCTCAATATTCCTGAAGACCCAGCTGGGATGGCCCTGAAGTCTAACCAAGACCCTCCAAATTCCCTCCAGATCCCCCAGGACTCCCAGCCGAGGCCGCTACGGGCTCAGTGTCCCCCAGCTCAGGGGCCCTGGGTGCTGCTGATCTCTGACTCCACTCTGGGGGCTTCTCCTCACTCCAGGACTCCCTATCTCCCCCATTGTCACCCACCCCGGCGGTGCCACCAGTGACAGCCCCCGATGACAGCCAGGAGCAGGAGCAGGAACAGGAGGGTCCTGCCGACATTCACAGCCACTGTTGGGGACAGAGTGGGACACATCGGGGCCACCCTGAACCATGGGGGTCATGAACATCCTGGTGACCCTGTGTGACACCACCTCTGACCCAGGGTGAGCCGGGTGTCGTCTGCAGGGCCAGCTCTGGGCTGAGTGCCCAGAACACGTGGTGCCGGTCCTGTCCCAGCTGGTTGGTGGCCACACACTGGAAGGTGCCCGAATGTCCCACATCGATGTCCCTGAGCTCGAGGAGGGGACCCCGTGCCACCTCCTGCCCATTGTGCAGCCTGGTGTAGGTGACAGAGGCTGACCCCACCTGCACTGAGCAGCGCAGGCTCATGTTGTCACCTGCGCGCACCTGGTGTGACAGGGGACTGAGGGTGATGGTGGCATTGGCCACGGGCACTGTGGGGACACAGACTGGGTTGGCACCTGGCTAGCTGAGAAGAGGGTCCGTGGGTTGGGTCACCCCCAGCTTAAGGGTCTCACACACCCAGGACAGTGACATTCAGGGGGTCACTCTCGGCCATGCTCTCCCTGTCACTGACCCAGCACCAGTACTGACCGCTGTCATTGTCCCCAGCGTGGTGCAGCTCCAGGTGGGGGCCAGTACCCAGCAGTTCCCGGTCACAGACATTTTTTCATAAAATCCTCTCTTTTAGGATTATCCCTTCTGGGAAGCTGAGGCCCCAGAAGGAGAATGTAAACAATTGTTATCGGCTGCTTGAAATGTAGAAGGTTCCCCCTGTGATTGGCTCATGTTCCATGTTTACAATTGGGGGCCAAGCACAGGAGAAAGCTTGGGGACAGATTCTCTGGACACAGAACTTTGTTATTCATTCTTTCCTACTCTATTCTTAGCTTAGCAAGCCTCTGCTCCTTCTCTCTATTCTTATTAGTATAGTTATAATGTATTATATATCATATATCAATAAATCCAGCCTTCTGATCATGAACCAAGATTCTCGTCCATCTCTGTCACCCTGAGGAGACCCTCATCAGGTCGCTGTAATAGTTCCCCTGAGCCCTCCCGTTGCAAGGAGAAGTACAGGGGACCTGTCCCCATGGCCACCGCACAGCTCAGCACCAGGTAGTCCCCGAGTGCCACCAGTCCTCCGGGGGGCTGTGCTGACAGGGACAGCCCCGAGGGTGGGACCCCTGTGAGAGGAGGGAACAGCAGAGGACTGTGAGCGACCCAGGGCAGTCAGGGAGGGGCAGGAGGATCCCAGTGAGGGAGAGGAGGCACAGAGATGGGAGGGGGATTGGAAACAGGGGGATTGGGGGTTCAGGGAGGGGACACCTGGAGAGGGAGAGGGGTGACACCAGGGAGGGTATGGGGACCCAGGGAGAGGATGGTGGGACCTGAGGAATGTGCAGGGACATCAGAGAGGGGTGGGGGGAAGCAAGAAGGACTGAAGGGACCCGGACAGGAATAGGGAGACATGGGGGAGTAATGGGGCACCTGGAGAGGGACCTGGGGCAGGGATGGAAGGACATGGAAAAGGTGTCAGGGAAGGATGGGGGTTTCCATGTAGGGCTGGGGGATCTGGGGAAAGACCTGAGAAAGGAGGAGGTGAGCCAGGGATGGATCTGGGAAAGTTTGAGGCCTCAGGGCTGGTGTCACAGAGAGCTGGGAGTCCCTATGCAGTGCTGGGGGCCCAAGAAGACTGTGGGAGCTCCCCGTGCCCATCCCCACACTCACTGTACACCGTGACACGGAGCCGGGCGCTGCTCTTCTGCACGACCCCCCCCTCGGAGCGCACCTGGCAGCTGTAATTCCCCGAGTGGGAGACCCCCATGGCGGGCACCAGCAACTGCAGGGAACCCTGCGGGCCTCCCACCATCTGCCTGTCCCAGTAGAACATGTGCAGGAGAGGGGCTCAGGGTTGCAGGGGGCTGGTGGTGCTGAGGCCACTGAGATTCAGGGGGGACCCCATGGTGGGCTCGGGGGGACCCTCCAGCACTGGCACAGAGAAGAGCTCAGGGAAGGAGAGGGGACGTGAGGACTGTGACTCTGAATCTGCTGGGAAGTGGCTTTAGGGGTGTCAGGAGATTGGAATTCCAGCCATGCAGGTGCTCACCTTGCACTGTCACTGTCACTTGCACCTAATGTGCCCACATTGACATTTTGGTGTCCACCCAGCCCCTGCAGGTGTAGTGGCCACAGTGGTGCAGCTGCAGAGGGGACAGTGACAGCTTGGCCCCATAGCGGGACCTCCCCACCTCCTTGTCCCAATGGTAGAATTGCACTCCAGTGACCGGCATGTCCCGCCAGCGCCGGTAGCGCAGTGCCCCCATGTCCCCCTCCAGCAGCTCCCACGCAGACACCTGCAGCACCAACCAGGCTGCGGGACACGGGGGTCCTGTCAAACCAGGGTCCCATTTTCATAAGGGTCCCCCCATTGGGTCACACTCAGGGCACCAGGGGTCCCCGATTCCAACATGGGGTTCTCCACACTGAGATGCTCTGGGATGTCCACAGAGCAGGGGATGGGCTTTGGTCACATAGGAGATGGTCCATGGAGCGTAGACCACCCAGAGGCCTCAGGGTCCCCCTGAGTGCCGGCCTGGGGATACCCAAAACCCTTCACCATCTGAGACTGTCATGGGAGAGCTGAGCCCAGTGCCTGGTCTGTCACACATGTAGGTACCTTCCATGGTGACAGAGAAGTGGTCGCGTCCCTCCTGACGCAGGCGTTGCCCATCCTTTTACCAGGTACTGTCACCAGCTGTCCCTGAGCCCTGGCAGTTCTGTCTCACCCGGTCCCACAGCACCTGTGGTGTCCAGGGGGGCTCCACCAGGAGCTGGGTGGTCTGGGCACCTGTGGGTGACAGGGGACACCAGCCTGCCAGGCCCAGTGTGGGACTGGGGACAGCAGGGTGGGGAAATGGCATCCCCCGAGGACTCACCAGCGAGGCCGAGGGTCTGGGCTGGAAGGGAGAAGGGACAGGGCTCAGTGGGGGTGGCACTACAGGGACAGAGGCACAGGGGGAACAGGGCATGATGGCTTCCCCAAACTGTCCCCATGGGGACAGCAGCTCCTGTGGGAAAGTGTGTGATGGTGGTCCCCAAAATATATTTGGCAAAGCAGGGAGACATGTCTGTGTCACAGCCACCCATGCACCACATCCATGTGGCACAGACACCTTGGGACCATGTACACTGAAGCCACCCTGGGCTGAGCCAGAACATGGGGATAGTTTGGACACCACGGGCATGAGGACACCACAGACACAGCCCATGCTGGCACAGGTCACCCCCACCTGCTCATGATCCCATCCCCCTGATCCAATCCCCATGGTCACATCCTCACGGTTCTTGTCCCCTTCTGTTCCTGAATCCCAGTTCCCTTGTCCATATCCCTGGAGCTACCTGAGCCCAAAGGTGCCAGTCCTCACATTCCTGTCTCCACATCCCCATCCCCAAATTCATACATCAGTCAGAGTCCCACCAAGGTCTGCTGTGGGTTACAAGGAGTGGCACTGCCGGCTTTGGTGACCTCAGGGGACCCCACAGCCCCACTGTGCCCTCTCCCCATCCCCAGTGTGTCAGGCCTGTGCCTGGGGCACTCACCCCACAGGAGCAGTGCCACCTTCCCAGCCATCCTGGTGTCCCCAGCCATGTGCACTGCCTGTCACTTGCTGCCAGGGGTGGCTGTCCCCTGGGTGGTGGCTCTTTGGCCAAAGGGGAAGAAAGCGAGGTCAGGTCTCATCCTCATGCGGAGGTGGCCCTTGGTGGGGGCAGGGTGGCCACAAGCTGAGCACAGGCTGTGGGCAGGGTAGGGACAGGATGGGGACAAGGCTGGACGGAACACAGTGGGACATGGGGTTCCCAGGAGTGGGGGGCTCAGAGAGATTTGGGAGCCAGGGCTGGGTGTCCAGGGCAATGAAGGGTCCAAAGGACGGGGGCCCTGGGAATGGGGGTCCTGAAGAGGCTGAATCACTAGGGACAGGGGGTGCGATGGGAATGGGGGTCCCCAGTGTTGGGGGCACTCAGAGATGGGAGTCCCAGGGGAGTGTGGACTCCAGAGATTTGGGGTCATGCCATTGGGATGCTGGGGGAATGGGGGGTCCCGTAGGAATTGGGGTCCTTGTAGAATCAAGGTCCTGGGGAAAGGAGGATTTAAGGGGATGAAATGAATAGGAGAGGGTTCCTTGGGAATGGCATACTGGGCCATAGAGATCCTGGGGAATGTAAATATTGGGATAGAGGTCCCAGGCAAGGTGGGACATAAGAAATGGGGTATCCATGATTTGATTTCCAGGGGAATGGAAGTCCCAGGGATGGGCTGTGGCTGGGTGGACCCATGGGTCTCAGGGTCCTTCCCTCGATGCCTCAGATTTTTGGGTGATTCAGGGCCAAGGACAGCCTCCACAAGATGCTGGTGGTCTCGGCGTCACCCCAGACAGATTCCAAGGGGCTCTGAGTCTGTGAAGCAGCTGCAAAGGTGAGAATTCTGTGGGTGGAAAAAGGCCTAGCCATGGTTTGCTCATGCCTGCAAGAAGCACAAAACACAAAGGGAGCCCAAGCAGTGGCACTGAGAGGGCCTTTGATGGTTTTCAGAGCAGGCCTGGCTGGAAAAACCCCTGCAGGGGTTGCTGCGGGAGAACCAGTCCAGAAATGCAGCAATTTATAATTTTGTCCCTTTGCCCAAGGTTCTGAGAGAGCCCCAAATACCCTTCAAAGACAACAACAATCTGCTCAAAAACCTGCCTGGGTCCGTCATCCTTCCTGTCTCAAACCTGCAGCCTTTTTTGACAGCCTAAGAAGAGTCTTTGAGTTTTGTCCGTGGCTGCCAGACATGAGGGAACAGTGCAGAAATATCGAACAGGGACTCACCCACAGCCATGGTGGGGCTGTGGGGAGTGACCCTGTCCGGATTCCAGGCGGTCCCAAAGATGCTCCATTCCTGCCCTCCTCACCTGACTGAAAGGCTGAGGATTTGCAGGAATTGTGGTGAAAAGCCACCAGTGGTGTTGGTGTGGACCTGAGACCTGCCTGGGGTCAGGTGCTGCCTTTCTTCCCTTCAGGAGCATGGAGAGCAGTCGCAAGTGTTGCTCAGGGTGTGTGCCTCACCCTGGGACACTGCTATGCTGCCAGCGGGCACTGGGATCCAACCTGCTGCCTTGGCGGCTTCTGCCCGCTGCCGGTGGTGGTGCCGGGACTGATTGGTGCCCGTGAGTTTGCAAAAGGAGCAATTTCCCCTCCTCCCTCCTGCCCGAGGCCGCCATGGCCCCTGAGGGGAAGGAGCTGGACTGGGGCGCCCCCTGCTGGCCGGGAGTGCTCCCTGCAGCACCCCCTGCTGGCCGCGGTTATAACTGACAAAAAAACCAACAGTGCTGAGCGGGAGGGAAAGTTCTGGGTTTGTGTTGTTTGTTCTGTTCTGGTTTATCAATTTCCCAGGAAAGAGCTGTTATTCATTCTCCAACACTTTGGCCTGGAACCCCCATCATTTTCAAAATTAATAAAAGTTTTAGGCATGGGTCTTCTTTCCATTCTAGGAATGCTCCCACTTTCTTTGGGAGATATTTCTCATTTAAATGAGTTGCCAACTCCCAGGTTCCAGTGTGGATGAGACAGACATACCAAGAAAGACGGTTAGGGACTTGACCACCTCATGCTCTGCCTTTTAAGGCAGTTTGGCTACCAAAGGCCCTCTCTCCAGGTGGCACTTCTGGTCAAACGGCTGCTCAGGAGCTGGCTTTGGCAGAGCGTCACACTGTCCCGGTGTTCCATGGCTTACAGGCTGATGCATAGACGGGGCCCTATCTCACCAAAAGCAAAGCCTGACCCATCCCTGCCACACACAGCTGTTCCAAAATCTCTCCAGACATCAAACTTTTCTTGTCTCTGACATCCCACCCTGTGCCATGGCAGGATCCCGACCTGCTCTGAAGAATGGGGAGGCTCTGGAATCCCCATGGGGCATTTGTGACATCTTCGTGTGGGGAACAGGGAAGAGGAATTATTTGGGACATGGCTCAAGAGAATCTAGAGCCTCTTGAAGGCCAGTTTGGCCATCAGATCAAGGAAGTACCAAGACTTTGACAGGTTCCTCTGGTGGAGGAATTGAGCAGGAGAGAGTGTCCAGGGTTTGTTCCTTTTAGGGGATTTCCCAGGAAATTGATCTTTTTGAGAAAATTTGAATTCTGAACCTTTTTGCTGTTGCTTTTGGTTGTATTCTCTCTCATTGCTGTTGCAGGAAATTGTTCTTCTCTCAGCCCTTTGGGATCTTTGTGCCTCCACAGGGAGGGGCAGTTTTCAGTGGCAGCACATACACAAGTGGGTGCCCATGGGTGGGGACACCCAGTGCACTCCAGTTGCCCCCAGTGTCACAGCACAACCTCATTGATGTCACTGGGATTTCTTGGGCACCCTTGGGGTCCCTGCAGCTCCACGTAGGCCACCCAGGGTTACTGGTGGTCAGTGATGCCTGAGGGCCCTGCAGGACAGAACGGTTGGGGGGATCAAAGGGGAAGGGGTGACACCACTGTCACTGTCCCCCCAGTTCACAGTACTCACACTGCACATGTTTGGTGCTCACAACGTGGGTGTACACAACCTTTCTGTCCTCTGGGGGGGCCAGGGGATCAGGCGAGGGGCTGTGGGGAAAAAGACAATGTGTGGGAGGCAATGGAGACTTGTGTCATGTGGGAAAAAGGGCACTCATGGTTGAAGAACCCCACTCACCTTTCCTGCTGCTTTCTGGCAGCTGCAAAGGAAAGAGGGTAAGGGTGACTGTGGGGTCCCAGGGCCCGACCCCTCTCAGGATTCCTGAACCCCCATAGGACCCTCAATTCCCCTCAGGACCCCCAAGCATCTCTAAAGCCCCTCAGAATTCATGAGCCTCCCCAGTGCCCTGGGTCAACTCAACCTCAAGAATTCAACACTCAGCAGGGACAGACATGCTCCGAACACCTCCACGGCCTCTGAAAGAACCCCTAACATCCTTGCAGGACCCTCCAGCACCTCCCCAAACCTTACAGGACCCCCAGGTAAGGTGACAATTCTGGGGCTATGTGTGCTGTCCTATCATGCCCACACTCTGGGGCCCTCTACAGCTCCCTAGGACCCCCTGTCCCCCCATTGTCACCCACCCACACAGTTCCACTGGTGCCAGGCCACAATGACACCCACGAGCAGCAGCAGGAAGAAAAGGGCCCAACCGACACCTGCGGCCACTGCAAGAAACAGAGCGAGACACATCAGGATCACCCAGAACCCCAAGGGTCCTTCAACCCCGAATGACCCTGTGTGACCTTACCTTTGTCCCTGTGTCCCCACGGTGTCACCAACAGGGCCAACTCTGGGCTGTGTGCCCGGAACACCCGGTGCCCATCATGTCCCAGCTGGTTGGTGGCCATGCACTGGTAGGTGCCTGAATGTCCCACATCAACTGCCCTGAGCTCCAGGAGGGGACCCTGGGTCACCTCCTGCCCATTGTGCAGCCAGGTGAAGGTGACAGGGGCTGAGCCCACCTGCACCAAGCAGCACAGGGTCACGGGGTCACCTGCATGCACTTGGTGTGATAGGGTGCCAAGGGTGATGATGGCATTGGCCACGGGCACTGTGGGGACAGAGACTGGGCTGAGAGCACAGGGAGGGCACAGGGAGCTGGGCTGGGGGGATAGGGACAAGGGGGTTGGGTGTGATGGGGGATGTTGGGGATGGGGTCACACCACAGAGGGGTGAGGGGACACACGGAAGAGGCGGGGGACACAAGCATGGTGTCCGGGGAACATGAAGATGCCCAGGAAAGGGGACTACAGGAGGCTGTGAGGGCTCCCCGTGCCCATCCCCGCACTCACTGCGCACCGTCACGCAGAGCCGGGTGCTGCCCTTCCGCACGGCCCCCTCCTCGGAGCGCACCTGGCAGCTGTAATTCCCTGAGTGGGAGACCCCCACGGTGGGCACCAGCAGCTGCGGGGACCCCTGTGGGCCCCCCACCACCTGCCCATCCCAGTAGAACACATGCAAGAGGGAGGCTCGGGGCTGCAGGGGGCTGGGGGTGCTGAGGCAGTTGAGAGTGAGGGGGGACCCCTGGGTGGGCCGGGGGGGACCCTCCAGCACTGGTCCCCGGACAAACTCAGGGCAGGAAATGGGGGGCTTTCGAAACGGTGACCCCGAATCCCTGGGGAGGCGCTATGGGGCTGTCGGGGTGGCGGCTGTGAGGTGCTCACCATGCACTGTCACTGTCACCAGCGCTGATTCCTCCCATTGCTGTGATACCCCGTTATTCACCCAGGCCTTGCAGTGGTAGTGGCCGCTGTGGTTCAGCTGCAGAGGGGACAGGGACAGTTCGGTTCCATTGTGGAGACCCCCCAGTTCTGTCTCCTCGCAGTAGAAGAACACCCAAGTGACTGACTTCTCCTGCCTGTACCGGCAGCGCAGTGGCAACGCTTCCCCCTCCAGCAGTGCCCGCGCTGGCACCTGCAGCACCACCTGGTCTGGGGGGCAGAGGGTGCCGTCACATCACAGGGGTCTAGAGGGTCCTGATATCATCAGGACCCCCATATTGGGTCAAAGCCAGCACACCAGGTTTCCCCAATTTCAACACAAGGGTCCCCCCATAGTGGGATGCGCTTGGATGTCCCCCTGTATAGGGGACAGTATCTGGTCACACCAGAGGGTGACCCATGGAATAGAGCTCATCCAGCATCCTTGGGGTTTCCTTGGGTGCCAAGCTGGGGACACAAACCACCCTCACCATCTGAGACGTTCACGGGCGGGCTGCACCCACTTCCAGGTCTCTCGCACGTGTAGTCGTCTCTCTCAGTGACAGTGAAATGGTCGCCTCCCTCCTGCCACCAGCGCTGCCCATCCTTGTACCAGGTGGTGTCACCAGCAGTCCCCGAGCCCTGGCAGGTCAGTGTCACCTGGTCCCACAGCACCGCCGGCCTCCAGGGGGGCTCCACCAGGAGCTGGGTGGTCTGGGCACCTGTGAGTGACAGGGGACACCAGCCTGCCAAGGCCATTGCAGGGTTGGGGACAGTGGGGTGAGGACCTGGCATCCCCCGAGGACTCACCAGCGAGGCCGAGGATCTGGGCTGGAAGGGAGAAGGGACAGGGCTGGGTGAGGGTCATGGGGACACTGTGGACACCCTATGTTTGCACTGCCCACCTCCACCAGCCCTACAGCACCTGTCCCCACGGCCAAGTCCCATGGCCCTGTACCCATGATCCCATTCCAATGGCACCTTTCCCCATGGCCAGGTGACATCTGCATGTTACGTGGCCCCATTCCATGTCCCAGTGTCCCTGTTCCCCTGTCCCTATCCCCACAGTCCCCAAGCCCCAAGGCTCCTTCTGCCACATCCTTGTCCCCACATCTCTATCCCCTTCTTCCTGTCTCCACATCCCAGATCCCCTATTTCTATCCCTAAAGCCACCCTAAATCTCTGGTCACACTGAGCTCCATGCCCTGCTCTGCCTCTGCTGCGATTGGGGACCTCAGGGGACCCTGCAGCCCCCCTGTGCCCCCTCCCCACCAGTCTCTGCCTCACCACGGCCCATCCCATGGGTGTCAGGCCCGTGCCTGGGGCACTCACCCCACAGGAGCAGCACCACCTTCCCGGCCATCCCGGTGTCCCCAGCCATGTGCACTGGCTGTCACTCGCTGCTGTGGCCACCGCTCCCCTGGCTGGCGGCTCTTCAGATGAAGGGGAAGGAAGTGAGGTCACGTCTGTCCCCACGTGTAGGTTGCCCTTGATGGGGGCAGGGTGCCCACAAGCTGGGGACAGGCTGGAGACAAGGCTGCATAGTCTGGGGACATGGTGGGGGATGGTGGGACATGGTGGGAACATGATGTTACCACAATTTGGGGTCTAAGGCTGTGTAGGGAGCCAGGCATGAGTGTCCAGGAGAATGGGGTGCCCAGGGATGGGGTCCCAGGTAAATGGGTGTCCCAAGGGTTGGGTAGACTCAGACTTGGGCATGAGGGTCCCAGAACAATGTGGCCTTCTGGGATTTGTCATCATGAAATGGGGGTCCCAGGGGAAAGGGAGACCCTGTGAGAATGGTGGTCCTGAGGGAATCAAGGTCCCCCAGGACAGTGGTGTCCCACGGTCTGAAATTACTGGGATGGTGTTCCTTCAGGTTGGAGATCCTGGGGAATTGCTGTCCAGGGATGGGGGTCTCAGGGAAGGGGTGACAGAAGGAAATTGGGTTCCAAGGTTGGGGTCCCAGAGGAATGGGTGTGCCAGGGTTGGGCAGTGCATGGGGGGGCACGCGGGTCACAGCTCCTTCCCTGGGTGCCTCAGATTTTGGGGTGAGGCTAGGCCCTCCATAATCACCCCTGTGGTGTTAGTTTCCTGGCCAGGCATTGCATGGGGGTCCTGGGTAGTTTGACCTTTATGTCCTCACCTGCCCCTGACTTTTTCCTCTCTTCATTTCTGTTTTTTCCTTATTCTTCTTACTTTTTGCCATATTCCTTCACCCCTGGTTCCTGGCTCAGAAATCCTGGGGTGCACCTGAGCAGGGAACGGGTTGGGGGACCCAGGAGAAGGGGGGAAATGGGGAGCAGGGGGTGCAGGGAAGGGTGAGGAGGCTTTGGGGGATGGAGGTACTGGGCTGTGCCTGCCCAACACTTTCACTTTCTTTGTCTTGGAGGAGAGGGAAGAGGGCGTTTGTAGTGAGAGTCAGATGGGAAAAGGGGGCATTCTCTGTTTCTGGGGGGGCACATACACGGGGCTCCTGTCCTCTAAGGTCTCTCCTCCGGAGTTCAACCGGGGGATCCTGTCCCAGGGGATGACACATCCTATAATGGGGAGTCCTGTCCCGGGTGTGGCAGTTCCAGAAATGTCCCTGCACATTCCTGGCCGGGTGCCTGTCCTGGGGACCCCTGTCAATGCAAGGGTGGGGCCCAGCCATGGCCCAGCCCCACTGCACAGGGATGGCCATTGCCCAGCCTTGCTCTGCCCAGCCCCAGGGGGCAGCCAGCACCTGAGGGTCCCCCCTACCCCCTTGGCTTTGATTCTGGCAGCTTGAGAGCTGCTGCAGAGGTGAGAAATCTGTGGGTGGAAAAAGGCCTGCCTGTTGTTTGCTCAGCCCTGCAAGAAGCACAAAACCCCAAAGAGAGCCTAAGCAGTAGCTCTGTGAGGGCCTTTGATGGTTTTCAGAGCAGGGCTGGCTGGAAAAACCCCTGAAGGGGCACCTGCAAGGTAACCGGTCCAGAAGTGCAGCAATTGATCATTTGTACCCTGAGGCACACACAGGCATTTCCACAGATTCCTGTGCACTGTCCCAAGGATGGACAGAACTTTTCCCCTTCCTACAAGGGAAGTCAATCAAGTTTCAGGGTGGGAATGAGCAAAATGGGGAGAGTTCCTAAAGATGGCCCAAGAAAAGGCTTCCTTCAGGGCTCGGTTGCTACCCAGCAGGCAGGGAACAATCCCACGGAGCTGTTGGACACTCAGGGAGATTGCCCACTGTGTGCTATCCCCAAGCAAACGCTGCTGTGGTATGTACCAATGGGCTCCTAAAGGGAACTAAAAACTCTCATTTCATTGTGATTTGTTTGCGGTTTTTTGGTGAGTGACTTATGGGGAAATCAATGGATTCTGTAAAGCAGAGCATTTATACCTTGCCAGTTGTATTTTCACTGAGTTTTTACATATTGGGAAAATAATGGTGTGGGAAAGATTTTTGGTTTTATTCTATGGCTTTGGTCTGAACCAACTGGTCTTCAAGTGTTGCCTGGGATTGCTGAGCCAGGAAATGGGGGGACCTGACCCAGGGGTGTGTGGGGCAGGGACACAGAGACTCCCAGGACAGCCCTGGAGTGCTTCAGGTATAGGGCTTTGCTGGGCTCTGAGTCACCCCAAAATCTGAGGCACCCTGGAAAGGAGCTGTGACCCCCATGCCGACCCAGCCACTGCCCATCCCTGGCACCCCCATTCCCATGGGAACCCAACCATGGGACCCCCATTTCCTTGGTCTCTCCTCCTTAGGGACCCCCATCCGAGGACTGCGATTGCCCAGCACCACCATTGCCTTGATCCCATCCCATGGGCTGCTTCTTCCCTCAGAACCCCTATTCCCAACGGTCCCCTTTTTTCCCTTGCACCCCCAACCTTGGGACCCACATGCCATGACCCCAAATCATGGGGACAATGTTCCCACAGCACCCCCACCCCTGAATGTCCCCAGGCTTGGAGACCCCAATTCCCCTGGACTCCCATTCTCCTGGACACCCATCCTTGGTTCCCCACATCCCCCGAGCCCCCCCAGTCCTGGCAACACCATCCCCACCATGTGCCCAGACTATGCAGCCTTGTCCCCAGGCTTGTAGCCACCCTGCCCCCACCAAGGGCCACCTACACATTGGGACAGACGTGACCTCGCTTCCTTCCCCTTCATCCAAAGAGCCGCCAGCCAGGGGAGCGGTGACCACAGCAGCGAGTGACAGCCAGTACACATGGCTGGGGACACTGGGATGGCCGGGAAGGTGGCGCTGCTCCTGTGGGGTGAGTGCCCTGGGCACGGGCCTGACACCCATGGGATGGGAAGGGGAGGGGGCACAGGGGGGCTGCGGGGTCCCCTGAGGTCCCCAAGGCCAGCAGTGCCTGTCCATGATACCCACAGTGGACCTTGGTGGGACAGTGAATGTAGGGTGGCTTTGGACACTGGAACAGGGGCAGGAATTTGGGGATGGGAATGTGGGGACAGAAATGTGGGAACTGGCACCTATGGGCTCAGGGAGCTCTGGGGATTGAGGAAGGGTACTGGGATGAAGGGACAGAAGGGGATAAGAATGGTGAGGATGTGGCCATGGGGATGGGATCATGGGGATGGGATCATGAGCTGGTGGGGGTGACCTGGGCCAGCATGGGCTGTGTCCATGGTGTCCTCATGCCCAGGGGGTCCACAGTGTCCCCATGTTCTGCCTCAGCCCAGCGTGACCTCGGTGTCCCTGTTCCCAAGGTGTCTGTGCCACATGGATGTGGTGCACGGGTGGCTGTGACACAGACATGTCCCCCTGCCTCTCCAAATCTTCTGAGGACAGACACACTTTCCCACAAGAAGTGCTGTCCCCACGGCGACAGTTTGGGGACAGACACCACACCCTGTATTCCAGGTGCTGCTGTCCCTCCAGGGCCAGCCCCACTGAGCCCTGTCCCTTCTCCCTTCCAACCCACACCCAGGGCTTCGCTGGTGAGTCCTCAGGGGATGCCATGGCCCCACCCCACTCTCCCCAGCACCCCACAGGCCCTGGCAGGCTGGTGTCCACTGTCACCCACAGGCACCCAGACCACCCAGATCCTGGTGGAGCCCCCCTGGAGGCCGGTGGTGCTATGGGATCTGGTGACACTGATCTGCCAGGGCTCAGGGACTGCTGGTTACACTACCTGGTACATGGACGGGCAGCGCTGGGGGCAGGAGGGACAGAACCGCCTCGCTGTCACCGAGAAAGGCACCTACATATGTGATAGACCTGGCACTGGGCTCAGCCCCCCCGTGACAGTCTCAAATGGTGAGAGGGGATCTGCTGAGATTCATAAATCGCAACAGGTCAGGGTTGCCCCCGACAGGTCTGGATGGGCTCCACTCTGCAGGTGGCCTCAAAACCCCTGTGTGGCGAGAGCCTGTGCCCTGCACACAGGAAAATCCCAGTTCATCCCAGTGCACCCAGATATCCCTGGTGCTGTGGGCACCCACCTTGGACCTGTCTCGACCCCTCAGTGAGATGGGACCCTGCTGTCCCACAGATGATCTGGTGCTGCAGGTGCCAGCACAGTTGTTGCTGGAGGGAGACATGGTGACACTGCACTGCCGGGGCTGGTTGAAAAACACCGTCACCAGGGTGGGATTTTACTAGGATGAGAAGGATCTGGGGGGGGCCCATAAATGGGACTGAGCTGTCCCTTTCCCCTCTGCAGCTGTTCCACAGTGGCAGCTACAGCAGCAAGGGCTTAGGGAGTTCCATTCTTTCATGGTCAGCAGCAGTGACAGTGACAGTGCACGGTGAGCACCCCCATGGCTGGAACTCCAATCTCCTGACACCCCAAAGCCGCTTCCCAGTGGACTCAGAATCACAGTCCTCACCTGCCCTCTCCTTCTCTGAGCTCTTCTCGGTGCCGGTCCTGGAGGGTCCCCCTGAGCCAACTGTGGGGTCCCCCCTGACTCTCAGCTGCCTCAGAGCCCCCAGCCCCCTGCGGCACCAAGCCCCGCTGCTGCACATGTTCTACTGGGATGGGCAGGTGATGGGGGGCGCACAGAGGTCCCCACAGCTTCTGGTGCCTGTCGTGGGGGTCTCCCACTTGGGGAATTACAGCTGCCAGATGAGCGCCAAGCGGGGGGACCGTGCCGAAGAGCAGCGCCCAGCTCCGCTTCACGGTGTGCAGTGAGTGTGGGCATGGGCACAGGGAGCCCCCAGAGCTTCCTCGGGTGCCCTCCCTGGGGACCTCCATGTCTCCCAGACACCTGCCCTGGCTCCCCGTGCCTCTGCCCGGTATCCCCTCACCCCTCTGTGGTGTGACGCCATCCCTGACATCCCCCATCACACCCATCCCCTCCCATCCCTATCCCCCCACACCGACTGCCAGCCCCTCCCTGTGCTCTCAGCCCTATCTCTGTCCCCACAGTGCCTGTGGCCAATGCCACCATCACACCCGGTCCCCTGTCACACCAGGTGCAAGCATGTGACAACATTACCCTGCGCTGCTCGGTGTAGGTGGGCTCAGCCACTGTCACCTTCACCTGGCTGTACAACGGGTAGGAGGTGGCCTGGGGTCCCCTCCTGGACGTTGGGGACATCAATGTTGGACATTCAGGAACCTAGCAGTGCGTGGCCGCCAACCAGCTGGGACAGGACGGGCACCACGTGTTCCGGGCACTCAGCCCTGAGCTGTTCCTGGAGGTGACATCTGGCCCACCCTGGGTCACAGGTGTGATCGCAGGGGGTCACCAGGGTGTTCAGGACTCTTGGAGTTCAGGGTGACCCCAGTGTGTCCCCCTCTGTCCCCAGCAGTGGCTGTGAATGTCGGCAGGACCCTCCTGTTCCTCCTCCTGCTCCTGGCTGTCATCAGGGGCTGTCACTGGTGGCACCGCCGGGGTGGGTGACAATTGAGGGGGATAGGGAGTCCTGGAGTGAGGGGAATCCTCCACAGTGGGGGCAGAGATCAGGGATCAAGTGGGAATTGGGGTCCAGTCGGGATTTGGGCTCCCATGGGTGGTTGGAACTGCTGAGGTCCCACGAAGGTTCAGGGGTCCTGGGGTCTCCTCGGTCACCCCCTCCCCTTTCCATTGCAGCCACCAGGAATTTCCAGGACAGGTGAGTGGGGGGCTCGGGCTGGGACTCCCCTTTCCCCCTCCCCAGACACCACCCAAACCACCCCCTCCACCTCCCCCTGGACCAGGAGGGGGCTGTGCTCAACACCCACATCATGGGCACTGAGTGGGCAGAGGGTGAGTACATGGGGAGACCGGGACACATCCCCCACGAGTGTCACCCCCTTACCCAGTTCCCCAGAACTGGTGTCACTGTCAGGGCCCCCACAGGTGTCCCCCAGCCCTGCCGCACCTCGGGATCCACAAGTGACCAATGCGGAGCTGTCGGGACCCAACGAGGGACAGTGGGATCCCCGTGACTACGATGACAAGCTGTGACACTGGGGGCACTGAGCGGCATTGATTCCCCTCAGGGGTCTCTTCGTCCTCTTCACAGCACCCCATAGGGCTCCTCCTTCCCCCTCCCAGTGCTGGGGGAGCACACAACGTTTTTCCCTCTTATTGTACCCAAAATGCAGTTTTTTGGTCAAACTGTGTGAGAAACAAGGCTCACTCTTTAAAATTTGTGAATGTTTAATAAGAGATAAAAGGGAGAGTAAACAGCCTGCTGGGTGCTTGGCAACTGCCAGAGGCACATGGATAATTAGAACAATTCTTCATACATACATTTTCATTGTATTGGTGAAATAAGTACTCAGGAGGGTATGTATAACATATTCAAACATTCTTTCCAGTTCACGTGGTCTGGGAATTCTTTTGCTTGGTTTGACCCTTGATTCATTTTCATAAAGTAAACACCATACTGCAGATTAAATTTATATATTTTATGTCCTCACAAGGCCCCCCTGTTCTGTGGTTTGACAGTCCAAAGTGTCAATGCTAAATTCCTCTTTGCATTCTTTCTTTTGATGTTTCTTCACTTGCTACTTTTCAAAGTGTCCTTCTCATACAGATGAGATAGTCCACCAGTACGTTACATCAAAATTAGCTAGTTCACAAAATTATCTGTTATTCTCACCATTGTCACTTAGTCACTTAGAGGGTTAAAAGGCTGAAAATTTGTAGTGTATCAAAAGCAGTTAAAAACTGATTAAAAAATGTATTATATCAAAATAATTTGGAAAATCAATATAATAGAGAAACCAATGACTACATAGTTATTCATAACAGCGGGAAGGTGTATTGAAGGGTTTATTTGAATTATCCTGCTCTGATTTTCGCAGCAATAAATTCAATTCATATCTCTAATTCTGAAGCACTTTTACCCATGACATGATTTGATGAGTGATCTCTCCTGGTCCTTGTCTCAACCCAGGAACCCTGTGTTCAATTTTCTCTCCCCATCCAGGTGCAGAGGGCAGTGAGAGAGCGGCTGTGGTGGGTGCGGGGCATGCACTGCCCATCCACAGCAAGGCAGAGAGGAGGAGGAGGGTCCTGGTCAGGTTGTTGAGGGATTTGCAGTTGTGCTGGGGCTCTCTCAGTCACTTGGGGAAAGGGACAAAATGATCAACTGCTGCATTTCCAGACTGGTTCCCCCACAGCTGCCCCTGCCAGGGGGGTTTCCAGCCAGCTCTGCTCTGAAAACCATCAAAGGCCCTTGCAGAGCCACTGCTTGAGCTCTCTTTGGGTTGTGTGATTCTTGCAGGGCTGAGCAAACAACATGCAAGCCTTTTCTGCCCACGCAGAATTTTCACCTCTGCAGTAGCTCTAAAGCTGCAAGAATGAAAGCCAAGGGGGCAGGAGAGACCCTCAGGTGCTGGCTGCCCCCTGGGGCTGGCCAGAGCAGGGCTGGGCAATGGCCATCCCTGTGCAGTGGGGCTGGGCCATGGCTGGGCCCCACCCTTGGATGGCCACTGGCTTCAAGGAGCAGGAGTTTGGGAGCTCCTTCCTGCTCAGGGTTCCATTCCCCAGCTGCTCTTGCTGGCTCAGATCCAGCAGGGGATGAGCAAGAATGGAGAAGTCTGGACCCCTCCAAAGCCGCCAAGCTCCAGGATAGGACCCTCTTCCCCGGCATGTGTCCCCCCTGGGACAGGATCCCCCCAGGACAGGAGCCCCCTGGATGTGCCCCCCAAGGACAGAACCCTCCTCCCCCATGTGAGAAAGGTGTCAAATGACCTCTTCCTTCTTCAGCAAGAGAGAGAAAGTGAAAGTGTTGGGGAGTAAAAGCTGCACTCCCCCATCCCCCACAGCCTCCCCAGCCCTCCCTGCAGACCCCTCACCCCTGCTTCCCCCACCCTGGGCTGCCCGCACCCTGGGCTTCCCCCAACACATTCCCTGCTCAGGAGCTACACAGGATCCTCAAGGCACGAACTGGGGGGTTGTGAAATTGAGGGGTAAAATGATGGAAATGGAATAAAGAGAGGGAAAAATAACTGGAGGCTGGGGGACACAGACCCAGAGCAGCTCAGAATCTCTCTGAGGTGACACCCTGGACACCGGCACCATGTGGGGGTGGAGCTGGCTCTGGGTCACCCCAAAATCTGAAGTACCCAGGGAAGGAGCTGCAACCCATGGGCTCACCCAGCCACTGCCCATCCCTGGCACCCCCATTCCCCTGGGAACGGAAACATGGCACCTCCGTTCCTTATGTCCCACTCTGCAGCCCCCATCCCAACACTGACATTCCCTAGGATTTCCATGGCCCAGCACCCCATTCCCAAGGAACTCCTTCCCGTTCATTCCATCCCCTGAAATCTTCCTAGGACCCATAATTCTCCCATCCCATGAACTCAAATCCTTGGAGCCCACATTCCCCTTGGACTCCCATCCCTGAGTCCCCCCAGGTATGGAGACACTCATTTCAATGGCACCCCCATTGCCAGATATTCCCCCTCCTCAGGACCCCATTTACCAGTGACCCCATTCCTGCCTCCCCAAAACCACCAAATTCCCCACTCCTGGGAGCCCCACATCCCATTTTGTCCCACTCACCCATGTCCCCTGACCCAGAGCCACCCTGTCCCCACCAAGGGCCACCGACACATGAGGTCGAGACGTCACCTTGCTTCCTTCCTCTTCATCCAAGGAGCCACCAGCCAGTGGAGTGGTGGCCACAGCAGCGAGTGACAGCCAGTGCACATGGCTGGGGACAATGGGATGGTCAGGAAGGTGCCATTGCTCCTTTGGGCTGAGTGCCCCAGACACAGGCATGATACCCTGGGAATGGGGAGGGAAGAGGGCACAGGGGGGCAGTGGGGTCCCCTGAGGTCGCCAATGCCAGCAGAGCCGCTCCATGTTACCCACAGTGGACCTGGGTAGGGCTGGGGATGTAGAGTGGCTTTGGGGACAGGAACAGGGGCAGGAATTTGGGGATGGGGATGTGGGGACAGGAATGTGGGAACTGGCACCTTTGGGCTCAGGCAGCTTCGGGGACAGCGACAAGGGAACTGGGATGCAGGGACAAAAACCGTGAGGATGTGGCCATGGGGATGGGATCATGGGGATGGGATCATGAGCTGGTGGGGGGGACCTGGGCCAGCATGGGCTGTGTCCATGCTGTCCTTGTGCCTGGGGTGTTCTCAGTGAACCCATGTTCTGCCTCAGCCCAGGGTGGCCTCCATGTCCCTGTTCCCAAGGTGTCTGTGCCACATGGATGTGGTACACGGGTGGCTGTGACACACACATGTCCCCCTGCCTGTCCAGACTTCTGGGGACCACCCACACACTTTCCCACAAGAGCATCTGTCCCCATGGGGACAGTTTCGGGACAGCCCCCACACCCTGTACCCCATGTGCCTCTGTCCCCATGGTGACACCCCCACTGAGCCCTGTCCCTTCTCCCTTCCAGCCCAGACCCTCGGCGTCACTGGTGAGTCCTCAGGGGATGCCATGGCCCCACCCTGCTGTGCCCAGCCCCATGGAGGCACTGGCAGGCTGGTGTCCTCTGTCACCTGCAGGTGCCCAGACCACCCAGCTCCTGGTGGAGCCCCCCGGAGGCCAGCGGTGCTGTGGAACCGGGTGACACTGACCTGCCAGGGCTCGGGGACTGCCGGTGCCACCACGTGGTACAAGGACAGGCAGCATTGGTGGCAGGAGGGACAAGACCGCCTCAGTGTCACCGAGAGTGGCACCTACTGGTGTGACAGACCTGGCACTGGGCGCAGGCCCCCCATGACAATCTTAGATTGTGAGGGGAGACCTTTAATGATCATGGGGGCTCCAGAGCGGTAAGGGTGGGCTCCATTCCGTGGATGGCCTCACACCTGTCATGTGACAAGAGTCAGTGCCCTGCACACAGGGACATCCCAGTGCATCCCAAAGCACCCCAGAGCACCCCAGTGTACCCACATGTCCCTGGTGCTATGGGCACCTACCTCAGAACAGTCTCATCAGTGAGATGTGACCTTCCTGTTCCCCAGACCCACTGGTGCTGCAGGCGCCAGTGCGGGCACTGCTGGAGAGGGACACCTTGACACTGCGCTGCCGGTGCCGGCAGGACATCCATCTCACCAGGGTGTGATTTTACCGGGAGGAGAAGGATCTCAGGGGGTCCCTCAAGGGGACCAAGCTGTCCCTTTCACCTCTGCAGCTGCACCACAGTGGCCGCTACAGATGTGAGGGCTTGGTGGGGTCCTGGCACTCACAATCAGGACCAGTGACAGTGACAGTGCATGGTGAGCGCCCACACGGCTGGAACTCCAATATCTTGACAACCCCAAAGCCACTTCCCAGTGCACTCAGAGTCACAGTCCTCACCTCTCCTCTCCTGCCCTGAGCTCTTCTCAGTGCCAGTGCTGGAGGGTCCCCACGAGCTCACTGTGGGGTCTCCCCTGAATCTCAGCTGCTGCACTGCCCCCAGCACCCTGTGGCCCCGAGCCCCCTCCTGCACATGTTCTACCGGGATGGGCAGGTGGTGGGGGCCCCACAGGGGTCCCCGCAGCAGCTGGTGCCCACTGTGAGGGTCTCCAACTCGGGGAATTATGGCTGTGATGTGCACTCCCAGGGGGGGGTCCATGCAGAAGACCAGCGCCCGGCTTCTCGTCATGGTGTGCAGTGAGTGTGGGGATGGGCACGGGGAGCGCCCACAGATGCCTCAGGTCCCCCCCACTGCCTGGCATATCCCAGCCCTCCCTGACACCTGCTCTGGGGCACCCAACCTTTCCCAGATCCCTCCCTGCCCCCCACATCCTTTCTCGGGTCTCTCCCCAAGACCCCCAGCCCCTACATGGGTACCCCCATCCTTCCCCGGTGCATTTTCTGTGTCCTGCCATCACTGCCCCGGGTCGCTCCTAAGGTCCCCCCATTCCTTGCTCATGTTTCCCTCCATCCTTCGTTGGGTCCCCTCCCGCATCCCTGGGTCCCTTCACCCCTCTCTGAGGTCTCTGCACATTGCTGAAGTCTCACCATCCCCTCCCATGGTCCCCGTACCCTCCCTGGAGTTGCCCACCTCCCTCTCCAGGTGTTCCCTCCCTGACACCCTTATCATCTCTCGGGGTTCCTTTCTAAGCACCCCCTCTCCCTCACTGGAATTCCCCTGCCCCTCCTTGACACCCTCCCGGGTCCCTCACTGTCCCCTGGTGTCTCCCTCTCCCGCAGGGGTCCCGCCCTTGCGGGTGTCCCTGTTGGTGGAGCCCCCCAGGGGACAGGTTTCACCTGGGGACCGCCTAGGGCTGAGCTGTGCGGTGGCAGTGGGGACAGGTCCCCTGTCCTTCTCCTGGCACCGGGAGGGCTCAGGGGCACTGCTGGGAACCGGCCCCCACCTGGAGCTGCACCACGCTGGGGACAATGACAGCGGTCAGTACTGGTGCTGGGTCAGTAACGGGAACAGCGTGGCCGAGAGTGACCCCCTGAATGTCACCGTCCTGGGTGAGTGGGACCCTCGGGCTGGGAAGACCCCACTCACAGCAACCCCATTCCACCTCACCAGGCGCCAGCCCTGTCTCTTTCCCCACAGTGCCCATGGCCAATGCCACCATCACCCCTGGCCCCCTGGCACACCAGGTGCAAGCAGGTGACAACGTTACCCTGCGCTGCTCAGTGCACGTGGGCTCAGCCCCTGTCACCTTCACCTGGCTGCACAATGGGCAGGAGGTGGCCCGAGGTCCCCTCCTGGACCTCGGGGACATTGATGTGGGACATTCGGGCATCTACCAGTGCGTGGCCACAAACCTCCTGGGACAGGACAGGCACCGCGTGTTCTGGGCACTCAGCCCAGAGCTGGCCCTGGAGGTGACATTTGACTCACCCTGGGTCACAGGTGGGGTGACACAGGTGGCATCACCAGTGAGTGCAGGACCAATGGGGTGATGAGTGATCCTGATGTGTCCCCCTCTGTTTCTTGCAGTGACCTCAGGGGTCAGTGGGGCTCTTTTTTTCCTGCTCCCGCTTGTGAGTGTCATTGTGGCCTGGCGCCAGTGGCACTGTATGGGTGAGTAACAATGGGGGGACAGGGCTCCCAGAGAGCTGTAGAGGCCCACAGAATTGGAGAAACCATAGGGAAATACTCACAGCACCACAATTGTGACTTTGGCTAGGGGTCCTGTAGGGTTTGGGGAGGTGCTGGATGGTCCTGCAGAGATTTTGGGGATTCTTTCTAAGGCCCTGGGGGTTTTTGGGGGAGTCTCTGTCCCTCCTGGGATTTGGGTTCTTGAGTGTGAGTTGTTTGGGGACACTGGGGAGGCTCATGGCTTCTGGGGGGCTTCAGGGATACTTGGAGGTCTTGAAGGGGTTTAGGAATCCTAAGAGGGGCCAGGACCCTGGGACCCCACAGTCACTCCTCCCCTGCTTCCATTGCAGCTGCCAGGAAGAACCAGGACAGGTGAGTGGGGGGCTCAAACCTCACTCTCCAGTTTTACCCCAACCCCCAAGACCTCCCATCCCCTCCCCCACATCCCCTTTATTCCCTCAGGGCTCACCCGGATCCCCCACCCCTGCCAGAGGAGTGGGAGGTGCTGTACACCCACGTCATGATCACCAAGAAGGCAGGAGGTGAGTACAGGGGGGACACACGCAGAGGGACACGTCACCCACGAGTGTCACAACACCCAGATCCCACAGCCCGTCTCTCTCGCAGCATCCCCCCATGCCACCACCCTCCAGGATCCCCAGGTGAGCTACGCAAAGCTGCGGGGACTCCAGGGACGACCGCGGGAACCCGGTGATATCTACGGGAATGTGCTGTGACAATGGGGGGAACTGGGGGGCGCTGGGGGTCCCCACCCATGGGCACCCACTCGTGTGTGTGCTGCCACTAAAAACTTCCCCTCTGCCTCCCTGTGGGGGCACCAAGATCCCAAAGGGGTGAGAGAAGAACAATTTCCTTAAACAGCAACCAGAGAGAATAAAACCAAAAGCAACAGCAACAAGGTTCAGAGTCCAAATTGTCACACAAGGAACAATTACCAGGGAAAGCACACCAAAAAAGAACAAACCCCAAACACTTCCCCCAGCACGTTTCCTCCAGCAGAAGAACCTGGCAGGACTCTGGACCTTCCTTGCTCTGATGGCCGCAGCGGCCTTCAGCAGGCTCTGGATTCTCTTCTCCCCTTTCCCAAAGCCCTCCTCTGCCGTGTTCCCCACACGAGGATGTCACAAAGGCCCTGTGGGTGTTCCAGAGCCTCCCCTTTTGCCAGGGCAGTTGGGTTCAAGCCATGGTACTTGGTGGGGTGTCAGAGACAGGAAAAGTTTCGTGTCTGAAGGAATTTTGGAAAAACCTGTATGTGGTAGGGTTGGGTCAGTCCTTGCTTTTGGTGAGACAGGGCTCCATCTGTCCATCAGTCTGTCAGCTATGGCACACTGGGGACAGTGTGATGCTCTGCCAAAGACAGCTCCTGAGTGCTCGGGTGATCAGAAGTGCCATCTGAGGAGAGGGCCCTTTTTGGCCAAACTGGCTTAAAAGGCAGAGCATGAGGTGGCCAAATCCCTGTCCCTGTCTCCTCTTGGGGTGTCTGTCGCATCCACGCTGGAACCCAGGAGGTGGCAACTCATTTAAATGAGGAATATCCGCCAAGGAAAGTGAGAATGTTCCTGGAATGGAAACAGGACCCATCTCTAAACTTCTTTTAATTTCCAAGATTATGGGGATACCAGGCCAAAATGTTGGAGAATGAATAACAGCTTTTTACTGGGAAATTTATAAACCACAACAGAACCAACAACACAAACCCAGAAATTTCTGTCACGCTCAGCGCTGTTGGTTTTTGTGGCAGTTATAACCGCGGCCAGCAGGGGGCGCTGTAGGGAGCACTCCAGGCCAGCAGGGGGCGCCCCAGACCAGCTACATCCTTTCATGGGCCATGGCGGCCTCGGACAGGAGGGAGGAGGGGAAATCACTCCTTTTGCAAACTCACGGCCACCAATCGGTCCCTGCACGACCACCGACAGACGGCAGAAGCCGCCAAGGCAGCAGGTTGGATCCCAGTGCCCACTGGCAGCGTAGCAGCGTCCCGGAGCCAGGCACAAACCCTGCCCAACACCCACGACTGCTCTCCATGATCCCGAATGGAAGGATGGCAGCATCTGACCCCCAGGCAGGTCTCGGGTCCACAGCAGCACCTCTGCTGGATTTACACCACAATTCCTGCAAAACCTCAGCCTTTCACTCAGGTGAGGAGGACAGGGATGGAGCAGCTTTGGGGACACCTGGAATCCACACAGGGTCACTCCCCATAGCACCAGCACAGCTGCAGCCAGAGCCTCTGCTTGGTATTTCCACACTTTTCCCTCTTATCTGGCAGACACATCCCAAACCCAAACATTCTTTCCATGAAGCTCCAAAAGGTTGCAGGTTTTGTTCGAGAAGGAGGGTCCAGATCAGATTGTTGAGCAGAATGTTGTGGATTGTGCAGTAGTTTTGTGGTTCTCTCTGTCCCTTACAAAGAGGAACAAGTGATCATTTGCTACATTTTGGGGCTGGTTCCCTCACAGCTGCTCTTGCGTGGGGCGTTTCCAGCCAGCCCTGCTCTGAAAACCATCAAAGGCCCTCACAGAGCCACTGCTTGGGCTCCCTTTGGAGTCTGTGCTTCTTGTAGGGCTGAGCAAACCACAGCCAGGCCTTTTTCCTCCACAGAATTCTCACCTCTGCAGCAGCTCCACACACCCAGAGCCCCTCAGAATCTGTCTGGGATGATGCCCAGGCTGCCGGCACCTTGTGGGGGCTGTGCTGGGCCCTGGGTCACCCAAAATCTGAGGCACCCAGGGAATGAGCTGGGATCTGTGAGCCCATCGAGCCACTGCCCATCCCTGGCATCTCCATTCCCCTGGAAATCAAATCATGGGTACCCCATTACTTATGTCTACCCCTCTCTGGAACCTGTATCCCAGTACTCACATTTCACAGGATCTCCATGGCCCAGCACCGCATTCCCAAGGAATCCTATCCCACTCATTCCATCCCTAAAATTCCCTTCCCACAGGACCTTGATTTTCACAGGACCCCCATTCCCACGGGAACCCCCCTTCCCCCAGCATCCCCATCCCATGACCCAAAATCCCTGGAGCCCACGTTCCTCTGGCACTCCCATCGCTGAGTCCCCTCAGTCGTGGGGACCCCCATTCCCAGTGACTCCCCTCCTCAGCTCCCCATTCCCAGGGAACCCATCCCTGAGACTCTCAATTCCCCTGGACACCTATCCCCACATCCGCAAACCCCTCTGAGCCCCTCACTCCTGGGAACCCCATGTCCCACTGTTCCCCACCCAGCCTTGTCCCCATCCTGTCCCCACACTGCCCACAGCCTGTGCCCAGCTTGTGGCCACCCTGCCCCACCAAGGGCCACCTACGCATGAGGATGAGACCTGAACTCGCTTCCTTCCCCTTTGGCCAAAGAGCCACCACCCAGGGGACAGCCACCACCAGCAAGTGAAAGGCAGTGCACGTGGCTGGGGACACCAGGATGGCCGGGAAGGTGGCGCTGCTCCTGTCGGGTGAGTGCCTCGGGCACGGGCCTGACACCCCAGGGATGGGGAGGGGAGGGAGGACAGGGGGACTGTGGGGTCCCCTGAGGTCCCCAATGCCAGCAGAGCCACTCCATGTTGCCCACAGTGGACCTGGGTGGGACTGGGGATCTAGAGTGGTTTTGGGGACAGGAACAGGGGCAGGAATTTGGGGATGGGGATGTGGGGACAGGAATGTGGGAACTGGCACCTTTGGGCTCAGGTAGCTCTGGGGATAGGGACAAGGTGTCGCAGACATTTTTTCATAGAAATCCTTTCTTTGGGATTTGTTCATCTTCTGGGAAGCTGAGGCCCCAGAAGAAAAATGTAAACAATTTTTATCGGCTGGTGTGGAATGCAACAGGTTCAGTGGTGATTGGTCTTCTGTGAGTGTTTGGACTTGCTGACCACTCACAGAAGAGTTTGTCCTTGCTTTCTGCTGGACACAGAATTTGGTTATTCATTCTTTTCTATGCTATTGTTAGGTTAGCAGCATCTGCAACTTCTCTTCTTATTATTTTTACTATAGTAATCATGTATTATATATGATATATCAATAAATCTAGCCTTCTCATCATCAAACAAGATTCTCGTCCACTTCTCTCACCCTGGAAGACCTCATCAGGTCGCTGTAATACAAGGGAACGGGGATGCAGGGACAGAAGGGGACAAGAGCGGTGATGATGCAGCCATGGGGATGGGATCATGAGCTGGTGGGGATGACCTGGGCCAGCATGGGCTGTGTCTGTGATGTCCTCATGCCCGGGATGTCTACCCATGTCCCCATGATATGCCTCAGCCCAGGGTGGCCTCAGTGTCCATGGTGCCATGGTGTCTGTGCCACACAGATGTAGTGCAAGGGTGGCTGTGACACAGACATGTCCCCCTGCTTTGCCAAATATCTTTTGGGGACCACCTAGACACACTTTCCCAAAGGATCTGCTTTCCCCAGTCCCACTCTCACCCTGGCAGGCTGGTATCCCCTGTCACCCGCAGGTGCCCAGACCACCCAGCTCCTGGTGGAGCCTCCCTGGAGGCCGGTGGTGCTGTGGCACCGGGTGACACTGACCTGCCAGGGGTCAAGGACCATCGGTGACACCATCTGGTACAAGGATGGGCAGCACTGGGGGCAGGAGGCACGTTACCACTTCACTGTCAACGTGAAAAGCAACTACGTGTGTGACAGACCCCGCATCGGTTGCAGCCCACCATTGACAGTCCTAGATGGTGAGGGGACTTTGGGTCTCCCCAGGCTGGCACTTGCGGGAACCCCAAGGACTCTGGGTGGGCTCCGCTCCATGGGTCACCTCCTGTGTGATCAGAGCCCATTCCCTGCTCTGGGGACATCCCAGAGTGGGGGGATCCCAGTGTTGGAACTGGGGACCCTTGTTGCGCTGGGTGTGATCCAGTGGGGGGATCTCCTTGAAAATGGGACCTCCAGTGTGACAGGACACCCATGTCACCCAGACTGGCTGATGCTGCAGGTACTGGTACGGGAGCTGCTGGCGGGGGACACGGTCAAACTGCGCTGCCAGTGCTGGTGGGACTGGAGTGCAATTCTACCATGAGAACAAGGAAGTGGGGAGGTCCCGCTATGGGGTCGAGCTGTCCCTGTCCCCTCTGCAGCTACACCACAGTGGCCACTACAGCTGCAGGGGCTGGCTGGATGCTGAAATGTCAATGTGGGCACAGTCGGTGCCAGTGGCAGTGACAGTGTACGGTGAGCACCTCCACGGCTGGAACTCCAAACTCCTGACAATCCCAAAGCCACTTCCCAGCAGACTCAGAGTCACAGTCCTCACCTCCCCTCTCCTGCCCTGAGCTCTTCTCGGTGCTGGTGCTGGAGGGTCCCCCAGAGCCCACTCAGGGGTCCCCCCGACTCTCACCTGCCTCAGCACCCCCAGCCCCCTGCGGCCCCGAGCCCCACTCCTGCACGTGTTCTACCTCGATGGGCAGGTGGTGGGGGGTCCACAGGGGTCCCTGCAGCTGCTGGTGCCCAACGTGGGGGTCTCCCACTCAGGGAATTACAGCTGCCAGGTGTGCTCTGAGGGGGGGGACTCTACATCATGGTGCGCACTGCTGAGTGTGGGATGGGCATGGGGAGCCCCCACAGCCTTCTTGGCTATCCCAGCACTGCCTAGGGATCTCCCAGCCCTCCTTGACACCTGCCCTGTGGCCCCAAACCTTTCCTGGATCCCTCCCTGGCTCTCCCACTCTTTCTTGGGTCTTTACCCAGGTCCCCCAGCCCTACATCTGTACCCCCATTCTTCCCGACACCTGTTCTGTGTCCTGCCATTCCTGCCCTGGGTCCCTCCCCAGGTCTTGCATTCCTGGCCTGTGTCTCCCCATCCCTCACCGGGTCCCTTCACTCCTCCTTGCATCCCCCCACCCCTCTCTGAGGTCCCCACACATTCCTCAGGTCACATCCCCCCCTCCCTGGGCCTCCATACCATTCCTGGTGTCGCCCCCCTTCCTCTCCAGGTGTCCCCTCCCAAAACCCTCTATCTCCCCGTTTCCAAGTCCCCCCCATCTCTGCGCCTCCTCTCCCTCACTGGGATCCTCCTGCCCCCCCTCGACCCCCCTGGGTCCCTCACTGTCCCCTGCTGTCCCCCCCTCCCACAGGGGTTCCTCTCTCGGTGGTGTCACTGTGGGCGCAGTCCCCTGGGAGACAGGTGGCACTCGGGCACCGCCAGGTGCTGAGCTGTGTGGTGGCCACAGGGACAGGTCCCCTATACTTCTGGCACCAGGAGGGCTTGGGGGCACTGCTGGGCACCAGCCCCTGCCTGGTGGTGTTGGGGACAATGACAGCGACCAGTACCAGTGCCGGGTCAGCAACGGGGACAGCATGGCTCAGAGTGACCCCCTGAATGTCACCATCCTGGGTGAGCGGGACCTTCGGGCTGGGGGGGACCCAGGGTGAGCCTCAGGGCCTGATTCCCTGGTAAATCCACTCCAACCTGCCCTGAATTCCCCTGCTTGGGAAATCACTGCTCCTGCTGTGACACCCCTGTTCCCCAGCCCTTTGTGTACAGCCGCTGCTCCATATTACCACACTTTTCCCTTTCTTCTGCTGTGCACATCCAGAACCCAAACATTCTTTCTTGGAGATACCAAAGAGCTGCAGGTTTTTTTTAAGAAGGAGGGTCCAAGTCAGGTTGTTGAGCAGCTTGGTGTGGAATTTGCAGTAGTTCTGGGGCTCTCGCAGTCCCTCTTTGAGAGGGACAAAATGATCAACTGCTGCATTTCCAGACTGGTTCCTCCACAGCTGTTCTTGCATGGGGAATTTCCCAGCAGCCCTGCTTTGAAAACCATCAAAGGCCCTCGCAGAGCCACTGCTTGGGCTCCCTTTGGAGTTTGTGCTTCTTGCAGGGCTGAGCAAACCACAGACAGGCCTTTTTCCACCCACAGAATTCTCACTTCTCCATCAGCTCTAAAGCTGCCAGAATCAAAGCCAAGGGGGCCAGGGGGACCCTCAGGTGCTGTCCACCCCCTGGGGCTGGCCAGAGCAGGGCTGGGCAATGGCCATCCCTGTGCAGTGGGGCTGGGCCATGGCTGGGCCCCACCCTTGGATGGCCACTGGCTTCAAGGAGCAGGAGTTTGGGAGCTCCTTCCTGCCTGGGGCTCCATTCCCCAGCTGCTCTTGCTGGCTCATATCCAGCAGGGGACGAGCAAGAATGGAGAACTCTGGAGCCCCCCAAAGCTGCCATGCACCAGGAGAGTAGCCCCTTGTCCAGGATGTGTCTCCCGTCTGGGACATGATCCCCCCGGACAAGAGCCCCCTGGATCTGCCCCACTAGGAGAGAACACATCCCCTATGTGAGAAATGAATCAATCGGTCTCTTCCATCTTCTGCAAGAAAGTGAAAGTGTTGGGAGGTAAAAGCTGGACACCCACATCCCCCACAGCCTCCTCAGCCCTCCCTGCAGACCCCTCACCCCTGCTTCCCCCACTCTGAGGTTCCCCCAAGCTGTTCCCTGCTTAGGTGCCCCCAGGACCATCAAGGCACGAACTGGGGGCTTGTGAAATTGAGAGGTAAAATGATGGAAATGGAATAAAGAGAGGGAAAAGTCATTGGAGTCTGGGGGACACAGACCCAGAGCAGCTCAGAATCTGTCTGAGGAGACCCCCAGGCCACCGGCAACTCATGGGAGCTGTGCTGGCTGTGGTTCACCCCAAAATATGAAGCACCCAGGGAAGGAGCTTTGACCCATGGGTTCACCCGGCCACTGCCCATCCCTGAAACCCCATTCCCCTGGGAACGGAAACATGGCACCTCCATTCCTTATGTCCCACTCTCTCTGCAGCCCCCATCCCAACCCTGACATTCCCCAGGATCTCCATGGCTCAGGACTCCATTCCCAAGGAACCCCCTCCTGTTCATTCCATCCCCTGAAATCCTCCTAGGACCCACCATTCCCCCATCCCATGAACTCAAATCCCTCAGTCCGCCCAGCTATGCTGATGACCATTCCCATGGCACCCCCATCACCGGACATTTCCCCTACTCACCATCCCCTTTCCCCAGTGACCCCCTTCCTGCCTCCGCAAACCCGCCAAGCCACCCACTCCAGGGAACCTGAGGTTCCACTGTGTCCCATGCACCTGTGTCCCCACCCTGCCCCCACCAAGGGCCACCTACACGTGGGGACGGACGTGACCTCGCTTCCTTCCCCTTCATCCAAAGAGCCGCCAGCCAGGGCAGCGGTGGCCACAGCAGCGAGTGACAGCCAGTGCACATGGCAGGGGACACCGGGATGGCCGGGAAGGTGGCGCTGATCCATTGGGGTGAGTGCCCCGGGCACGGGCCTGACACCCTGGGGATGGGAAGGGGAGAGGTCACAGGGGGGCTGCAGGGTCCCCTGAAGTCCCCAATGCCAGCAGTGCCAGTCCATGTTACCCACAGTGGACCTGGGTGGGACTGGGGATGTAGGGGTGGCTTTGGACACTGGAACAGGGGCAGGAATTTGGGAATGGGGATATGGGGACAGGAATGTGGGGACTGGCACCTTTGGGTTCAGGGAGCTCTGGGGATAGGGACAAGGGAACTGGGATGCAGGGACAGAAGTGGACAAGAACGGTGAGGGTGTGGCCTTGGGGATGGGATCATGGGGATGGGATCATGAGCTGGTGGGGGTGACCTGAGCCAGCTTGGGCTGTGTCCATGGTGTCTGTAGTAGACAGGGTCAGGCACTCGCGATGTCACGGAAAGCAGCAGGATTCCTCTCCCCCTAAAGCTTAGTGATAAGGGATCCCCCAAGAATGTAGTCCCCCATAACACTAATAACTTTCGACTCCTTATTAACCAATTACAGTAAGGTAAGACCCCCTGACGTAGAGAAAAACCTTCCCGAGTATAAAACCCGACGAGACGGGACAATAAAGGCCTTTGGACCGTCCACCATACTGGTGCCTGCGTGTGTTCTTGGCCCGAGTGACCCTGGGGAGTTTGGGTCGCCGTGCCGTTTGTCAGAACCAGGTCGCCTTGCCTTGCATCAGAAGGCAACAACTGGTGCCAAAACCCGGGATCGAACCAGTGCCCGGGGAACGGGGATCCGCCTGGAGAGAGGACGGCGGCTGCACAGCTGGTCTAGTGCAGCGGAGGGGACGCCCTCGAATCATGGAAGCTATATCAAAGGTCATAAGTCAGGCTCATGAGCAATGGGGAATTAAAGGTGAGCTCAGGAATTCTAATCTTGTTATTGCAAGGCTCCTAGAGCTCGGGACGATCGGACGTCAGGTAAATATATTATATTCGGAAGTGCGGGAGAAGTGCACTGCCGCCTCAGAAGAGGACTCTAAGTCCGCAGGGAGGGGTAAAAACCTCAAAGCATGGGGGAAAGAAGAAGAGGCCCTATGCAAGGATTTAGAAGAACAGGAGACGTGGAAAGCCGCGTGTACACGTTTATTAGCTACACCAAAGCTGGGGGTGGGGGCCGCGACACAAACCACCTCTGAGAGCGATCGGATTGAAGACGGGAACATGTGGGGGCCGGGCACATTCCACCCCTTCCCGAGCCTGAGCCCAGACCCCCCGGAGCCCCCAGGGGACCCCCCGACCCTCCCATGGAGCCCACCGGGTCCCGGCCCCCCCGTGGAACCATCCGAAAAAACTGCGGTTCTCTATCCGTCCCTTCCCCGCCGGTCGCTGATCCAGCGCAGGAGACAGAGCAGCACGCCCGATCCTTCTGGCAGGGACTAGCGGAGAAGGCGTGGAACGTGACCGGATTGTCGGACCCCGCCGAGATCGGTAAAATCTCGCCCCCGCCATGTGCGTTTAATGGCGCCGAACCACATGGCGAGGGCAGAAGAGAAGAGGGGGAAACGGGCGGAAATACAGTCAGCCTGATTAACATCGCATGCGCGGGAGAGCGGGGAGAAGGGGCGGCCCCCGCGGAGGAGCGCAAAACCAACCAGAGCGCTCTATTCAAATTAGGTCCTTATAGGACAAGGACCTCCCTTGGCAGGAGGTGGGGGGACCTCAGGGGGAGGGAACGGCACCACCCCCAAAGGGAGGAGAGAGGTCTAAGCCGAACAAAATGGCACGGAGCACTGGAAGTGTTCTGGCAGTCAACTTCTGCCTCAGAGTCAAGTAACAGCTGCTCAGACAGCTCGGAAGAGCCGACCGAACCCGGCTGGGACTCGGAAACCGAGAGAGCAGAATTAATACGGTTTCAAGCGAAACCGTATAAAGCTTTAAACAATATCGGGAAACAATTGCAACATAAACTCACAAATTGGGGGAAAATAAAAATAGCTTGTGCAGACCGGGCACCGGCAGCCTCCATGCACGCTTTCTCAGTGGGGGTTGCCGGAGCACGGGGGAACCAACAAAGGGCATATACCCCAGTTAACCCAAAAGAAGCCAAAGCGATTTCAGAAAAAGGGGTCAACTCAGCTGTGGTACCCACTCTTGTGCACGACCTTTCTAGCAATAACGATCTGCTCACTTTTGATATTACGCAAATAAGCCGCATGCTTTTTCATGGGGCGGGGCGGATTGTATTTAAGCAGGAGTGGCAGGACGACCGCGTTAGCCCAGGCTTCTGGGGAAGGGCAGCAACTCAGTGAGCTGTCCCCAGCCGGCACAGCTTTCCCTGGCAGCACCCTCACTCCAAGCACGCCCGAGAGGGACCTGTAGGAGCTGCGGGAAGACACCTCGCTAGGGACTGTAGATTCCGGCCCCGGGGAAACGGGAGAGGGAGGGGGCGCGCGGGCCATTCTCAGCCTCCTCCCGCTGCGAATGCGAGACGGCCCATCTATGCCATTCCCCAGTGGGGCAGGGGACCCTCATACCCCATGCCCCCACAGGGAGCAGTCAATTTCGCACCCCCGCCAGCAGCACAATGGCAGAGTTATGCAGCACCCTAAGTGCCCTCGCACCCCCCACCGCCACAAGCCGCGCCGGTGTCGCAGGGCCAGCAGGAGGCACCCCAGAGCGGGATCCCTGGGTGGCCCTGGCCATGAAAATAGGGAAGGAGCCCCTGATGGTGTGGGGGACATGCTGCCTTTACGGCAGTCAGGATCCCCACGTCATAGGGCTCCAATTTTGGGCGGACACAGGATCAGACTGCACGATTTTTTCCCAAGCACATTGGCCCAGACATTGGCAATTCAAAGAAGTCCCTCCAGTGAACGGAGTGGGAGGGCAGTCCCGGGCATGGAAAAGCACCCAGCTGGTGGCTTTAGCACTTCACACAAAAAAGGGACCAGGAGTGTCAACATCAGCAGCAGCCCTAATGTTGGAAGAAGCACTCTCCTCGCAACAGGGCACTGCGTCAGTCATTCACATCAACAGCCATGACCCAGTCAAGGGTTACTTCCAGATCGGCAACGACAAAGCGGACGCTGCAGCGAAAGGCGTATGGACATGCAGGAAGCCCGTCAACTGCACGAGTCACTCCACATCGGAGTCAAAGCACTGGCAAAGAGATGCGAAATCTCGACAGGGGATGCGAAACATGTGGTGGCCACCTGCCCTCATTGCCAGAAGTCACCCCTATGGACCTGCAGGGTCAACCCGAGAGGTCTCAAGCCCTCAGAAATCTTGCAGTCGGACTTCACTCGGTGTGAACTGCTGAAGCCCCGACCATGGCTTGCAGTGACAGTGGACACTTATAGCGGAACGATCATAGCCACACAGCACCCCAAAACAAACTCCAAGGCCACAATTCAGCACTGGCTGACAGCCATGGCTTGGCTTGGTATCCCCAAACAGATCAAAACCAACAACGGTTCCAATTTCACTTCTAAACCAGTGCAAGAGTTCGCTTCAAAATGGGGCATCACATTAGTGCGAGGTATCCCGTATAACAGTACCGGGCAGGCCATAGTTGAGAGAGCAAACCAGACCCTGAAAACCAAGTTAGAAGTGTTGGTGAAAGCGGAGGGCTTTGCCAATGCCATTCCCCCAGGAGATCAGGCATGTATGCTGGCAACTGCTTTGCTAGCACTGAATCAATTCCCTAGGGAAGATGAAACAAACAGTCCTGTTCAAAAACACTGGGCCACTGGAACGCTAGAGGAGGGCCCACAGGTTGTAATTAGAAACGAGCTAGGTGAATGGGAACGGGGCTGGAGGTTGATGCTCACGGGGCAAGGGTACGCTGCTGTCAAAAAGGACGGCAAAATCAGGTGGTGTCCACTTAAGTCAATTTAGCCGGACCTCCGTAACGAGCAGAATGAGACTGATGAGAGTTGTGAGTTTCTTTTTACAGGACATGCTCGTGGGACGTCCTCGTGACGCATACATCCCCATTCCAGAGGAAAGTGACCACCAAGCTGCCAGGCAGCGCCCGAGAGACCCACAGGGGTGGAACCCAAGCATCAACGGTGTTTCTGTGTGATTTTGCTGTTGGGACTTGTTGCCAGAGGGCAAGCCAGCCCAGATCACTACCCCCATCGGCCATTCAGGTGGGTCATGCAACACCTTAGTAGTGACAAGGTGCTCAGAGAAATCACCATACCGAACGCCCCATCCTTCGTGCTCCACATCACCGACCTGTTTCCAGGACAACCAAAGGTAGACCCCCATTCCCCACACTCCACACACATGTACCTATCCTACTGGTGCCCAGCTTCAAACCCTGGGAAAAGCTACTGCAATCACCCAGGGTGGGGACATTGTGGGCACTGGGGCTGCGAAACCATAGTTACAGATGCCAGACCGTCAGGGCCTGGGTGGGATCCACAAGAGCCCGACAAATTCTTACAGTTCACCTGGGCACCCACCGGTTGCAAAACACCCCTCTTCCTCTACGGAAACTTTTATCGAAACCACCATAAAACCCCAGAATTTCAGAAATGCACAGACTACAACATGACAGTTTTGTAGCCAGATCACCCTAGTTGGGCAATAGGCAGAACGTGGACAGTAGTCCTTCAAGGGTCAAAAGAGAGAGTGAATGTGCGAATTATCAGGCTCCAACCGCCGGCACCCCGAGCAGTCGGACCCAACAAAGTGATTAAAAGCGTGCCAAAAGGGAGAAACACGACCCACCCCAAAGCCTTGCCCACAAGGGTCGCTGATATCCTGACCGGCCATGCGGAAGCCTTTCAGATAAGCCGTTTTGCCGAGTCAGACTCAGACCCAATCCTTCGTATGTTAGAAGCTACCTTCCTATCCCTGTACGAATCCAACCCTAACCTAACCGAGTCCTGCTGGCTTTGTTACGATGTCGAACCTCGCTTTTATGAAGGAGTTGCTCTAAACACTCCCTTCAGTTACTCCACAGCCGACGCCCCTCACCAGTGCAGATGGGATACCCTCCGCAAAGCAATCACCCTGAGTCAAGTCACAGGCCAGGGCAGATGCTTTGGCAATGCAACCCGAGCTAGGCGGAAAGGTAACGTCTGCACCGAAGTTGTCAAACCCAATGGGAAAAACAATAAGTGGGTAGTCCCATCCGCATCTGGGATGTGGGTTTGCCAGCGATCTGGAGTGAGTCCCTGTGTGTGTTCCTTGCCAAATTCGATGACTCTAACGACTTTTGTGTCCAAGTTCTGATTGTTCCTAGGGTCCTGTACCACGCAGATGAAGAAGTGTGCCACTTTTTTGAGGAACCCAGCCGGCTCCACAAAAGAGAAATAGTAACAGGTATAACTATCGCAATGCTGCTGGGCCTAGGAGCAGCCGGAACGGCCACAGGAGTCTCAGCCTTAGCGACACAGCGCCAAGGACTGTCACAGCTGCAGGCAACAATTGACAAGGACCTGCAGAGGATCGAGAAATCCATCTCCTTTCTAGAGAAGTCAGTCTCCTCACTCTCAGAAGTAGTCTTGCAGAACAGGCGAGGACTAGACCTCCTGTTCATGCAGCAAGGGGGCCTGTGTGCCGCCTTGAAGGAGGAGTCTGCTTCTACACAGACCACACGGGAGTCGTTAGAGACTCCATGGCAGAACTCCGAAACAGACTGGCTCAGAGACAGAAAGACAGGGAAGCCCAACAGGGTTTTTCGAGTCCTGGTTCAATCGATCACCATGGCTAACCACCCTAATTTCTACCCTAATAGGTCCATTGGCAATGCTACTTTTAGCTGTCACCTTCAGACCATGCCTGCTGAACAAGCTAGTCTCATTCATTCAGACGCGCCTAGAACGGGCCAACATCCTGTTCATAGGCCGGCAACAACTGCTGTGAATTCGACCAGGGAACACTGCCAGTCACAAGATTTTCTACCCAGGTTTACAAAACCCCTTTCTTTGTCAACAACCTCATGCCTCATCTCAGTACCTATGTATATGACTACTTCGTTAATTTGTGAAAAAGAAGGGGGAGATGTAGTAGATAGGGTCAGGCGCTTGGAAAATCTCGCAATGTCACGGAAAGCAGCAGGATTCCTCTCCCCCTAACGCTTAGTGATAAGGGATCCCCCAAGAATGTTGTCCCCCCTAACACTAATAACTTTCGACTCCTTATTAACCAATTACAGTAAGGTAAGACCCCCTGACGTAGAGAAAAACCTTCCCGAGTATAAAACCCGACGAGACGGGACAATAAAGGCCTTTGGACCGTCCACCATACTGGTGCCTGCGTGTGTTCTTGGCCCGAGTGACCCTGGGGAGTTTGGGTCGCCGTGCCGTTTGTCAGAACCAGGTCGCCTTGCCTTGCATCAGAAGGCAACAGGTGTCCTCGTGCCTGGGATGTCACAGTGTCCCCATGTTCTTCCTCAGCCCAGGGGGGCCTCAGTGTCCCTGTTCCCAAGCTGTCTGTGCCACAGGGATGTGGTGCACGGGTGGCTGTGACACAGACATGTCCCCCTGCCTCTCCAAATCTTTTGGGGACCATCCACACTCACTTTCCCACAAGAACTGCTGTCTCCACAGTTTGGGGACATCCACCACTCCCCGTTTACCCTGGTGCCGCTGTCCCTGCAGCGCCACACCCCCATGGAGCCCTGTCCCTTGTCTTTTCCAACCCTCGGTCTCGCTGGTGAATCCTCGGGGGATGCCATGGCCCCACCGCACTGTCCCCAGCCCTACATTGGCCTGGGCAGACTGGTGTCCCATGTCACTCACAGGTGCCCAGATCACCCAGCTCCTGGCAGTGCTGTGAGACCGGGTGACACTGACCTGCCAGAACTCGGGGGGCCACCGGTGCCACCACCTGGTACAAGGCCAGGCGTTGCTGGTGGCAGGAGGGACCTGACCACTTCACTGTCACCGAGAGTAACACCTACACATGTGACAGACGCAGAACTGGGTGCAGCCCCCCACTGTCATTCATAGATGGTGAGGGGGGATCTTAAATTATGAGGGTCGCCCCTGAGAGGTCAGGGTGGGCTCCGTTCCGTAGGTGTTCTCACATCCCTCGTGTTGCAAGAGCCTGTGCCCTGCACACAGGGGCATCCCAGTGCACCCCAGAGCACCCCAGAGCACCTACATGTCCCCAGTGCTATGGGCACCCACCCCAGAACAGTCTCATCAGTGAGATGTGACCTTCCTGTCCCACAGACCCACTGGTGCTGCAGGTGCCAGTGCAGGCACTGCTGGAAGGGGACACCTTGACACTGCGCTGCCAGTGCTGGCAGGACATCCATCTCACCAGGGTGCGATTTTACTGGGAGGAGAAGGATCTCAGGGGATCCCTGAGGAGGACCAAGCTTTTCCTGTCCTCCCTGCAGCTGCACCACAGTGGCCGCTACTGATGTGAGGGCTTGGTGGGGTCCTGGCAGTCACGGTCAGCAGCAGTTACAGTGACAGTGCATGGTGAGCGCCCACACGGCTGGAACTCCAAAATCTTGACAACCCCAAAGCCACTTCCCAGTGCACTCAGAGTCACAGTCCTCCCCTCCCCTGTCCTTCCCAGAGCTCTTCTCAGTGCCGGTGCTGGAGGGTCCACGCGAGATCACTGAGGGATCCCCCCTGAATCTCAGCTGCTGCAGCTCCCCCAGCCCCCTGCAGCCCTGAGCCCCCCTCCTGCACGTGTTCTACCGGGACGGGCAGGTGGTGGGGGGCCCCCAGGGGTCCCCGCAGCTGCTGGTGCCCACTGTGAGGGTCTCCCACTCAGGGAATTACAGCTGCCAGGTGCACTCCGAGGAGGGGTCAGTGCAGAAAAGTTGTGCCCGGCTCCTCATCATGGTGTGCAGTGAGTGCAGGGATAGGCATGGGGAGCCCCCACAGATACCTCGGGTCCCCCAAACTTCCTGGCATCTTCCAGGCCTCCCTGACACCTGCTCTGGGGTATCCAACCTTTCCCAGATCCCTCCCTGGCTCCCACCATCCTTTCTCAGGTCCCTAACCCGGTCCCCCATCCCCTACATGGGTACCCACATCCTTCCCTGGTGCATTTTCTGTGTCTTTCCATCACTGCCCCAGATCTCTCCCAAGGTCCCCCCATTCCTGGCTTGTGTTTCCCTCCATCTCATATTGGGTCCCTTCACCCCTGTCTGGGTCCCTTCACCCTTTGAGGTCTTCACACATTCCCCAGGTCACACCATCCCCTCCCATGGTCCCCGTACCCTTCCTGGTGTTTCCCACCTCCCTCTCCAGGTGTTCCCCCCCTTAAAACCCCCATCATCCCTCGGGGTTCTTTTCTATAACCCAGCACCCCAATTTCTGCCACCCCTGTCCCTCACTGGGGTCTTCCTGCCCCTCCCTGAGCCCCCTGTGTCCCTGACTGTCGCCTGGTGTCCCCCTCTCCTGCAGGGGTCCCACCTGCAGGGGTGTCCCTCTGAGTGCAAGCCTCCTGAGGGACAGGTGGCACTCAGGGACCGACTGATGCTGAGCTTCACAGTGGCTGTGGGGACAGGTCCCCTACCCTTCTCCTGCTACTAGGATGGCTTGGGGGCACTGCCAGGCACCGGCCCCCACCTGGAGCTGCACCACATTGGGGACAATGACAGCGGCCAGTACTGGTGCCGGGTCAATAACGGGAACAGCGTGGCCAAGAGTGACCCCCTGAATGTCACAGTCCTGGGTGAGCAGGACCCTCGGGATGGGGGTGACCACACCCAAAGCATCCCTATCTCACCTCACCATGTGCCAGCCCTGTCTGTGTCCCCACAGTGCCTGTGGCCAATGCCACCATCACCCCCAGTCCCCTGGCACACCAGATGCGTGCAGGTGACAACGTGACCCTGCACTACTCAGTGCAGATGGGCTCAGCCCCTGTCACCTTCACTTGGCTGCACAATAGGCAGAAGGTGGCCCGGGGTCCCCTCCTGGAGCTCAGGGCTGTCAATGTGGGACATTCAGGCACCTACCAGTGAGTGGCCACAAACCTCTTGGGACAGGATGGGCACCGCCTGTTCCGGGCACTCAGCCCTGAGCTGGTCATGGAGGTGACACCTGGCTCACCCTGGGTCACAGGTGGAGTGACACAGGTGGGGTCACCAGGGAGTGCAGGACCCCTGGGATGATGGGTGATCCTGATGTACCCCTCTCTGTTTCTTGCAGTGGCTGCAGGGGTCGGTGGGGCCCTTTTGCTCCTGCTCCTGGATGTCATTGTGGCCTGGCCCTGGTGGCACGGTGTGGGTGGGTGACAATGGGAGATGGGGGGTCCCAGGGAGCTGTAGAGGTTCGGAGAAGGGGGGAACCATAGGAAACGACCCAAAGACACTCAATTATGACTTTGGCGGGGAGTTCTGGAGAATTTGGGGAGTAGCTGTGGGGTCCTGCAGGGATGTTGGGGGTTCTTTCAGTGGCCCTGGGAGTGTTTGGAGGGTCTCCGTCCCTTCTGGGCTTTGGGTTCTTGAGGGTGATTTGTTTGGGGCCACTGGGGAAGTTCATGAATTCTGAGGTGATTCAGGAATGCTTAGGGGTCCTATGAGAAATTGACAGTCTTATAGCTGTTCAGGAATCCTGAGAGGGATCAGGGCCCTGGGACCCCACAGTCACCCCTCATCTCTTTCCTTTGCAGCTGCCAGGAAGAAACAGGAAAGGTGAGTGGGGGACTCAAACCATACTCTCCCCTTTTACCCCATTCCCCAAGCCCTCCCATCCCCTCCCTCACATCCCCTTTATTGCCTTAAGGCCCCCCCAGATTCCCTGGCCCCCCCAGAGGAGGGGGAGGTGCTGTACACCCACGTCGTGGTCACCAAGAGGGCAGGGGGTGAGTACAAAGGGAGACACATGCAGAGGGACACATCACCCGCGAGTGTCACAACACCCAGATCCCACAGCCCGTGTCTCTCGCAGTGCCTCCCTGTGCCACCACTCTCCAGGATCCCCAGGTGACCTACACAGAGCTGCGGGGACCCCAGGGGCGATAACAGGAACCCGGTGAAATCTACGGGAATGTGCTGTGACACTAGGGGGAACTGGGGGGCACTGGGGTTGCCCAACCATGGGCACCCACTCATGTGTTTGCTGCCACTAAAAACTGCCCCTCACCGTCCCCGTGGAGGCACCAAGATCCCAAAGGGGTGAGAGAAGAACAATTTCCTGAAACAGCAACAAGAGAGAATAAAACAACAGTAACAGAAACAAGGTCCAGTGTCCAAAGGGTCACAAAAAGAATGACTTCCTGCAAAAGCATGAGCAAAGAACAAACCCCAGACATTTCCCCCAGTACATTTCCTCCACCAGAGGAACCTGGCAGGGTCCTGGACCTTCCTTTCTATGATGGCCAAAGTAGCCTTCAGGAGGCTCTGGATTCTCTTCTCCCCAGTCCCAAACCCCTCCTCTGCCGTGTTCCCCACACGAGGATGTCACAAAGACCCTCTGGGGGTTCTGGAGCATCTCCCTTTTCCAGGGATGTCAGGATCAGGTGATGGCACAGGGTGGGGTGTCAGAGACAGGAAAAATCTGAAGTCTGGAGACATTGTGGAACACCTGTGTGTGATAGGAATGGGTCAGGCCTTGCTTTTGGTGAGATAGGGCCCCATCTGTCCATCATTGTGTCAGCCATGGAACACTGGGGACAGTGTGACACTCTGCCAAAGCCAGCTCCCGAGCAGCCGTGTGACCAGAACTGCCAGCTGGGGAGAGGGCCCTTGGTGTCCCAGCTGGCATAAAAGACATAGCATGAGTTGGCCAAGTCCCTGAACTGGTCTCCTCTGGGAGTGTCTGTCCCAACCAGGCTGGAACCCAGAAGTTGGCACCTCATTTAAATGAGAAATATCTGCCAAGGAAAGTGGGAACTGTCCTGGAATGTAAAGAAGACACGTGTCAAAAAGATATTTTAATTTCAAAAATGATGGGCCCTAAAGGCAAAAGTGTAAGAAAAGGAATAATAGCTCTTTACTGGGAAGTTTATAAACCAGAACAGAATAAAAAACACAAAATTTCCTTCCTGCTCAACGCTGATGGTTTTTGTGGCAGTTATAATCGCAGTCAGCAGGGGGCGCTGCAGGGAGCACTCCCGGCCAGCAGGGGGCGCCCCGGTCCAGCTCCATCCCCTCAGGGGCCATGGCGGCCTCGGGCAGGAGGGAGGAGGGGAAATCGCTCCTTTTGCAAACTCACGGGCACCAATCGCTCCCGGCACAACCACCAGCAGCGGGCAGAAGCCGCCAAGGCAGCAGGTTGGATCCCAGTGCCCACTGGAAGCGTAGCAGTGTCCCGGGGTCAGGCACATGCCCTGTGCAACACCCACGACTGCTCTCCATGATCCCGAATGGAAGGAAGGCAGCGCTTGACCCCAGGCAGGTCTTGGGTCCACAGCAGCACCTCTGGTGGCTTTACACCACAATTCCTGCAAACTCTCAGGCTTTCAGTCAGGTGAGGAGGGCAGGGATGGAGAAGCCTTGGGGACACCTGGAATGCAGCCAGGGTCACTCCCCACAGCCCCACCACAGCTGAAGTCAGAGCCACAGCTCAATATTTCCACACTTTTCCCTCTTGTCCGGCAGCCATGTCCAAAAGCCAAACACTTGTCCCATGCCACTCTAAAAGGCTGCAGGTTTGAGACAGGAAGGAGCAGGGACCCGGTCAGGTTGTAGAGCAGCTTGTTGCAGGATATGCAAGACTTTTGGGGCTATCTGAGACCCTTCCTGCAAGGGACAAAATGATCAATTGCTGCATTTCCAGACTGGTTCTACCACAGCTGCCCCTGCGGGGGCGGATTTCCAGCCAGCCCTGCTCTGAAAACCACCAAAGGCCCTCAAAGAGCTACTGCTTTGGCTCTCTTAGGGTTTTGTGCTTCTTGCAGGGCTGGGCAAACCACAGGCAGGCCTTTTTCCCCCCACAGAATCTTCACCTTCGCAGCAGCTCTTAAGCTGCCAGAATCAAAGCCAAGAAGGCAAGGAGGGACCCTCAGGTCCTGGCCGGCCACCTGGGGCTGGCCAGGGCAGGGCTGGGCAATGGCCATCCCTGTGCAGTGGGGCTGGGCCATGGCTGGGCTCCACCCTTGGATGGCCACCACAACAACATCAGCCACTCCACAATACTCTTCACTATCTGAACAACATCGCAATATTTATTCAACAGTATAATCAATAATGTAATATCAATTCATATAATATCCAGTAAAAGTCAACTTCCATTAACTTGTTTCTCACAATACATACCAGTAAAGAATTGTTATTCCCGTTACCACATCTTTACCTAAAAGCCCTGTAATTTCAAAATTATAATAGTTCAGAGGGAAGGGGATTGTATTTTCCATTCCAAGGCAGGTTCCCCCCTTGTTCAGCTTCCTTGACAGAGCTGAACAAATAAATACCATTTCTGCCAATTTAATAAAAGAGCTGCATTTTTGTCCCAGGACCAGGGAACCAGGTCCTGTGCCCCCTTGGAACTGGGATTGGTACCAGAAAGCCATCTCATTGGGAGCACTGGGATGGGGACTGCAGAGCCACTAAGCACACTGGGGTTAAGAGGATCAAATCTGATTTTGATTTATGTCTCAACATATTCTACACCTGAGTTGAAAAATGACTCTGTCGTTGTACATGTGCTGGGAACCCTGTCCCTCGCAAGGCTTCACACAGCAGACGATCAGAGGAGAGAAAGCTTCAGTGATCGGGCTGTGAGGGACCCCCACTGGCTGGTGGGAGAGATGACCAAGGAAAAATATCTATGAAAAAATGCCCCGGAAATCAGGCTGTGGGAGGAGACTTTGCAAATAAAAGCAGCTAACTGTGACACAACAGGAGTGTTTTGCTTTGGGTTTCTTGCAGGGATCAGGGGCTCGCTCGGAGGGTCAGTTTGGCCCTCCTCCCCTGTGGGATTCACATTCTCTGAACCTCAGAGAAGCAGTGAGAGAAGCAAAGAATGATCCAAGCAATTCTCATCTCATTTTCTGCTCCTGTGTTTTTCACACGTGGAATGCATTGTGGAAGATTGTTTACCTGTAGGGAATTGCTAATTGGATTCTGGTGTGAGTGTTTTGATTCACTGACCAATTGAATCCAGGTGTGTGTGTGTGTGGGGACTGTGGGCTGACAGTCATGAGATTGTGTGCAGTGAAGTGCAACTGAGTGCTTGGCAGATTCAGTTTAGATGTAAAGGAATATAATACAGAATAATACAGTATAATAAAGTACTTAATTAGCCTTCTGATAAGATGGAATCAGATGCATCATTCCTCCCAGACATTAGAAAAAATTATCATCGATACTATCCCTCTCGCCTTTACCTCCCAGTGGTCCTTCTTCCCTGTCACCATCTGTTCTTCCCTGCTTCACTGCTTCCCCAAGGCAGCTCATTCCTGCTCGTCCTGGACGTTCCTTCATTGCCTCCCTGATGGAGCAGATGCTGCCTGCACCCACCCGCCGCCTCTGCCGCGTTTCCCATGCTGCCCCCAGCCCCGAGCCCGCTACACCTGCCCGCAGCCAGCCCGCAGCAGCCAGCCTGCAGCCATCGCTCGCCCATGCCAGAGACACGCAGGTGCCGTCCTTGGAAATCATGCCCAGCCACTCACAAAAGCCATGTGGGCTCGCCCTGGCTTTCAGCACACACTCTCCATCTGCTGAGGAGATGCCCACAGAGCTCCCGGGCTCCTTGTGGTAACGCTGTCCCTGGCTTCTGTTTCTCTCTCTATCCTTTTCCCTTTCTGCTCCCTTCTCTCCACATTCAGTAAGAACACTTACCCTTCTTTATCAATAAACAGTTCTCTGATATAATATTGCCATCTTTGAGCTTCTTTTTCACCTTAGAAACCTTTCAGCAAGAATCCTCCCGACTCCCCCATTTACAGCGGGATGGGACAGGGGTAGTGGGAGGGGGAATGGGGAAGCCCTGGGTGTACTGCAAGCACTTTGGGGAGAGAATGGGGCATTCCCTGAGGGTACTTGGGCACTTGGATGGAGCTGGGGAGCCCCTGCAGGTACAAGGAAAGGGATGGGGGTGCCCTTGGGGGTACAGGGAGAGGAAATGGGGAGCACAGGGTGCCCTGTGTAGCCTTCCCCTGACCCATGACCACGTCCCTTGGAAGGGTGGGCAGCCACAGGAGCCATGGAGGGAGCACCCCCCGTGTCACCCAGTGCCTCCCACTTCCCAGAGCATCACAACTTTTGGTGCAGATTGTCATAGATGTCACTGGGTTCCCACGGTTGCCTTTGCAGCTCCACGTATGTCGCCTGAGGATCCTCCACTGGGGGTGCCAGGGGGTCTGGGTGGGCCCTGTGGGAATAAGGGGGTGTGTGGAAGGGGATGGGAGGTGCTGGGGGTTTGGGTAAAAGGTGTATCATGGCTGGAGGCTGCATTCACCTTTCCTGGTGCTTCCTGGCATCTGCAAAGGAAAACTGGAGGGGTGACTTTGGAGACCCAGGGGCCCCCATCCACCCTTGGCAATGCTGAACCACCACCAGACACACAATTCTCCCCTGGCACCCCCAGTATCCCTGATGCCCCCCCAGTATCCCTAACCCACCACACTTGCACACACACACACTGAGGCCCCAGATCCCCGAGCCTGGCATGTAGGGGGACCCCTGATAGAACCCCCAACATCCCTACAGGACCCTCCAACAGCTCCCCAGGGCTCTGAGCCATGGTCACTGGGGGCTCAGCCTCTCCCAGGTCAGGGGCTGTGGGTGCCGCCCTATGGGCCCCCCTTCTCTGGGGGCCTTCCCACCTCTCTCCATGACCCTCATCCCCCCATTGTCACCCACCCCTGCGGTGCCACCAGTGCCAGGCCACAATGACACCCACGAGCAGGAGCAGGAACAGAAGGGCCCCACCAACCCCTGTGGCCACTGCAAGAAACAGAGAGGGATACATCAGGATCACCCAACCCCCAGGGGTCCTGCACTCCCTGGTGACCCCATGTGACCCCACCTGTGACCCTGTGTCCCCACGGTGTCACCCCCAGGACCAGCTCAGGGCTGTGTGCCCAGAACACGCAGTGCCCGTCCTGTCCCAGCTGGTTGGTGGCCACGCACTGGTAGGTGCCTGAATGTCCCACATCGATGTCCCTGAGCTCCAGGAGGGGACTCCGGGCCACCTCCTGCCCGTTTTTCAGCCAGGTGAAGGTGAAAGAGGCTGAGCCCACCTGCACCGAGCAGCACAGGATCACGTTTTCACCAGCACACACCTCATGTGCCAGAGGACCGGGGGTGATGGTGGCATTGGCCACGGGCACTGCAGGGACACAGACAGGGCTGAGGCCAAAGAGACGGGCTGACAGTCGGTGTGGGGGGATAGGCACGGGAGGGGATGAGTGTGATCGGGGATAGTGGGGACAATGTTATGCCATGGATGTGTGGAGACAAGGGGAGTGGTGGAGGGACCCAAGAAAGGTGTCAGGGGGACATGGAGGTTCCCAGGCAGGGGACCCTAGGAGGATGTGGGGGCTCCCTGTGCCCATCCCTGCACTCACTGCACACCGTGACGCGGAGTTGAGCGCTGGTCTTCTTCACGGCCCCACCCTCGGAACACACCTGCAAGCTGTAATTCCCCGAGTGGGAGACCCCCATGGCGGGCACCAGCAGCTGCGGGGACCCCTGTGTGCCCCCCACCACCTGCCCGTCCCAGTAGAACAGGTGAAGAAGGGGGGCTCGGGGCTGCAGGGGGCTGGGGGTGCTGAGGCAGCTGGGAGTCAGGGGGGACCTGAAGGATGCCTCAGGGGGTCTCTCCAGCACCTGTACAGGGAGGAGCTCAGGGCAGGCGACTGGAGGCAGTGGGTACAGTGACCCCAAGTCCTTGGGGAGAGGCTGTGGGTGTGTTGGGGTTGAAGCTGTGGGGTTCTCACCATGCACTGTCACTGTCACCGGCGCGGACACCTCCCACTCCCTGTCTTTCAGCCAGCCCCTACAGTGGTAAGGCCCACTGTGGTGCAGCTGCAGAGGGAACAGCGTCAGCTCTGTTCCATTTCAGAGCTCCACCAGCTGCTTCTTCTCACAGTAGAAGGACACCGAGGTGACCAGGTTGTTCCACCGGTCCCGGCAGCGCAGTGTCACGCTGTCCCCCTCCAGCAGTGGCCATGCTGGCACTTGGAGCACCAGCCAGTCTGGGGAACAAGTAGGTCCTGTCACATCAGGAGGGCTTGGAGGGTCCTGAAGGCACCACCCAATAGCGAACCCCCTAGTGGGTCGCAGCCAGCACACTAGGGGTCCCCAATTCCAACACAGGGGCCCCTCCACACTGGCATGTTTTGGGATGTCCCCATATGCAGGGGATGTGCTCTTGTCACACAGGAGGTGACCCATGGAGAGGAGCCCACCCAGAGCCATTGGGGTTCCCGCAGGTGCCAGGCTGGGGACACTCAACCCCCCTTACCATCTAAGACTCTCATGGGGAGGCTGAGCCTAGTGCCGGGTCTGTCACATGTGTAGGTGCCATTCTCAGTGACAGTGAGGTGGTCACGTCCCTGCTGCCACCAGTGCCGCCTGTCCTTGTACCAGGTGGTGGCACTGGCAATCCCCAAGCCCTTGCAGGTCAGTGTCACCCGGTCCCACAGAACTGCTGGCATCCAGGGGGGCTCCACGATGACCCAGGTGGTCTGGGTGCCTGCAGGTGACAGAGGACACCAGCCTGCCAGGACCAGTGTGGGGCTGGGGACAGCAGGGTGGGGCCAGGGCATCCCCTGAGGACTCACCAGCGAAGCCGAAGGTCTGGGCTGGAAGGGAGAAGGGACAGGGCTCAGTGGGGGTGGCTCTGTAGGTACAGCAGCACCAGGCTTAGGTTTTGGCATCATCCCCAGATTTCTCCTGTGGGGACACCAGAGTGGCACGGACCTCTCAGGAACTGGGGCTCCAAGGCAACCTCAGGATGAGGCAGGACACAGGGACACCATGGACAGCGTGGGAATGGCGATGCCAGGACCACCCCGTGCCAGCAGAGGTCACCCCCACCAGTCCCATGGTCTCTGTACCCAGGGCCAATCTGCATGGTGCTTTTCCCCTAGTTCATGCCCTGGCCCCCCCTGGCACCCTGTCCATGTCCCCACAACTTCACCAGTCCCATGATGCCTCCCCAAATCCCTGTCCCCCCTTTATTGTCCCCATGTTCCTTAACCCCCTCTCCCCGTGGGGTGGTCGTGGGGTCCCCACGGCCACCCCACGACCTTGGTCACCTCATGCATTGACTCTCCTGGAACTGGGGACCTCAGTGGACGCCACAGCCCCCCTATGCCCCCTCCCCACCAGTCTCTGCCTCACCAGGACCCCTCCCCGGGGTGACAGTCCTGTTCCTGGCGCGCTCACCCGACAGGAGCAGTGCCACCTTCCCAGCCATCCCGGTGTCCCCAGCCATGTGCACTGGCTGTCACTCGCTGCTGTGGCCACCGCTCCCCTGGCTGGCGACTCTTCGGATGAAGGGGAAGGAAGCGAGGTCCCATCTGTCCCCATGTGTAGGTGGCACCTGGTGGGGGCAGGGTGGGGACAGGATGGGGGCAGGGTGGGGACCTTTTGGTTAATGGGGGGGATGGTGGGACATGGTGTTGCCAGAATTTGAGGCTGAGGTGGTGTAGGGATCCAGGGATGGGTGTCCAGGGAAATGGGGTGTCCAGGGATGGGGTTCCATGGGAATGGGGGTCCCAAGGGTTAGGTAGACTCACATATGGGGATGAGGGTCCATGAACAACTTGGCGTCCAGGGATTTCTGATCATGGGGTGGTGGCCAAGGATGGGGGTGCCTGGGGTAAGGGGGGCCCTGTGAGAATGAGGGCCCTGGGGAAATCAAGGTCCCCAAGGGAGTGGGGGGTCCGTGGCTCTGGAATTACTGGGATGGGATTCCTTGGGAATGGAAGTTCTGAGAAATTGCAGCAAAGGGTTGTGAGTCTCGGGGAAGGGGGGACAGAAGGAAATAGGGTCCCATGGTTGGAGTCCCATGGGAATGGGGATGCCAGGGATGGGCAGCAGCTGGGGGGGCCCAGGGGTCACAGCTCCTTCCCTGGATGCCTCAGATTTTGGGGTGACCCAGGGCCCAGCACTGCCCGCCTGGGTTGCTCATTTCCTGGGTAGGCATCACATGAGGGTCCTGGGTAGCTCTGCTTCTGTGCCCTCCCCTGCCCTGGACTTTTTCCTCTCTTTATTTCTCTTTTTTCCTTATTTTCTTCAATTTTGTGCCATGTAGCCCCAATACCAGTTCCTGGCTCAGCAATCCTGGGGAGCACTTGAGCAGGGAAGGGGTTGGGGGCACCCAGGGGAGGAGGAAAATGGGGATTGGGGGGTGCAGGGAATGGTGGGGAGGCTGTGGGAGATGGAGGTGTTCAGCTTCGCCAACTCAACCGTTTCACTTTCTTTTTCCCGGACAAGAAGGAAGAGGTCGTTTGTGCTGAATGGCAAAGGTTACAAAGGGGAGGGTTCAGTACTGGAGTGGCACATCCAGGGGCTCCTGTTGTAGGGGTATCCCATCCCAGGGGGTGGCACATACTGGGGACCCCTGTCAGTGCAAGGCTGGGGCCCAGCCATGGCCCAGCCCCACTGCACAGGGATGGCCATTGCCCAGCCCTGCTCTGCCCAGCCCCAGGTGGCAGCCAGCACATGAGGGTCCCCCCTGCCCCCTTGGCTTTGTTTCTGGCAGCTTTAGAGCTGCTGCAGAGGTGAGAATTCTGTGAGGGAAAAAGGCCTGCCTGTGGTTTGCTCAGCCCTGCAAGAAGCACAAACCCCAAAGGGAGCCCAAGTAGTGGCTCTGTGAGGGCCTTTGATGGTTTTCAGAGCAGGGCTGCCTGGAAACTGCCCCTGCAGGGGCAGCTGTGAGGGAATCAGTCCAGAAATGCAGCAATTGATCATTTTTTCTGTGTTCCCAAGAGACTGAGAGGGCCCAAGAACTACTGCAAAGACAACAACAGTTTGACTCCCTTTGAGTGAAATTGTTGAAGGGGCCCAACCCAACATCTCTATCCGCCCCCAATGCCAGCCTCCTCACCCTTCCCTGCACCTCCTGATCCCCGTTTTCCCCCTTCCCTCAGTCCCCCCAATCCGGTCCCTGCTCAGGTGCTCCCCGGGATTGCTGAGTCAGAAATTGGGGGTGAGGGGACCTGGCAAAAAAGTGAGGAAAATAAGGAATAAAGAGAAATAAAAAGACGAAAATCCAGGACAGGAGAGGGCACAGAAGCAGAGCTGCCCAGGACCCTCATGTGATGCCTGCCAAGGAAATGAGCACCCCAAGGTGGGCAGCTCTGGGCCCTGGGTCACCCCAAAATCTGAGGCACCCAGGGAAGGAGCTGGGACCCCTGTGCCCATCCAGCCACTGCCCATCCCTGGGACCCCCATTCCCCAGGGAACCCAACCATTGGGCCCCCATTCCTAATGTCCCCTTATCCCTGAGACCCCCATTTCAGTACTGCCTTTCCCTAGGATCTCCATGGCCTAGCACCCCATTCTCAAGGAACCCTCTCCTGTTAATTCTGTCCCCTGAAATCCCCCTTCCAACAGGACCTTGATTCTCCCAGAACCCGCATTCCCAGAGGGATGCCTCATTCCCCCAGCATCCCCACCCCATGACCCCAAATCCCTGGAGCCGACGCTCCCCTGAGACTCCCAACCCTGAGTCTCCCCACCCCTGGCACCCCCAGACCCATGACTCCACGTCCTCAGGAACCCCATTCCCCTGCACACCCATCCCTGGCTCCCCAAACCCACCTAGCCCTCCCCTCCTGTGAACCCCATGTCCCACTTTGTCCCACCTACTCTCATCCCCTTCCTGTGCCCAGCCTGTGGCCACCCTTCCCCCACCAAAGGCCACCTACACGTGGGGACAGACATGACCTCGCTTCCTTCCCCTTCATCCGAAGAGCCGCCAGCCAGGGGAGCGGTGGCCACAGCAGCGAGTGACAGCCAGTGCACATAGCTGGGGACACCGGGATGGCTGGGAAGGTGGCGCTGCTCCTGTGGGGTGAGTGCCCTGGGCATGGGCCTGACACCCCTGGGATAGGGACGGGAGGGGCACAGGGGGTCTGTGGGGTCCCCTGAGGTCCCCAATGCCAGCAGAGCCAGTTCATGGTACCCACAGTGGACCTGGGTGGGACTGGGGATGTAGGGTGGCTTTGAGGACAGGAACAGGTGCAGGAATTTGGGGATGGGGATGTGGGGACAGGAATGTAGGGACTGGCATCTTTGGGCTCAGGGAGCTCTGGGGATAGGGACAAGGGAACTGGGATGCAGTGACAGAAGGGGACAAGAATGGTGAGGATGTGGCCATGGGGATGGGATCATGGGGATGGGATCATGGGGATGGGATCATGAGCTGGTGGGGGTGACCTGGGCCAGCATGGGCTGTGTCCATGGTGTCCTCATGCCCAGGGTGTCCACAGTGTCTCCATGTTCTGCCTCAGCCCAGGGTGGCCTCAGGGTCCCTGTTCCCAAGGTGTCTGTGCCACATGGATGTGGTGTACAGGTGGCTGTGACACAGATGTGTCTCTCTGCCTCTCCAAATCTTTTGGGGACCACCCAGACACACTTTCTCAAAAGAAATTCTGTCCCCATGGAGACAGTTTGGGGACAGTCCTACAACCCGTGCTCCCGTGCTGCTATTCCTGGAGTGCCACCCCCAACCAGCCCTATCCCTTCTCCCTTCCAGCCCAGACTTTCGGCCTTGCTTGTGAGTCCGCAGGGGATCCCATTTCCCCACCCTGCTGTCCCCAGTCCCACACTGGCCCTGGCAGGCTGGTGTCCCCTGTCACCCACAGGTGCCCAGACCACCCAGCTCCGGGTGGAGCCCTCCTGGAGGCCGGCGGTGCTGTGGGACCAGGTGACACTGACCTGCCAGGGCTTGGGGACAACCAGTGCCACCACCTGGTACAAGGATGGGCAGCACTGGTGGCAGGAGGGACATGACCGCTTCACTGTCACCCAGAGTGGCACCTACACCTGTGACAGACCTGGCACCGGCCGCAGCCCCCCCGTGACAGTCTCAAATGGTAAGGGGGGTTCTTTAATGATTCGAGTGGCCCCTGACAAGTCTGGGTCGGCTCCAGTCGGTGGGTGGCCTCACACCCCATGGCTCTGAGGACAAGACCCTGTCCCCAGGACACCTGGACATCCCAGTGCATCCCAGTTCATCCCAGTGCACCCAGATGTCCCTGGTGCCAGGGGCACCCACCTCGGAGCTGTCTTGAGCCTCTCAGTGAGATGGGACCCTCCTGTCCCACAGATGATCTGGTGCTGCAGGTGCCAGCACAGGCACTGCTGGACGGGGACACGGTGACACTGCGCTGCCGGAGCTGGTTGAACAACACGGTCACCTGGGTGCATTTTTACCAGGATGAGAAGGATCTAGGGGGGTCCATCAATGGGACCGAGCTGTCCCTGTCCCGTCTGCAGCTGAACCACAGTGGCAGCTACAGCTGCAGCGGCTTGGTGAGGTCCTTTATGACTCGGTCAGCAGCAGTGACAGTGACAGTGCATGGTGAGCACCCTCACGGCTGGAACTCCAATCTCCTCACATCCCAAAGCCCCTTCCCAGTGCACTCAGACTCACAGTCCTCACCTGACCTCCCCTTCTCTGAGCTCTTCTCGGTGCGGGTGCTGGAGGGTCTCCCCAAGCCTACCATGGGGTCCCCCCTGAATCTCAGCTGCCTCAGCACCCTCAGCCCCCTGCGGCCCCGAGCCCCCCTCCTGCACGTGTTCTACCAGGATGGGCAGGTGGTGGGGGGCCCGCAGGGGTCCCCGCACTTCTGGTGCCCGCCAATGGGGGTCTCCCACTCGGGGAATTACAGCTGCCAGGTGCGCTCTGAGGGGGTGTTGTGTGGATGAGCAGCACCTGGCTCCGCATCACAGTGCACAGTGAGTGTGGCGATGGGCATAGGGAGCCCCCACAGCCTCCTCAGATGCCCTGCCTGGGGACCTCCACGTCCCCCTGAAACCTTTCTTTGGTTCCTCCACCCCTGCTCTGTGGCCCCTAACCCCTCTGTGGTGTGACCCCATCCCCGACATCCCCCATCACACCCATCCCCCTGTCCCTATCCCCCCACACTGGCTGCCAGCCCCTCCCTGTGGCCTCAGCCCTGTCTCTGTCACTGCAGTGCCCGTGGCCAATGCCACCATCACCACCGGTCCCCTGTCACACCAGGTGTGTGCTGGTGACAACGTGACTCTGTGCTGCTCAGAGCAGATCGGCTCAGCCCCTGTCACCTTCACCTGGCTGCACAATGGGCAGCGGGTGGCCCAGAGTTCCCTCCTGGAGCTCAGGGACATCGATGTGGGACATTCGGGCACCTACCAGTGCGTGGTCACCAACCAGCTGGGACAGGACGGGCACCACGTGTTCCAGACACTCAGCCCAGAGCTGGTCCTGGAGGTGACACCTGGCTCACCCTGGGTCAAAGGTGGGTTCACACGGGGTCACCCGGGTGTTCAGGACCCCCAGGGTTCATGGTGACCTCGATGTGTCCCACTCTGTCCCCAGCAGTGGCTGTGAATGTCGGCAGGACCCTCCTGTTCCTGCTCCTTCTCCTGGCTGTCATCGGGGGCTGTCACTGGTGGCATCAACAGAGTGGGTGACAATGGGGGGGGATGGGGGTCCTGGAGTGAGGGGAAGCCCCCAGAATGGGAGCAGAGATCAGGGATCCGGTGGGAACCAGGGCTACTGAGGTGATTTGGAGGTCCCATGGGTCATTGGATCTGCCGAGGTCCCAGGAAGGTTCAGGGGTCCCGGTGTCCCCATGGTCACCCCCTCCCCTTTCCCTTGCAGCTGCCAGGAAGCTCCAGGACAGGTGAGTGGGGGGCTCGGGCTGGGACTCCCCTTTCCCCCTCCCCAGACACCACCCCGAGCCCCCCCCATCCCCCTCAGACCCTCCCGGAGGAGGGGGCTGTGCTCAACACCCACATCGTGGGCACCGAGTGGGCAGTGGGAGAATTTGGGGGGGGACAGGGACACGTCACACAGGGGTGTCACTCCCACCCAGATGCCCACAACTGCTGTCACTCTCTGGGCCCCCACGGGTGTCCCCCAGCCCTGCCCCACCTCAGGATCGAGAAGTGACCAACACCGGAGCTGTCGGGACCCAACGAGGGACAGCGGGACCCCCGTGACTACGATGATGTGCTGTGACACTGGGGGCACAGGGGGGCACTGGGCGCATTGATTCCCCTCAGGGGTCTCTTATTCCCCTTCAGAGGACCCCTTGGGCTCCTCCTTCCCTCTCCCAGTGTTGATGGAGCGCACAACGTTTTTCCCTCTTACTGTACCCAAAATGATGCTTTTGATTAAACTGTGAGAAACAAGGCTCACTCTTTAAAATTTTTAAAGTTTAATAACAAATAAAGGAGACTTTAAACAGCATGCTGGGTGCCTGGCAACTGCCAGAGGCACATTGTTATCTACAACAATTCCTCTTCCATACCTTTTCATTGTATATATTGTTAAATATATAATTGGAAGAGTTGTACATATTTAAACATTCTTTCCAGTTTATGTGTTACAGGAATCCTTTTACATGGTTTTACCCTTGATTCATTTTCATAAATTATGTGCCATACTGCAGATTAAATTTATATATTTTATGTCCTCACAATGCCCCCCTATTCTGTGGTTTGACAGTTCTTGATAACTGAACGGTCAGTGGTAAATTCCTCTTTGCATTCTTTCTTTTGATGTTTTTTCAGTTGCTACTTTTCAATGTGTTCCTATCGTACAGATGAGAAACTCCACCAGTACATTAAATCAACATTAGCTATTTCACAAAATTATCTCAGTTATTCTCACCATTATAACTTAGTTACACAAATAAAGGCATTAGCTACTTCTGCAACAGTTAATGCTGTAATACACAGCACATTGTCTCTATTTTGATCTTTTGTGAGAGCCTAAACTACATAATTTATCACACTAAAATATATGCTCTACACAGGGATTAAGGTAAAAGAGCTGACAAATTGTGGAGTATCTAAAGCAGTTTAAAAGTGATTACAAACTGTATTGTATCAAAATATTTTGAAAAAAAACCAATAAAATAGAGAAAGCCAATGACTACATAGTTATTCTTAACAGGGGGAAGGTGTATTGAAGTTTATTTGACTTATCCTTATCTTGATCTGATTTTGTCAGCAATAAATTCAATTCAGATCTCTAATTCCGAGGCAGTTTTACCCGTGACAGGATTTGATGAGTGATCTCTCCTGGTCCTTGTCTCAAGCCAGGAACCCTTTGCTCAATTTTCTCTCCCCATCCAGGTGTGGAGGGCAGTGAGAGAGTGGCTGTGGTGGGTGCGGGGCATGCGGCCACTGTCCATCCAAGGCAAGGCAGGGAGGAGGGTCCAGGTCAGGTTGTGGAGCAAATTGTTGTGGGATTTGCAGTAGTGCTGGGGCTCTCTCAGTCCCTTGGACAAAGGGACAAAATGATCAATTGCTGCATTTCCAGACTGGTTCTACCACAGCTGCCCCTGCAGGGGCGGTTTGCAGCCATCCCTGCCCTGAAAACCATCAAAGGCCCTCACAGAGCCACTGCTTGGGCTCTCTTTGGGTTTTGTGCTTCTTGCAGAGCTGAGCAAACCACAGGCAGGCCTTTTTCCACCCACAGAATTCTCACCTCTGCAGCAGCTCTAAAGCTGCCAGAATCAAAGCCAAGGGGGCAGGGGGGACCCTCAGGTGCTGGCTGCCACCTGGGGCTGGCCAGAGCAGGGCTGGGCAATGGCCATCCCTGTGCAGTGGGGCTGGGTCATGGCTGGGCCCCACACTTGCATTGACAGGGGTCCCCAGGATGTGCCACCCCTGGGACAGGCACCCGGTCAGGAATGTGCAGAGACATTTCTGGAACTGGCACCACCTGGGACAGGACTCCCCATGCCAGGATGTGTCACCCCCTGGGACAGGATCCTACCAGGAAAGGAGCCGCTGGATGTGCTATCCTAGGACAGAACCTCCCACTTTCACATCTGAAGCTGAGCACCAATGGCCTCTTCTTTCTTGTCCAGGAAAAGGAAAGTGAAAGTGTTGAGGAGGCACAGCCCAATGCCTCCATCACCCACAGCCTCCCCCCCCATCCCTGCATCCCCCACTCCGCATTTTATGCCTCCCCTGGTCCCTCCAACCCCTTCCCTGCTCAGGTGCTCCCTGAGATTGCTGAGTCAGGAATGGGGGTGAGGGGACATGGTACAAAAGTGAGGAAAATAAGCAACAAAGAGAAATAAAGAGAGGAAGAATTCAAGGGTGGGGGTGGGCACAGAGGTAGAGCTATCCAGGACCCCCATGTGTTTCTGCCCAGGGAATGAGCACCCCAGGTTGGCTTTGCTAGGCTTTTAGTCACCCAAAATCTGAAGTACCCAGGGAAGGAGCTGAGATCTCTTTGTCCATTGCGCCACTGCCCATCCCTGGTACCCCCATTCCCCTGGCAACCCAACCATGGGACCCCCATGGCCTTGGTCTCTCCCCCCTGGGGACCCCCATCCCAGGACTGCCAGTGCCCAGTGCCACCATTTCCTTGATCCCATCCCATGGGCTGCTTCTTCCCCCACAACCCCTATTACCAAAGGTCCCCTTTTTCGCCCTGCACCCACAACCCTGACACCCACATGCCATGACCCCAGATCTCTGAAGACCATGTTCTTACAGCACCCCCATCCCTGAATCCCTCCAGGCACGGAGACCTAAATTCCCCTGGACCCCCATTCTGCTGGACACCCATCTTGGTTCTCCACATCCCCTGAGCCCCCCACTCCTGGAAGAACCATCCCCCACCCTGTCCCCATCCTGCCCACAGCCTGTTCCCCAGCTTGTGGCCACCCTGCCCCCACCAAGGGCCACCTACATGTGGGGACAGACGTGACCTCGCTTCCTTCCCCTTCATCCGAAGAGCCGCCAGCCAGGGGAGCAGTGGCCACAGCAGCGAGTGACAGCCAGTGCACATGGCTGGGGACACCGGGATGGCCGGGAAGGTGGCATTGCTCCTTTGGGCTGAGTGCCCCAGGCACGGGCCTGACACCCCTGGGATGGGGCGGGGAGAGGGCACAGGGGGGCTGAGGGGTCCCCTGAGGTCCCCAATGCCAGCAGAGCCAGTCCATGTTACCCACAGTGGACCTGTGTGGGACTGTTGATGGAGGGTGGCTTTGGGGACAGGAAGAGGGGGGCAGGAATTTGGGGATGGGGATGTGGGGCCAGGAATTTGGGGACTGGCACCTTTGGGATCAGGGAGCTTGGGAGACAGGGACAAGGGAACTGGGATGCAGGGACAGAAGGGGACAAGAACTGTGAGGATGTGGCCATGGGGATGGGATCACGGGGATGGGATCATGAGCTGGTGAGGGTGACCTGGGCCAGCATGGGCTGTGTCCGTGGTATCCTCATGCACGGGGTTTCCATAGTGTCCCCATGTTCAGCCTCAGCCCAGGGTGGCCTCCATGTACCTGTTCCCAAAGTGTCCATGCCACATGGATGTGGTGCACAGGTGGTTGTGACACAGACATGTCCCCCTGCCTGTCCAGACTTCTGGGGACCACCCACACACTTTCCCACAAGAGCATCTGTCCCCATGGGGACAGTTCGGGGACAGCCACCACACCCTGTACCCCATGTGCCTCTGTCCCCATGGTGACACCCCCACTGAGCCCTGTCCCTTCTCCCTTCCAGCCCAGACCCTCGGCGTCGCTGGTGAGTCCTCGGGGGATGGCATGTCCCCACCCCGCTGTCCCCAGCCCCACACTGGCCCTGGCAGGCTGGTGTCCCCTGTCACCCACAGGCCCCCAGACCACCCAGCTCCTGGTGGAGCCTTCCTGGAGGCCGGCGGTGCTGTGGGACTGGGTGACACTGACCTGCCAGGGTTCAGGGACTGCCGGTGCCACGACCTGGTACAAGGATGGGCAGCACTGGTGGCAGGAGGGACAGGACGGCCTCAGTGTCACCGAGAGTGGCACCTACTGGTGTGACAGACCCCGTACTAGGCGCAGCCCCCCTTGACAGTCTTAGATAGTGAGGGGAGACCTTTAATGATCATGGGGGCCCCAGAGTGGTAAGGGTGGGCTCCATTCCGTAGGTGGCCTCACACCCCTCGTATGACAAGAGCTTGTGCCCTGCACACAGGGACATCCCAGTGCACCCCAGAGCACCCACATGTCCCCGGTGCTATGGGCACCTACCTCAGAACAGTCTCATCAGTGAGATGTGACCTTCCTGTCCCACAGACCTACTGGTGCTGCAGGTGCCAGCACAGGAACTGCTGGAGGGGGACACCTTGACACTGCGCTGCCGGTGCCAGCAGGAAAACCATCTCACCAGGGTGCGATTTTACGGGGAGGAGAGGGATCTCGGGGGGTCCCTCAAGGGGACTGAGCTGTTCCTTTCACCTCTGCAGATGCACCACAGCGGCCGCTACCGATGTGAGGGCTTGGTGGGGTCCTGGCAGTCACGGTCAGCAACAGTAACAGTGACAGTGCACGGGGAGCACCCACACAGCTGGAAATCCAATATCTTGGCAACCCCAAAGCCCATTCCCAGCGCACTCAGACTCACAGTCCTCACCTCTCCTGTCCTTCCCAGAGCTCTTCTCAGTGCCAGTTCTGGAGCGTCCCCGCGAGTTCACTGTGGGGTCCCCCGTGAATCTCAACTGCCTCTGCAGCCCCAGCCGCCTGCGGCCCCGAGCCCCCCTCCTGCACGTGTTCTACTGGGACAGGCAGGTGGCGGGGGGCCCCCAGGGGTCCCCGCAGCAGCTGGTGCCTGCTGTAAGGGTCTCCCACTCGGGGAATTACAGCTGTGAGGTGCACTCCCAGGAGGGGTCAGTGCAGAAGAGCAGCAACCGGCTCCACGTCACGGTGTGCAGTGAGTGCGGGGAAGGGCACGGAGAGTGCCCACAGATGCCTCGGGTCCCCCCACATTTCCTGGCATCTCCCAGCCCTCCCTGGCGCCTCCTCTGGGGCACCCAACCTTTTCCAGATCCCCCCCTGCCCCCCCCATCCTTTCTCGGGTCTCTCCCCAGGACCCCCAGCCCCTACATGGGTACCCCCATCCTTCCCCGGTGCATTTTCTGTATCCTGACATCGCTGCCCCGGGTTGCTCCTAAGGTCCCCCCATTCCTGGCTTGTGCTTCCCTCCATTCTTCGTTGGGTCCCCTCCCTCATCCCTGGGTCCCTCCACCCCTCTCTGAGGTCTCTGCACATTGCCCAACTCTCACCATCCCCTGCCATGATCCCCATACCCTTCCTGGTGTTGCTCACCTCCCTCTCCAGCTGTTCCCTCCCTGACCCCCTTATCATCTCTCGGGGTTCCTTTCTAAGCCTCCCTCCCCCACTCTCTGCACCCCCTCTCCCTCACTGGAATTCCCCTGCCCCTCCTTGACACCCCCCCCGGGTCCCTCCCTGTCCCCTGGTGTCCCGCCCTCCGGGGTGTCCCTGTCAGTGCAGCCACCTTTGGGACAGGTGGCACTTGGGGACAGCCTGGTGCTGAGTTCTGAGGTGGCCATAGGGACAGGTCCCCTGTCCTTCTCCTGGCACCGGGAGGGCTCAGGGGCACTGCTGGGCACTGGCCCCCACCTGGAGCTGCGCCACATTGGGGACAATGACAGTGGCCAGTACCGGTGCCGGGTCAGTGACGGTAATAGCGTGGCCGAGAGTGACGCCCTGAATGTCACCATCCAGGGTTAGCGGGACCCTCGGGATGGGGATGACCCCACCCACAACAACCCCATCCCACCTCGCCAGGTGCCAGCCCTGTCTGTGTCCTCGCAGTGCCCGTGGCCAATGCCACCATCACTCCCGGCCCCCTGGCACACCAGGTGCGTACAGATGACAATGTGACCCTGCGCTGCTCAGTGCAGGTGGGCCCGGCCCCTGTCACCTTCACCTGGCTGCACAATGGGCAGCAGGTGGCCCAGGGTCCCCTCCTGGAGCTCAGGGACATTGATGTGCAACATTTGGGCACCTACCAGTGTGTGGCCACCAACCAGCTGGGACAGGACGGGCACCGCGTGTTCCGGGCACTCAGTCCAGAGCTGGCCCCGGAGGTGACACCTGGCTCACCCTGGGTCACAGGTGGGGTGACACAGGTGGGGTCACCAGGGAGTGCAGGACCCCTGGGGTAATGGGTGACCCTGATGTGTCCCCCTCTGTTTCTTGCAGTGGCCTCAGGGGTCGGTGGGGCTCTTTTGTTCCTGCTCCTCGTCGTGGGTGTCATTGTGACCTGCCACCGGTGGCACAGTGTGGGTGGGTGACAATGGGGGGATGGGGGTTCCAGGGAGCGGTAGAGGCCCACAGAATTGGAGAAACCATAGGGAAATACCCACAGCACCACAATTGTGACTGTGTCTAGAGGTCTTGTAAGGTTTTAGGAGGTGCTGAATGGTCCTGCAGGGATGTTGGGGATTCTTTCTAGGGCCCTGGGGGTTTTTGGGGAAGTCTCTGTCCCTCCTGGGATTTGGGTTCTTGAGTGTGAGTTGTTTGGGGACACTGGGGAGGCTCATGGCTTCTGGGGGGCTTCAGGGATACTTGGAGGTCTTGAAGGGGTCCAGGAATCCTGAGAGGGGTCAGCACCCTGGGACCCCACAGTCACTCCTCCCCTGCTTCCATTGCAGCCGCCAGGAAGAACCAGGACAGGTGAGTGGGGGGCTCAAACCTCACTCTCCAGTTTTACCCCAACCCCCAAGACCTCCCATCCCCTCCCCCACATCCCCTTTATTCCCTCAGGGCCCCCCCGGATTCCCCGGCCCCCCCAGAGGAGGGGGAGGTGCTGTACACCCACGTCGTGGTCACCAAGAGGGCAGGGGGTGAGTACAGGGGAGGCACACGCAGAGGGACACGTCACCCACCAGTGTCACCACACCCAGATCCCACAGCCCGTGTCTCTCACAGCGTCCCCCCATGCCACCACCCTCCAGGATCCCCAGGTGACCTACGCAGAGCTGCGGGGACCCCAGGGGCGATAACAGGAACCCGGTGACATCTACGGGAATGTGCTGTGACACTGGGAGGACACAGGTGGTCCCCACCCATGGGCATCCACTCGTGTCTTTGCTGCCACTAAAAACTGCCCTTCTGCCTCCCTGTGGGGGCACAAGGATCCCAAAGGGCTGAAAGAACAATTTCCTGAAACAGCAACGAAAGAGAATAAAACCAAAAGCAACAGCAACAAGGTTCAGACTCCAAATGGTCACACAAGGAAAGATTTCCAGGGAAAGCACCCAAAAAGGGACAAGCCCCAAACACTCCCCCAAGCACGTTTCCTCCACCAGAGGAACCTGGCAGGGCTCTGGACCTTCCTTGCTCTTATGGCCAAATCAGCCTTCAGGAGGCTCTGGATTCTCTTGTCCCCTGTCCCAAAGTCCTCCTGTGATGTGTTCCCCACACGATGCTCTCACAAAGGCCCTTTAGGGGTTCCAGAGCCTGCCCCTTTGCCAGGGCAGTTGGGTTCAGGCCATGGTACATGGTGGGGTGTCAGAGACAGGAAAAGTTTCATGTCTGAAGACATTTTGGAACACCTATGTGTTGCAGGGGTGGGTCAGGCCTTGCTTTTGGTGAGACAGGGCTCCATCTTTCCATCAGTTTGTCAGCTGTGGCACACTGGGGATAGTGTGATGCTCTGCGAAAGACAGCTCCGGAGTGGTCGGGTGACCAGAAGTGTCATCTGAGGAGAGGGCCCTTGGTGCCCCAACTGACTTAAAAGGCAGAGCATGAGGTGCCCAAATCCCTGATCCTGTCTTTTCTTGGGGTGTCTGTCGCATCCACGCTGGAACCCAGGAGTTGGCAACTCATTTAAATGAGAAATATTTGCCAGGGAAACTGAGAACGTTCCTGGAATGGAAAGACGACCCATCTCTAAATTTCTTTTATTTTCCAAGTATATGGGGATACCAAAGTGCTGGAGAATGAATACAGCTTTTTACTGGGAAATTAATAAATCACAACAGAAAAAACAACACAAACCCAGAACTTTCCCTCCTACTCAGCGCTGTTGGTTTTTTTGGCAGTTATAACCGCGGCCAGCAGAGGGTGCCGCAGGGAGCATTCCCGGCAAGCAGGGGGCGCTGCAGCGAGAACTCCCGGCCAGCAGGGGGCGCCCCAGTCCAGCTCCATCCCCTCAGCGGCCATCGCGACCTCGGACGGGAGGGAGGAGGGGAAATCGCTCCTTTTAAAAACTCACGGGCACCAATCGCTCCTGGCACCACCACCGACAGACGGCAGAAGCTGCCAAGGCAGCAGGTTGGATCCCAGTGCCCACTGGCAGCGTAGCAGTGTCCCAGGGCCAGGCACACACCCTGCACAACACCCGCGACTGCTCTCCATGATCCCGAATGGAAGGAAGGCAGCACCTGACCCCAGGCAGGTCTTGGGTCCACAGCAGCACCTCTGCTGGATTTACACCACAATTCCTACAAACCCTCAGCCTTTCACTCAGGTGAGGAGGACAGGGATTGAGCAGCTTTGGGGACACTGGGAATCCACACAGGGTCACTCACCACAGCCCCAGCACAGCTGTGGGCACAGCCCCTGCTTGGTATTTCCACACTTTTCCCTCTTATCTGGCAGACACATCCCAAACCCAAACATTCTTTCCATGAGGTTCCAGAAGGCTGCAGATTTTGTTCAAGAAGGAGGGTCCAGGTCAGGATGTTGAGCAGAATGTTGTGGATTGTGCAGTAGTTTTGTGGTTCTCTCTGTCCCTTACAAAGAGGAACAAATGATCAATTGCCACATTTCCGGGCTGGTTCCCTCACAGCTGCCAATGCCTGGGTTGTTTCCAGCCAGGCCTGCTCTGAAAACCATCAAAGGCCCTCCCAGAGCAGAGCCCACTGCTTGGACTGCCTTTGGGGTTTGTGCTTCTTGCAGGGCTGGGCAAACCACAGGCAGGCCTTTTTCCTCCACAGAATTCTCACCTCTGCAGCAGCTCCACACACCCAGAGCCCCTCAGAATCTGTCTGGGATGATGCCCAGGCTGCAGGCACCTTGTGGGGGCTGTGCGGGGCTCTGGGTTGCCCAAAAATCTGACACACTCAGGGAAGGAGCTGGGATCTATGGGCCCACCCAGCCACTGCCCGTCCCTGGCATCTCCATTCCCCTGGAAATCAAATCATGGGTACACCATATCTTATGTCCCCACCCTCTGTGGAACCCATATCCCAGTACTCACATTCCCCAGGATCTCCATGGCCCAGGAGCCCTCACACTCAAGGAATCCTCTGC